>NW_020954548.1:26585969-26610950 GCF_900497805.2 Vombatus ursinus
CTTCCTTCCTTCCTTCCTTCCTTCCTTCCTTCCTTCCTTCCTTCCTTTCCTCCTTCCTTCCTTCTTTCCTTCCTTGCTTCCTTCTGTCCTTTGGGGGAAAAATGTTTTCCAGTATAGTTCTAGATTGTCTTCCAGAACGGTTAGACCAATTCTTAGCTCTTTTGCTATTGTTGTTCAGTTGTATGTGATTCCTCACGACCCCATTTGGGGTTTTCTTGGCAAAAATACTGGAGTGGTTTGCCATTTCCTTCTCCAGCTCATCTTACAGTTGAGGAAAGTGAGGCAAACAGGGTTAAGTGACTTGCCCAGGGTCATACAGTTAACAAGTGTCTGGGGCCAGATTTGAACTCAGGAAGAAGAGTCTTCCTGACTCCAGGCCCCATACTTTATCCAATATGCCACCTACTTGCCCACATTTTTAGCTTAGGAATATATTTGTGTGCCTGCTTTACTACAGCCCCTCCAGCTTTGATTGTTTTTATCTTTTATCATTTTGTAATTTGCAATTTTTTCATCTTTGTCAATTTGTTGGTTATAAGGTAACACCTTAGATTTAATTTTATTTCCCTTATTATTAGTGATTTGGAATATTTTCCCAGTAGTTTTTGATCTTTTCCTTTTTCTTCTAAAAACAAGTGAGGAGTAGAGAGCATTCCAGGAAAAGGGTCGTCCTGGGCATAGGCATACAAATGAGAGATGAAATGTCTTGTGTGAGGAACAGCAAATAGGTCAATAGGCTGGAACATATTATTTGTGGAAGAATGTGTAAGAAGCCTAGAAAAGTAGACTGATGGCAGATTTTGAGGGGCTTCTAAAGCTAAGCAGGTTTATTTGTATTTTATTGTAGTGAGTACCTGGAGCTTCTTGAACAAAGGAGAGACACAGTCAGATCCACTATGTTAGGGACATCATTTCGGCAGCTGTGTGGAGGATGAACCAGAGAGTGGAGATACTTGAGGCAAGGTAGACCCATTAGGATCTGTTGTTGCAATAGGGCAAGTGAGAGAGGTGATGAGGGCTTGCACTAGGTTGGTGGCTGTGAAAATGGAGAAAAGGGGAGAGATCTGAGACACATTGGGGAGAGAAAATCAATGGGACTTGTGAAATCGGGCCACTCATTATAGCAACTTGAATGAGGGTTTTCTGTGTGAATTTAAAGAGTTTTAGAATGAGCTTTGATTGGTTTCTTCCATTCCTTTCACTTCCTAAATTTGCTGGAAAAGGCCTTTGCAAAGGAGTATTTCTGTGGTAACTCTGCATCATCTCTTGGGAAGGCAAAAACGGAAAGTCCACATATAGGACTTAGATACTCAAATGAAGTTTAGTGAAGCAGATTCTACAGAGCCAGCTGAGGTCTCAGGAAGGTGAGAAATTGGAGAGGGGTATTAGGGTACTCCAAATCTGCCTCTAGATTGAGGGATCATCATGGCAAGTCCCAAGAGGTCTTTTGGGCTCTACCTTTTGTTGTCCAGTGGTTGTCCTGTCTCTGACACACTACTAGTTAGCATTTATATAGTGCTTTACATATGTTATTTCACATAGTCCTTACAACAACCCTGTGAAGTAGCTGCTGTCCTTGTTTTACAGATGAAGAGACTGAGAGAGGCAGAATTTAAGTGACTTGCCCAGAGTCACATAGCTAGTAATTGTCAGAGGCAGGATGTGAACTCAAGTCTTCCAGTCTCTAGGCCCAGTGTTCTATTCACTGTACCACCTAGCAGCCTCACGGGTACATGTGGAAGGCATGCTCCCACCTTTCCCAAGAATTTTAAAATAATGATTACCAGAGAATGAATCTGCACGTTCCCTGTCACCTCCATATGTTACTTGTTACCTTGCTTCTGGATGTATGCTTTGGGATCTTTGAGAGCTATAATTAGTTGAACAAGATATAAAGCATAGGATTACCTAATTAAAGACCACCAACAAGGATGGTAGAAAGGGTCTTATTTATGATCTCAGGGCCATTTGGGCCCAAGGAGACACTTACTTGAGAAGTTGTAATTTTAGGAAGACAGGAAAAACCTTCTCACCTGACTTTAGTGGTAAAAGCAAAAGAAAGTGAGAAACAATTAAATCTGCATGACTTTACAAGATAGTAGCAATTTAATACAGGCTTGAATCTTCCCAGGGAATTCTGCTCTAAATTGCCTGGCTGTTGCCAGGAGGGTAAACTTGGGTTATTCTCTCAAGTGAGGATTAAAGGCCTCTGATGGAGGCTTCTTCCTTAAAATTAAAATGAAAGCTTTCCCCCTTGAGATTCTACATATGAATGCTAACTCTGATTCTAGAAGGGAAGAAGGAATAAATTCCCAGCATACTGTGATCCTAACTTGAGATGGGAAGGCCTGAATTATCAATATAGCTATGCATAGCTGTGGTATGCCTGTGTGTATTTTCTAGCAAACAATATAAATTCACTTGCATTCTCCAAAGGAAGGATGGTGGCAAATTGGCAATTGATCAGATATGGAGCTAGAAGGGAGAGAGAAGAGTCAAAGATCAATTTGACCTTCTTAACATACTTTGCACGCACCTCCTTCTCTCCTCTGACACCACCGCCATCTTGGTTCTCTGCCATCTGGACTATCGCAATAGCCGGCTTATTGGTCTGTTATAAATCTCTCCCCAGTCCAGTCTATCATCCATTCAGCTGTCAAAGTGACATTCCTGAAATGCAGGTCTGAGTATGTCACTCATTAAACTCCAGGGGCTCTCCGTCATCTCTAGGATCAAATATAAAATTCTGTTTGGCATTCAAAGCTCTTCATAATCTCTCCCTCTGATCCCCAGCGTTCCAGTCTTCTTTTATCTTATAATCTTTGCCCCTCCTAACAACCACCATATGCTCTGTAATCCAGTAACACTTTCCTCCTTGCTGTTACTCCTTACACTGACTGACCCCATTCATGGAATGCTTTCTCTCATCTCCGATTCCTGGCTACCTTTCAGCACCAGCTAAAATCCCTCCTTCTATAGCAAGTTCTTCCCAATCCCATTAAATTCCATTGTCTTTCCCTGATGATAATTTCCAATTTATACTGTATATCGCTTCTTTGTACATAATGATTTGCATGTTTTCTCTCCCGTTAGATTGTGAGCTCCTCAAGGGTAGGGACTGTCTTTTGCCGTTCTTTGCATCCCCAGTGTTCAACACAATGCCTGGCTCATAGTAGGTGTTTAACAAATGTTAACTGACTTCTTGACTCACTTAGGTTGTAAACCTGGGTGACTGAAAGTATAATGGCAATCTTGGTAAAATGGTGGTGCTCTTAACAGAAGTAGGGACATTCAGAAAGGGCATAGTTTGGTGGGGAGAAGATAATGAGGTCTAGTTGAGATATGGTGAGTTTGAAGCACCTCTGGGATATCTAATTAAAGGTATCCAATATATAATTGGTGATGTGGGACTAGAGTTCAAGACAGAAACTGGGGTGGATATTTGCACCTGAGAGTTACTTGCTTAAAGACAATTGTTGAATCAATGGAAGTTTATAATACCACCAAGAGGGAGAATATATAGAGAAGAGAAGGTCTGAGCCATGGGATAGGTAACACTGTTAACTGAACTTTTTTTTTATTTTAAAAATTTTCTCCAGTAATTCTGAAGCAGCCATACAGTACTCCATCCACCCCACCCTCATCTCAAACACATTTATCTTGTATTGGCAGCAATATTAGAGGTAGTGAGAATTCATGGGTATAAAAGAAATATGTATAAACATATTTATATGTGTGTCCATATATTAACCATCCATAGAGAGATATGATATTATCTTTTAAAATCATGATTTCTTTGAATTAGCTCAGTTTTCACAAAAAATGTTCTGTAATAGAAAAAAAAAATTAAATACTGGATCACCTCTCCAATGTAGACCTTTCAGGCTATTTTTACTTCTGGCTTAAACAGAACACTCTCTCTCAGAGGTGATAATTACTTCTCAAGTACAGTACTCTTTCTGCTAGGAAGACATGCATGCCCATAGAACTGGAGCTTAAACCATCTAATTGCAATTGTAAGGGACATGAATATTTGGGTTATTAAAAGAGGGATGGAAAACTCATGCAAACTGAAAAGCTATTTGAGAGCCATCCATTAAGAAAAAAAAAAGGAAAGCAAACATTAATTTTTAAAAATTGAGAGAACCCTGTTGCAACTTGGATATAGGGATATAGACATCTCTGTCAAAATTACGTCTACATTGGTAACTTCATCTCAATGGCCATCTATGCCATTTCTTCTCTGAGGAGGGAAATATAGGCCTATGATGTTGGCCTGGTTGGCATGCAGCCTTTTAGGATATTGGCTATGGGACACAGTGCTTTGAGTTTTTTGAAAGAGAACATTCTTGCATTCATTTTGATCATGGCTTATGACTAGGGACTTCATAAATATGGTGATGTTTAATCACATTTAAAAATCTTTTTGCACTGTAAAAGGTGCACCACTTTATAGACACCCAAACCAGAATCTGAAACAGTGAATGAGGGGTTACAAAAATGGTAAGACTGTGTGGACAAGGGGCCTTTGAACTTTGACTTGCAGTGATAATTCAGATTCTACTTAAAACATACAGTCCATTTATAGGCCTTCCTTGTCAATAGAAGGATATAGACTTTTAGGGTAGAGACTTCCATGCACAGATGCTGTTTTACCCAGTTGCCTTTAATCTCCCTCCTTTACTTCTGAGAGTCTGCATGCTGCCCTGGGTTTCCTTTTCATTGCTTCTTATTACATCTCTTTGAGACAGTGTGGTATAGTGGTCCCTCCTCTGATACTGCCTGTGTGACTTTGGCCATGTCACTGAGCATTCCTAGAACTCCATTTCTTTATCTGTAAAACGAGGCGTTTGGAACACATGGCTCCTTGTAGCTTTAGACCTATGACCCTATGTTCTTTGCTATCCTCTTTCTCTATTTCTTCTAATTTCTTCTCTCAGAGAATGTAGAAAAGCAGATTTAGAAAGTATAGTCAGTTTGGAAGGAGGAGGAGGAGGAGTCAGCTGAAATGGCATGATCCCACCATCTTCGGCCTTGACCGTAACTTCAGAATAATAAATATGCTTCTTATGGAACTCTAATGTTGTGGTTTTCACATGGACTCTCTTAGGATCATAGAATTCTAGCTGGAAGAGACCTTAAAGGGCACCTATTCTAACATCCCCCCCCACCAATTTTTTGTTGAGGACACTGATGATTAGAGGGATTCAAATGACTTGACCAAGATCAGACAAGCAGTAAGGGACTGAGGTGAGTTTTGAACCCAAGTATTCTGACTCAAAAGCTAGTATTCTTTCCACTGTACCTTTAAATGATTATCACTTAAATAAACTCTCCACAAAACTATCCCAA
Source organism: Vombatus ursinus (assembly GCF_900497805.2). Lineage (NCBI taxonomy): Eukaryota > Metazoa > Chordata > Mammalia > Diprotodontia > Vombatidae > Vombatus > Vombatus ursinus. The sequence continues at coordinate 26,591,322 of NW_020954548.1, forward strand.
CACTTAAAACTAAGAAGATTTTGTGAGTGATGGAGTCAGTTGATCACACACACATATACATGCACATGCACACGCACATGTGCACATACACACACATAGCCTTCCTTGAGCCCAGTCTCATCCTTGCTCTACATACTCCATTTATATAAGACTTTACACATGTGTGTATGTGTGTACATAGGTATATATGTGTATATATGTATACATATTCATATATGCATATATATGTATATATGTGTGTGTATATGTGTGTGTGTGTATATACATGTATATGTATATGTTGGGTTCAGTAACCTAAAGTCCCTTCCTATTCTAAGTTACAGTCCTATCATCATATGTGTACATATACACAGGTACATAAGCATTTATACCAGTCTCTATAGATAGCCATGCACAGAGCTATAACTAGAACGGAACAATAAGGGCTTTGCTCAGTACACGTAATTTAGAGAATTCTGACAGACAGGCCTTCAGTAGCATAGACAACACAGAGCTTGTCACCTAGTTATCAAGATTAGTTAATTCATTAAATTAGTTAAAAGAGGAAGAAATAACATTGTGTGCTAGGAGTGAACTCCACACACTTTCTTCCCTTCTTCATTCCCAGTTTTCCCCCCACCCCCCCATATGGCTTCAAGTTGGTGAACTGGTGTCCTTTTCTCTCCTGTCTTGGGGTGGTATCACTTTTTCTCAACTGAGGATGCACTTTATGTCATGAACACACACACACAAACACACACACACACACACACACACCTAATTAAGTCTGGTGACTGAGAGAACAGATAAATGAGGCTAATAACTCCTGGAAACAGAGTTGGTAGTTACCTATGTGATATGATTTAAGGGATGATAAAAGATCTACCTTCCTGTGGTTGTCTCTTCACCAGCCTTGGAACTCCATTCCTCCTGTCAGGCAGGGCAGCCTCTCTTTGTCTGTTGTATTCCAAACACTTTGCAATTTCTTGCCTTTGCTCATACCCTTTCTTCCCCTCCTTTGAGAAGGGAGGACACTCTCCCTTCTCAAATCCTTCCTATTTTTCAAGGCCCACTTACTTCATGAGGTCTTCCTAGATTACTTAAGAGCTTCATCTTCTTCTGGATTCTTTGGCACTTAGTTTATGTCTGTGCTCCTCATTTGACTATTAATAGGTCATCTAGTGCCTTATGGATGACAGTTACAATTGATCAGCTCAAAGTTTTTCTTTACTTTTCACTTGTCATGTTATCTCCAAACTTAGACCTCTGGCTCCTTTAGGGAGGTATCTTTTATTTAGAATCACAGATTATAATTTATAATTCTCTCTCCCCAGAGAAGGTTTAAAATAACTTTCAGTATCCTAGGGATCCCAGGAAATGTGATAAAGCCATGAGTGAAGTTAAATTTGGGATGTTTACATGAAATTGATAATTTTTTGTTAAATGTTTTGAGTAAGAGATAACCTTGAAATTCAATTCAATTCCTTTTCTTCCATCAATTTCTTCATTTCTAAAATGAGAAAGTTAAATGAAATTATCTACCTCTCAGTTTCCTTCCAGTTCCAATTTTCTTGCTATGTGGCCCAGAAATCAAACTCTCATCTTCCCCGCATTTATGCCCAAGTGTGATAAGAGATTGGACCAGAGTGCATGTAAGGCAAGTGTTGCCACTTTTAGGTAGACAGTTTTTTACATGAGTTTCCCCAGGACCTGACCTACATAAGGAACTGCAGAACAAGGGGGCAAATCTTACAATAACCCACAAAACTTCCAACTTCCAGCAATGAGAAGACAGTTGGATTTAAAGTCTGAAGACCAGCTTTGGCCCTATTAACTGTGTGACCTGTCAGTCTTTTGACATCCCTGAGTTTCAGTTTCACCATCTGTCAGATGTAGAGAAAGCATTGTGTGCATCTTAAAGTTCCATATGAATTATTCTTAATTCTTCTTATTATTTTTATTGTTATTATTATCACTCCAAGGATTCCATCTACCCCTAATCCTTAATACAGGTCATTGGCAGCAAACTAGCATAAATTTTGCTTTATCGTGTGCCATATATATACACATATACACATATGTATATATATGGATATGTGCGTACATAAATTGTGTATGCATATGCAAATATGATTATATCTTTCATCATACATTTATGTATTTTTTTTACCAGACCCATGGTAAAGAATTTCTAACAATGCATTAGAGAGAAAGAGAGAGACACAGAGAGAGAGAGAGACAGAGACAGAAAGACAGAAAGACAGAAGGGAGGGAGGAGGAGGGATGACAAAGGTGAAGAGAGAGAGAAGGAAAGTAGAGGAGAACAAAAGTTGAATGGATGAATGCACACACAAAAAAGGTTGTGTGTAAAGGGGTCTATCGCATCAAACATTTTGGAAACTTTTGGAAACTCATTTCTCAGCACCTCACCTAGCATAATGCCTTGCTCATAATAGTATCTAAGTATGGATTAATTGCTAAGGCATTATTTTTAGGGGACCTTTGTTAACTATTAATCCATTAGCACTGATTCATACATTATTTTGGTTTAGGTTATGACTTTAATTAGCTCCTACCTCGGAAAATAGACAAGAATTATGAAGGAATAGGACCTAAAATTGGCATATTCTGATGAGGAAAGAAAAACCTCTGGATTTAGGGTGTCCTCTGAGGGAAGACAAGCAGAAGTAGGTTAGAAGAACCTGAGCATTTTGGTGGCCATTTTAGGGCACTAACTGCTGGGGAGATGGAGCAAGAAGAACCTTTACCTATTCGATGACCTTGCTGAGGGAGGTTGAACTTCATGGGTGGGTGGATGGAATTTGGTAGCAAGTGGGCAAGTATGATAAATAATGAGAATGATCATCAAAAAGAGCTCACATTCTTATAGTTCCACTTAGCATATTGTTGGACTATTGCATTTGCTTTAGTTTTTTTTTTTCTATTCTCTTTTTATATCTGAATCTTTGTGTAAACTTTAAGGACAGTCATTTTGTTTTTGTACATGTTTTTGAAAAGTGTATTCCTCTTAGCCTGTAAAATTTGGGAGTCATTATTGGGCTGAATCAGCCCCATCGACACATTTTCACTCACGTCAGCACAAGGCCAAGTGACTTCTGATCATGAGCCTCTGCCATTCCAGAGGGTTACTGTGTGTAGATTCAGATGTACAGATTAACGGCTGAATTCTAACGTGGTGTTCTGGAACCAGCGTCCCTCTTGATGAGGTGGAAGCCAGAGAGTCGTTAGGTCAGTCGGGCCCGAAGCCGGAGGCACATCTTTCCTGTACAGCGTGCCTCTGTTGTTTATAACTTTCTGTAATGTGTGATAACAAAGAACAGTGTATGGTAACAAAGAACACTCTGTTACCATGAGTTATTTTAACCACCGTCTCTTCGGCTGCTCAGCCTTTTTTTTTCTCCTTCTATATCGCAACTCCATTTCTGGCTCCTTGTCTTAGTCACTTGCTACCTCCTCCTCTCCAGCTGCTCTCCCTTTTCTCTTCTCTCTCTCCTTGGCCTACTCCTTCTCTAAATTCTTGTTCCCTCTCTACTGCCGTGAGATTTACTTGGGGCTTTTTGGCGTGGTAGCTTATGCATTTTAGAACTTTCCTTTTGAAAAGGTCCTCCATATTTTTAAAGAAACCCCAAGGAAAAGAGATGTCATTGATATTGATCAGTTTGGGAGAAATCCAAGGGGAGAAAACTTACTTATATGTATACACACATATACACATATACATATTATATATTATATTATACTATATCATATTATATAATTGTAATATATTTACATATAGCATATTTATGTCTTATTATTTATATCTAATTATATATTATAGAGAAAGTAAATGTTATTAGTGTAATAATATATAATATAATAACATGTTACATGTATAAAATATTAATATATTGTAGAAATATACTACAATGTAATTATTATCATCGGGGGTTAACATATTTCTGGTTTTGCCTTGTGTTCTTCCTTGGGAAGAAGTAAGGATTAGACTGGAGAAAAGATGCATCATTATTTTCTAGAATCTATAGCAGTGGTAAGAAGCAGCGGATAGAGAGAGCCTGGGACTTAGAGTCATTAAAAGTCATCTCAGACTCTCACTAGCTGAATGACTCTGGGAAAGTCATTCAACTTCTTTGTGCCTCATTTGCTTCATCTGTTGAATTGGGGGGGGGTTCATAATAGTGCCTACCTCACAGGGTTGTTGTGAGGGTCAAATGAAATAATTTATATAAAGTGCTTTGAAAATCTTAATGCACTATTTAAATGCTAAGATGATGATGATGATGATGATGATGATGATGATGATGATGATGATAGAAGGGGGAAACCTCCATATAGAGGCAATCCTGGATCTTTTGAAGACTGTAGAAATAATGACCTATTTCAAAAATGTATGACAATCAGTTTTTTTTTCCTTTCATATTCTACCATGTGTTACTTACCTTTCATTCGGAAATGAAGAGTGAGGAAAGGTAGGAAATAACAGACCATATATCTAGTTTAATGTTCTAGGGTGGAAATATTTTGATTTGGGAGTGCCATAGCATATTTCTTTGCACTGGTAGTTAAAATTAGAGGGCATTTAAAAATTTTTTTTTCAGTTATCAGGCATTAAAGTTTTCTCCCCACTCCCTCCCACCATGGATGGAGAAAAAAGAAATACACAACTCTTGTAACAAATATCTATCATCACACAAAACATTAGTTTCCCATTGTCCATGTCCAAAAAATGTGTCATTTTGTGTGTTATCCCACCACAGAGGCTGAAATATCCTACCTCAATTTGGAAAACACATTTTAAATAATCTTTTTGATTGTAGTATTTCTGGTATTTTGTGTGGTAAAAACTCTAGGGGCCTAAGTCTTATAAGGAGATAATACAAATGTGGGGACATCCAAAGCACTTGGGCAAAGGTAGAAATTTAGTCAGACATACTTTTTACTTTATGAAATATTATAAGGTAGTTATTATTTGGTCCTGTGCACTGATTACCCAGGTGACCAGATCAGTGGGGCTAGAGAAAATATCGATGAGTTTAAGACATCAAAATCCATTCTCATACATACCAGATGGCTTTGTATATATCAAAACTCTGGTTTCCTAGCTCAAATGTGTGTCTTTGAACAGAGGTGGAATCAGGAGGCCTCCGTGCAAACACATCACCACTGCCATTGTAAATGGAACTCAGAGTACATCTACAGATGGTGAATCATTTGCAGGGATCAGGTTATTCTTACTGAAGGCCAATCAGATCTTTTCATAATATGGACTATATCACTGGCTCTGAAGCTCCCTTCTTCTCTCTGCCTTTTTGATTCTGACTGTGGTCTCTGAAGTATGAAAAATCACAGGAAATTGCATAAAGTATATGTAAAATCCCTCTATAGCTTGTATCAGAAGCGGCTTCTTAATTTCTTTACACACTGTGCTAGGGAGATCCCAGAAAATATCTTCAAAACATCCAAAGTGAGAGGGGAAATCTCTGTTTTTAGTATGCAGGCTTAAGATGGTGATGTTAATCAGATTTCAAGGTTCATCTTGACTTGATGCCTTGCGGGACACTGATCAAAGGTCTATGAATCCTTCTGATACAGAGTTATTCATTATACTTCCCGGAACATAATTGTGGACTGTCAGAAGACTTAAGTTTTCTGTAATAAATGGGAAGCATGCCTGAGGCTTTCTGAGGTGTTAGTTTAATATCCTCGAAAGATAGATTGTTTTTCTTCCCCTCAAGATCAGAACAGATTGGCATCTATTTTCCCAACAACATAAATGAGAGTAAAAAAGTTTAAAAACTAGATTTTTCCAAGGGACAGTGGCTTAGTTTCTCCTCTTAGCTCTTTTCATTCTTCTATCAAGATCAGACCAGGAAGGGTAAATAGTTTGAATTTTGGCAGAACCATCAACATCAGCAAGGAAATACATCTTTTTGTATACCCACATGTGGTTATATACAGTAAGATGTTAGTAAATTGATGCTGATAATCAATATCACTTTTAAATTGCAGCTTTCATGATACTCTTACTCCAGGATGCAATTATTTCTCTTGGTTTTGACAAGATGTCAACTATGATATGCTCAGAGCACAATCATATTTATAAGACACTGGAATGCATTAGAAATCCATGCAGAGAAAGCCTAAATGTCTCCCTGGCAGCTACCATTCTGACTTCTTCTTCTTCTCTTCCCCATCTCCCCAATGTTTATTTGTATTTAAGTATTTAAGCTGATTATGCATATGGTGCGGTATTAAAGAAGCATGAATCATTTGTCTTTTGTTGATTGTAATTAACTGGGGTTTCTAGGAATATTTTGCTTCTCCTTTTTGTCCCTCCCCTCCCTCCCCCCACCCCCCGAAATCCCCTTCTTCTCCAAGTTTGGGTGGCATGAGCTGAAAAACTCTATTTAAATCATTAGTCATGTTGGCAAGAATGGTGGGGGTGGTTAGAGGGTTCCCTTCATGAAAGTGACTTCATGAGAATCATCACTAGGGTTGCTTCTTAAATATTTTGTTACAGAAAAGACAACACTCTTTCAAAACAAACAAACAAAAACCCCAACATTTTTTGATCATGCTGGTGTTTTTTTTTTGTTTGTTTGTTTTTTTGTTTTTTTTTTTTTACAGAATAGTAATTGTATTTCACTGAAATCATCAGTGATACATCAGTATTTTGGAGTGTTGGCCTAAATTTCAACATGTGCCATGCTGCATATATTTTGCAATGGAGTAGAATTGAGTTCATTCATTCATTCTGTCAGTGAATATTTACCAAACCCTTATTATATGCAAGATACTTAGGCATACCTTAGGCATGAGAGGAGATACAATCAGTCAGCATTTATTAAGTGCCTACTATGTGCCAGGCACTGTGCTAAGCTCTGGGGATACAAAAAGAAGCAAATGACATTCATTGCCTTCAAGAAGCTAACAATATAATGGAGGACAACATATAAAGAAATATCCACAAACAAGCTATACATATGAGAAACAGGAAGTAATTAACAGAGGGAGGGCACTAGAAATAAGAGGTTGAAAAAGGTTTCCTGAAGAAGATGGGATTTTAGTTGGGACTTAAAGGAAACTGAGAAACTTTTAGGCAGAGATGAAATGTGGAACGATATATAGATCCTGTCCTCAATGAGCTTACAGTCTAAGGAGTCACTAACACATAGGAATATAATATCCAAGATTGCATGATTTATGCATGGAATATTTGTTTAACAAAGTGAGCATCAAAAGTGAGGTTCATTATTTCAACTTGTTACTGACTTGGAAAGTCTCCCCAGAGGAGGTGGCATTTGAGTTGGGATTTAAAATAAGTCACAATTCAATAGGTGAAGAGGGGAAGGATGAACAGGTTTAAAATACCATGAGAAAAGGCATGGAGTTAGGAGAGCACAGGATGTGTTTTTTTTTTCTTTTTCATATAGACAGATATATAATTTTCCCCCATTTACATGTTAAAACAAATTTTTAACATTTGTTTTTTTTTAAGTTTTGTATGCCAAATTCTATCCCTCCCTTCCTTCCCTCCCATCCTCCCTCCCTGAGATAGTAAACGATCAGATACAGGTTATACGTGTGAAATCACATAAAACATTTCCATATTAGTCATTTTGTACTAGAAGAATCAAATAAAAGAAAAAATAATGAAATAAAAAAGTGACAAATAGCATGCTTTAGTCTGTATTCAAACAATATTAGTTCTTTCTCTGGAGGCAGCTAGTATGCTTTATCACTAGTTCTTTGTCATTGTCTTGGATCATTGTATTGCTAAGAATAGCCAAGTCATTCACAGTTCTTCATTGAACAATATTGCTCTTACAGTTTTTTGTTACTGTATAGCGTTTTCCTGGTTCTGTTCACTTCACTTTGAATCAGTTCATATAAGTTTTTCCAAGTTTTTCTGAAATCATCCTGCTTGTCATTTCTTATGTCACAATAATATTCCATTACAATCATATACCACAGCTTGTTCAGCCATTCCCCAATTGATGAGCATCCCTTCAATTCCCAATTCTCAGCCACCACAAAAAGAATGAACATAGGACACATTTTAAGGGACATAAAATCGATCATATGGCTGGACTATATCATATATGGGAGACAGTAATAAGGCAAGACCAGAAAGGTTGAGGGGACCCTTGATTGTAGAAGGAACTGAATGCTAAATAAAATAATTTGAGAGGGCATGATAATAATTTAGCACAGGAAAGATTATTCTGACCACAGTATGAAAGAGAGTTTGAAGGGAAATGTGAGTGAAAGCAGTATTATTGACTAATAAATAGTCAATAATCCAGGTGGGAGAGGATGAAAATTTGTGGCACTAAGATGGTGGTACTGGCATAGGATTAGGGATGTGGTCATGATAATAGATCACCTGATGAGCCAATCCTCCAAACGCTGAGAGAGATCTCTTAAGGCATAGGCTTCTCTTGGAAGTAGAAGTTTTTTGGGCTGCATATTAGAAAAGTGTAGATGACACGGTGAAAAATAAATTTGACCAACACTGTTTTTACTGTAAGCCTAATCACTGTTGAGGCATCATTCTCAAAATGAAAGGGCATTGGTTCGGGACTTACATTTGAGCCTCAACTCTACTACTAAATAATTATGTGACTCTGGGTAAATCACTGCCACATTCTGAGTCTTAATGTCTTTTGCTGTGAAATGGAGTTAACAATGGAATGATAATTACAGTTGTGGAAGCTGTAACAAACTATATGAGTGAAAAAATTAGTAGTCAAGGCATTATAATGATAACTATGTTATCCACTGTACTTCAAGGGTTATCATGAGGCAAAATGCTTTGGGAAAGTAAACTATCAAAATGGTGAAGTACAGGTAGCAACTCAGCTGAATTTTCCCAACTTTCCCATCCAAACAACTTTAAAATTGAAATCTGGAGTGACAAAGCTAACAAAAGGCCATGGTGAGACATTTGTCCAGTCGAAGAAAACTTAGGAAGTTGGCAGAGGAGGTCTGTGACATTGGAGTAGGAGCCAGCTCAGAGCACAGTGCATGTAGTGGCAACACCAGCAGGAGGCCTCAGCAGTGGCTGCAGTAGTCCAGAGAAGGTAAGGGGGTCAGACAACTGGTCAGAAAGAGATTAGAGAAGACACTTTGCTGGCACTGGGTACAGGATCCTGTTGCATTACCTATATACAGTTCCAGGCCACAGTTCCAGGGTGAAGAACAGCACTAGTGCTTATGGCTTCAGGAGAACAGTGATCCTAGTCACAATTTCAGGGCCAAGAAGACTTCTATCACTTGTGGCTGAGGGGGAGCAAAGTTCCTTACTGGATCAAGATGAGCGCACAGGCAAGGAAAACTGTGACTTCACCTCCCCTTGGATCATACTGCCTTAAAGGCACTGAAAATTTACAGGTCCACAGAAGCAGCTTTGAAAACAGCAGCACAAACAAACCCCAAAGCTTGTGACAGTATCCCCTTCTTTCTAGGAACAGAGTACAACTTTAACATAAAATTAAGAGTCAAGAAATAGGCTAGAAAAAAATGAACAAATAACAACAATAAAAAAGAACCTGCTCATAGAAAAATTTACTCTAGTGATAGGGAAGATAAAGAGACAAACCCAGAAGAAGACCACAAAGTCAAAACTGCCACATCCAAAGCCTCAAAGAAAAGTATGAATCAGTCCCATCCTACCCCCAAATTCCTGGAAGAGCCCAAAAAGGAGTTTAAAATTCCAAGAAGAGAAGCAGAGGAAAAACTAGGAAAATAAATGAGAGTGATACAAGAAAATTATGATAAGAGAGTCAATAGCTTAATAAAAGAGAAAGAAAAAATAATGAAGAAAATAACACCTTAAAAAAGCAGTATTGGACAAATGGGAAAAGAGATACAAAAGCACACCAGATAAAGTAATTCCCTAAAAATTAGAATTGGGCAAGTGAGACATCAAGAAATAATAAAAAAGTCAAAAGAATAAAAAATAGAAGAAAATATGAAATATCTTATCAGGAACACAGCTGATTTGGAAAATAGATCAAGAGATATAATTTAAGAATTATTGGACCACCTAAAAATCATGATCGAGAGAGAGAGAGAGAGAGAGAGAGAGAGAGAGAGAGAGAGAGAGAGGCCTACATGTTGTCTTTCGAGAAATTATCAAGGAAAACTTCCCTGATATCCTAGAGAACCAGAGGGCAAAATAGAAATGGAAAGAATCAACCAATCCTAAAAGAGATCCCCAAATGAAAACTCCCAAGAATATTATAGCCAAATTCCAGAACTCCCAAGTTAAGGAGAAAATACTGCAATCAACCAGAAGGAAATAATGCAAATATCATGGAGCCACAGTAAGGATCAAACAAAATTTAGCAACTTCCAAATAAAAAGGAGGGAGAGTTTGAAATACAATATTCCAGAAAGCAAAGGAGCTAGGATTACAACCAAGGATCACCTACTCAGCAAAACTGAGCATAATCCTTCAGAGGAAAAATGAATATTTAATGAAATAGAGGACTTTCAAACATTCTGGATGAAAAGACCAAAGCTGAGTAGAAATTTTGACTTTTAAACACAAAACTCAAAAAAAAAAGCATAAAAAGGTAAACATGCAAGAGAAATCATATGGGGCTCAATAAGGTTAATTATATTCCTATATGAGAAGATGATACTTGTAACTCCTATGAACTTTATTGTAATTAGGGCATTTAAAAGGAATGTTTAGTTAAAAGGAAAGAAAACATGGGCATGAGTTCACTATGATGGAATGAGGAACAGGGACGCACTAGAAGAAGGAGAAAAGGAGAAGAATGGGGGAAATTATATAAAAGAGGCACACAAGGAAGAGCTTTTATGATGGAGGGGAAAAAGGGGGAACTGGGCAACACTTGAACCTCACTCTCATCAGAATTCAAAGAAGGTATAACATACACACTCAGTTGGGTATAGGAATCTATCTTAACCCCACAAAGAAGTAGGAAGCAAAGGGCATAGGAGAGGGGTGGGGGTGATAGAAGGGAAGGCAGATGGAGGGAGGCAGTGATCAGAAGCAAAACAGAGTTTGAGGAAGGACAGGGTAAAAAGAGAGAGAAAGAAAAATAAATAGGGAAAAATATGGTGGAGGGAAATACACAATTAGTAATCATAACTGTGAATGTGAATGGATGAACTCATCCATAAAATTAAAGCAGATAACAGAGAGGATTAGAAACAAGAACCCAATGATATGTTGTTTACAAAAGACACACTTGAAATGGAGACACACACAGAGTAAAAATACGGGACTGGAGCAGAATCTATTATGACTTCAGCTGAGGTTAAAAAAAGGCAGGGGTAGCAATCATTATCTCAGACAAAACAAAAGCAAAAATAGACCTAATTAAAAGAGATAAGCAAGGAAACTACATTTTGCTAAAAGATATCATAGATAATGAAGTAAAATAAACATATATGCATCAAATAGCAAAACATCCAAATTCTTAAGGGAAAAGTTAAGGAAGAAATAGACAGCAAAACTATACTAGTGGGAAACCTCACCTAACCTTTCACAACTAGATAAATCTAATCATAAAATAAATAAGAAAGAAGTTGAGAAGATGAATAGAATTTTAGAAAAGTTTGATGTAATAGACTTTCGGAGAAAATTGAATGGAAATGGAAAGGAAAATACCTTTTTCTCAGCTGTACATGGCACTTTCACAGAAATTTATTATGCATTAGTAAATAAAAACCTCATTAATAAATATAGAAAAGCAGAAACAATTATTGCATTCTTTTCAGATTACAGTATAATAAAATTACACTCAATAAAGGGGCCATGGAAACATAGATTAAAAATTAACTAGAAAAAAATAATCTAATCCTAAAGAATGAATGAGTTGTGGCAGCTAGGTGGTACAGTGGCTCCAGTGCTCTGGATCCAAGAGGACCCGAGTTCAAATCTGGCCTCAGACACTTATTAGCTATATGAGCCTGGGGAAGTAACTTAATCCCAATTGCCTCAACAACAACAAAAAAGAATGAATGGGTCAAAGAACAAATCATAGAAACAATAATTTCATTAAAGAAAATGACAATAATGAAATAACATACCAAAATTTATGGGATGCAGCCAAAACAGTACTTAGGAGAAAATTTATATCTCTAAATGCTTACGTCAATAAAATAGAGAAAGGGCAAATCAATGAATTGAGCATGCAATTAAAAAAAAAACAGAAAAAGAACAAATTAAAAATCCCCAATTAAACACTAAATTGGGAATTCTGAAAATCAAAGGAGAGATAACAAAATTGAAAATAAAAAAATATTTAATAGTAAATAAAACTAGGAGATGATTTTCTAAAAAAAAACCATCGGTTAATTTGATTTTTAATAAAAGAAAGAAAACCAAATTACCGGTATCAAAAACGAAAAGGGTGAATGCATCACCAATGAAGATGGCATTGAAGAAAATATTAGGAGCTACTTTGCCCAACTATATGCCAATAAATATGACAGTCTTAATGAAATGGATGAATATTATAAAATATAAATTGCCTAGATTAGCAGCAGAGGAAATAGAATACTTAAGTAAAACATTTTAGAAATTTAACAAGTTATAAACAAACTCTCTAAGAAAAAATCCCCAGAACTAGATAGATTCATAAGTGAATTTTACAAAACATTTAGAGAACAATACAATGCTGGTACCTAAGCTAGGAAGAGCAAAAACAGAGAAAGAAAACTGTAGACCAATTTACCTAATGAATATGATGCAAAAATTTTAAATAAAATGCTAGCAATAAGGTTATAGAAACATATCACAAAGGTCATACATTATGATAAGGTGGAATTTTTTTACCAGGAATGCAAGGCTGGTTCAATATTAGGAAAACTATCAGCATAATTGACCATATAAAAAACTTTTAACAAAATACAACACTCATTCCTATTAAAAATACTAGAAATTAAAAACACTAGAAATGGGAATAAAAGGAACTTTCCTTAAATGATAAATAGTATCTATCTAAAATTGTCAGTGAGCATTTTTTATAATGGAGACAAGCTAGAAGCCTTCCTAATAGTATCTGTGGTGAGCAAGGATGCCTGTTATCACTGCTATTATTCAATATCGTACTAGAAATGCTAGTTGTAGCAGTGAGACAAGAAAAAGAAAGTAAAGAAATAAAAATAAGCAATGAAGAAACAAACTGTCACTATTTGCAGATGTCATAATGGTATACTTAGAAAATCCTAGAAATCAACTAAAAAACTAGTTGAAACAATTAACAACTTTAGCAAAATTGCAAGATATAAAATAAATCCAAATAAATCATCAGCATTGCTATATACTACCAACAAAGTCCAACAGTAAGAGATAAAAAGATAAATTCCATTAAAAATAGCTGCAGACAATATAAAATACTTGGGTGCCTACCTGCCAAGGCAGACCCAAGAACTATATAAACACAATTATAAAACACTTTTCACACAAAGTCAGACCTAAACAATTGGAGAAATATTAATTGCTCATGGGTAGATCAAGCCAATGTAACAAAAATGCCAATTCTACCTAAATTAATTTACTTATTCAGTGTCATACCAATTAAATACCAAAAATTATTTTATAAAGCTAGAATTAGAAGTAGGAAGGACAGAAGAGATTGTTTAATTTCACCTATATATATATATGTGTGTATATATATATATACATACACACACACATATATATAATACACATACACACACATATACATCCTAAAGTTAACAAACACCAAATTAAATGAGCATTGCCATAAATATAATAGAAGACAAAAGGGGGATCGTCTATGAAACTGTAAATCTCTATTATTGCTTGCTTTTCTTTGGAAACATATAATAAATTTAACATATAACATTCAAAGCTCTTTTGCTTGTCTATGATTCTTTCTGGCCTTCCTTCTGTCCTAGTTTGTGGACTTAAATCAAATTCCTTGATGACTCTTTCTTTTTTCCTTTCTTTCTCTCTCTCTCTCTCTCTTTCTTTCTTTCTTCCTTCTTTTCTTCTTTCCTTCCTTCCTTTCTTTCTTTTTTCATTTTCGTCTTTCTTAATCCTAACACCTTCCATTCCCAGATTAGAAAGGAAAATAAAAATGAAATCCTGTAACAAATATACATGGTCACATAAAAAACAAATTCTCACATTGGCATGTCCAAAAACACTTATCTTATTCTGCAATATGAGTCCGTGACCTCACTGTCAGGAAGTGGGTAGCAGGTTTCATCATCAGTCTTCTGGAATAGTGGTTGGTCATTATATTGATCAGATTTCTTAAAACTTTAAAAGCTGTCTTCACAGTGTTATTATCTTATAAATTATCCTCTTGGTCCTGCTTACTCCATTCAGTTCTTGAAAGTCTGCAATTTCTCCAGAAGTACCCCTTTTATAATTTCTTATGGATCAATAATATTCCATTACATTCATTTATTTTAACATAATTTGTCTGGCCACTCCCCATTTGATAGGTACCCCCTTAGTTTCCAGTTTTTCTGCAATAACAAAAAGAGATGCTATAAACATTTTTACAAATTTGAATCCTTTCCCTCCTTCTTTGATCTATTTGAGGAATAGACCTTGTATTCCCTTGTTTTCCAGATTGTGTGGATCAATTTACAAGTCTTTTAACAGTGCATTAGTTTCCCTCTCTTCCTGAAGCTTCTTCAACAATTTTCATTCCAACCACTCGTTTTATAGATGTGGAAACTAAAGCTCAGAGACATAAAGTAACTACTCAGAAGGAAATGACAAACCACTCCAGTGTCTTTGTCAAGAAAACCCCAAATGGGGTCAAGAAGAGTCAGACATAACTGAAACAATAGAACAACAAAATGTTGTTTTAACCTCCCTAGGGCTCAGTTTCTCAATCTGTAATGTCAAGTGATACTAGATGATCTCTAAGGTCCCTTGAGTGCTTGATCATATTTTATATATTAATAGTAATGAATTAATTAAGATATATTAACCACTTGCTGTATGCAAGTGATTAATACTCTAATAAGACAAATGAATGCACTTAGAATTCACCAACCTAGCAGCACAGTTTTGGTTCTAGGGTTTACAGAAATGAAGGACATTTACTGAAACAAAATCATAGTGGAATAAGGGTACAGCAAGCCACCTTTTTAATTGCACCTTCTTACTTGTGTTCAATTGCTTTATATTTAGGGGTGTTGAATATCACAAAGGTATAGTCTTGTTGCATTTATTCTTCAAAAAATCAAAAATGCATTACCAAGAAATAACCTGTAAAAAATGTAAAGAAAAGCAAGTTGATAGTTTGAAAAGCACACACACAGAGCATTAAATTTCTCTTATTTGGGACTTTCAATGTCCTCTTGGAACTCTGAGATAGTGAAACTTTTTTTTCAGCTGTAGTGGAAGGGAATGCATTCTTGAGGCAAAAATTCTCATGCCAAACTTCATGCAAGAAAAGATTATTATAACTGTGTTATGAATTCTTGAAAGAAAGGAGATTATAATGAACAAAATGCTGACCTGTCCTTAACATCTGGAACAACAACACCACAATTAGACTTGTTTCTCACCTCCTCAGTGTTCAGAAGCAAACTCTGTGTTACCAAGGCAAGACTTGGGCACAGTAGGTGATCGTGTAGTATGGTTTAGTCATTCAGTTATGTTCGATTCTTCATGACTCTGTGCACCATACTGTCCATGGTGTTGTCCTGGCAAAGATACTGGAATAGCTTGTCATTTCCTTCTCCAGTGGATTAAGGCAAACAGAGGTCTAATGACTTGTCCAGGGTCATACAGTTAAGTAAGTATCTGAGCCTCGATTTGAACTCAGGTCTTCCTGACTCCAGACCCAGCGCTCCATCTACTTAGCCAGCTAGCTGCCTCCTAAAGTCTATTCCTCCATAGGACATGGGTCTTGGAGTCAAAAAGTCTGGGACTGAGTCTATCACTTATTAACTGCCTGACACTGGGCTGAGATTCAATTTCCTTATCTGTAAGATGGGATTTATATGATGCAAAAGAAGGGGAAAAGGGATAAACTTTTTAAAATAGTGCCTACTATGTGCAAGGCATTGTGTTGAATACTTTACAAGTATTAAATCATTGGATCCTTACAATAACCCTGGGAGGTAGGTGACATTATTAAACCCATTTTATAGTTTAGGAAACTGAGGCAAACAGTTAAATGACTTGGCCAGGGTCACATTGTAAGTATCTCAGGCTAGATTTGAACCCAGGTCTTCCTGACTCCAGGCCCAGTGAACTATCCACTGTGCCACTTACCTGTTGTCATATTTGAAAAAAAAAAGAAATATTATGCTTCTATATGCAGAGCACTAGCTAGGAGATGGATGGTGGTGCAAAACTTAGATAAGACCCGCTCTTCATGGAGTTTACAGTCTGATAATGAATTAAAATACCAACACAGATAACTGTGTTAGAAAATCCTATGTGATACAAAAATAATTGTAGTTTTATTGCATTATAATAATAGTTAGTATTTATATAATGTTTTAAGGTTTGCAAAATGCTTTACAAATATTATCTCACTTTATCATCACAACAACCCTGGGAGGTGCTATTATTATCACAATTTTACAGATGAAGAAACTGAGGCAGAAAGAGGTTAATTGACTTGCACATGTCACATAGCTAGGAAATATCTGAGGTAGAATTTGTACACAGGGCTTCCTGACACCAAATCCAGCGACCTATCAACTTCTCTACCTAACCACTTCTATGATAATACTCTAGCTACCTCTTTCACAGCATTGTTGTTTGGAAAACACTTTATAAATTATCATATTCCTCAGAGCTCTCTATGATTATGATCCGTCATCATAGCTCACATGAAGGGAAATGTGTGAGGAAGACTACTGGGTTTGGAGATTCCATGAAGATTCCTCCTACACTTTGCCTGATAAGTTCCCATCATGTCTTTGCCTGAAGACATGTAGTGAAGAGGAACCATCGATCAAGTAGCCTGTTGTATTTTTGGATAGCTTTAATTGTTGGGAAGCTTATATCCAGCTGACATCTACCTTTCTGTAGGTTTCACTGGTCCTACTTCTGAACTCTTAAGCAGTGCTAAGTAAATTTCATCTCTATTCTATACCACAGTCCTGCTATATCTCCAACCCTGTTGCCATGGGTTTTCTTCTCTATGCTAGAATTCTCCTTGGTTCTTATCATGCCATACTTTTCAATCCCATCACTATCTCTTCCTTTAGGGATGCTATAGCTTTTCACTATCCTAATTAAACTGGTACCTCAGACTCAATAAAATACCCCACAGGTAGTCTAATCACTGACCACAGTACAGCGGGGACTCTTTATGTTCTTAATCTGGAAACCACTTCTGGTAATGCAGCCTAAAATTGAATTGGCTTTTATAGCAACCACATTATACTGTCATCTTCATATCAAACATGTAGTCAGCTAATACCCCTGGGTCTTTTTCATATGAACTACTATTAATCCAGATTTTCTCTATTCTCTATTTGTACAGTTGACAGTTTAAACTTAAATGTAGGATGTTACAGTATATTCTCCCTATTAAATGTCATTGCACTAGTTTTGGTCTATAATTTCAACCTACAAAGATCTTTATTGAATTTTGAGTCTGACATTCAAAGTATCGCCTATTCTGACCAAGTTTTTGTAGTCTGAAAATTTGATAAATATCTGTTCTTTTTATTTTTAATTGATTTTTAAAATTTTATTGATTTTTAAAGAAGTTTTGACCAGGATAGGGCAGTGTGCATGGCCATATGGAATATTACTCAAGATCACCCTCTTGTTTGACATTGTATTATTAATCATTCTTCCTGTCCTGTTATTCAACCAGTTGTGAAATAAACTTAACTATATTCTATTATCTCACCTCCATTTTTCATTTTGTTCACAAGGATATCAAGAGACACTTTCCCCCCATCCATTACTGAAATTACCATAGTCTATGTTTTTAGCATTTACTTCATCTACCAGTCTAGTAAGCCTTTAAACAACAACAACAACAACAAAATTAAGTTAACTTTGTCTAATTTTACTT
Source organism: Vombatus ursinus (assembly GCF_900497805.2). Taxonomy (NCBI): domain Eukaryota; kingdom Metazoa; phylum Chordata; class Mammalia; order Diprotodontia; family Vombatidae; genus Vombatus; species Vombatus ursinus. Next base: position 26,609,342 of record NW_020954548.1, read on the forward strand.
GATCCAGTGCTGGCTCTGTGTGATTGCCATTTTGTTTTCTAACTATTCACAGCCATCTACTTAATTATGTTCTAGATCTTTGTCAGGGATTGACATCAAGTTTATTTGGGTAAAATTTCTGGAATGCACCTTTCCCCTTTGCTTAAAAAGAATGCTTACCTTCAGTCTTTTTAATATTTCATCCATTTTCCATAATTCCTAAGAGACTATCAATAATGGCTTAAGGGGCAGTTAGGTGGCACGGTAGATAGAACACCAGCCCTGGATTCAGGAGAACCTGAGTTCAAATTCATAACACTTAATAGCTGTGTGACCCTATGCAAGTCACTTAACCCTGCTGCCTAATCAAATTTAAAAAAAAATAATGGCTTAGCAGTCATATCTGCAAATTCATTTAGTACTCTAGAGCGTGAATCATCCAGATCCATGAACTTAAAAGTATTTAAAGTATCTAAACTCTCTTTTGTTATCCCTTTGCTTTTACCAGTTCCTAATCATCTTAATGACATTTGCCTTCTTGCTGTTCTTCATATACAACACTCCATCTTCTGACTTGAAGTGTTTTCACTGGCTATCCCCCACATTTGGAACTCTTTCTCTCATTTCTGCTTACTTCCTTTAAGGTTCCTTGAAGTCTTGGCTAATGTCTCACCTTCTGTGAGAAGCCTTTCTGAATTGTTCTTAATCTTTAGTGTCTTACCTCTGAGATTACTCTGTACATTGCTATTTGTAGGTTGTCTCTTTGCTTAGACTGGAAGGTCTTGAAAGCACGAACTGTCCTTTGCCCTTCTTTGTATCATCAGTGCTTAGCACAGTGCCTGACACATAATAAGAGCTTAAGAAATGCTTGTTGACTGACTGACTAGTAAATTCTTTTTTTCTTTTTCTGTTTTTCCTGGCATGAATATCATTCTCCTTGACAGAGAGGTTGGAAGCAAAATAGTCAAGTTGTTCTCCATCCCCTTTTGTTGTAGCATGATGCTATCTGGCACAAACACCACACCAATTCTTCTTTTGCTTGTCTTGATTTGGAACTCTTTTTTTGTTGCCAAAATATTCCTCAAACTTAGCTTTTTGTGACTTTTACTTAGCCTTCCAGAGCCTAGTCTTACAAGTTTCTGTTAGTCCCTTGTATTTATTTTATTGGTTCTTTATCCCTCTTTTCAGCTTCAGTGTGTATTCTCTTGAAACATAAACTCATTAAAGAACTCTCTGTGTAGCCACATTGATTTCTATAGAAATCCTATTTTTTTTCCTTATTGTTACCCACTATGATTATTTCAAAGGTTGAAGAAGGGGGTGGTAAAAACAAGGTAAAAGATGATAAGGCATTGTGCCCAATTGGAGTGAATGTCGTTGGCGAGAGCATAGTGGGAGATGAGAGTCACAGGTGCTTAAAATCCAGGATCTGAATTCAGGGCTTGTTCCACAAGAAGGACAATGCTTCATTTCAGGGTTTTCAAGTAGGGGTTGGTATTCAACTCAACCCCACCCTCAGATAAGAAAAACCTTAAATTTAGTGTTCTGTACCATCATACTTATGGTACAATTTATTTTGTCATCTCTTTCTTTTGTGTTTTGGGGCAAATCAATTTACCTTGATGAGTTA
>NW_020954548.1:26610960-26834771 GCF_900497805.2 Vombatus ursinus
CAATAATAATAATTCAATATCTGGTTTTCTTGCTGAAACTGGAACTCAGTAGTTGAGCCATGATAGTTGTGTATGAGTATTTTTCTTCTCCAAGTATATATCTAAGTGTAATGCTTTGAATGTTGCCAAAAAGGCAATTAGATATTTGTTTTATGGTCTTTTGGATAACCTGAGCTTTTTGTATTTCTTCAGGGGGAGCTAGGGAATGGCAATTATCTCCTATGCCAAAATACTGCCAAGTGGTTGGATATGGCAAAAATTCATGCCACACAGTTTCCTTCTCCAAAATTATTTGTGCATTTGGGGATATTCCCATTCAAGTAGAAGCCAGAGGGACTGGAGTGTAATTGAGCTGTTGACAAACTATTGTTCTGTACAAATGTCGTATGAGACAAGAAACAATAGCCCAGAAATGAGGGCGAAGAAATGTGGCTCCCTGTGGTAGTAGTTGTAGGAGGAGATGATTCTGGGTGGGAGGCTGACAGCCACAGATTGGGGAAGGGGGAGGCAGTGCAAAGTTGTAAAAGTAGCTTGAGGATTTTAAAGGCAAAAGGAAAGGGATATGCATGTATTAATCTACTATGTCTTCAACTTTGTGCTAAGCCCCTTACAAATATCTCATTTGAGCCTGACACCTGTCTGGGAGGTAGGTGCTATTATTATCCTTATTCTGTAGTTGAAGAAACTAAGGCAGATAGATTAAATTATTTGCTCAGGGCCATGCAGCTAATAAGTATGTATCTAATGCTGTATTTGAACTTAGGACTTCCTAACTCCAGACCCAGGGCTCAGTCCACGGGGCCATCTAACAGTCCCTAGCAGAAGGAGATATAGAGATGAGGAAGAATATAGAGTATCTGTTGAGACTTGAGGAACTGAAATAGTCAGCTCTTTAAAAAAATATGGAAGCCAAAACATATGAAGATGGTAGAAGGAACACCTGAATAAAAGGTTCCAACTGCATACTGTGTGCTTAGAGGGGAGAGAAAGCTAATTCAGATAAATACTTTGTTCCTGGCCCTTTTGGCCACTAAGTCAGGGTTCAGATGACTGTAAGAAATGTCATTTTAGCCTGATGCTAACGAGTAAACTTGAGGCCTAGATGGAAGTGAACTCTACTTTTCCACAAGCCAGGGGCTTAGAAAGAGGCAGCTCAGCCAGGGCTTTTTTATTTTTCATTTTTTTTAGGCAGTTGGGGTTAAGTGACTTGCCCAGGGTCACACAGCTAGTAAGCATCAAGTGTTTGGTCTGAGGCCGCATTTGAACTCAGGTACTCCTGACTTCAGGACCAGTGCTCTATGTAACATGCTACCTAGCTGTCCCGAGCCTGGGCTTTCTAATAGAGATTGGATGTGCTGGCAAAAAATGAAAGAACTGTATCAGAGAAACCAATAGGAAGAATTAGAGAGATGAATCTGGAAAAGATAGGTGAATGTATTAGGTCGGTGTATGGCAAACTGAACAACATGACACTGAGCCTGAAATCTGCATTTTCTGCAGAGAGATAGAGAGATAGTGCTGGGGCCAGCTAGGTGGCATGGTGGATAGAGTGCCAGGCTTAGAGTCAGGAAAACTCATCTTCCTAAAGTTCAAATCTGGCCTCAGACACTTACTAGCTGTGTGATCCTGGGCAAGTCACTTAACCCTGTTTGCCTCAGTTTCCTCATCTGTAAAATGAGCTGGAGAAGGAAATGGCAAAACATTCCCCTATCTTTGCCAAGAAAACCCCAAATGGGGTTAGGAAGAGTTAGGCTGGACTGAAAAATGAGTGAATAGATGTGCTGGCACTGGGAATGCAAATATGATAAAGAAAGATAGTCCCTGATCAGAAGGATCTTGCATTTGAATAAGGGAAGACAACACATAGAAAGAGGAGCTTAAAAGGGTGGGAAGTTCAGAAGTCCAGGCAGTCATGGGAGTCATGGGCTAAACCAGGTTTGGAGTGAGCATGGCTGGCCTGGGGGCTTCTAATGGAGGTCCAAGAATGAGCTTACCAATCAGGAGGAGATTATGAAGCATCGCCCATGAGGAAAGGCCCCTTCCAGGCTTTCTTTTCTTTTTCCTTTGTTTTTTGCCAGCATACAAATATATACTTCTTCCAGCGTATTCTCTTACTTTAGAAGTCTGATTTTAAAAAGCTACAAATGCAAATGTAATTGTCTCCAGGTTATAATAAAGTAGGATGGTGACTTGTGGTCACTAGATATTTTCCTTAAATTAGGCACGAGTATTTAAAAATCAGAACAATATTTCTGTGAGAAAAAAAATGCTAAATGTGTTTAAATTTCAGAGCCAAAGCACATACTTTTATTTAACAGTTGTTTAAAAATTAATTTATGATTTTGGTTTGATTTGGTAAAAATTGGTAGTTTTTGCTAAAAATAGCTCTGCCACTAGGTCCCTTGTAGATAGCATCTCCAGTCTCTTATCCCTTTAAGGTTTGTCATTACCTAAAAAAAAGAAAAAAAATCCTAAAAGTAGAAACAAGAAAAACACAGCGTTAACTGGAAAGCAACTTCTTTCACAAGTAGAAATCTCTATTCGCAGGCAGCCTGAAATAATAAGATGTTCCCCTTTAATTTGTTTTTTCTGTGAAAAGTAGAGGAAGCAAGGAAAATAAAATAATGTTTTGTTTACGGTCACGTATTGGATAGTGCAATGGTGTCTGAGAAATACATAACTATTTTAAACTGCATTAGATTCATAAGGGAGGTAGTAATCCTGCTGATCAGATCAAATCCCAAGTGTCTTTAGTCCTTGGAACACATATTTTTAAGAATGATATTGACCAGGTATTTCATGCCTAAAGCACGATGTATGGCAAGAAACCATGCCATACAAGGACTGCTTATTAGAATTAGAGATATTTAATGTGGAGAAGGGAAAACTGGGTCATGATATGATAGTTGTCTTCAAGTAATGGAAGGACCACCATGAGGCTGAGAGATAAGACTTTTTCTACTTATCCCCAGAAGGCCAAGCTAGGAGCAGTGAGTGAAAGTTGAAATAAGCAGATTTGAACTAAATATTTGAAAAAAAAACAACAACAACAAAAGAACAAAAAGAACAAAAGAACAATGACTAGGATTGTATAAAAGTAGAATTAGTTGCCTCAGCTATTAAGTTCTTTATTATTATAGGTGTTCACACAGAGCTTGAATGCTGGGGTTAAGGGTAGAGGTGGTTCCTATACAGATACAGGATGTATTCAATGATTCAATGACCATTGAGGTCCCTTAAAACTCTGAGGTTCTGTAATTCTATGTAATTATAAATTCATTAACTGTTTCCCTTTTTCATTCCTCCCATGGCCTCCCCCCTCTCCTTTCACCTCTTAACACAATGGTTGTCCATAGTTTATTGACTAAATAAAGTTACTTATTCTTACTCCCCAGAAAGAGTATAGGTGCCTTTGAATTCACCAAGCTGCCAATGCTTGAGAATATTTAGGATGGTCTCTAGGTTCTTCAAGTCAGTGCTATTTGTAAGTTGTCCTTTTCCCCCAAACCCAATATTTACAGTAATTCTTAAGAGCATCAAGGAGCCATCTCATCAGGGCTGACTTGACTTAGTAATGAGTTGCTCAGTTTTATTTAATAAACATTTATTATGTGCCTACTGTATGAAGAACTCTGTTCTAGGTACCAGAGGATGTACGACAATGAGTTGAAACATATCTCTTGCTCTGATGGAACTTAATTGTCTAACAGGGGACTAAGATGTTCATAAATGACTAGGTTGTAGGTTAGAATGTAAGAAGTACATAGAAATTTAAGGAACAAGGAATCACAAAGCTAGGGAGGTATCAGGGAAGGCTTCATGGAAGAAGTGTCATCTGAGCTATTGTCCTTGAAGAAAGAGGAAAATTTCAATAAGCAGTGTTAGCAGATCATATGTTCAGGTTTGGAGAATGGCCTGCACAAATTCACAAAAGTAGGAGGATTCAGGGGGTGGGCCTAGAGTGGGGGAGAGCAAGAGAAGATAGATGAAAGGAAGAATATGGATGACTGGTGGAATAAGGTTTCAGAGGGGATGATTTATCCTGTATATACACAATTTGTACATACATATTTGTGTGAGGCAGGAGGACGTGCTAGGACATAGGATTTTCAGTTCTGATTCAAATACTTTGATTTTACTGTAAGCAATCAAAAATGCCCCCAGTAATTACAGTGTAATGATAACTACATGAATGAAGCTTGTGAGCATTTTGTGATTTGTCATAGTCACAAAAGTTGAACATTCGTAGGCTGAACACCATGATTGATCACTCATGAAATGTGAGCATTCCAGTCCATTTTTATATTTTCATAGTATTTTTATGACTATCTTTGCCCTCTCGAGATTTGCTCTGATGTTTTTGCTTTGGTAGAGAGGTGACCATCAGTCCTCTAGGATATGTGCTGCACAAACATGTCTCAGTGGGCACTCTTTGTCAGTGTTCTTTCAAGATGTGTGATCTGAATATATGATTACCTCTTACAAAAGACAAGGAGCCTTACTTTGTAAATTGTGTAAATATTCTTCTCTGGTACACAATGAGTTTATATTCCCTCTTTTGCCATAAAATATGTAAGAGACAGTGTCTTTTTTATGTATAACAGAATTCACTATAGCCCATTGGAATAAGCCTTGGACAAGGATTCAGAAGACCTAGAGTAGAATCCTAGTTTTTTCCACTGACTAGCTGCATGGTCTTGGGAATTCCATTTTTATCCCACTGAATCTTAATTGTCTCACCTGGAAAATGAAAGCATTAGATTGCTAGGTCCAAAATAGGGGCAGCTATGTGTTGCAGTGGATAGAGAACCTGCCCTAGAGTCAGGAGGTCCTGAGTTCAAATTCAGTCTCGGACACTTACTAGCTGTGTCACCCTGGGAAAATGACTTAACCCTGATTGCCTCAAAAAAAAAAAAAAAGACCCATACGCAGTATAACCTTCTTGACTTTAGGGTGCATGACTTGCCCCAGAATTTTAGAAGGGGAAAAAAAAAGGTTTTACCTTTTTAGGTAGGCCCACACACCAGTAGGGCTTAACTAATTGGAATATGTCTGGGGACAAATTCTGGGCACCATTTGGGCCTCTCTCGTTCTGTGAAGGTATATTCTTGTTCATGAAATTGCCGGAGTCAAAGCCAAGAGCTACCACCAGCAGCATGGCAGACTTGGAGTCAGAATTGTGATGTGCCGTGGTGGAATTCACCCCACAGACCTTGAGCTATGGTTTGGGATCCCAGGGATGTTGTAGAGAACATTTCTCGCAGAGGTCCCTTCCAACTGAAATTCTATGAATGGTTTGCTCCAGTGAAATCACTGTCCTCTGACTACGTAGAATTTGATTAAGTATTAGCCTTAAGCTCATAATTGTGTTCTTTTAAAATAAACTTATTTAAACATTTTGGTTGCTTTTATATTATTTCTAAAATAGTAATAATTTTGAATAGCTAACAAGTTAAATGAGGTGTCCCAAAAGTCTTAGTGCAGTTTTAGCTACACTAAAACTTTTAGGATACCCTCAACTTTTTATCGTTTCATAAGTCCAAAACACATAGGTTTCGGCTAGTATGCCCCACTACCAAAAGATTTGGGATTAAACTAAATGATCTCTAAGGTTCTGTGTTGCTCCAAATATCTACAAATCAATAGCTTATGGCTGAAACAGAGAAGCTACTGCCCTGGGTTGGCTACAGCACATTTCTGCCCTCTATCCTGGATTTCAAACAATAATTCTGGGGCTGTCTAGAGTATAATCAGAGCATCATCTCTTTCTGCCATCAGATATATCTCAAGGGTGTAACCAAATTGATTATTTTTTCCCTGAATAACTTCCTAAACTGGCATAGGTACAATATCTGGGCGGTGGGAATTCTTATCCCTCCCCCCAAGTAAGTATGTGTTTGGTTGTTCTCTTAAAATGAAATGTGGCATTCTAGAAATATTCCCAATTCTCACATAAAATAGCTTTAGCAAAAAAAAAAAAAGGAAAAAAAAAGTGTAACAGCTGTAAAAGGCCCTTGTCTAAATTTAGTGGTTTAATTTCTCCTTAAATATTCACTGTAGATAAAAAAAAAAAAATCAGTTTGCATTCCAGAGCACTTCTTACTTCAACCTGGATGGAAGAATGCAATTGAAAAGATGCCTGGTAGTTGGCAGCTAAATTGAAAAAAAAAATCTTAACCATAAAAACAGATAACCAGGGTTATCTGAATGGTCTGTGTTGGCTCAAAGACTAAGCCCTTAGTGAGGGGGTAGGAATAGAGAAATTGAATATTTTGAAGAGCTTTTAAGGGTAAATAGGGCTATTTCTCATTCTGCTTTCTTCTGTGGATATCAGCTGAGAAGTTTGCAGGCCTGGAGTTTCAGGGGGCTGGAGGATCCTGACACAAAGGGACATCTGCCTCTCAAGAGCTCCTGCATAATGGCAGGCATTTACTGAACAATCTAAAGTTTACAATGTGCTTTGCATATTTTAAATGTTTGAGGTAGGTAGGTGACACAGTCCATAGAACATGGGATCTGCAGTCAGGAAGACTTGAGTTCAAATTGACCTCAGAAACTTATTACCTGTGTGACCCAAGGTGAGTAATTTAAAAAAAAATTGCCTCAGTTTCCTTATATGTAAAATAGGGGCGATAATAACACCTCCCTCCCAGGTGAGGTTCAACTGGTACCTGACATACAATAGATTTTTGTATAAAAGTTATTATTATTACACTTGAGCTTCACAATAGCTCTATGTGATAGATACTACAGGAAGAAGGAAACTGAGGCACAGAGAATTAAAGTGACTACACCTGGACACACATAGCTGATAAATGCAAGAGAGGAATTTGGGAGCCTGGTCTTCCTGAACCCGGGTTCAACACTGTGTTTCTTATGACACATCATTTCCAAGTAGCTATATGTTGGAGCCAGCTTTTTTTTTCTTTTTTTACTGGCAAATGCTGCAAATTAAAACTTGATTTATTATTTTGTTGATTGTCCAGACTTAAGAAAGTGATGGAGAAAATGCTAATAACACAAGTGAAACTTAAATGTGTATACTCATTCTGTGTGTGTGTGTTTTCTGGAGAGCCAGTTGTTAAAACATTTACCAGAACACCCCTGCCTCCAAGCCTGAAGGGATGCAAACCCTGAAGTCTCAGTAATTTGACTTCAAGGTAAACCATTTCCTTCTCAGATCTGCACATTTAATAAAAGCCTTAACCACTTTTGTATACATTTACATACAATGCTTATATTAGCTGAACCTCTAAATGCCTTCTCCATCTTAGATAACTCACTTTTCTTTTTGGGTCTTAGGTTCTTCTTTTGTAAAAGAAGAGAAAGGGACCAGGTGATACCTAGAGTGGTTTCCAACTCTAAAATTCTATGTTCAGCTTCCTCAGGGTTATTGCTTCCCTAGGAGAAGTAGGAACATCAATAGAAAGCAAAATAGAGTCAGAATTAGGGAGATGACACCCTCCAGGTATCTCCTACTTTTTTTTTCAGTAGATAGAAATACTACCTAAGGCATCTGTGTATCATAGGGTAGCCAAGCTTGAGATATGCTTATTTTTCTTTTAACAAAGGATAAGAAAGGCCAGTTTAATTTTTTTTTTACTTGTGGGAGTAGGGTGTGGGGGAGCTTGTATGTCTAGCTATATCTCAGATATAATTCTTCATTTTGCTCTTATTTTAAAAAGTTGTGTCACATGATCCTCATTTCCTTGTGTTCATCCTAATTTTAGATAACTGCAGCACATTTTTTTTCCTGGGGTCTGAAAGACAGGGGGACTTATAATTGAACAGTTTTTACTAATATAATCAAAATATATATTAACACCAAATCCTGGCATATTAAATAAGTCTTTTCACCTGCAATATTCTGTGCTGGATCTATCCAGTTAATTGGTAGCAGATTGATTTCTAGGTTCAGACTCCTTTTTTTCTGGCCTGGAGGAAAATCAAAAGGTTAGTATGTAAAGCACTATCTTTGGAAGACAATAATTGGTAAAACATGGCATTTGTGTTACCTAATGCATTAATTTGAAGGTTAGGAATTTCTATTAAAGGCACGCATTTAATGTGCGCTTTTCAAGAAGTTTAATTTTTTTTTTTTTACTTGGGCAGATTTATAATTATTTATCTAAAAGGATTTCAAAACCACTGAAATAAGAACTAACAAAGGCATGGAGGTACAATGATGAAAACAATAAAAAGAAAGCTGTCTTTTTTGCTCCCAAGTCATCCATATCCCAGCACTTCTGTGTGGAGCTTATTGCTGCCACAGTATTAATTTATAGATGGGACCCTTATGAGTCAAGAAAAAGATGAAAAAAAAGCACTCAAAAGTGTTACTCTCCAGTCCTTGTGTAATCCAACAGGCGAGACTTCTTTCATCTATAGTGTATGGTTATTTGTAGGCATGTGCTTAGCACAGTGCCTAGTACATAGAAAGTACTTAATAAGCATTTGTTGATTGATTTTTCTAGGAGAAAGAATCAACCTCGGCTTAATAAAGAAATAATTCCTAGCTAACTTAGTGATCATTTGCCGACCCTTTCCTTAGAGATCACAGACCATTTCCCAATTTTAATTTCGTACATCTAGACATGCCCCTTCCCAAGTAAAATACTTTATTCTTTTGCTATATTTGTAGATATATAAAAATTCAATTCACACATTTCTTAGTCTCTTCCTATGTACAAAGCAAAGTAAATAAGCAGCAGGCTAGGTAGACAAAAGTAGAACAGCTCCTATCCTCAAGAAACTTATATTCTACTTGGTAGGAGATAAAATATACACAGGATTAGTCTAGACCATACAAAATAAGTTCCGGTGGAAGAGATCCCAACATTGAGGGCTGAGGAGAGGATGAGGAAGGGCATCTAAATATAATGTAGGCTGATTTGTTGTGGTCATGCCTTTGACTCTGAAAGTTGAACTCCAGATAAAGATTTCATATGCTGCACTAATTATAAAATGCCCGTGATGGTGTTTAAAGCAACATAATAGACAGTTATTTCAATGCTTAAGGGGATTTTTGAGCTCATAATGTGGCATTTTCCCTGCATTGTATATTACCACCCACTTGTACATTCTTATCTGATATTAATTTAACTCTTAGCCATTTCAATCACTTTATACCCAGAATATCATTGATTCTATGTTGTTATGGTAATAGTCTTGAGTAGTGTGCTAGGGGGCTTTGTCCTGATTGTCATTTTTATCAAATGACTTATTTGAAGAAATAAAAGTCAAGTGTATCAACTTTACAGACAACATAAAGCTAGAAGGGAGAAAAAATAATCTGGACAAGAGAATCAAGTGTCAAAAGATCTTCATAGGGTAGAATGACTCAAATTAATAACATTAAACTTGACAAGATTAGGGTATTATACAATCTTCATTTCAAGACCTTGATCTTGCTGTAAGGATTTTAAAAAGGGTCTAGATATCAGCGGTCAGTGCCTGGAGTCAACAGGAACACAACTGAAAAATCAAGAACCCTTTTCTTCAACCTGAAACCCACATTGTTAAAGTAATGATTACCAAGAATAATTATGGGACATCCACAGAATTCCAACGAGAGTCTCAAAGTTTTTGAGAGGCAGCATGATTTGTTGGAAACAACCCTAGATTTAGGAGTCAGGAGAGCTGTATTCAAATCCCAACTCTGTTGCTTACTTGCTGCATCTTTGACAATCACTTTTAGCTTTATAAAAATGGAGATCCTAATTCTTGCTTTACCTCCCTCACAGATCTATGGAAAGGAAAGTGCTTTGTAAATTGCAAAGCATTAGAGAAATGCAAATATTAGTAATGATAAAAGTGAATGTTAATTTTCCAAATGGAAACAAATTTAATGAGACTTAAGAGAATGATATATCATTTTCATATTGTTTTATATTTATTTAGCACTCTCCAATTATGAGTTGAATAGTACTCTATAGATGTTAACTTTTATATCCCCACTATTCAAAGTGGATAGCAGTTCCATCTCATTTCATATGAGTATAATTGTGGTAAAGAGAGTAGATGTGACTTGCCTGAGGTCACTTGGAAATGCATATTAGAACCAGGATTTTTGTGGCTGTTTAGAGCAATAACTAGGGTGGGGCAATGAAGGTTAGCCCCCGGGTACCAAATTTGGTTGATTGGTTGGTTGTTGTCTATATTTCTGAAGAGGACCAAAATGACACCACTATGTTGGAGTCAAGTTACAGCACATCTGACTATGGCTGATCAGAGCAATATGAGCTTGGAATGTTCTACCACAGGTTGGGCACAAATAGTCCATATGAACATTTGGGATGGAAATGTCTTTAAAATTGCACATCTCTCATTTCTTTTCAGCTACTGCAATTCTGCTTTGATCGCAGAGCACAAAACCTTCTTTAAAGTGGGCTTGCCATGCTGGGGGGTCCTTTGCCAATGTCTCTCATATCAATTCCAAAGTTCTTCAGAGAGACCTTGAGAGTGTACTTATATCCCTTCTTCTGACCACCATGTGAGCACCTTCCTTGCATGAATTCTTCATTAAATAGTATTTTAGGCAAGTATATGTTTGGTATTTGAATTTAGTGGTCCTTTAGAAACAACTGAGCTTAGCACTCAACAAGACAAATTAATTGAAATGGGAAGCTACTAGACAGCCTCACCCAATATGAATTCCTCCCTACCCTAGCCTCATGTTAATTTTCAAGATATTTTTTACCTCTTGCCTTGAATATGGGTTGACATATTTAATTAGAGGTGCTGGTAGGATGTCCAACTAGATAGGTCCACCAGGAAGTTCATAATGTAGGATTGGATTTTAGGTGAAAAGTTAGGACTGGGTATTATGGTTTATGGAGTCATTAGCATACACATGATTATTGATATAAAATTGAGATCACTAGTGGAGAGGGTACTTAGAAAAGCACCCAAGACAAAGCCTTGGAAGACATCCATACTTAGGGAGCAGGAGGTGTTCCAAGATAAGGCAGCAAAAGATATACATCTTTATTATTTTATTTTATTTATTTATTTTATTTAACTTTTTTGGTAAAATTTTATTTAACTTTTATTTTACTTTTTTAAATTTTTTTTAACTTTTTTGGTAAAATTTATATGGATATCTTTGCTTTCTCATGAATTAATTTCTGAATGCTTTGCTCCTCCCAGTTCTGCCATGACCAATTCCTTATAACATAGAATAAAAATGAAAGAGAGAGAAAAAAGCAATTCATCATAACACTCTAAGTATTTCAACCAAAATCAGATGGTGTATGCATTGTTCCAGGTCCATAGTTGCCCATTTCTGGGAAAAAATAAACAAACAAGCAAACCAAAAACCAAACAAACAAAAAATCCACCTTATTAAAAAACAAAAAAATAAATGACCAACTTGATCATTAGAAGCATAGTATCCAATTTCTTTTATCTTTATTCTTTCCACTTACATTTATATGGCCATCATCTATATTATTTCTTGGTTCTGTTTACATCATTTTGCATCAGTTCATATAGAACTTCCTATTTGAAATAAGAGTGTATCACAGTCAGGCTTAGGACTTAGAAAAATTATTTTGGTAACCTTTTTGTAGACTGAATGGGAGAAGAGTAGGAATGCAAAAGGGGGAGGAAAATTGGGGGGGGGAGTATTTAAATAGTCCATGTGAGAGGTGATGACCTGATAAAGGGAGAGATATTGAGGTAAAATTAATGGGATTTGAAAACTATAAATGTTCATATTCATAATTTCTTACGGTGTAATAATATTACATTATATTGAGGTACTGCAATGTGTTTAGCCATTCCCTAATGAGCATCTGCTTTGTTTTCAGTTCTTTGCTACCAAGAAAAGTGCTGCTATGAATGTTATGTTATAGTTGACACTTATTTCTATCTTTGATCTCTTTGGGATGTGTACCTAGCAGTGTGATCTGTGTACCAAAGCACATGGATATTTTTTGTCACATTCTTAGTATATTTCCAGTAGCTTTCCAGAATGGTTTTAATTTATAGGTCAGTTGACAATGTGTGCCTATGTTTCTGCAGTTAGGCAAACATTGACATTTCCATCTTTCGTCATCTTTATTAGCTTCCTGGGTGTGGGGTTTATTTTGATTTGCATTTCTCCTATTAATGATTTGGATCAATTGATAATTATTAATACTTTGCATTTTTTTCTTTTAAGAACTGTTTGCTTTTATCCTTCGTTTTGTTTTGAATTTTGTTAAACTCTTCTTTGATTTTCAGAGTTTCTATTGTGTTTAAATGGGATTTTTAAAAAATGGTTCATTTTCTAATGTTCACTTCATTAGTTAGTCTTTATTTCATTGATGAAAATATTTAAAAGTACACATCTCTAATTCCCTAATAATAATTTCCCTGATTTGGCTTCATCCCCAAATTTTGGTATGTTGTCTCATTGCTGGCATTCTCACTGATGAAATTATTTATTGTTTCTGTAATTTGTTCTTTGACTTACCAATTTCTTAGAATTAAGTAATTTAGCCTGTAATCTGTAAACCTTTTTAATTGTCTTTTGTTGAAAATAATTTTATTGTACATGGTCAGTAAAGTGTGTTTCATAGTTTTCCTTTTCTACATTTGTTCATCAACTTTGTATTCCCTGATACATGTTTGGTATTTGTAGATATGCCACAAATACTGCAATATATGTGTACTCCTTTTTATTTCCATTTAGTAATGTTCAAAAATTGTGAATATATAAATTTTCTAAAATTCTTTTCAGGTCCTCTTATTTCTTGTTCATTTTAGAAAGATAGATCTAGATCTGAAAGAGGTGCATTGATCTCCCCCAATATTATAGTTTTATTTTTTATTTCTCTCTATAATTTTTTTACCTTTTCCATTAAGTATTTAGATCAGAAATGTCAAACTTGCAGCTCCAAAACTGCATTCAGCCTACAACACTCTTAAATGTGGCTTGACTCAGATTAAAATTGGAAAATATTTAACAAAATAATCAGGAAATTATTACAAAGTAATTGAGAAATATTTAACAAAATAAATAAAAATACAGTAAAATATAGATAATGTTAGCATTTGTTTTTTTTTTTAAGTCAGTATGCAGCCTGAAAGGATTCTAATGTATAGTTTAGTGGCCCCTGTTTCTTCTTAAGTTTGATACTACTGTTTTAAATACTATTCCATTCAGTGGATTTATATTGAGTATTGATATTAATTTATTATCTATGGTACCTCATCATAATATAATTTCCCTGCTTATCTCTTTCAAATGTATTTCATGCTACTTTGTCTGAAAGCTAACTATTTTTTACCAATTCACCTGAAGCATAATAGAATTTTCTTAATCATCTTATTTTAAGCCTTTGTGAATCTTTGTTTCAAGTGTTTTTCTTGTAGACAACATTTCTTGAATTTTCCTTTATAATCAATTCCGATATCCTCTTCAATTATATGATTGAATTCATCCCAATCACATTAACAGTTATGATCATTAAGTGCCTATTTCCCTCTTTCTGTCTTATATATTTTTTTCCCTTTCTTTGCTTATGTGGCCCTCTTTCCGAACGTGACGAGGGTGAGGAAAAGGAGTGTACTTAGGTCCAGTGTCCCATACTTAATTCAATATACTTCTATCTCATTTCCCCTCTTCTCTTTCCCTCACTCAGACCCCAATCCCAGATTCTTACTCTTTCTATTTTTTTCTTTTTAAAATTTGTTTGCATCATCCACCTCTTGAAATTAGACTTTATTTTATGTGTGACTAATTCTACTTCAAATCTATCCTCTTTTTTAATCTCCCCCTTTCTTCTCTTCCTATTCCCCCTGATTTCCATGTTGAGGTGAATGTATTTCTACACCATACTCTGCATGTATGTAGATCTTTGTTGGAGTAGATACTAGAGAAAACTGGGTTATACTTCTTCCCCCTACTCCACCATCTTTACTGGCCCTCCTAATCACATGCTTCAATTATTCATTGGGGAATGGTTCTTGGATTAATTTACTCATGTTAATTCCCTATGTGTCTTAGCTTTCAAATCCTAATTGGTGATGTGTTGCAAAACTTTTATCCAACCAACAACTTCCATTTGTATCTTATTTTTATTCATTTATTCGTATAAAAACTTTTCAATTTTAACATAATTAAAATTATAGGTTGTATATTTTATGATTGCCTCCATTCCTTGGTTAGTTAAGAATTCCCCCTTATCAAAGCTATGAAAGGTGGCTGATTTCACTTTCTTATAAATCTATGATTTGACCTTTAACTTTCAGGTCATATATCCATTTTGAACTTATTATAGGATATGGTATAAGATACCTGTCTAAATTTAGTTTTTTTTTCAAATTGTTTTCCAGGTACCACAGCAGTTCTTGTGGAATAGGAAACTCTTCCCCAAATCATTTTTGTTCTTGGTTTTATTGAACACTGGTTTACTGAGTCTCTTTGTTTTTAATTCTTGCTATCCAGTTTGTTCCTCTGATATTTTAATTATCACCAAATAATTTGATGATTACTGCTTTGCAAAATAAATTGAAGTACTGAAGTGCCATTCTGTGTTAAAATAATTACAGGACAGTGTCATTGAATCTCAGAGTACTTAGTGGGATATAAGGAGTAAGAATACTGGAAAGGCAGGAGTGGGCCAGATTATGGAGAGCTTTAAAGACCAAACAAGAGTATTTTATACATGATCTTGGATGCAATAGGGAGCCACTAGAGTTGATTGAATAGAGAGGTGATTATCTATGTGTTATTATTAGTTTTAAGTCAGGAAGGATGGAAATAGTAGCTGGGCCTCTAGTGTCTTCTAGCTTTGCTTTTCATTTGGAAGCTGGGGGGCTTGAGTGAAAGAGCTCCTAGCTTTTTATTTTTATTTTATTTTATTTATTTTTAAATTATTTCCCTTCAGGTTCTAGACCTTTTGTTTCTCCATCTGAATTTTGCTGTTATTTTGCCTATCTCTATAAAAATCCCTCTTGATAGTTTGATTGATATTGCATCAAACCTGTAAAGTAATTTAGGCAGTATTACATATATATATATATATATATATATATATGATCTAACTACAAAAATGAATATCCCTGTAATTATTTTATTCTTTATTTCTTTAAAGAATGTTTTGTAATTAGATTTACACATCTTAAGTGTGGTTAGATTTGACTCCTAGATGTTTTATGCACTTTTGTAGTTATTTTGAATAAGATATCCGTTTTATTATTTTCCCCTTGATTCTATTATTGCTATATTGAACTTCTATTAATTTTTATGGCTTTATTGTCTATCTTTCTAATTTACTGAAGGTATTAGTTGTCTCAATTTCTTTACTGTTTCTCTGAGGTTTTATACATAAACCATCATGTCATCAGTAAATTGGGATGATTTGTTCTCTCTTTGTCTACGTTTACTCAAAATATTTAACTTACTCAAAAATATAGTAGTACCAGTGAATCTAGGTATGCAAGCTTCTGAGAAATAAGAGGGTTTTGGACCAAATGATCTCTAAAGCCCCTTATAGCTCTAATATTCTGTGGTTGGTGGAATGATCCAGTCTATAATAACAACACTTCCGCAGATGGTGACTAATTGTATTGTTGGGCAAATATATCTAGGATTCTGCTCTGGTTTTAGGCTGCCTGCTGACTGTGTGCTGCCCTTGTAGGTAGAAAGAGGTCAAAGATATGAGGTCTGTAGGTGGACTCTGATCCTGGGTGAGCCAGAGGCAGGGAGACTGGGTTCCCTTCCTAAATGATAACTGGGCATATTCAAAGCAAGCTATATATTCTGGATCCTGTTCTGAGAAACGTCACCTTTGCAGTTTTGTTTGTCAGCTTGTCCTCCAAGTAATGCTTTCTTTGCCCTTTATAAAGTCTTGGATGGGTAATTATTGGTCCCTGTGGAAATAGGTAGGAGAGGAGTAAGGACTATCTGTGTATTCTAAAGCCAAAAATGGGGGGAAAACACCTATAGATGTTTACAGCATATTATGTTGTCTTTACACTTGGATTTCAAAATGTAAACAATTTAAAGTTTTTAGCAGAGGGCATATGCTCTTTGCAAATGTCTATCATTTATACCTCTTTTCTGAGATTTGCTCAGCACAGGCCATGCTTCCATACCATCAGTTTGAAGAGCAAGGAGAATTTTTGTAGTGATTTACATTATGTGTGATATTTTCATTTCTGTCATAGTGAAGAGACCACTTCTTTTGTTCTAGGTGTCAACTGTTCTCCCTCCTAGGAGTCAAGGTGAAGGGACCTGAGAAATGTCTCCTCACACCCTAGGTTTATCAGGGACAATGAAATGTTCTTTTTAAGAGGGTGAGGGGGCAGGAAATATGATGCTGTAGTGGATTGGGAAAGGATTTGAAATAGCAGAGGGGAAACTTGATCCTTGGCAGGAAGTTTGAGATCAGAAGAGGATCATACTGAGGATGAAGGGAAGGAAAAGGACCACTGTACACTTGGAGCTAGACACAAAACAAAACACATTTGAGGGTTATCCTGAAGAGAGGGAGCTGGATGCTCTGAGGAGTAACTGGTTTGCTTCTGAGGAATGAAAAAAATAGAGCTACAGAAATTCTCAGCCGATTAAAGATCATTTATTAGGATCAGAGAAATTAAGAATAATGGTTAGTAAGTGCCCACTCAGTGGACTTGGGGTAACAGGATGCCTAACACATAGTAAGCACTTAATAAATGCTTGTTGCCTTGTCTTCTTGGCCTGATAGTAACAATTGGGCAGAAAATTCTCTTCTGGTATCTGATACATAAGAGGGACCTTCTGAAGATGGAAATGTTTTCCTCTCAAGATGGGTAGTTGTCCAAATGGAAAACTACCTGCTCCTTTTTGAGTTGCACGTGCATATGAATTAAATTGCCTGAAAGAACCTACAAAGTGGGGCAGCTAGGTGGTGCAGTGGATAGAGCACCGGCCCTGAAGTCAGGAGGACCTGAGTTCAAATCTGGCCTCAGACCAAACACTTGACACTTACTAGCTGTGTGACCCTGGGCAAGTCACTTAACCCCACTTAACCCTTAAAAAAAAAGAACCTACAAAGTATTTAACTCAACCGACATTTATTAAGCACCTACTAGGTGCTAGTGGAGATACACATTTTAGAAGAATCATTAAAGGTCCAATGTTAGCTTGGTAGGAGCTTTCCAAGGAAGTGCCCTAAGGATCTGTGTTTGGTATCCAGTTGTTAATATTTTTCATCAATAACTTTAAACAAAGGTATAGATGGGTTGATTATCAAATTTGCAGATATAGCAAAACTATGAGGGATAGTTAACACACTTGAAGACAGAAGCAAGATCTAAAATGATCTTGACAGGCTAGAGCATCGGATTGAATCTAATAAAAGAATTGGTGAGGTCCCTTTTAGTTCTCATTCTGTGACCCTGTGATCTATCTCAAATTAGATTCACAATGGTGGGGGTGGAGGAAGACAGAATGGCGAAGAGAGTATTGTAAATGTCTTCCAACTTGAATCTTCCAACAGACCCAGATGGTCAAGTTTATTACTCCCAAGTCTTTGACCTGTCTACGTATCATCAGGATTAAGTACTAAAGGAATGGACTCTTATTGTTCAGTCAGACTTTTCTGACTTTAAGTGACCCCATTTGGGGTTTTATTTGCAAAGATATTGGAATGGTTTGCCATGTCCTTCTCTAGCTCATTTTACAGATGAGAAAATAGGCAAGCAAGGTGAAGTGACTTGCCCAGGGTCTCACCGCTCCTAAGTGTCTGAGGTCAGATCTGAACTTTGGTCTTCCTGATTCAAAGCTCATTGTTCTATCCACTGCACCCCCTAGCTGCCATTGTCCTTCATAAGTACAGATGGGGAGGACAATGTGATTAAATAGCTATTTGTCTGGAAATTCTAGTGTACTGGAAGCTCAGTATGCATCAATAGTCTGATATGAACAAAAAGCTTTTGTAATTTTGGGATTTATTAATAGAGGCAAGGGCTGCTAGGTGGTACAGTGGATAGAGTGTCAGTCCTGGAGTAAGGAAGACTCACCTTTGTGAGTTCAACTTAGTAGCTGTGTGACCCTGGGTAAGTTCCTTAATCTCATTTGACGCAGTTTCCTCATCTGTACAATGAGCTAGAGAAGGAAATGGCAAACCACTCCAGTATCTTTGCCAAGAAAGCCCCAAATGGGGCCTTGAAGAATTAGACATGACTGAAATGTCCAAACAAAATGGAGACATAGCTTCCAGAAATAAGGAGGCTGTGGTCATTCTGTCCTCTGTACTATATCAGACTACATATGATATATTATGTTCAGTTCTGGGAACCACAGTTTAGGAAGGATATTGGTAATTTGGAGAGCATCCAGAAGAAAGTCACAAGGATGATCCAAGTCCTTGAGGCCATTCTATATGAGGATCACTTAAAGGAACTGGGGATGTTTCATCTAGAGAAGAGAAGACTGAGAGGAGATGTGTTAGCTGTGTTCCAATATTTGAAGGACTGTCATGTGAAAAGGGGATTAGATTAAGGCTCTTTGGTACCAAATGAGAAAACTAGATACAAAGGATAGAAACTGCAAAGAAGGAAATTTAGGCTTGAGTTCAGATAAAAAAAAAAAACAAACCAAAAAAACTTCCTAAGAATTAAAGCTATTCAAAAATTTAATGGGATACCTTTGGAGATAGTAGGCTCCCCCTCATTGGAGAAGCTTAAGCAGAGACTACATGACCATTTGTTGGGGATGTAGCAGTGGAAATTCCATTTTGGGGAAGGGGGTTGAACTAAATGGCTGCTAACTAAGATCCCTTTCAGCCCCCAAATTTCATGACCCTGTGATCTCCAGCATTGACAGCATTCCTCATGTTTCTTCCAAGAAGTGTCAAAGGTTTCCCGGTATAGAAGAAAAAGTTGAATAAACTATTTTTTAAAGCTGTTCTTATATTCCCTGGGAAGTCAACATGACCTTTATTTTTTTTTTCCTCTTTTCTTTCATTTGAGAAGGGTGAACTGGCTCATACAAAATGTGACTTTACACTGTGCCTTTCAGTCAAGGACAAACAATAAGCTTGAAATTGTCCTCAAATGCTTATTGAACCTGAACCCTTTCCAGAGAGTGAAAAAAACACCTTTATTCTTTTTGTTCCTTTCTTCCTAATTATCCATTTATTTAATTATCATTGCCACCTATATCTGGGCTTTTGTGTTTGTGCTCATCAGAAGAAATGTTCAGATATTTCTCTAGGTTTTTTCTCTGCAGTTAGAAGAGGGAAGTCCTTGGATTATCACAGCTTCTCATTTCCCCATCCCATGTTTTGCTGTTCTCTTGGATCCTCTCTTTGGATATTGTGAAAGCACAAATCTACAGTCACAAAAACATACTTCAGGAAGAAAACATACTTCCAGATTCAGGAAGTTAAACTGCATGAACCCTCACCATTTATTTACCAAAGGATCAAGGTTAGCATAAATCATATTTGTGGAATGAGGGAATTTTGACTTTGGTGCCACTAACTTCTCCTTCCTGGGAATTTTTCATAATCTACAGAAATACCTTCTCCTTGTTACTCTTTGTAGCTTCCTTATCTTCCTGATTCTCCTACCTCCTAGCAATAGTTCTCAGAGGAGCGTGTGTGTTGGGGGGGAAGGATCCAAAATCAATAACTTATATCTCAGTGTGAATACCAGGCAACATTAGTCACATTAGATTTGAGAATTGTAAGAGACCATGACAGACCGCTTAATCCTGGAGATAAACAAAATGTGGACTCACAGAGAAGTGCCTTACCATCTTCCCCAGGGGTATTTGCATCCTTGGTTATAGAGCAGAAGGATTTTATCACCTATCAAGGGGAAATGGATAATCCAGTGGAGAAATAGGGGGTTGGGGGCCAAGAAAGCCTTCCTATCACACCTTGAAATCCCACCTCTTTGGGATTCAGATAGAATAATTCAGATAGAGGTAATCAGGTGTCAGAGTCGATAGAACATTGGATATGGAGTTAGGAAGACCTAATTTCAAATCTGACCTCTGACATTTACTAGCTGCGTGATGTTGGGCAAGCCACTTAACCTCCACTTTCCTCAGTTTCCTTATCTGTAAAATGGCAATAATAATAGTACTTACCTCTTGAGTTGTTGTGATGATAAAATGAGATAATATTCAGAAAGCATTTTATAAATTTTTAAAGACATTAGTTATTATTATTATTATTATTAATATGAAACTGTATACCAATATAATCTGCTTGATATGATAACTTTCAATTATAATGATGAAATAGCCTTGTTTGGACAATGTCCAATAAAGGACAAATTAATTTATGCCACACAGTGATCAAATGAAGGAATTGGGGATGTTTAACCTCCAGTGGGAAAAATATTCATCAGGGACATGATATCTGTCTTCCACGTATTTAAAGGATGGTCATGCCAAAGTGGTCTTCAGCTTCCTCTTAAGGCCCCTTGGGACAGAATTAGGAGCACTGGGTAGAAGTTACAAAGAGCCTAATTTAAACTCAATGGATGGAAACATTTTTTAACTCTCAGAACCATGCAAATGGGGAATGGGCTTCCTCTGAGGCAATGGTTCCCCGCTCATTAGAGACTTTTAAACCAAGCTTGACTGACTTACTTGGTACGAGGTAGAGGATTCATGTTCAGGTATGTTTTGAAATAATTAACCTCTGAGGCTCTTTCTAACTCTGAGATTCCGTGATTGTGTGAACACAGATGTAGTGCAGTGTGGTAGTAAAACGTCAGATCCTTGCAGCGGATAAGGGCTAAGTTTGGAGTCATCAGTTGATCATTATCCGTGTGACTTTGGGCAAATCATTTAAACTCTCCTGGCTTCATTTTCTCATCTGTGAAAGGGCATGGGGAGGGGGCATTAGGCTGAATGACCTTTCAGTTCCCAAGACTAAGATCATACAACTCTTAGAAGACAACTCAATTTCTAAGGCTCCCTGGCAGTAGAATCACTAATTGTTAGAGATGAAAAAGAGCTCCCAAATCATCTATGTACTAATAGAAGGCTGGACTTGGAGTCAGGAAGAGCTAGGTTCAAATCTTGCTTATGGCATTTATTATTATAGTTTTATGACTGTGGGTAAGTCCCTTACCCTCTCTCAGACTTAGGCAGTTAACACTTGGATCAAGGGATCATAGTTCTGCAGCTGGAAGGGTCCTCAAACCTCATTGAGTTCAAACCTCTCATTGGCAGTTGAGGAAACTGAGGCCCAAGGTCACCCAGGTAACAAGTAATAGTGGAAGGATTTGAACACAGGTCTTTTTATAAATCCAAGACTTTTTTTTTCCTTGTATCTTCTACTAAGTCATACAGTGGTATAGAATGTGACCTACCTTGGTGGGAGGAGTTCTCACTCTGCCACCTAGCACACAGTAAGTGCTTGATAAATGTCTGTGGATTAATACCGAAATTCCAAATCCTTGGCCTATTGTTATAGACTCACAGAATGAAGAGCTGCAATGTCATGCAGGCCCCACCCCACATTTTACAGAGTGGAAAACTGAGGTTCACAGATATGGAACTATCTTTCCTAAGATCCCCCACAGTCAATGAGTAGAAAAGTCAGGAGATGAAGGCACCTCACCTAATTTCAAATCTAGTACTTTTTTCAGAGCAACTGAGTGGCACTATGAATGGAGCACTGGCCTTGGAATCAAGAAGACTCATCTTAATGAGTTCAAATCTGGCCTCAGACACTTACTAGCTGTGTGACCCTGGGAGAGTCATTTCACTCTGTTTGCCTCAGTTTCCTCATCTGTAAAATGAGATGGAGAAGGAAATGGCAAGCCTCTCCAGTATCTGTTCAAGAAAACCTCAAATGGGATCCTGAAGAGTCAGGTACAACTGAAATGACTCAACAATACCACCACCACCAAGAGTGCTCTTTCCACATCTCTAGATCGCCTGTTTGGCCTCCAGTGAGGTAGTGCAGTGAACAGAATACCACATCTAGAGTCAGGAAGACCTGAGTTTAAATCTTACCTCAAGCACATACTAGCTGTGTGACCCTGGGCAAGTCACTTGACCCCTCTCAGCCCCAGTTCCCTCATCTATAAAAGGGGAGAATCAAGCAAGATAATGTATGAAAGGTGTTTTTCAAACTTTAAAGAGGTGTTTAAATGCTATCATCATCATCATTCCTAGTGCTAGGAGGGTATTCTACCTTTTTGTCATTCAACTCCATTCAGTGTTTATTGTTGATGATATACACAAGTAAGCCTCTTTATACTGGTGTTTACAGATACAAATTTTAGTGAGAAGATAGGTCATCTGGAAAGAGGGGTAACCTGAGAGCTTAGACTCCCCTGTATTCCTCAGTATAACATAAGGAAGAAGGAAATCACAATTGACAAGTATTCTTATCAAGCAAAAAAAAAAAATAGTCCCAGTGTATTATTATGCAAATAGCTCTGGATTTCATGTCTGAAGACCTGTATTCAAATCTTGGCTCAGTT
This sequence comes from Vombatus ursinus, assembly GCF_900497805.2. Lineage (NCBI taxonomy): Eukaryota > Metazoa > Chordata > Mammalia > Diprotodontia > Vombatidae > Vombatus > Vombatus ursinus. Next base: position 26,633,389 of record NW_020954548.1, read on the forward strand.
ACTTCCTCCCTTTATGACCTTTAGCCCAGGTTTCCTTATCTGCAAAATGAGGTTGAAAAAAATGACCTCAAGGATTCCTTCACACTCTAAAGTTATAATGCTGTGACTTCAGAACAAGTGATAGACCCAGAAGCAGAAAATGCCAGCATGCTATCATGGAGAGAAAACTGGTATTGTAGTTGAAAGATCTGGGTTCAAGTGCTGGCTCCCACACACGTTAGCTGCATGACTCTGGGTAAAACACTTCATTTCTCTGACCCCAATTTCCTCATTAGTAAAATGGGGATAATAATATTTGCACTATCTACCTCAAAGGGTTGTTGTGGATAAAGTTCTTTGTATAGAGCTTATTGGTACAGAGTTATTTGCTTATTAGATTGTGAGCTCTTTGAAGGTAGAGACTGTCTTGTCTCTTTTTGTATTCCCAGTGTTTAGCACAGTGTCTGGCATACAGTTGGTGTTTAATAAATGCTTTTTGCTTGATTGTAAACCTAAAAATGTTATAAAATTGTCATAATTATTGTGGAAAATTATTTTTCCACCAATTCATAGTTCAACATGGTAGAATGTAAAAAGGCTAAAACATTTTTTCAGTATTGAGAATTAATTAAATATGAGAAACAGCTCAGAAAGACTAAATTCAAGGCTTGTATAATAGGAAAAGGAGGTGAAAAGGTCTTATAGTAAGAATGAGACAAAAGAGGTGTATAGTTTGTGTGTGTCACATTGGGAATCCTTTGAAACTAAATCTCCCTTGAGATTCCTGGAAAATCCTAGATTAGATTTGCACGGTATAAAATGGTGCAAAGGGCATAGAATCTGCATTGATAAGATCAAGGACCCATCTAAGTATAAAAAAATCCCCAGTATTGTTCTTTGTCACCTATTTTCTTGCTCCTTTCTTCCTTACCTAACCACTTAAGTCCCAGCAAAAATAGAAGAAAAAAAGCAAAAATAAGAGAACTATTTTTTCAGGGCAACACAATAACGTTTGTAGAAAATTAATGTTATGAGGATCATTTTTGAAACTGTGAAAGGTAAAAGACAGAGCTGTAGGAAATGGCTTTGTATCAAATATTTATAACTACCCGCAGCTAGATGTCTCAGTGAATAGTGTGAGGTCTGGAATCAGGAAGACCTGAGTTCAAATCTGACCTCACACACTTACTACCTGTGTGACCATGGGCAAGTCAGTTATCTCTGTTTTCCTCAGTTTCCTTATCTGTAAAATGAGCTTGGGAAGGAAATGGCAAACCACTCCAGTATTTTTGCCAAGAAAACCCCAAATGGGGTTGTGAAGAGTTGGATATGAATGAAATGACTGAACAACAACACTTTTTTTTTAATAGTGCCTGTAAAGAACTAAGAAAATGGTTCAAATGGATTTATGGGAAAATTTGATCAAGCTTTCAAAGAACAATTAATACCTGTACTATACAAATTAGTCTGAAAAATTGAGAAAGAAAGCACTCTACCAAACTCCTTTTATGGGACATATATAAGCCTACTATCTAAACCAGGGAATCAAGCAAAGAAAAGTAAAAAAAAAAATGTGTGTGTGTGTGTGTGTGTGTGTGTGTGTTAATGATGGAGGCGCAGTGCTGGGCAGAGTGTACCAGAAAGTAAGGTAGAGAGTAGAATATGAGAGTCAGGCAAAAAAAAAAAAAAAGATATGGGAAATTTGAGGTGAAAAAGAGAGGGAGGGGAAGCCAGGGAATGCTATTTGGAGCTGGTCACTTTCCAACACTACCATTGTGCCAAAGTGTGATTTCTTTCAGTGTCCCAGAATTCCTCAGTAATCAGAAGTTGACTTTTATTCTCCTTGATACCTGAGGCAACCCTGGGATCTTTCTTGCCTATTATGTTTGGAACATTCTTAAAAAACAAACAACTGTTGGTATTAATATGGAATATTGTACAATTGGAACCCAATATGCACCAAACAAGATTATTTGCTCAATGCTGATACATGCACAAGATGTTCAGGGCTGATATGTCTCGTTGACTAAGTTTCAGTGCCTGTAACTATGTTGAATCTTGGCCTGCTCTGAACTCATCACACCACATATTGGTGACTATTTCAAAGTGAAAGAATGCAGTGAAGTCATTGCCACTTCAGAGCTAGTTTTAAATAGTAATGTTGAAATTGTTATTAGGAGGACAATGCCATACCACTATTATTCCCAGAATGGGGCCTAAATCCAGAAGACATACCAAGTTGTAGATAAGATGTTTGTCCAGGGCTAGGCTGCCTGATCAGCTAGTTCCAGCTGACATTTGGAAGGAATGTGTTTGAGAGGGATAAAGTTATAATGAGGGTACATAGTTGTTACATCTGACTGAGGACATCTAATGTTAAAAGAGGTATTGCTGTCTATTGATCACAAGGATAACAGACATTTCATTCACTCCTGAAAATGGTTTCCATCTTTAAATGAAATCATTAGCATCAAAGTAGGTCAATACAATTTGAAAATGAATATGCAGACAACTAGGGTGAAACTATTCTAACCTCCCAAGTTAAACTTCTTTCTACTTATCCTGGGGTGAGGAGGAGAAGGCAATATCTTATTTTAGGTGCTGCATTATAGCTGTAGCTCAAATTTCTATAGTGCTTATAGGCTGACAAAACATTTTAATTTCAATAACCCAGCAAGGTCATTAATCCAAGTTTTATGGTCCCCTTTTCACAGATGAAAAAACTGAACCTGAAAGAAGTTCAATGATTTGCTCATAGTCACATAGCTAATAAGTGGCAGAAATGGGACCCATAGGTCCACTATTATTTCCATATCAGAGTTAGCTATGATGTGTGTGTGGTGGGAAAAGAATCGGATGTGGAGTCAGCAGACCCAGGTTGCTACCGTTGAATAACCTTGAACACCTTGCTTCTATGGGACTCAGGATCTAAAGACCTTTGGGGACATCTAGTCCAATACCCTCACTTAATTTTCCCCATCTGTGGAATTTTTGTTGTTTTGCAGTTATTTCAGTTATATCTGACTCTTTGTGGGACATTTGGGGTTTTCTTGGCAAAGATATTGGAATGGTTGGCTATTTCCTTCCCCAGATCATTTTACACATGAGTAAACTGAGGCAAACAGGGTTAAGCGACTTTCCCAGGGTCACACAGCTAGTAAGTATCCAAGGCCAGATTTGAGCTCATAAAGATGACTTCAGGCCTGGCACTGAACCACCTAGCTGCCCAAATTTGTATAATAGGCATAATAATATCTTATTTGTAAAAGTCAGGTTTTATTGTAAAATATCAATATTCAGAACAGACTCTTGGACCTGATATACCAGGTGTTCTTAACTACCCACACATAAAATTTTATGCTTGATAAATACATTTCTCAAATGCTTTTTATAAAAACATTTAAGCATCTTCCCTACCTTGTGTTGGCTGTTATCAGAAAAACTAAAATGAATTAGGTAGTCCTACCTTTATGGAGTTTAGAGTTCAGTAGGGAAGATATGGCAAATGCACAAATAAATATGGCATAAGAGAGAATGTGGTAAAGGCCAAAAGAGATACTCACAAGATCAGTAAGGGTCTAGTGGAGGGAAGAACCATAGCAAAGGGAAGTAGGAAGACCTCTGCATTTGGAGTCTGAGACATGGATTTGAATTCCAGCAGCTTTATTTGTTACTTAAAGTCATTTCATTTTTTCTGGGCTTCATCCTCCTACTGTCTAAAATAAGGAAATTGGATTAGATGACCTCTGAGGTCATTCTAGTTCCAATATTCTGGGACTCCAGGTGAAAGTAGCTGACTTGGTTGGGGGAGTTAAAGATGGACAAAGAGTTCAGGTTGGGGCATGTTCAGTTTGAAGGGATAGGACATCTGGGTGAAGCTATCTGGTGGCCAGTAAGAAACACAGAAGTGGAGTTGGACCCTGGGGACTCATCTCCTTAGATGGTAGTGTCAAAGAGCTGAGAGTGGAAGGAATCACTATGGGAGAGAGTATACAAATAGAAGAGATCTGAGATTAAGATCTAGATACGGGTAGGAGGAAGAAAAAGGAGATAGAGGAGGAATATTCAGAGGCATAGGGGGGAAAGCAGGATAATGGCATGTTATAGAAACTAAAAGGGAAAAAGAGGAAGAAAATTAGACAATCAAAAAGAAAAAAAAAGTAACAGAGCTCCAGAGTTTGTTGAAATGCTCAAGCTACTGCTTGATTTCTTTTAGGCCTTGGCTGTGTAGGAGGATTAAATGAGAGAATTCGCCCATGGTAACTTTTTTTCTGACCCATGAAACACTACACAAATGTAAGGTGCTGTTATTATTGTATTATGTTTGTAGACATGCATTTATACCATACCTATTAGTCATTCAGGGCACTAGGTCTTTATTCTGTATTAACTGGACTGTTTTCCCATCATGTCAGGCTCACAATGGCCTCCGTGTAACCCTCTGGCACAGGTATTATGGAAAACAGCAATTTTTCTCATCCTGATGAATAGTTGCTTTTCTTTTCTTTAGAAAGATGCCAAGCCGAGGTCAATATACCAAACTAGATGTTAAAAAAAAAAAAAGACGCAGCAGACAAATGCTTACAAACAGCCAAAAGCCCGACAGACCTATCCTTGTTCAGCACAATCTTAAACTGAAAAGTGGCTTATTTCTAAAAGGAGTTAAAAGACTTATGTTACATTGGTACCCAGAAAGGGGCTGAGGTGGAAGGTGTGGGTGACATTTCTAAATGCAAAGAAAATAATGGCTGAGAACGTTGTGTCACAAGAAATAGCAGCAGCAAAGAAACATTTTTGTTTCTCAGCGGAAAGGTGGCCATTTCTTTTATATTTCAGGAATTGCCGCTCTAAGAGCCCACACTGCCTTTTCAGTGCACTTCATTTTCTTCTAGCAAGCCTTAATGAGCCTGCACCCCCACACATATACACATGCCCCCTCCTTACAAATGTATGTACTCTGAAGGCTTGGCTCCAAGGTTAATAACATTTTCTTTGGGTGGAAAATGCTTTTAAGGAACATGGTATTTATTTGCCATTTCATTCTCTATGTTTGCTGCCTGTGGAGTCTTATGTCATTTTAAGTGAAGAGTCGGTGGAGTATAGTGAAAAGAGTAGCAAAAACTAGGTTTAAGTCCTGGGTCTGCCTTTTTCTACCCGGGTGACTGTTTCCAAATCACTTCAACTCTCTGAGCCTCAGTTTCTTCATCTGTTAAATGGGTATAACCACCTATACACTGCTTGCCTCACAAATTTGTGGTGAGGAAACAACTTTTAAACTATAAAACACCAGAGAAATGTCAGTTATTTTCACAAAGTATCTTGAAGTTTGTCTCCGCTCCCTCTACCGCATTTTTTCTCACAGAATTACAAAATATTGGAGTCAGTAGAGACCTAAGAGTCCATATCATCCTACTGATATTTAAAAGGCATCCCTACCACATTAAACCTATCAAGTGGACATCCATCCTTTGCATTAAGCCCTCCAAAGAGGAAGAACCCATCCCCAACCAAGGTGCCCATTTTAGTCCAAAGAGTTAGTTGTTAGGAAGCTTTGCCTGACATCATTCCCTTTGTCACTGACAATTCCTTTTACCACTTCTACCCGTTGTTACTAGTTTGAAGAAGATGCCTAAGTACCTTTCCCCATGACAGCTCTTCTGGTCCTTAAAAGATAGCTATTATGTTTCTTGTGACTTCCCATCTCAAGGCTCACCATCCCTACTTCTTTCAAGCTATCCTCATGTGACATGGACTTTGGGTTGTCAACCAAGGTGAATTTTAGTGTAGATGGCATGATACTGAGTAATTAACTGTTTTACCCAAAACTTTTCCTGATGCCTTGCTCAACCCTCATATATCACAGATCTTCAGAGGTGGAAAGGATTGTAGAAATTATATAGTCACCCTCGTCATTGAGGAAACCGAGGATCAGAAAAGGGAAGTGAATTCCCCAAGATCTCACAGCTAATAATTAAGAAAACTGAGATTTGAACACAAGTCATCTGACCCTAAATTCTGTTTTCATTCAACTACTCCAATCTGTCTTTTTTTTTTTAAATCAGTCTTTTCTAGTCCTAACCCAGCTTCTCCTGTCCTTATGCTACCCTGACATTTATATCTTTTTGTAAAATATATGATGGTACTGTAGCTATTGTACAGTTGTTGAAAAACCTTCCAGTTAAAAACTTTAAACCTAGAATGTCAATCTGGAAAAAAAGCCCTAGCTTTATTTTAGTGAAAGAATTTTGTCATGAAGAGTTTATTGATGTTGTCCTTGGGCCCTTTCGCACCCAATGGGAGACAGAGATGCTTCTGAAGATTAGGAGAATGGAGACATTGATGTTCCCCACATGACTGGGAAGAGGAAATAATCCCCATCAAAGAAGACTTTTAGAATCACATAGCAATATCAGAAGAGTCTGAGTCTTTCCCTTGACCTTGGATGATAAGAATAGGATTCCCCATTGTCCTTCTACCCTTGAGCAGATATAGGAGAAGTAGCACCTAAAAGGGGAGAATGGTTGAATGTGTTTTCATATCCTAACAGAACAATGGTGTCTACAAGCCTAAGGCATCTACACAGGGCAGGGGTGATCCTGTTCTCATCAAAGGAGAGCCCTATCAGGTGAAGTTTGACTTAAATATTGTGAATATATGTCTGTGAACAGAAGCATGCCATTTTTTCCAAACACTTCCATAGAAGCGCAAGACCTCAGGATTGGAAGGGAGCTCTGTGAGCATCTTGACCAGCCCATACCTGAACAGGTTCCACCTGTACAGTATCTCCAACAAGTTTTCATCCAGTTTTGTCCATCGATGATTTAGAACTCTCTGGTGAGAATCTTAATATCTGCACAGAGGAGGCAGACACAGAAAACATTCTGCAATAGCCCATTCCATAGTTCTAATTATTAGCAACTTTTTTTCCTCCCTCTCCCTTCAAACGTTGTCCCAATATTCCTCTCTGAAAATCCCACCCATTGCTCCTAGTTCTGCCCTTTGAGTCCAAGAAAGCAAGTCTATTACCTTTTTGCATAGAATTATCCTTCAGATGCTTGAAGACAGCTATCATGTGTCCTCTCATTCTTCTGTTCTCTGGACTAATTACCCTAACTTATTTCAACTGACACTTATATAGCATGGTCTTCAGTCCTCCCATAATCTAGGTCATCCTTCTCTGGATGTGTTCCAGTTTGACCATGTCCTTCCTCACATATGGCAGCACCCAGATAGAATCTCAATTTTCTACATGAGATCTGATTGAGGCAGAGGACAGTTGGACTGTCACCTTTTTCAGCCCTAGTCTTCTATTAATACAGCTAAATTTCCATAAGCCTCTGCCTTCTAGGGGTGAGAAATTTAACATAAGTATATAATTCTGTGACAAGGTGAGGAAAACTCTCTGAGGCATGGGCTTGCCTACCTTAACTTTCTCATTTCCTATTCACTTCTAGAAGGATTTTGGTTTAGGGACATGGTAGGCTCAGGTGGTCTGAGTCAGAGTAATTCTGGGACAACTGATTTTGTCTGGAACTCATTCCAGCCTGGAGGACCTCTTGGAAGATGAATGGATTCTGGCTACCAGATTCTGTCTATCTTATAAGACCCACTCCAAATTCCACTTCCTTCAAGAAACCTGTGGCTATTCTCACTTTATTGGCCATTTATTGTTCTTATTGTCTTTATGTTAGTGTTTTAACATAGAGGTACTACTTATGTTACATATATCTGACTTGATGAAGCTTGACATATATTAACAGGCATCTGCTTTTGCACTGCCTTCTACTCTCTGTGTTTTCTAGACTAGAGGCTTTTCTGTCCCCTCTCCCCTCTCCCCTCACCCCCATACCCCACTTAAATCCAGAGAGCAACTTGATTTGAATCCTGGATTAAGGTTGCCACCTGATGGCTAACAAGAGGTACTGTGTTACCTAACATCTCTTCCCCTTTGCCTCCTTTCTTCTCCCTCAAGAGGATGACAGATATATTTTTCATTTTTCATTGTTCTCCTCTCAGTCTTCTCAGTCTCTATCCCCCACACCTATGCCAATGTCATCTTTATTCCTTTTCTCTCCTTCCACACTTTCAAATAACTCTTGCTGAATTACCTCAAGAAAATCTCTTTCTCCATTTTTCCATTTCATGTGTGAGCCAAAAAATGAATACAATCTGACAATTGCATATTTGTTTGGCTTTGATTTGGTGTGGTTTGGGCCAACAATTTCATTAGTACTGGAAGCTTCTGGTGGAGAAAATCCATCCACTAGCACAGATGGGCAGTGGTTTGCAAATTTGAGTCTTAGTTGCCTGGAGCATTGAGCAGTGAAGCGACTTGTCCAGGGTCATATATGTCCAGTCCAGTACATGTCAGAAGCTAGACTTGAACTGAGGTCATCCTGAATCTGAGGCCCGTCCTACAGCACACTGCCTCTCATGACAAGAGTAAGACTAGTGAGAGTGATACAACTGTATCAAGAATAATTAAAACTACAAATTTAAAATGAAATTAGATACAAGATCTGTTGCTGTCCATCTCTATTTCTTATGAGACTCAGAGTATTATAATGGAAAAGGCACTGGACAAGGACTCAGAAGACCTGCGCTTGAGTCCCAACTTTGTACTTTGCTAGTCTTTCCATAAGCCATTTTACTTCCCCCAAGATTCCATGTATTCATGTAAAAATATGTATTAATTTATCAAACATTTATTAAGCTTCTGTGTATAGGACAATGTGCTAGAGAAGATACAAAGCTTAGATAACCACACTATGGAGTTTCTCCACCAGGAGCTTCCAATACTAATGAAATTGTTGGCCCAAACCAAACCATATTTCTATCCTGACTGGGCTTAATAGGGAGATGAGACACAGATGGATCACTGTCACACATAGTGTTGTACAAGTACATTAGAAGGATGCCAACCAAAGTGCTTGTGGGGTATTTAAGGGAACATCCTAGGATCCGCCATCTGGTATCCCCCCATATTTGTTGTTCAGTCATTTTTCAGTCGTGTCTGACTCTTCATGAATTCATTTGGGGTTTTCATGGCAGAGATACTAGAGTGATTTGCCATTTCCTTTTCCAGCTCATTTTACAGATGAGGAAAATGAGGCAAACAGGACTAAGTGACTTGTTTAAGGTCACACAGCTAGTAAGTGTCTCAGATTAGATTTAAACTCAGGAAGATAAGTCTTCCCAATTCCAGGTCAGCACTCTGTCCATTGTGCCACCTAGCTGCCCTGCCCTGTCATTTTATAGATGGGGAAATCAACAATTAGGGAGCGTTGTCAGTGGGAATCTGGGAAAGCAATTTGGTTTTCTGAAACTAATATAATCACTATGTAAGATGCAGCTTTTAAGAAAATCCACTTTTAATGCCATAGAAGAAGATAATATTTATACTACCTACTTCACAGGGTTATTGTGAGGAAAAGCTCTTAATAAAGTTTAAAGTATATTTAAAAGAGAAATGCAAAGTTATTATTTTATTTAATTTAATTATTTTATTTAATTGCTTAAGTTGTAATAGTAATTTTTGCCATCTTTTCTTGCAAATGCAAAATATTTAAGATGCATTATGATTTAAATAGGCTTTCCTGGTCTTGCCTGGGAAACTAACTATGATTTTTAACATTGCTTACAGCATTAATTCTATACAGAAATGAATTTGGGGTTCTAAATATTTTATCATAAAAACATTTAAACCTCAACTAGTTCTCACGTAGAAGACTGTTTTCAAAGAAACAATTTGTTATATTATGTATTTTCCGTTCTCTAATGTTTCATACATATTGTTCATTTCTGTAACTATATTATAAGCTTTGTGAAGGCAAGAACTACATCTTATGTTTCTTTTAAATCCCTAATATTGATTATCACAGTGCTAGAGTCATAGAAGATGCTTAGTAAGTAAATAAACCAGAACATATAATATTATATGGAAAGTCACTCCAAAGGATAAGATTAATTCAACATGCAATTATAGGTACTTAATAAGCCAATGCTAAGAAAGTAGAAATGACTCTAAAGAAAACAAAGATAGGAAGAACAAGTGAGCTAGACTAAATATCCACAGAGGAGTTCAGTGCTCAAAGTTACAAAAGGTATCATAGGATCAAAAATTTAGAGCTAGAAAGGACTTTAGAAGCTATCATGTCCCAAATCTTTCATCTTATAAGTGAAGAGCCACTGGGAAGGCATTGGGAAGTTGTATGACTTGACCAGGGTCATAAAGCTAGTAAGTGTCTGAGATAAGATTTGAACTGATGTCTTCCCAACAATAAATACAGTGCCCTATCCACAATGTCATGATGCATCCGTATTAGCAAATACCAACCCGTATACTTACCTTCCCATCTCTGCAAAATCTTAAAAAGAATAATCTGCACCTGGATCAAGGTCATGGTTGATGTAGATAGGCTTTTGCAAATAATATTCTACAAGTGAGCATATCTTCAAAGTCACACATTTGATTGAAAGGTATCAAGAAAGTACTATCATGATTTGTTGACTCTACCAAAAGCATTTAACTCTTTAGAATAAGATATAACCTTGAAGGCTTTCCCTCCAACAAGGTGACACCAGTACATATGCCAAATTGTGTGATATGTAGAAAGATACAATAACTATAATTTGGTTGGCAAACCCTATTTTAATATTTTTTGAGGCAAAAACATATTTACCATTGTCATGAAGGATGTGCAGGAAGTGTACAAATGGAATTAAAGATTAAAGTTATTATTTATTTATTTTTAGCCATCTTTTAAAAAAATTTGAGTTCCAAATTCTCTCCCTCCTTTTAGTCCCTCCCCCAGCCACTAAGAAGGAAAGCAATATGACATAAACTGTACATGTGAAAGCAGTAAAAACATATTTTTAAAATGTAAATCAAAACAACTCTGAGGTACCACATCACACCTATCAGATTGGCCAACATGACAAAACAAGAAAATGATAAATGTTGGAGAAAATGTGGTAAAATTGGAACACTAATGCATTGTTGGTGGAGTTGTGAAATGATCCAACAATTTTGGAGAGCAATTTGGAACTATGCCCAAAGGGCTATAAAAATATGCATACCCTTTGACCTAGCAATAGCACATCTAGGGCTATATCCCAAAGAAATCACACAAATGGGAAAAGGACCCACATGTACAAAAATATTTATAGCAGCTCTTTTTGGTGGCAAAGGATTGGAAATTGAAAAGATGCCCATCAGTTGGGGAATGACTGAACAAGTTGTGGCATATGAATGTAATGGAATACTATTGTGCTATAAGAAATGATGAGCAGGTGGACTTCAGAAAAACCTGGAAAAACTTGCATGGACTGATGCTGAGTGAAGTGAGCAGATCCAGGAGAACATTGTACGCAGTAATAGCCACATTGTGTGATGACTAACATTGATAGACTTATCCCTTCTCAGCAATGCAAGAATCTAAGACATCTCCAAAGGTCTTATGATGAAAAATGCTATCCACATCCAAAGAACGAACTGTGGAGTTTGAATGCAGATGAAAGCATTTGCTATTTTTTCTTCCGTTTCATTTTGTTTTCTCTTTCTTATGGTTCCTCGTGTTGGTTCTAATTCTTCTGTACAACATCATTAATGTGAAAATATGTTTAATAAGAATATGTATGTATAGCTTTTATCAGATTGCGCACAGTCTTGGGGAGGGAGGCAGGAAGGGAGGAGGAGAAAAATTTAAAACTCAAAAGCTTATGGAAGTCATTGTTGATAAATTAATTAACAAAACATATTTCCATATTAGCCATATCATCATAAAGCAAGAAAAATAAAAAAAGAAAATATTGCTTCAATTTGTACTCAAAGTTCATCAGTTCTCTCTCTGGAGGTGGATAGCAATTTTCATTGAGACCTTCAGAATTGTCTTTGATCACCAGAGTAGTTAAGTCATTCACAGTTGATCATCATACAATATTGCTATTACTGTGCACAGTGTTCTCAGGGTTCTGCTTACTTCACTTAACATCAGTTCATATATGTCTTCCCAGGTTTTTCTGAAACCATCCTGCTCATCATTTCTTATAAAACAATAGTATTTTATCACCATCATATCTTACAGCTTGTTCAACCCTTTCCCAATTGATGGGCAGCCCCTCAATTTCTAATTCTTTGCTACCACAAAAAAAGAATTGCTATAAATATTTTTGTACATATGGGTTCTTTCCCTTTTTCTTTGATCTCTTTGAGATATAAACCTACTAGTGGTATTTCTAAGTCAAACCATATGCACACTTTTATAGCCCCTTGAGAATAGTTTTAAATTGTTTTCCAGAATGACTGGACCAGTTCACAACTCTACCAGCAGTTCTTAACTATACCTGTTTTCCCATATCCACCTCTAGCCTTTTTCATTTCAACAATCATTTATTAAGCTCCTACTCTCTGCCAGGTACAGACAGAGATTTCCTAGAGGTGGTGAGATCCTCCTGTTTGTAATTTTCATTGTAATTGTATCAAACCTTGGAATGATACAGAGCTTCCTAAATGAGATTCAAAATTGCTCACATTGGCAATTACTCAAGAGTTTATCTAAGTTTAGCTAATAATAGTAATAGTAATAATAATAACTAGCATGTATGTGTACCTACTATATTCCAGACACTGTTCAAAGTGTTTTAGAAATATTATTTTATTGTATCTAAAAATATATTACTTTGACTTACATAATACCATAATATAAAAGAATTCAAGTTTTAGGTTACCAGAAGGACAATGCAGGGAGAAATACATGGTGGACAGGAGTAGACTGCAGCATATTATCATCAATTAATTATACAGGTAAAGTGACATAAATGATATCACTAGAGAATATATGATTAGAAAATGAGATGTGTATGTGGGGGGTCATATATTTAGAATGACAATAATCAAAGGACAATCTTCAATTTGTGTTTTCTATCTAATTTCAAGAGATCTAGAGAAAGTTCCTCAGTGTCATGCATGGACTTTCTGTGGAGGATTAATGGAAAGACAGAGAAAAGAGTTTGTCAGGTGAAGGTCAATGGAGGCAGAAATCAAATAAATTTTGTCTGTGGACCACTTGAACTGAAAGAGGAAATAGATGCATTCTTAATGCAGACCATCTGAGGATCAGCTGATTCAACTAAGGATATTTAACTCAGAGAAGAACAGGCTTAGAAGCTCATGATAGCTGTTCAAATATTTGAAAGACGTTCTTGTTGAAGGATTGAGAATTGTTTTGTTTGTCCCCAGAGAGCAAAACTAAGAACAGTGGGTGAAAGTGGTAAAACAACAAGTCAAAATTTAATGTCAGGAAAACCTTCCTAGCAATTAGAACAATCCCAAAGTTGACTGGGCTGCCTTGGGAGATAGTGGAGTCCCTCATATTGGAAATTTTTGAACAAAGGTTGGATGATGACTTGTTAAGTATGTTGTAGTAACTGGTCCTTTTCAGGTATGTATTGGAATGGATGGCCCTGCCTTCCAATTCTGAAATTCTGTGACAGAAGGAGGTATGGATGGGCTGCAAGCTACACTTGTGGAATACATCCTACATGGATGAAGTCATAGATCCATTGAAGCATGACCAGGACACTTTATTCAGGACTAGGACATAAATATTAAAAATGGCACAGTTCTTGTTCCCCAAGAGCTTGTAGTCAAATATGGGAAGAGGGGAGGCACTGATACCATGAGCAAAAGAGATCAATGCAAAGTATTATGAGAAACTTGAAGAAAGAAGGGAAAACTTTTATCTTTGTTGATATAAGAGGATCTATGCTTGATTAAAATTAGGAGAATAGGTCAGTGAAACTGGAGGAACCTAGATTCAGTTTGATTGGGCATCTCTGCAATCTTAGTTGAAAATGCCTCTCCTCTAAACTCATTTTATCTATAAGAATGTTCTTCCAAACTGACCTGGCCTCCAGGTTTTGAATACATGTTCTCCTTTAAACCAGTCATTTTTAGGCTTAATTGTGGAAATGATACCCTTTTTTCCAATGGCCTTCAGCTTTAGATCCTGACTTCCCCCCTACATTGTAGTATCCTTACATTTCCTGTATTATTAATCAATGAAAATAAAATTTAAAAATAAAATCTCACATAAGATTACAAGTTTCCATCCTGTGAACAAATCTTGTTTGGAAGTAGCAAATGAACTTCTATGGGGCATAGTGGAATAGGACTCAGGAGACCTAAATTCCCTATTAACTCCCTAGGTGATTTTGGAGAAGTCAATTAACCTCTTTGGGCCCAGTCTCATCATCTATTTGGCTATTAGACCTAATGTTCCATCTAGTCAAGCTATGACCAGTCACTCCCACCATTATGGATTTCCTACGTAGTGTCATCTAGGCTGATTTGGGTGATACTAGTTTTCTTTTCCACTGCAATATAAGACAGAATGTGGGAGAAAGTGCTTTCTAGTTTTGAAGATGAAGAATGTCACATAATCAAACTACTCTTAGCACTCTAGACCTCAGTTTCCCTTTCTGTAAAAATAATGACCTTGACAAAATCTTGTGGAAGTGAATGTTGAAAACTAAAAATAAATCCATCTTGGGGTGGGGGAGGGATGAGATGGGGAGAAAATTTGGAACTCAAAATCTTGTGCAAGTGAATGTTGAAAACTAAAAATGATGGCCTTGAGTTAGATGAACCTTCGGGTCCCTTCTAGTGCTAATACTCCATGGCTCTATATATACAACTGATTATTCACATGCCTGCTTTAAGTGAGAAGGAAGCACATGAATGAATGCCCACAGAAGAAAGCCAATGAAGAATGTCAGATGGAGAATTTCATGGTGCATATTTTAATCTGATTTTAATTTTGAGGGATTGGTATAAAGTACAGTTTCCAAATAATCTATGACAAGTGATTAATTTGTAGGAAGTTTGCCAATAAAAATCTTTAAATGGGAAAAATTGTAAGGTTACTGAAGCTTGAAACCTGATGAGGGCATAGGCAAAAATAATTTTCATTAACACTTCTTGTCGAAGGGATTTTAATATGAGGCCTGGTTTAGTAAACCAATAATTTATTGGTTGGACTGCCCTCTGCACTACCAGGGCAAACACCCTATGGCGAATCCTCAGTGCACTATTGCCCTTGCCCCTGCACCATTGGACTATTCTATCACTACTGCTGCTGTTTTTTCCCCTAAGCTAAATAAGCAAAATACAAATTCCTAGTTATGGCATAGAATAGGACCTTTTCCTGGCAATTCACATTTTCTCTAGGCCTGATTTGAACATAAGATGAGGTTTTCCTTTACAGCATGTAGATTAGTGGACTGATCATTGATGATGGAAAAGAATAGCAGAGTCTGTTCATAGCCAAGAAGGCATAATATAAAGACCATTGGACTGAATTCAGAAGACTTCACTTCTAATCCTAGCTCTGTCAAAACTGGCTATGTGATCTTGGGCAAATGATTTCCTCACTTTGGACCTCAGTATCCTCCTTTGTCAAATGAAATATGAATGACCTCTTTAAAACTCAGTTTTTGCATCCTATGATAGTAATTGTTCAGAAGGGGGAGAAGGTAGGTAGTTAGTTCCTTTTCAAGATCCTCTGGCAAGTTCTTGTCATGTTGATGTTAAACATTGAAGAGAGTAATGTCATCTTCAAATAAATCAATCATTAAGCATTTATTAAGCTCCTACTACATGCCATGCTAAACAGTTGAACTTATAAAGACATAAGCTCCTTAAAGAACTTACGTCCTAACAGGATAGATAAGATGTACATCTATAAGTATATAAAATCTACCTTCAAAGTAGATGCAAGCTAATGTTAGAAGATACTTACAGCTAAGGTGAGGGGAGATAGCAGGGAGATGACCAGGAAAGACCCCTTCCAGAAAGCAATGCTCAAATAGAGTCTTGAAAGAAACCAGTGATTCTAAGAGATGAACACTAGGGGAGAGAGAGAGTAGCCAATGTAGAGACACAGAGCGTTGAGTATGAAGAATGGCTTGTAGACCAGTATAATCATACTCTAGAGTGCATGGAAGTATAATGTGTAAGAATACTGATGAAATAGGAAAGGGCTAGAATGTAAAGAGCTTTTAAATGCTTAATCCTAGAGATAATAGTAATAGCATGACAACATTTAGATCTGAAAGAGACCTTGGAGGTCATCTAGCTCAAACTTTTCATTTCATAAAGAAAAGAAACTGAAGCCCAGAGGGATTTAGTAATTTGCCCATGGTCAACCAAGCAGTAAGCAGAAAAGTCAGGATCTGAACCCTGGTCTTCCTGTCCCAGTGTTTTTTCACAGCATGTTTACATATGTAAAGCTTTAGTTTTTTCAGAGCCTGGGGTTGTTGATTTAGGTGTCAGGAATCTGAGTGTAGGCTTGGGAGCAAAGGAAAGGATTATATCAAGGTGAAAGTCACTCTCCAGAACCTGGGAAGGGTAACCAAATCATAAACCATGGAATCCTGTCTTTTTTTTTTTTTAATGCTTGCATATGGGTTTGCTGAATGATCTGTGAGTCCACTTGCTGCTAGGCTGCTGTCACATTAGGGACATGTCTAGGCAATTCCTTTTAATCATGGGGAGGCAGCATGTTGGGGCAGGAAAGCGTATTGGATTTCACCTTTAATCTCTCAGACATCAATTTCTTTACAAGCGGCCTCTTCATTGAAAGGTAGGAGTTAAGAGTTCAGAGAGTGTTGGCGGGGCTCTCTCCCGAATGGCCTTTATCATCTCCATGACAGTTTTTTCCAATTTAGTTAACAGTTTATTCAGTTGCAAAACGACACTGACTCATGTAATGAGAGGGTTCCCTGTGTGTCAACAGAAAGAATATTCGGTGCCTGGTAACAAGTTGGGCAACTTTCAACCGCACTTCAAAAGAAATAGTCAATCAAGGGATAATATTTTTGGAATGTCAAAACTGGAAAATGACTGGCTGCTAATCAGCCTAAAATAAAACTCTTGATTAATTGCAAAATGAATTACCCAAGAGTGATGAAATGTGCTCACACTTCCTTGAAGTTTTATACCAGGTTTATAGCATGTAAACCAGGTGGACAGGAAGAGGGAAGGGAGGTTTTGGTCTTTAAACCAAAGTTCTATTTCCTAAAGCTCTTCCCAACTCCCAAGAGAGGCTGTTTGTAGCTGTTCCATCCTTTGAAGTGATTTTTTCCTCCTTGCTAGACTTGATAGCTTCCCTGTTTCCACAGCTATCAAAATAATAATAATAATAACAATGATACATTAACTATGTAGTGTTCTTTCTAAAGAGTATTTCTGAGAGATACTATAAGTAGGCTTATTGATGGTCAAGAGTATGGAGGCTAGAATGTAGATTTCAGAAACTACCCAACTTTAACTTTCCAAGGCCACACCCCTTTGTGCCTCCCTTTTTTTCTTGTTCCCCATAGTTCTACCCAGTACTAATATTCGTAACAATTTTCATTTCTATAGTGCTTTAGGATTTACAAAATCCCTCCCTCGTGCTCTTTTGAGGTACGTAATAAAAATCTTTTTATCACCATTTTATAGATGAGGAAACTGAGATACAAAGACATTAAGTGAGTTACTCAAGGTCCTGCAGTGAGTACAGGGTCTTTTAAGCTTTAAAAGAACACTCAAACTTTTGGGATACCCTATATTTGTTGGACCAAAAATTCAAAAGTTTGAGTCAGCCTTGCTTATAGTTTCCAAATATTCTCCCAGCCTGAAATAATTTTCAAGTATATCCAGCTCAGAAAAACTTTGATCAGGATGTCAGTTAACATAATGGATCAAACACAGTATGCATAACAAAGTCAATTACTTTCTTGCCTGTGGGAAGGTCCATCACTTTCTTTCCATTAAATTATTTTAAAAGTATTAGGACCCACCATGTACATTTTAAGACATATATTTCAGCTCCTTTATTTTTATTACCTGTCAATCTTCAGTCACCTTTTGGAGAAGGGAATATTAAACATCATTCATGATATGAAATCATGAGATGTTGTTCAGCAGAAATGGCAGTGACCATAACCTCCATGAGTTGTAAGTGGCACATCTTTGCTCTCCATATTGAAGTGGGGGGAAGGATGAAAAGAAAGGTGCCAACTTTGGTTTAGAAAAACATCAAAGATCTGCTCTCACAAACAACTGAAAGGGTGAGTGCTACTTAAAAATGATTGCATTCACACAGTACTATTTAACAAAGCTTTGTAAATCAGACTTTTTTTTTTTACAAAAAGCATGACCAAAGTGATTGTGATTTTTGCTCATTTTGATTGCCTAAGGGCTTCCAACCCTCCAGAACAATATAGAAAATTATTTGTTTTATTACAACACTTCTTGGTGATCATGTTTCTTGTGATAAGCTTGTTGCCATTAATTCACTTATTTGTCTGCAAAGGTTCAGGTATGCCTCAAGACTGATGGGTAGCTTGAGTAAGTTTTACCTAATTCACCTACTGTCAAAGGGCTGTAGATAATCATGAGTTGTTTTTAAGAATCAACGACCTTAAAAAAATATTTTACATATAGTTGGGAAATATTTAATGAAGTAAATAAAATCTTTAAAAAGAAAGCCACATATTAACAATATTGTATTTTTTTATTTATTTCATTAAATATTTCTCAATTATATTTTTATTTGGTTCAGGCTACACTCTGATGTGTTAGGGCCAATGTCTGACTTCTCTGGTCTGAGGAGGGTCCAAAACATCTTACACAATAATTCTAAGGAATACACCTTCTTCTCTTCCCTTTCCCCTAAAACTGGCTTATTTGCCTTATCTGCTTCTACCATTTTGTTAATTAAATCTAAAAACAGATAGGCTGCAGATCATGCCCAGGGGGCTTGACCATCTCAGCTCTGGAAATCATTCCTAAGGCCTGAGCCGCCTTGATTAGTGAGAGTGTCACATGACCCACTATAATTAACTGTCTCTAGCCATGCTTCAGTGTCCCTCTCTTGCTATCTTCTTGCAGGTCTTCTGCCCCCTCTCATTTCCAGTGCCCTTCCCAACTCTGAAACTGTAAGCAAATCAATACTGCTTTTGCTGCTAGAAATGGTGTGCCAATCACCTTCTAGATGGCTCAACTAATCACCCTTGTTGTTTCCCAAACCAAAATCCCTTGCCACCACTTAATTATCAGATTATAAGATCTTTGAGGGCAGAGATCGCTTCCCTTGTGTATTTTTATTTCCAGTGCTTAATGTAGTATTTAGCATGTAATAAATGCATCTTAAATGATTTTTCATTCTTTCTTTGCCAATAGATTCCATAACCTACTATGTGTCAGACATTGTGCTAAGCACAGAAGAAAGGTAAAACAAAACAAAAAAAACAAAAAAAACCAAACATACAAAAAAAAAAACCACTCCCTGCTTTCAAAGAGCTCTTATTCTAATAGGGAGAAAGCTTGCAAACAACTATGTATAAACAAGACAGATGTAGGATAAATTGAGGATAATCTCATAGAAAAATTAAAAAGGACTGGGAAAGCCTTCATGCAGAAGGTGGAACTTTAGGTGAGCCTTGAAGGAAACCAGGGAAGTCAGGAGAAAGAGATGAGGAGGCAGGGAGTTACAGGCATGGGGCACATCCAACAAAAATGAGTAAAGTCTGGAGGTAAGACTGTCTTGTCCAAGAATAGCAAGGAGCCATTATCAGTGAATCATAGAATACATGGTTGGGAGTAAGGAATAAGAAAGCTGTAAAGGTGGGAAGGGACCAGTTTTTAGAGATCTTTAAGGGTCAAGCAGAAGGTTTTATATTTGATCCTGAAAATAATGAGGGGCACTTGAGTATATTGAATAGAGGGGCTGCCATGGCCAGACCTGGGTCCTAGTCCTGGAATAGGTGGTAAGAGGTTAATGAACCCTTTTGAGGGGTTTGATGGTAACTTTATTCATGTAGAAAGGGCATTTCCCCCATTTTAACAATGATAATAACTCACATTATATAATATTTTAAGGTTTGTAAAGCACTTTTCTTACAAGAAAACTGGTAAGGTAGATATTTCAAATACTATGATCCTCATTTAACAGATGATGAAACTGGTCACACAGCTAGTAAGTATTTGAGGAAGGATTTTAACCCAGATCTCCTGGTACCAAGCTCAGAACACATTGCCTCTTCTTGTCTTAGCAAAGAGCAATACCTGTAAACATTAGATAAATATTCCATTGCTGCAATTAACAAGCATTGTCCTGGTTAATTCTTAGCCACAGATTATCTGCTATGGGCCCCTTGAAATTAACCTAAATGTGTGCCTTACCAATGGCCTTTCATCCCTCACCTTAGTATTAAATTTGCCTTGGGATGAATCTTAAGAGCCACTGACGTATAGAAAGCTAACTCACTCAGCATGAGCCTCTTCTGCAAGAACCCTGTCAGGTAACATTCTTGCCCAGGGTCTGGTTTCTGAATGTCTTGTCCTTCTGCAAACTGGCAGGAATAATGGACTGCCTGGAAAGCTGGATTGAACGGGCACTTAGTAAGCTGTCAAGTGAGATTGTCTAAATGATCTCAATACGAGCTTATCAAATTGTTTGGGAACAAGGAACAAGCACGATACATGTTATTTACGGCATTTGCACTCCTATGCCTTGGAAACAAAATATAACATGTCCTCTGCTCAAATTTAAGTTAAAATATTCTTCAGCATCTAGATTAAGGGAACAATGAAATCAAGTGAATGTGGATGGAGGTGGGGGTGGGGGAAACAAATTGAAACACCCCAAACCTCAAGGACAAAAGAATAGACTGAATTTCCACCACCCACCTCCCTAGTCTATCTCGAAAATATTTCAATCACAAAATGAAGCTGGTTTTTCTTTGCATGGCACTGCTTTAAAATAATGTATTGAGAACCTGGAAAGCATGGCTGTGTATCCAGGGTTTCTTGATTTCAGCAAAACTGCCTCTATTGTGAGTAGCTGTCAATTTGCAAAGCTAAAGATACCCTCGTATTTTAAAGCCCTGGAACCATGACCCTTTCTGAGTACTGTGGAGACATTTCAGCAAATGTGAAATAGGAATGGATTGGCTCCAGGACATGGATTATTTCTTCTTCTTCTTCTTCTTCTTCTTCTTCTTCTTCTTCTTCTTCTTCCTTCTTCTTCTTCTTCTTCTTCTTCCTTCTTCTTCTTCTTCTTCTTCTTCCTTCTTCTTCTTCTTCTTCTTCCTTCTTCTTCCTTCTTCTTTCTTCTTCTTTCTTCTTCTTCTTCTTCTTCTTCTTTCTTCTTCTTTCTTCTTCTTTCTTCTTCTTTCTTCTTTCTTCTTCTTCTTTTCTTTCTTTTGAAAGCTGAATCATTAAAGCTGTGACCTGGAGAGTTGTTTACTAGGTAGGATAGGAGGTGAATTGAGAAGAGAGTGTCTAGTTGATAGATCTCTGTCTCAATGACACTAGCTCTGTCCCTGTTAGGGTCTCCTTTAGATTGGGACGCCATAATTCTAAACTAGGAGATTAAAGCAGGGATAGGACTAGGGAGAATCTTAACTCTACCCTGGCCCCTTACTTATTTTCTCACCCACCCCAACCACAGGAATATTTAGGAATCCCCTTCCACCTTAGGTCTTATCTTGTAAGACTGCGGATCTATATTAATGGACAGCACTGAAATATATTGTTTCGCTCATTTTCAGTTGGCACCTGACAAATCAAATGAGTTTTTTTTCTTTTAAGAGAAAATAGATGTGTTTTTAAAAACGTAGGGGGAAGGGAATTTTTTTTTAAGTGGGAGATTTTCTAAGTTGTAAAATGTGGTATCCATTGTAACATGATTTGAACATTACTATATTATCTCACTTGTAACATACTAGACTCCCCCACCCCCTGCAAAAGTTTAATTAAATTACACCCACCACTAAAATTCTTTTCTCATGCCCCTTTGTGGTATGGTGGTGACCTTGAGGTTTTGTTTTGTTTTGTTTTGTTTTTGATTATGCCAGCAAAGGACAAGTGCTAGCATGTGGCAGATTGTATTTGTCCTAGAATTGCAGTAGTCATGGAACTGGGAATGACCTTATTGTCCACTTAATCCCTCCATCTGAAAAAAAAATCCACTCTACAACATACTGGACAACACTTGACTTCAAGTAAAGACCTGAAGGCATTTTAGTAAAATTCTAAGCTCCTCCAGTAGAATGAAGGTAATAAGACTCACAACCAGCAGGTTGGCCACATAGAATAATTTCTAACCCAAAAAAATGCTTTATAAATGTCCAGTCAAGTCATAATTGACCATAGTTAGTTATGAATAGGGCAGCTAGGTCGCATAGTAGATAGAGTGGCAGGCTTATAGTCAGGAAGACTCATCTTCCGGAGTTCAAATGTGGCTTCAGACATTTACCCTGGGCAAGTCACTCAACCCTGTTTGCCTCAGTTTCCTCACCTGTAAAAGGAGCTGGAGAACGAAATGACAAATCATTCCGGTATCTTCACCAAGAAAACCCCAAATAGATGGACTAGACTGAAATGACTGAACAATAACCGCAACAAAAACTCATGAAGACCATCTAGAACTCCATGCAACCACAGAAGTTGTTGTTTACAACATAGATGCCAAAGATGGCAGGAACCCACCCCAAGAAAATCAGGGAACCAGAACCATTAAGTGTTTGAAATAACCTGTTCAGCACACACAGGTTTTCCTTCCATCAGCTACCTTTCAAAATTTAATTCCATTTGATTTTCAAACAAAATATACCAGCAAGAGTGTCTGAAATACATGCATGGCCAGAGGCATTTTTGGTCAGAGCAGATATTATGGACAGAGTTAGATGTGAAAAGTAAGTGTTTATTTGTTATGAAAACTCAATGGGCCTATGATTTTGAAATTAGAGAGATAATTAAGACTAATTTGTGCCATACCTAGTGTGCTGTTAGTGCCCAGTACATGCAAAATAATTATAATAATTTTCTCCCAACTAAAATGAGAATCATTCTACTCATCTCTACTCATCTCTACTCATCTTTTAAGGATGTCATTTAGGTTAAATATCTGTAAAGTGGTGATAGCATACCTTTGTAGCCTATTGTTGGATTTCAGGACTAATTGTGGATAAGCCATTGTGGATAAGCAGTTTACAGATTGCAACGAATATGATTTTACCTATGGCATGTCCAAATCCATTTAAAAACAAACTGTGTTACAACATAATTCTACTATACTTACTGTGTTCATTTTTATAATTCAAACAAGTTTTATATAGTATAATCTGATTAATGACTCCCTGTAGACTATTCCAGTAAAGAAACATATCTGAGCTTTTATACCCCATCTGGGCATCAGCCATTCTTCTTCTGGGTCTTTCTGACTCAAGCAAGCAGAAATAGAGAATGATTTCGAAAGCCCCATAGGACCCAGTCATCATAAATTTCTCACCTCTTAATTTCTAAGAACTTCTCTCCCTTTGGATTAATAAGTCTTCCATCACTACAGGCTGTCCCCTCTTAAAAGCATTTGTCGCTTTTAGAAATCTAGAGAGTCAAGCTACTTTTCTTGGTTGTGTAGGACTCATAATTAATACTATGTTTTCAATTTAGTGACTAACAGGTCAAAGGAAATGAGGATATGAAAGTTGAGATCCTTAAGTGATTTCATTCCTCCTTATGAGGATTGCCATGCTAGTGATAGGCTCCAAACCCCCCAATCTTAGCCCTCCATCCCTCCTACAATTTTTGCCAGTCTGTAATTGAATGGATTCCACTGATTATCATTAATCTCACACCCTTCCGCTGCCTATGCTTTCTCTTCTTTTGCTCTTAAAGGATAAGCAAAAGCCCAAAGAAAATACAATCCAAGTTCCCCACTGAGACAAACACTTGCGAAAAGCAAGAAACAAGAAGGGATAGAGTTCATTGGACTTCCTCAGGGCCTGGACTGATTTCTTTCATGCTTTAGTCACATAGATACAGAGCTCTTGCTGTGAAGAATCTCCAAAGGGGAGGTGTCAGCTGAAAAACCAGCATGCTCACACTGTGATGGAGATAGGGTGAAATTAATTAATTCCATCCACGCTGTCATTATCATGACCTTGGTTTTGATTTTTCGATGTGATTACAGTCACATTTGCAGCATGTATAGCTATTCTGCTAATCAGGATGGGATCACAGAAATTTTGATAAACATCCCCTCTTAGGAAGTGTATGTGATTTGACTTCACAGATCTGATCTAAGCACCCTTGGGGAGGCCAGAGTTCACAAAGATTTGGCCAGAGGAAGGAGAAAGACTGCTGTCCATCTGATAATATCAGCATTGCTGCTAAAAATTTCTTCATGTTACGTCACTTGGGAAGCAGTGTATTAAACATTGCTAGTTTTCTTTAGACAAAAGGTACACTAGTCCAGGAACAGAGTGGTAGTCTCTGGGGAGAGGAGATTATTTTTCAATAAATTAGTCAATAAGTATTACTTAAACACTTATTGCTTGGCACTGCATTACGTTCTTGAGCCACAAAGCCTCAACGAAGCTTACATTCTATCGAGGGAAACAACCTGTAAATGAATGTTTTCTTGAATGCACTATGTACCCCCACCCATCTATACCCAGCTGGCCATAGTTTATATATAACATGAGCTTCCAGGACCAGTTTCTTGAAAGTCTTTCAGAAACAGCACCTCTGCCTTTTCTTTCTGCCTATCATTCCCATTGTAATCCTTTTTCCAAACAGCCCAGGAAGTTGCTGAATGTGAAGGAGGCCACTAATACAATTTTTGACATTCTTGAGCTTCTTCTACATACACTCAGAGATACTGATGCCCAGGCCGTCTGAAGGAGTGTTACATTGTCCAGCAATCTCTTCCTAAGAGGCTTATTTTTTTCTGGTCTAGTGAGCAGGGCAACAGGTTCACTCTACCACCTGCCCCCACTGCCTTACCAAATACTGCAGAGGAGCAGAGAATAGTGAGAATGTCAGTCACATTTCATGAGGACCCATTATACTTTGTGTCATGTGGATACTCGACACAATTGAGAACCATGAGCTTAGGCCCAAAAATGATTAAAACAAGATCAATGTATGAAGACACAAGACGTGATCCAAGGAAAGGGTATTTTGGGCAAATTTGGAGATCAACATCATCTACATCTGTGCATGAATTAGAACTATCCAGATATGTAACTATATTAAAAGGCTCCATTTTTAACAAATGAATCAAAACCAAGGTCCTTTCTTTCTTTTTTATGTAAAGAGATTTTCTGTAAAGTAAGGAAATTATAAATGTTGCCAGAACTAGGAAGAAAGATTTTGGAAGACTTTATCCTTAGCACTGGGATCACGATGGTGTAATCATACTCTCTCTATTGGTTCAAGGGCTCCAAGCTATGTGCACAGTACTGTAACACCAAGAGATATCATAAACAGATGTGGAAGGGGAATTGCTTACAGCTCTAGGAAAACCGTGAAGACCAGCACATCCCTTAGTAATTTGCCATGTTGAAGCTAAACTGGTGATGTGTTACTGCACAAAATAATTCATAGTGCTTAGCTGGTATTTCATTAACTTATCTACAATTTAGCACCAGGGGCTTGTTTTCCAGCTCTAGCTCTGGAAAAGGTACACACTAGTCCCTTAGGCTCCAAGACTCTTTGTAACAGGAAATGTGAAAATAGCTTCATTATGTCAAAGTGGGTGTTAAAAATACTATTCATTAAAATGAGATTCATCTGTATTACATTTGGTGAGGTTGTTGAGCAGGAAACTTGACTAATGCACAATGGAAGCATGCATGTTGAAGGTACATTTTTAAAGAGTGGAAAATAATTGAGACACTAAAAGTTGCCGGAGATCAGACAAATTTTAAACTAAAGGTTGGCAAGACACACTCTTGAAAAAAAAATGACACTTGTGTAAAACTGGGATCTTGTGCTCTCTCAGCTAAGGCCCAAACTCTGGTCAGTGCTCACATTAACACACTAAACTTAACATCTATCTGTGAATTCTGGGTAATGTAAAGACTTACAAAGAACAAATGAAAGCTATTTTCCTTAACTAGGGGTAGAAGGATGTCAAACTCATGCATGAAATGCTAGTAATTACTGATTGTAATGGTATCAATTTAGCAATAATCAAGCTGCACATTTGTTTGTTCTTCTAAGCTAACATATTATGTACTAATTTTGTCATCATCCAGAATTTGACCTTTAGCTAGAACATAGTCTACTTGATATAGTGTTGGCATCAGAGAACACGAATAACTTGTCTGGGAGTAAGTTTCATTACCAGGCCTATGAATTTCTCATTTTAATCTCTCAAACAAATTATTCGCTCTAAGGATCTCATAGTCTTAACTACCAGAGACCCATGACACTTCTCTGTCTCTTTTTCTATCTCTCTCTTTCTCTTGTTCCCTCTGTCCTAGTGCTGAAGCACTAGGAAAGAGAGATAGTGAGAGATAGAAAAAGAAACAAAAGAAACAACTCAGAAGATGTTGTTGAGGATTCAGATGATAGCTAACTGTGACTTAGATTCATTCTCACCCAGATCTTTAGTGTATTTTTGTCCTTGAGACCTGAGGAAGCATAAAACACAGTTTATTGCATACTGCTTTCATCAGGGACTTAGAGAGCACAATGGACCTTTGAAAGAATATGGACCTTTGAAGAAAATTGACTTGCCAATCTTACTCCCCAGAATTGAACTGATTTTCCACAATGAAGTCTCACCTGTCTCTTTTCCTTCTGCCATGACAATCATTTCTTCAGCTACAAGTCTATGGGTCAGTTTTGTAATTCTGGTCCAGAAGCCTGAGCTCCCCATTATGATATGTGTCAGAGTAGGAATGAGGAAGACATTGAATTTAAGACTTTAAGGCAGTAGCTACTGTCTCCCTGAGCTCACTGTCCAACTTCCGCATCTCCCCAAGTGTCTCAATACTCCCTTTTACCCTCTGAGGTCACAGAGAATCTGCCTTTTGGCTCTAGCAGCAGGGTCACATAGATATTGATTAGAATGTGCTGAACTACTGAGGTGATCAGGAAAAGCACACCTGGTATAATCTGCCTATATCAAAGAGACAACCAGAGAGTGTGAAACAAGAAACCTAACTCACTTGCGTGTATCGTATGCTTTAATATGTACTGCATCTTGATGCTAATTCTTAAAGCACTAAACAGTTGTGATGTGACAATGATGTGAGGAAGATGGAGCTTAAAACATGTAACGGGGTCTAATTGCTTAGCTCTTATGACCAGAAAAAAAAAAGAGTCAAAGTTAGGTGGCAGAATTTGTGTTAAGAAACAGCTATTTTCCCATTCTTTCTTCTTAGATCTTAAAACCTATATGAATCCTACCTAGCTAATTTACGAAGTGAAGAGTTAGACAATTCTTACCTTGCCTTCCCCTAAACTGACAAGTTGTTCAGATGGAATGTGGATGGTCCTGAGGTCGAAGTGCTGTTATTTTTTGGCAGGGGAGCCAGGTTTTTCACATTTTCCATATAAGAAAATGGAGGCTTTGAGAGATTAACTAATTTGTTCAAGGTCAAACTTCTAGTAAGTTGTACTGCTCTTACGCTGCAAGGCTCATGAATGCAGGGATCTTACAACATCTGAACTTTGAATCTCACCCAGTAACTACCATAGTGGGCTATATGCAGCAGATTCTTAATAAATGTTTGTTGTGTAGGGCTAGCGTGGCATTGCCAAGGAGATTAAGATGCTAAAGGTGGATTCCTACCAGTTTGCGCAAAAAGAGGGGCAGGAGATAGAGCTCTGGACCTGGAGTCAGGAAAACCAGAATTCATAAACGGTCTCAGATACTTACTAGCTGTGTGACCCTGGGCAATTCACTTACCTTCTGCCTGCCTCTGTTTACTCAACTGTAAAATGGGGATAATAATATCACTTACCTTACAGGGTTGTTTTGGGGATAAAATGAGATAATATTTGCAAAGAGCTTAGCACAATACCTGACACAGAATAGGTGCTATATAAATGCTTATTCCTTTCCCTTTCCCCAGTGTCTTCTCCCTTGCACCTCCCCCCCCCCCATTCCCTGAGGAGTTGCCTTCACCCTGTGACTGCTGGGATTGGTATTTTACTGATAAATAGGGCATTGTTAGCCTATGGGATTGTGGTTTAGCTTGAAGCCAGAAGAGCATCCCCTTTCTATGGTCCCACACTGGCCCCAGGAGAACTGAAGCTTTGGAGGAAAGCATCACCAGCCATGAAAGCCTTAGCCCTGAGCTCCAGGACTGTAGTTATGCTGGAGGATAATGCTTGAGGAGTGTTGGGATAGATAATGTAGCTCTGGTCCCATTCTCCACCCCTCACTCCCTTCCCACCCCTACCCCTACCAGAGAGCCAAGGTGATGACTTCTCAGTCTTCCATTCTTTTCTTCAGAGGGTATGGGCCTATTTTGTGAATTCTTTACTTTTTTAACTTTGTTTTTAAGTCATATATTATGATAAACTTGGTTAACTGTTGCATTGTTAATCCATGACTGTCTTTGCTCAAGTGCCATGGAGAGGGGCTATAAAAGAACATCAGAGGAGGCAATCGGAGAGACAAAGAGAAAGTTACAGTTGTGGAATTTTTTAAATGTCTTAAGATGAAAGAAAAGTTTATACCTGGATCCCAAGATAATGAATGAATGAATGAATGAATGAATAGTCTAGATTTTTTTTTGGGGGGGGTATCTGTGACTAACTGGGCTGATACTAGAAATGAGTCCTTTGCTATTTTCCTTACCTTTTGTCCCAGCTTGATTGGATAGGAAAAGATCTCCTAGAAGAGAGGTATAGCCCAGCCCATACAAAGTTGGGAGTAAAATAGATGTGACTCAAGGATGGTGATCAGCTGGGTAACATAATAAGGCTCCCCCAGCCCCAGATATAGAGGCACACATAGGTACTAGAGGTGAAGTAAAGTGAATTGGCCAGATTGGTACCAGAGCCCAGATCTTCTGACTCCAACTCTGGTCCCATATCCTGTACACTATGCTTCATGCCTAAACCCTAGATCAGAAGCTTCTTGAGGATAAGTCAGCAAGCATTTAAGAACTTACTAAATGTCAGACATTTTACTAAAGCTCTAGACAAAAGAAAGGCAAAAATATTGTCCCTGCTCTCAAGGAGCTCACAGTCTAATGGATAGGGAACAAAACATGTTCTTTTCATCTCCCCCTCAGCCTCCACCCCATTGGTCTTGGCACAAAGGACCTCCTCCATAGATACCTGTTGATTGACTGATAAACTGATTTTGTATCAGAGTTGGCTGCTCATGTAACAGGGAGTGACAGAAAAGTCACGGTTAAACGACTCATCCAAGCAGGGATACAGTTACTTCCCTAAACCCAAAGCAGCATCTGTCCTCAGAATCTCTGCTCAAGCTGGCCTCTGGCACTTGCGCACAGACAAAACAAGACAACCTTGTAATGAGATCAGGCATTTTAAAACCATGGGGGAAGAGGAGGTGGGGGACAGCAAATACTCTGGGGTAGAATAATTTCGTAGTTCCTGAAAGACAGAAGTTGTTAATGGAAGAATAAAGGTTGATGGGCCTTTGTCATAAGCACTCAGGTCTAGATGACAGGCACATGATGGCCGATTTACTGCAGTTCCTCCACACTGGGAAAAAAAAAAAAACAACAAAAAACAAAAAACATTTTGCATTGTGATTGTTAGGCTTCAGATCAGGTATCAGAAAACATCCAGGATTGCATTGCCCAAGAGTGAGACCTCAGTCATTTCTTGAACTGTTCAAGTGTTTGTGTTCAGTTTAATTATCATTTGATCATCTGCCAACTGGTAATGGGAT
Organism: Vombatus ursinus; assembly: GCF_900497805.2. NCBI lineage: Eukaryota > Metazoa > Chordata > Mammalia > Diprotodontia > Vombatidae > Vombatus > Vombatus ursinus. The sequence goes on from NW_020954548.1 coordinate 26,663,088, forward strand.
TGTGGTGGTTTTGCACAACAATGGAGTCATCAAAGGGCTGAAAAAACATGACAGAAGCAGCGAGTGGCAGAATTCTTAGATGTCTCATTTAATGCTGAATGATTGAGTACAGCCTTGTGGAGGAGGTTTTTCAAAGTCTGTTTTGGATCTTAGCAATTGTGGTCAAACATAAGAGCCTGTTCTTGAACAGAATGGGGGTGGGTGGGCAAAGATGATTATTATAAGTAGAGAGAAGAGGCCAGGATAAAGGCATTGTTTTCTTCTCTGGGGTTCCTTGGAGTCACTGCAAATGGAATTGTCTAACCTTCAGTCCTCCCATTGCCTGGATTCTCCCTCTCCTTCTCCTCTTCTGAGTTGATTCTAATGCAGGAGTTCCAAGCATGGGGTTTGCAGACCTCCCAAGAGGTTTGTGAATAGATTTCAGGGGGTCTATGAATGTAGATGGGGGAAAATATTTGCATTTACATTTTTACTGACCTTGGCTTTCTTTGTATGATTGAGGTGGACTTAACAACTGTTAAGTTGTTACGTTAAGTGTTACCCCACTATACTGAATGGCAGCGAAAGGGTGGAAGGTTTGAATGGATGATCTTTACTGGGTAAAGACTGCAGTAACATCCCTTTACTTTGCTCCTAGTTCCTGACTGCTAAGGAAGCTTTTTAATTATGAATCTGATGTCTTCAGTACTTGAGTCCTCTCAAGTCCTGCTTTGCATGATTTGTGTCTGTTTGCCTGGTACCTGAATAGCTTCTGATGTCACTGTGGACCTGGACTGTTTGCTGACTTAGGAGCCACTGTGTCATAGTGGAGGAAGTATTAGCCTGAACTCAGGAAGGGCCTAGGTTCAAACCCTGGCTAAGCACAAGTAGTAAGTCACTTTGTTTAATCTCCCTCAACTTCTGATTCTTCATCTCTAAAGATGGATAATCTCATTCATTCTAAGAGCATTTGGATAGCACTTGCTACTTTCCAATTGCTGAGCTAGGGTAGCAAAGACAAAAAAAAGAGTTATTATTTCTGACTTACTAATTGATTTATTTCATAAATGTTTCTGGATAGCTAATTTGTATTTTTCCTAAAACCCTGACCTTCCTGTGCTTCTGACTCTCCAGGTGGCTTTGAAAGTAGTATTTGAAAGACCGATACCACGTAGTATGCTGAAACACAAAAAGGAAAAGATAAAACAGAACATGGAACCAAACAAGATATACTCAAGGCTTCCCTGCTAACACACATTCCTACAAAAATGAGTTTGTTATTGTTTTTTAGTCTTTTTTTTTTTTAAGTAGTGTCTGACTCTTTGTGATCCCTCTAGGGGTTTAACCAGCAAGATGGTGGAAGTGGTTTGCCATTTTCTTCCCCAGCTCATTTTACAGATAGGAAATTGAGGCAAACAGGGTTTAGTAACTTGACCAAGGTCACACAGCTAGTAAGTGTCTGAGGCCAGATTTGAACTCAAGTCTTCCTAATTCCACTCCTGGCACTCTATCCACTTCACTGCCTAGCTGTCTCTATGCTACCATATGACAAGCCACCTAAAGTTGGGCCTTGGTCAAATTGTAACCAGGCAAAGTTTAGTTTTGTGAACTTTCCCCCATCACACACATAGTACTATCAAAACTTACCTGTCTTATTTCCCATTCTCCCTCTCAGAGCCCTGTTCTGTTCTGCTCATCTTGTTAACTATCCTTGATAAAGGATTAATTCCATTCCATTTCTATTCAACAAACATTTATAAAGAAGTGTCTATTATACTAAGATCATAGCCCCAGGTAGCACATTTGCAATTAACAGGAGCCTGCCAGAGACACAATTCTTTAAATTAAAAGAAGGGTTCTAATATTTGGGCAGATTGGCATTCCTTGGCCTCTTCAGTTCTAGATGACAAAGGACTGTTCTGTCCCCTCCACTACCCTGTCAGACACCCTCCATTTAGCTCATTTTTCTAAGACTGGGAAGCAGATGGCTATCCCATACTTTCTCTTCATGGGCAATACAGAGCCCAGCACCTTCACTGGTTATCAGAGACTCAGCCTTGACCCTTAGAAGAACAGTGAGAATCAGCTCAGGCATCTGGGCCTTCTACCACCACCATCAGCAAAGGAAGAACCTAAGCTGTACATCTGGCTTTCTTTTAGCCAGGAAGAGACCAGGAGACTTCAAAAAACGGGTGGGGGGAGAGAGGGACTGGAGTCTATAGGGCCCCAGCTTTAACATTGACTGTTTCTATTTGCATTGGCAGGTGGATGGAGGTGAATCTGGCAGGAGGAAAGTGGGCTTCTTTTATCCATACTGCTGCCAGATCCCATTAGTGTTCGGCCCACACCTCCACCAGTTCCTATCCTGGAGTGTTTTTCATCTGCAACACTTCTCTTCCTCTTCCTCTCTTTTGCCCTGTCCCAAACTGCTTTTTCTCTGCCAAATGTAACACAGAACTGTAGGGAACATTATAACAACCTTTGGCAGGAATAGCAGGGTCCAAACAGCCCAGGCCAGAATACACCCAACCTTTCCTCCTTCCCAACTTCCTTCATGGCTCCCGCTTTCCCTACTGGGTTTTCCTAGGGATTTCAAAAGGTCAAGCCAAATGCAACACCTGATTGAACCCAACCCTTCAATGCTCCACAGCTGATCATTGACTGATCAAAACTGCTGGGTCACCTCTAGAGGCAGCCAGCCCCTTTGTATGCCTTGCTGCATCTCCCTAACAAGGAGAGATTTTTGCACCAGCTGGATTCTCAGCTGTCACCATAAACAATGAGAACTAACCACCTTGTATATGTGGCACAGCTGAGGAGCCGTCTTTCCACATGGTCTGTATGAGGGAGATGGCCATCCTCCCTCATGCTCCATATGAGCAGATCTGTTGTTTGCTCTCGCACATGGTGCTCAGGAATGACTCTGCAGGAGAATGTAAAGAAAAGTCTTCCTTTCTTCCTGTCTTTTTTTTAAATCTCTGAATAATTTTGCCAAACGTGGCTCTGATTCTTTTGGTGGTGGAAGGCGGCATCCCATGTCATAATGTACACTCATCCTTGTATCATCCTTGAGCAGAGTCTGTTCCTTATACACCTTTCTTGAGGGTTTTCTGTCCTGTAAGAGAGAGCTGCTAACTCTATGTGAATTAGCATCATTCTAGCAACTAGCACTGAAAATAAAATAGTCTGCTTACTATTGAGACTCAAGCAGGAGACTCATCAGTATTTCCTTAATTATTTTAGTCTATTTCTTTTTTTTTTATTATGAACTTAGCAGTCATTAGCAAACACAGACATTTAAAAATGAAAAGAAAAACAAGGAGGGATTGTGTGTACAACTCTACTTCTGCTACATAGTTTTTTAAAGTAAATATTAAATATAACAAGGTAACAATAAAATTACCCCCTTTGTAATGTCTTTTGGCTTCCTTCTCACTTTAAAATATTTTACTGATTCTCTCTCTCTCTCTCTCTCTCTCTCTCTCTCTCTCTCTCTCTGTCTCTCTCTCTCTCTTTCTCTCTCTCTCTTTCCTTCCCTCTTTTTATTACTTCCTTCTTTATCACTACCTGTTAACTCATCCCCACAGGATAGCCATACTTTAAAATCGATTTGTGGGTAATTCATCCTTTAATACAGATTGCAATCTCTCTGTGACTTAGCAGATGGTCTTCTCCTAGTGAACTATTTGGAGATGAGCTTTTACTAGAGCTTGTGTTTCAGGGTCACAGCTTTTGAGAACCCAGAGTTACTACCATGATGAAGAGCTGAAAGAATACTACCTGCCTCCCATGTCCTCTCTCCTCCAACAATCTCAGCATCTGCAACTTCATAATCAAATCTGCCAAAGAAAATTGCAATTATATCTGTTGATTAATTAATAGTTGTTTTGGAGAAAATAAAATATCATGTCCTTGAAGAACCTTCTCCACTGCATTGCCTCTTCTCAATGATTTCTTTAGGTTTGTGAGGAGATAAAGATGCAAAATGAGAGTGATGGAAAAGGAAATCGTATTTTTTTCTTCATAGTTCAGAATAATTGGCTATTGCAGGGGTATTTCATTGCCTGGCCAGCCCCATGAGAAGACTGGAAAAAAGCAGTGTGGTTAAAGTGTACAATAAATGATTCAGCAAGAAATTATTAAACCTCTGCTATGCCCCAGGTACCATGCTAGATGCTAGAGATTTGTTGTTGTTGTCATTTAGTCATTTTCAATCATGGCTGATTCTTTGTGAACTCATTTGGGGTTTTCTTGGCAGACACTGACACAGTTTGCTGTTTCCTTCTCCAGCTCATTTTACAGATGAGGAAACTGAAGCAAACAGGGTTAAGTGACTTGCCCAAGGTCACACAGCTAGTGGGTGTCTAAGGCCATATTTGAACTCAGAAAGATGAGTCTTCCTGACATCAGGCAAGGTACTCTATCCACTGAATCATCTGGTGGCTAACAACAACAATAGCTACTTAGAGTTTAGTGTAGTTTCCAATATATAATAGGTGCTTCATAAATACCTATTTGACTGATATACTGATATACAAAATAATTTTGGGGTATGTGTGTGTTGGGAGGAGAGAAATAAGGAAAGCTTTACTTTGTGCCAGATATTGTGCTAGATGCCAAGGATACAAATACAAAAGTAAGAAAGTTCTTGTCCTCCAGAGGCTTACATTCTAGTAGGAGGATACAACATATTACAGATGAATAAATACAGGATAGATAGTTTTGTAAATAATTTTGTAGATACATAGTGTAAAGGGTATGGAGAACATTCACAACTGGGGGGAAATGAGGAAAGCCTCATAGAGTTGTATGATTCCTGGTATTCTCTGCATGTTCTTACTCCATCTTGAAATTACCAAGATCAAAACCACCTATGAAATAGAAGGTTGAACTTAAAATGATTTGTCACTAGCACCCACTGACAAATTTAGTTAATTGGATTAGCTAATTGACTAAGCATAAAGGGTGAGATATCATACCCTTAAGTATCAGTGAGAGAGAACTTGGCCAAGACAAGCCTGGAATCCCAGGGGCAGCAGGAGAATTCCAGGCCAGAGAAAGCAGGACTGGAATAGGACCTAAAAACAAACAGGACGATGAATAAACATGGATGGGGGAGCTGAACATGTTTTATTTACCTCTCAGTTTTGCCTCAGACTGGCCCAGCTTAGGTATGACCAGTCTGAAGACTCTCATACAACTTTCTTTTTCTTAACAGGGACCTTAGGGTAGACCTTTACTCTTTCAGAGAGATGAGTAGGATGTATGAGTTTTCTGCTCTGCAGAATTCCCAAGCTCTAATTTCTAAAAATGGTCACCTTAACCTCACATACCAATCAGAGGATTGTCAGAGACACCATTTTGCTGTGATTTCAATTTGGCCGACTGGAAAGTACCCTGGATTACCATATCAGACCTTTTTTCAGGACCAACTTTTTTGATGACCTGATTCCAGGAAATCTTTATAAAATGGGGGTTATCTTATTTATTTTATTTTATTTTTAGTTTATGGAATGGCTAAACAAGTTATGGTATATGATTGTGATAGAATACTACTTTACTATAAGAAATGATGTGCTCAATAATCTCGGAAAACATGGAAAGACTTGCCAAAATAATAAAGAGTAAAATGAGCAGAATCGAGAGAACTTTATATACAATAACAGCAATATTGGTTATCTATCAAGTTTCTCCTTTTTTTTTTCTTCATACAGAGAATAGGCATTTGGTCAATAAGCAAAGGTGGAAAATCAGATGCCTTGGGTAGTATGTTATATCCTATATCCCTCCTCTAACACCATAGTATAAAGGGTGATAATAACAGCTCACATTTTTATGTATTGCTTGAAGATTTACAAATAGCTTATCTCCTGTTACATAGTTTTATCCTTACTGTTAAGTCCCTTTATTCTTATTTTAAAGATGAGGCACTGAGAGGTTAAGTGACTTGCTCAGGGTCACACAATTAGTAAAGATATGAAGTAGAATTTGAATCTAGGTGTTTTTTGGTTCTAATACCACACTATGTCCATTATGTCATACTACCAGTGTGATACTCTCATCACAGTCACCACGTGCAAAAAGAAGAGAAAAGAGCATTATGATTTTAAAGTAGAGATTTTTCATCATAATATTTACTGATGTTGGACACTTTTTTTCATCATTCTGGGTCTCAGTTTCCTCATCCCCAAAGTGGGAATAATTACCCTTATTTCACAGAGTGGTTGTGAGGAAAGTGCTTTTTCAATTATAGTGTAACATACGTGTGAGCTCTTATCATTATTAGTATTTTGGGCTGTTCCTCACCCTGAAATATTTTCCTTTGGCCCTCAGCCCCACCAAAAAAGTGCCTTCAGGCGTGGCCATGACAAAAATTGGACTGGTTAGACAATCTCTCTTATCATTCTGATAAGTGGTAGAAAAAAAAAATTTGAGAACCACTGGTCAATTGTATTTGTCCCCTCTGAGCTGTTTTCTCAGATATTTGATATAAATGGTAAAATGCAAATTTCTAAACTTCGTCTTTTTTTCCTATCCAGACAGAGGATGCATTTTAGATTAAAAACCAGTGCTCAAAATAGTGACTGAAACAGTTTTCACACTGTTTACCTGTCAGGCAGGAGTGTGAAGAGGAGAATTTACAGCCAAGGCCTCCAAACTGGAGCTCTAGGGAGTAGAGTTGGGAGGAGGGATAAAGAACACGCTTCCCCCAAATTCTTTTGGCAGCTTTTGTGGAAAGTCAGTTGAAAGCAGAGAACAGATGAAGGGGACTAATAAGTTTTTTTTTCTTCCAATAATAGCTGCAGACTGTGAATTATGAACAGCAGGTAGGAAGATCCTGTATAGATCTGAAAAGATGCTCCGCCTATGTGCTAATACACATGATTTTAATTATATTATTGTTTCCTATTTACACTTATCCTGGAGCCTGGCAGCAGGGTGTTGATGATTCACATGAATGGCTGATGGTCCCATCAGTGGTGATTGGAAAGGGGAGGGAAGAAAATCACTAAACAAACTAAGGACAAAACTGCATAGCAAACTGGTTTTTCTCAGGATACAAATACAAAAGTAAGATGATTCCTGTCCTCAAGAAACTTATTTTCTACTAGGGGTCTGAAACAGATGAGTAGATACAGAACATATTTTGTTGTGGTTCAGTTGTGTCCAACTCTTTGTGACCCCATTTGAGGTTTCCTTTGCAAAGATACTGGAGTGGTTTGCCATTTCCTTCTTCAGCTCATTTTATGGTTCATTTTACTGAGGCAAACAGGGTTAAATGACTTACCCAGGGTCACACAGCTGGTAAGTGTCTGAGGTTAGATTTGAGCTCAGGAAGATGAGTTTTCCTGACTCCAAGCCTGGTACTCTATCCACTGTCCCATTTAGCTAACCCAGAATATATACAAAATAAATAATCCACTGTGATAGGTGGCCAGGAGGGAAGGGGAAACAGATATTTCCACAAGTTAAACTAGATAGTCTATAAAATGCCAGAACTATAAAGAACCTCAAGGATCATCTAGTCCTACTTCTTCTTTTTTACAGATTAAAAACTGAGGTCCAATGCAGGAAAGTGATTTGTCCAAAATCAGATTAGAAATGGTAAAGTCAGGATTAAAACTGAGATCCTCTCACTCTAATTCTCATCCTTATTCTTTTAACTAATCATCCTATCAAATTAGCAAACATTTATTATGTTTCTACTATATACAAGGAGCTATGTTAGATACTGGACCTACAAAGACAAAAAAAGAAGCAATCCTTTCCCCTGAAGATTTTACAATCTATCAGGTAAGAAAACCAGTCCAGACTAAGGTTGTTGTTCTGAGTTGCATCTTCAAATTCTGAAGCCAATGTTTGGTTTAACATTTACAAAAGGGTTATAGAAAATAGAAGGAAAGGAAAGAAGGGAGGGAGCGAGGGAGGGAAGAAAGGAGGGAAGGAAGCTTTCATTAAGTGCTTACTGTGTGCCAGGCTTTGAGCAAAGTGCTAGGGATACAAATATGGTACAAGCACAAAAAAAAAAAAACCAGTTTGTACCCACAAAAAAGAGCTTACATTCTAATGGGAGAAGACAATACACAAAGGGCCATTTTATATTTGAGAGGTTTTAATAGGAAATCTCTCCAAAATATATGATGAGGTATATTATGACAGAAGACAAGAGGTATTAGAAAGACTAGATATAATAACAATTTGAGCAATGGTACTTAGATTTATCTGCCCCACTGAAAATATTACAGGATCTAGAACTACAAAGAGCTTGCAAATTAGCTAGCTAGCTAGATGATTTATTGTTATTGTTTGGTAATTTCATTTGTGTCTGACTCTTGGGTTTTCTTGACAAAGATAATGGAGTAGTTTGCCATTTTCTTTCCCAGCTCATTTTTACAGATGAGGAAACTTGGCATACAGGGTTAAGTGACTTGCCCAGAGTCACATAGCTAGTAAGTGTCTGAGGCTAGATTTGAACTCAGGTCTTGCTGACTCCAGGGCAGGCACTCTATCCACTGTGCCACCTAGCTGCCTCTAGATAGATGATAGGCAAACAGATAGATAGAACATTTATTAAGTACTTATCATGGGTCAGGCATCATACTAAATACTGGAGATATAAATACAAGTAAGCAAGATAGTCTCTGCTCTCCAGGAACTTACATCCTAATGAGGAAAAACAGCACTGCATAGCTGGGAACTAGAAGGTTGGGGGGCAGGTGAGGTGATACAGTTTGGAGATGGCTGGGATATTATACACAGGTCCAGATCTGGGGAAAATAAGGCAAAAACACACCTATCATAGCCCAGTGTGGCTTTAAGGGCAGAGTTCAAATTACTGGTGGCAAGGAGGAGGCTAGAGATTGTCTGGTTCAGCCTGCCCATTTTACTGATGACCACAATGAGGACCAGTGATTCCTTCTGTGTCAGAACAATTTACGGATGATTACATGAGCACTGAACATCTCTCTGGAGATGCTAAGGATGATTAGCAGCTTTCCCAAAGGATTGCCCCTAAAGAGGATTCTAAACTAAAGTCAAGGTCCATTAGTTTTCAAGCTACTACTGCCCAAGCCCAAAGACAGCTAAATGAAATCAAAACATTTCCCTTTATAGCATCTTCCTTCTCCTTTGGTATTCCACAGAATCTTCCCAAATAGTCAGGTAACACTCATGTGCAATTCAATTCAAAATGAGTGGACCCATAATTTCAATCATATACGGAGCTCCTGGGTGAGGAAACTCCTTTTATCAACATAGATTGGCACCTGCCAGGCAACTTAATGTCTTAGAGAATTGCCTAGCGTTCTTTCGGCTCTAGCTCAGTGAACCCACTGGCACCCCTTGTGCAAAGGCATGGAGACCCAGGCATCTAGTGCTTATCAAAGTTCCTGGCACATAGTGGGCACTTCCTAAAGATTTATTGATTGATCTAGGCATCCAATGCTTAGCACAGTTCCTGGCACATAGTAGGTGCTCAACAATTGTTTCTTGATTGATTAATCAATCTTAAGAGCTATTTGTGTTTCCTCAAATTCCCTGTATTTTTATTTGATTATTACCAAATCAGAAATTGTCCAGGGTTTGCCTTGCCTCCACATTCTGACTCAACCTTACTTTTCCCACCTTGTTTCACCTTCCACTTCATTCACATGCCCTTTGTTCCAGCAAAATGTACTGTTAACTGTTGTCCGATCTTGTCCTGCCCCTCTTGCTTCTGTGCACTGGAATGTACTCTCTCCTCTTCCCTGCTTGTGGAAATCCTTTCATTTCTTCAAGGTCCAGCTCAGGTGCCATTTCCTCTTTAAACCAATAGAACGTAAAGTTGTTGAGTTTAGCGAATGTTTCACTTTGTTATCTACAGCACCTAGCAGAAGCTTTTCGATTAGGAGATATTAAAGAAATACTTCATCTTAAATGAAAGTGAACTCTGCTAAAGGATCTTTCTGGCTATCCCTTTCGCCCCATCACATTCTTCCTCGTTTTATATTCTTTCTGCTGATGGCATATCTTTCTGATTAGATTATTGTCTTCTTGTGGTCCAGGAGTTCTCTCTCTTTTTTTGTTTGGTTTTTGTATCTCCAACTTCTTGCCTTTCATAGGTAAATAAATAAATGTTTGTTGAATTAAATTTAAAATAGAAACTGCTCTTAAGTGCACCAGTATGAAAAAAATGAAAATAATATTCACTTACTATGAAGATTTTTCACGTAAGGAGCCCTAGAAGAGGTGAACATTAAGCTAGATCTGAAAAAAACAAAAACAAAAAACAATGGTCATGATTTGACAGAGGCAGGAGGGTACTGTCCCATTAGGGGAAACCTGTTGTCCAAGAAAGATGTCTGTAAGGTTACGTGGCGGGTAGTGAAGAATCTGACTTGGACACAAAGAAGGGTTCATCAAGTGGTGGTATGAATGGGTGGTATGCAGGGCCAGTAGATGGGGAGCTGGTCAACATCTGTTCTCACATATTCAGTTTGTCAAAGACTGATATTTCATTTTTTTTCTCGTGGGGGTGGAGGGGAGAAGTACTGTAAATTAAAATTAAAAATTGCATAGGCTCCTGAAAACTATAGAACTTACAGGGAGAAATCTCTCTTTTGGCCTTCTTCCCTTAAAGAAAAGTAACAACCAACAAACATGTTTCCAAACACACCTTCCAATGAGAGATGCCTGAAATGAACAATCCATTTTTGTAACACATATCCGTTTCACACAATTCTTGGCACTTGTGCAGCTGGTTCAGCCATACAACTTGTCATGTGCTGTTGCTGAGTATCATATTATGCATTAAATCAGAATTTTAATTAGGAAGCTCAAATTTAGGTTTCTCTGGCAAGCACTCCATACGGATCATTAAAATATCCTCAGTAAATATAAATGTGGTACAATTCCCACTGGTAAACCACAGCCCTCTTTGACCAACACAGAACATTTGTAGCCTTTAAAAATCTTGGGACAGATAACCAATGGAAAGTAAATCCTTTATGTCATTTATAGAAATATGAATTCTAAATTAAAATATGCACAAAATAGTGCTTTAAAATTATTCTTTACTGGAATTATCTTATGCCCTCTGTGCCTAAAATGAGGTCTGTGTAATGTTTTTAATCAGCCCTTCAGTTAACATTTCCACAATCTGCCCCTGAAGGAGATACCAGGTCACCTCACCAAATTCTTGGCTAGACCAGTGATTCAGTGAGCCAGCCCTAGGTGTCCAGACTGCAACATTTCCTCCCCGCATTATTAATTCATCAAATACTGATCGAATATAAAGAGGGACTTTGGCAAGTGTCCAGCTACTAAGAGTGCTTATTGAAGCATCTCTCCCCTAAGAAGAGGGTAGAGATTCTGAGGCTAGAGCAAAAACTCACTTTAAGTATTTTAAAGGTCAGACTGTTCTTCTTTGTCCCCTACCATTGCTTGTAGAGGAGGCATGTGATTAAAGAGGACAGCAAAGGGAATAGTTGAAAAAGAAACACCTGTCTTTCCATTGGGGGGAAAAAACCTGTTTTTGATATATTTTGTGATCAAAAAAGTATAGGAGAAATCCACAGCAATGCTGGTTAGGAACAGATAAGACAACAAACCAGGAGGAGAGGAGCATTTTTTACATGACCCTTGTGATACTGCAGCATGAGTGACCCTTCCTTTAGCTGGCTCTCACTGCAGCTGTTATATTTGCAGGTGAGTTGCTAATAGCATGGTGTTTCCAGCCTGTTTGTATTGCCCTCAGATTTGGACATTCAAGGGAGAACACAGGAACTCCAAAACCTAAGATCCTGTGGGGTCCAAAAGATTCAACATCTGGCTCATGTGTGAAGCAAGGAAAAGCCAAATTTACACTGGCAAGTGCCCTTCCTCAAAGGCTTAAATGATTGGCTATGTGTCATGCATGCATGGCAGAAAACCCTTTGCTGGGATTTCCTGGGAATCTGGTTCTGAGGTATAGGATCTTATGGGGACAAGATGGTTTGATACTAGCAAAACTGTGAAACCTAGAGATTAACTGACATATTAGGTTATATTGCCTGTTGCATTTCAAAGTTAATAGCAACAGCAATCCAAAGTAATATATATATATATATATTCAAATCAACATAATATTCAGAAAACAGTACATAGCTTCACTTGAACGTCTAATCCACAGCACACTGCCCAGGAACGGAGGAGAAAAACATGCATATACTCTTCCTGAGTTAAGAGGAAAGTTATAGGTAAATCAGACCACGAATTTGGGATTGATTTTAAGGCCAGCCTAAATGGGGCCACAGATGTTCATTGATGCCATTTGCCCTGGAGTAATATCATATTAAAGCATTTGCAAATGCCCCAACCCTTATACTGAGTCCTGTTCCAAGAGATTCATGCAGTTTTCATATTTCCTGCCCAATGACATCTTAGGCCCTCACTTTCTTTATTAATAAAGTGGGATTAATATTATCTGTAGTTCCTACCTCAAAAGAGTCATTAAAAGGATCAAATAAATTAAGATACATGAAATACTTTGCAGACTCTAAAGCATCACACAAATGTTAGCAGTTTTTGTGCCCAGGAACTCCTGGTCAATTTTATTTATATTTTTGTCATGATAGCTGATGAATTATAGGATTATAAATTTTAGAGTTTGAATCAATCATCAAGCAAGAATTTATTGAGCATCTGGTGTGCCAGGCACTGTGTTAGGTACTGGAGATACAAATAATAAAAAAACAAAAACTGAAACATTCTCTATTCAGTAACATGGAGGAGAAAATGCTCCACTTCGAGTTAGGAAGACCTGCAATCAAATATTTCTTTAGGCACCGGCTATATCTGTGACCCCAGCTAAGTGACTTAACCTCATTCAATCTCAATTTCTTCATCTATAAACAGAGGAAATATTATAGGATTGAGAGTATCAAATCAAAATCAAATGAGATAATATATGTCAAACTCTTTACAAACTTTAAATACTATGTAAATGTTAACTATTATGAATGCAATGAGTTTATATTTTCTCAAGATCTTAGAGATTATGAAATTTAACCCCCTAATTTTAAGTTTGTGCAAATGGAGAAAGGGAGAAGGTCAAACTGATTTGCTCAATAGGCGTGGCAGAGCTAGGAGTTCTCACCGTTGGTTGGGAGAGGTGAAGGTAAGGACTAGAGGAGCTCCTGTCCACTTACTGCTAGGAATAAAGACCTCTGTTCTATGTCTCTCTTCACTGAATGCTAAGAGTTGCCACAGCAGGAAAGATCTGTTTATTTGTTTCCTGAGTGCTTCAATAACATATCTCTGCAAAGTAACAAAAAGCTAATAGCAACAGCAATCCAAAGCTTTCAACAAGAAGTGAATCCTGGCTTTCACATTTCCTCACTGCCACTAGCACTGCTTTTACCCCAAGCCATGGTTGTGGAGAGCCAACTTGGTAGAGTGAAAAGATTGTTCTAGAAGTTAAGATTGAAATTTGAGCCTTCACTCTGACTATTGCTGACTATGTGACTATGGCTATCTGGATAAATTTGTGCCTCAGTTTCCTCTTGTATAAAAATGAAGAAGATAGTCCTTTTACTACCTACCTCACAGGGTTGTTTTAAAGAAAGTATTTTGTAAATTTTGTGATGTTGGGCAGGTGGTTTCACTTCTATGGACCCCAATTGCTTCCTTCATAAAATGAAGAGGTTCCATATTCCATGATGTCCAAAGTCCCTTCGAACTCGAAATGATATGACCAGCCTTAAAATATTGTATAAATGTGAGAAATTATTATTAGAATCAAGGAATTTGTGTCATTTGGCTTTTTCATAAGGAGCTATTTTTTCTTTGGTTCTTTCTTTTTTTTTGAAGACTCATTAGCAAAGGTGTCAATTTTATGCAACCATGGGCAAATTCCCTAAACCTCAATTTCCAGGTTATATAGCTCAGTTTTGTTCCATGATTCATAAAGTCTGTGACTTTGACATGTGTCAAGGGATACCTTTCTTTCATAGGTAATCATTTTTATATATGTTTAAAACCCTAAAAATTATCATTACATACATAAAAGGATGATCACTGCATGGATGGTGTCTTTATACTTGTCACACAGTATATGCTCAATAAATACTAATTAGGTAGATTCATGATTTTAACACATGCTTTTTGACATGACTTGACTTTTGCTGATGCATACTTTCCATTCAGACAGCTAGGTGGTACAGTGGATAGAGTACTCTGTTTGGAATCAGAAAGACTTGTCTTCCTAAATTCAAATCTAGCCTAAGACACTTACTAGCTGTGTGACCCTGGGCAAGTCACTTAACATTGTTTGCCTCAGTTTCCTCATCTGTAAAATGAGCTGGAGAAGGAAATGGCAAACCACTCCAGTATTTCTTCCAAGAAAACCCCAAATGGGGTCATAGAAAGTCAGACACAACTTAAAAATGACTTAACAACAACTTTCCATCCTGGCTAATTCCTATATGATTTTCTCTTCCCTATAATTCCAACCTGTTTTTCCTTCCTTTCCTCTTTCCTTCCCTCTTTCCTTTTACCCTTCTATTCCTCTCACCCTCGTCCCTCTTTTCCTTTCATCTTTCCATTAATCTTTAGGGTATCAATACATGTCGTTTTTAGCAAAGTTCATGAAAGGGAACACTTTGATGCTTCGATATATCTGTGATCTCACCAGAGTGTGTATCCCCATAACAAAGTATTATATAGATCACAATCTAACCATGTAGTCTCATATTGCACGACTTTTGTCTATACTCTCCCATAGCAAATACTTCTCAGGAAACATCCAAGTAAGCTCCTTTACAAAGTACACATCCTACTCCACCCTGAATAGTCAGATTATTGATTATTAGCAGAATGGTATGATTTGTCATTTACTGCAGGCCGTGACTGACGAACTAACTAACAGTGACCATTGTGTTTGACCATTTGGTTTTTTTGTTTGTTTTTGCTGCTCCATGATAACTTTATACTATTTCAGTCATGATATATATTTTTCTTTCACTCTACTTTCTTCACTTTCCAAGTTTTTCATATTCCTCTGACTTCTTTATATGCATCATTCCTTGTACTGAAGTCATATTTCATTCCATTCATATGCCATAATTTGCTCAACTATTCCCCAATTGTTGGGCACATATTTTATGCCCAATTATTTGTTATGACAAATAATGTTGCTATGGATATTTGATCTAAGTGTTTTCTTTCTATCAGTTAATTACCTTCTTGAAATACAATTTTAGTATTCTGCAATTCCAAACAATCTTCCAGAATGGTGGAACCACTTCACAGTTCCACCATCAGTGAATTAACATGCCTCTTATAGACCCTCTAACGATGAATGAATTTTCCCATCCTTCAATATCTTTGCTAACTTGGTGGGCATGAGGTGATACCTCAGGGTTCTTTTATATTGTGCTTCTCTCTGCAGAAGCTTTTTAATTTTATGTAATTATTATTGCCTATTTTCTCTTCATGATTGTTTTCGATCACTTGTATGGTCATGAATTCTTAAAGATATAACATTCCCTTCTCTAATTTTCATGGTGTGACTTTTTATGTCTCAGTTGTTTACCCATTTGGAATCTATTATTGTGTAAAATACTTTTTTATTAAGATTCTAATCTATATCTCTTTTTTTCCACCAAACTGCCTTCCAAGTCTCCTCCAGTAGAATGTGTGGTCTTTTAAGGGCAAGGATTGTTTTGTTTTTGTCTTTTTTGTCTGTGGCATCTAGCATATGATGCCTTGCACATATCTAATAAAGCCTTATGGAATTGGATTATCAATAGGTCCTCTTTACTAAGAAGCTCCCATACTGGTAGTTTTTGTTCTGAGGATAAGCTATTTGCTTTGGTAGCCAATCTGACTTTCCTCATCTATTCTATTTATCTTTTTGGTTCACTGTTTTCTTTTTTCTATCCAGTACCAGAAAGTTTTGGTGATTACCATTTTAGGTAACGCTAACTCTCCCCTAACTTTTTTGCTATTGTTTCCACTAAAATTTTGACCTGCAAATGAATTTTATTATTAATTTTATAATTTATAAAATATTCCTTTGGTGATTTAATTGATTTAATTTAAGTAATTAAATTAATTTAATACAGCTGTAGAATAATTTGGGTAGTATTGTCATTTTTGCTACATTAGCAAAGCCCATACATGACCATTGCATATTTTTGGAATTATTTAGGTCTTTTCTATTTCCTAAGCTCAGGGAGGTTAAGTAAATTGCCCTGGGTCCCACAACTAGTAGTTGTCTGAGATGGGATTGAATGTAGGTCTCCCGGACTACAATCTTTCACTCTATATTCTTACACCATACTGTCTTTCACATTCTTCTATATTTCCTCCCTCCCACTCCCCAAGAGGATTCTTCTAATGCTCTGAAGATCTTCCCATGTAGGTGTTTTTTTCTTTAATATTTCATGGATACCACTACAATGCAGAGGAAGTACATCCCTCACCTTTATAACATAGCTGGCCTACATCCTTCTCCTACCGTAACAGGATATAGTGGTTTGTCAGTCAGTCAGTAAACATTTATGAAGTGTCTACTATGTGCTAGGCTCAGTGCTAAGCGCTAGGGATATAAACAAAAGTAAATGATAGTCTCTGTTCTCAAGGAGCTCACTGTCTAATGGGGAAGACAACATGCAAACAACTATGTACTAATAAGTTATATACGGGAGAAATTGGAAATAATCAACAGACAGCAACAACTGGAATTAAGAGGGACTGGGAAAGCTTTTCTGCAGAAGGTGGGATTTTAGGTGGAATTTTAAGGAAGTCAGAGAAGCCAAGAGGCAGAGATGAGGAAGGAGAATGTTCCATGCATGGGACATCCAGTGAAAATAGCAAGCGTCAGGAGATAGAATGTCTTGTTTGAGGAATAGCAAGGAAGCCAATATGCCTGGATCACAAAGTAGGATCACAGAAGGGGGATGTATAAGGTATAAGAAGACTAAAAGGTAAATCGGGGGCAGGTTATAAAGGATTTTAAATGTCAAATAGAGGATTTTATATTTGATTGTAGAGGTGATATGGAGCCACTAGAGTTTATCGTGGGGGTGGGGAGTAACAATAAACTGGAGTTTATTGAGTAGCAGTGAAGCACTTCAGGAAAATCACTTTGGTAGCCAAATGGAGGGTGGACTGGAGTGGGGAGGGACTTGTGGCAGGTAGACCCACCAACAAACCATTTCAATATCCTAGGTATGAGATGATGAGAGCCTGAACCAAGGTGGTAGCAGTATCAGAGGAGACAAGGGAGCATATTCAAGAACTGTTATGAAAGTAAAATCAACAGGCCTTAGTGACAGATTAAATGGGGAGGAGCAGTGAGAGATAGTGAGGAGTTGAAGATGTCATGTAGGTTGTGAGCCTGGGCAACTGAGAAGTTGGTAGTGTCCATGACAGCAGTAAGGAAGTTGGTAAGGGACAGGTCTTGGTCTTGAACTTAGAGTCAGGAAAACCTGAGTTCAAATCCTACCTTCAGAGAGTTCATACAAGTCTAGATCTAGGCAAGTCACAACCTCTTCATGACTTAGTTTCTTCATTTATGAAATGAAGGATTTAGACTTGGTAGCCTCTTGGTAGGCTCTGATAGGTAGCCCTTCCAGCCCAAAACCTTGGGTCCTATTATATTCTAGATGATGTCTTATTAACCACAATGGCACGCAAGCATCATGAGCAATGTACAAAAGTCTACTCGTTCCCATACTATATTTTTCCATTGCTTTTCACAGGAATAAAAGAGCAAAATAAAACTATGTGGTCCATCTTTGATTATTTGTTTATAGTAGCTGCTTCTATTTCCATTGAAAAAGTCCCATAGGCATTGTAGATGAATTCTAGAATTTCCTCTCCTTTCAAACAGAAGCTCGTAGTCTCACTTGTGATTTTAAATAATTATCCTTTTTTGTGAGGCAATTGGGATTAAGTGACTTGTCCAGGGTCACACAGCTAGTAAGTATCATGTATATGAGTTCAGATTTGAACTCAGGTCCTCCTGACTCCAGGACTGGTGCTCTATCCACTGCGCCACCTAGCTGCCCCGATTTTAAATAATTATCATCAAATAATTAGAGAGCCCCCACACAAAATGGGAACAGAAGCAGCCAAAACCATATCCACATTGATCTTGAACATTTGAATTGCTGAAAAATGAATTGTTATCCTGATACTATCATTTAAGCTTATTGGTGAAAGGTGTGATAATTTTATTATAATTTATGATCATTTTTGGAGGCTAGCTGGACCTATTATTTCATTGGTTTAGAGAACACACTGTACCAGTAAAGATCAGCAATCAACTACTTGTCAACCACAATCTTAGAGAGTTATATTAAAAGGCTAAGTGACTTGACCAGGCTAGCTATATGTATCAGAGGCAGGGCTTGAAGTGAGGTCAGCTATTTATTCACTATTCCTCTTACTTGTAGACTAAAGTTATGGGAAATAATTCCATTCCCTGATCACAGTGGCTCAATAGAATTTGTGCTGCAGAAGTATCTAGTCTTTTATTTTTATTCCCAAAATTATTATAAAATGACTAAATAGACTTATTATAGGACAGTTATTCATGAGGGGTCTCTTAAATTTTACACATGTATCCATATATTTGTGTGTACATATACATACTTTTTTCCCCCTCTTCCTTCTTCCTAAAGTGTGCATAAATCTTGTGGTTACAATGAATTATTGTACTTATAATTTAATAATCTCTATAAAGTTCTAATTGAGAGCTGAATGGTGAGATTTTACGAGGAAAAATTGCTATGAATTATCCTTTACTGAAACACATTGTTACATCACTGATTTGTTTTTGGTCGTTTCATAACGTGCCTAACGCAAATTACTTTTGCTTCTTCCAAGGAGTGCTGCATATTCATAAACCTTCCCTTCCCAGAATAACCTCAGATTTCTCATAAGAAATCAAAGCAATTCGATTTTCTTTCTTTCTTTGATTCTCTGCCTAGTTTTCAGTCATTCTGTTATGTTAAAAAGTTGTGTTCTAAAAGTAAGATGAGAAATAGCACCTCAGATGGTACCTTGGGTCATGTGTTATAGAAGGTGTAGAAAAAGCCACGTGGTAGTGTCGACTAGGGATGTCAAGCATGTGGCCCATGAGCCATATAACATTCTTCAGTGCTGCCTGAACCATATTAAAATGTATTTGGGAAACATTTAACCAAAAAATACAGTAGAACATAGGTAATGTTAATATGTGGTTTTCTAAGTCAATAGTGGCCTTCAGGGAACCTTAACTATTGTTAGAGGCCTCAGTTGCTGTTTGAATTTGATACAGGTGGTATAGACAAAAGTGTTGGATTGGAGTCTGAGGAATTATGTTGGAAGCTAGCTCTCTTTCCCATCTATGTGACTTTGGGCAAGTTACTTTATACCTTCAACTCTAGTTTCCTCATCTGTAAAATGAAGAGGATTTTACTAGATTATCTTTAGTGTTCCTTTAAGTTCTAAATCTAATAGGACTAAATTTTATATGATATCCTAGAAAGGAGCCATCCATCTTTTTACTTGCTTCAAATAGGTTAGGGATGGGACTTGCGATTTAATAAATATAGGGAGCTTCCAGATGAAGAAACACTCTGTCAACGCAGGTCATTACCTTATTTATTTATTTTTTTTTTTTTTGCAACTTATCGCTTTAGAGAGTTGCCTGGTACATTAAGGGATCAAGTGGCTTGTCCAGTGTTAACAGCCACAAATATTCAAGAAAACAACAAACAGACAACAATAAAACTTTATGCAATAAAGTTATAGCTTGTAGAACTTTTCTTCTTCTTGAAGAAAGGAATCTCATGTTGCCAATGTGGACTAAAATATTGAGGAAAAAAGTAAAGTGTATGTTCCATTGGATCATTATTTACATATTAAATATATTCATCTGGCAGCATAACATGCAATGGAGGATGGGTGATACTGTCTCTTGGCTGATGTGCCCTGCCCTTGATTTTTTTTTTAATTTCAGATAGGGTTCTGGGCCTCAGTTTCTTCATCTGTAAACGAGAGTAGATTAAAGGATTTCTAAGGTCCTTTCAGCTCTGACATTCCATAACTCTGGAAAACCCCTGAACCAGGAAGAAATGTTCCTACTTAAATAGTGAATTGACTGTCCCTCAATAGTGGTTCATCCAAATCTATTGATTCTCCAATCTCTCCCCCTCCAACTCTCCCTCCCTCCCCCTGTCTCTTTCTTTCTGTCTCCATCTCTCTGTCTCAGTCTGTCTGTCTCTCTGCCTGCCATTTACCAGGAAGCAATAGGAATGGGGAAATGAATGAATTGGAAACTCAGTCAACCCTTTGCTGCTTAACAGTAGTTCAGAGAGAAATCCTTGAGGGGAAGGAAGAGGAAGCCAGATGAAACTATTGGCAATAAATAATGTTATGGATTTTGATTATCCATACTAAGTCTGATTCTTACACCCATGGGCATTCAAATGTTGGCTGAACTTGGATATTAACTTCTTGAGGAATTAGTTCTACAGAATTTCTTCATTCAGAAAGGCTCAGCCTCCTCCAGGGGCCCAAACAGCCTTTGGCAAAAGGAGACTTCTTTGTTTTCTGTCATGGGCTGCTTGTTGCTCAGGAGTGCAGCCAGACACTTAAATGTTGTGATACGTAGCAAAACATTTGATCTTGACTTGAGCCGTGGCAAGTGGTATGGAGTGCAGAGGTCTGGTACAAATGATATTAAATGATATCATAGGTGAATGTCTCAGAGCCAAAGTATTCTAGATGGGGCTAGTATTTTACACACACTCATACATACATACATATATGTGCATCTGTATATGTTTATAGGTAGATGAATATATTGAGATTTGCACGCATATCTTTCTAAAGTTCTCTATAATATGTGTACATATATATGTAAACATATATGCCTATACATATATAATTATACATATAATTTCACACCCATATATACTCATATAACTACACACGTTATATACACAGATATTTATAAACATGCATACACAAACATGCATACATACATATGTACACATATTTTAAGTGACTGAAAAGTAGGGCCACCCCCCCATTAAAAATATGCAGCTATGTTTAAAAAAAAAAGAAAAGAAAAGTAATAGACCTAAAACAAAGTTACCCCATACTGTGTTTGAGGCTAGGCAAATCATGGGAAAGAGTGCAGTTTGGAATGTCATGCTCTTTTTAGTTCTTTGCATTAACAAGTAAATACAATAGCACTAAGTGAAAAGAGCACAGGCATTAAAATGAGCCATTCTGTAAAGGCTAAGACAAGATGGTCTAGGAGTCTGTCTGTCTATCTATCTATATTTTTAAGTGTATACCCAGGTAGAATTAGATTATAGCTGTTAAGTGACTCCTCTCACCTCCATGGCAGATTTGTGGAGCCCTGGTCCTCCAAAAAAACAAAACAAAACCAAACAAACAAACGAAAAAACCACTACCTACAATCTTTGAGATGCTTTACAACTACCTTGTGAAATGAAAATCAAGTGTGCCTGGGAACCCCGTGAGGGGAGAGTTGAATTACTCCCTCAGACCAGCGTGAAATGAAGTGTTCTATGCAGTAGCTGAAATGATTAGCATGAGTGATTATTGGAGTTGGAATCAGGAAGACCTGAGTTCAAATGCCACACCAGTCCCTTACTAGTTAAGTGACCTTGGGCAAGTCATATACCCTCTCTGCACATCAGTTTCTTCACTTGTAAAATGAAAACCAAAATTTCAGGATAGCAGGGGTATATGAAGCATTTCTTATGGTCTTAGCTCTCAATTAATTCACAATCTAACTGCAAAACAAAACAAACAGAATTAGCATCAAAAGAACATTAAAATAAATTAATTAGTAGCAACATTATTAATGCTAATTTAGCATTAGTAGTAGATGCTGAAATATTGGTTCAAAGAATGAACGAGTGAATGAATAAAATGAATCAGTAAAAGCAAGTTAAGAAGAAAGAACTAGAGAAGTTCATGGTCCAGATTTATTTTCATCAAAAACGTATCTGGATTGATGCTTCTTTTAAAGAGAAATCTGCATACTTTTAAAGAACTGAAATTGGGTTTGATAAGCAAGCTATTGTTCCATTATTAATTTTGAGATCTTTCCTATCTTAAAATAGGGCCAAGAAATTTGCATAAACCTATACTCTTACCATATCTTTAATTTGCAATCCAAAATAAATTTCCTTCATTATCTTGAACCATCCATTTCAGGGAGAGGAGAGAAGAAGCCATACCAACTTAATAATTTGTGCTTGTTCATTTAGGGTCCTTTAGTATATGAATTCTTTATGGTCAGGGTCTGTGTATTCTCAATGCTAATCATCTAATGGGTGCTTCAATTAGCATTTTCCTCATTTAACCAATACACATTTAATGAGCATTACTAGGTGGCTAATACAAGGGTAGTAACTATGGGTGATAGGGAAGAAGGATGAGATGAGAGTTCAGTTATCCAAGAGGTTACAGTGTACTCAGGTAGAGAAAACTAACATATAAGAAATCCTAAGGGGGGGGGGTGGAGCCAAGATGGCAGAGGGAAAGCAGTAACCGTCTTGAGCTCTCTCCCTAAGCCCTCTAAATACCTAAAAAAATGGCTCTAAACAAATTCTAAAGCAGCAGAACCCACAAAAAGACAGAGTGAAACAAATTTCCAGCCAAAGACAGCCTGGATGGTTGATAGGAAAGGTATATCGCACCGGGCTGGGAGAGGAACCCACTTTGGTGTGGGTGCGCAGGCCGCAGTGACCCTGGAGCAGGCCTCAGAGGACTGAATCGTGGGCAACTGTGGCAGTTTCCAGACTTCTCAACCCCTGAACGCCAAAGGCAACTTAGAAGGTCAGTGGGAAAAGTCTGTGTCTGCGCGAGAGAAGAGTTAGGTCTCAGTCACAAGTCCGGAGCTCCACCTCTGGGGCGGTGGCTGCCTCCTGAGCTTCAGGCCCACAGACTGAGGGGGAATCTAGTAGCTGATCAGAGGGGGATTGCAGGGATCTCTTTGCCAGTGCTGAGGCAGGAATCTCTTGCTTTGCCCATGCTTGGATCTGGGTCACAGTTCTGAGGGGCGGTCCTGGGGTGAGGACGAGTGCTGGTGTGGTGGAGCTTGTTGTGGTGGTGGAGAGAAAACACCTAGCCCCTTATCATACCACCTTGGAAGAACTGAAAATTTTCAGGTCCCTAGAAGTATCTCTGAGGTATCAGCTGTACAAACCCCGAAGCATGGGACAGTACACTCTTCACATTGGAAGCAGACTTTTACCTTAACAAAGAGTTTAAAACTCAAGTAATTGGCCGGGATCATGAGTAAGCAGTGCAAAAAGAGTCAGAATATATTATCTTACTTTGGTGACAAAGAAGGTCAAAACATACAACCAGAAGAAGACAACAAAGCCAAAGCTCCTTCATCCAAAGCCTCCAAGAAAAATATGAATCAGTCCCAGGCCTTGGAGAGCTCAAAAGGGATTTTGAGAAGCAAGTGAGAGAAGTAGAGGAAAAATTGAGAGTGATGCAAGAAAATCATGAAAAACAAGTCAACAGCTTGCTAAAGGAGACCCAAAAAAATACTGAAGAAAATAACACCTTAAAAAATAGCCTAACCCAAATGGCAAAAGAGGTCCAAGAAGCCAATGAGGAGAAGAATGCCCTAAAAAGCAAAATTGACCAAATGGAAAAGGAAGTCCAAAAGATTACTGAAGAAAATACTTCCTTAAAAATTAGAATAGAGCAATTGGAAGCTAGTGATTTTATGAGAAATCAAGACACTATAAACAAATCCAAAAGAATGAAAAATTAGAAAACAATGTGAAATATCTCATTGGAAAAACAACTGACCTGGAAAATAGATCCAGGAGAGAGAATTTAAAAATTGTTGGACTATCTGAAAGCCATGATCAAAAAAAGAGCCTAGACATCATCTTTCAAGAAATTATCAAGGAAAACTGTCCTGATATTTTAGAACCAGAGGGCAAAATAGAAATTGAAAGAATCCACTGATTTCCTCCTGAAAGAGATCCCCAAAGGAAAACTCCTAGGAATATTGTAGTCAAATTCCAGAGTTCCCAGGTCAAGGGAAAAATATTACAAGCAGCCAGAAAGAAATAATTCAAGTATTGTGGAAACACAATCAGGATAACACTAGATTTAGCTGCTTCTATATCAAGGGACCGCAGGACATGGAATATAATATTCCAGAGAGCAAAGGAGATAGGATTACAACCAAGAATCACCTACCCAGCAAAACTGAGTATAATGCTTCAGGGGAAAAAATGGTCATTCAGTGAAATAGAGGACTTTCAAGCATTCTTGATGAAAAGACCAGAGTTGAAAGGAAAATTTGATTTTCAAATACAAGACTCGAGTGGAACATGAAGAGGTAAACAGGAAAGAGAAAATCATAACAGACTTATTAAGGTTGAACTGTTTACATTCCTGCATGGAAAGATGATATTTGTAACTCATAAGACCTTTGTCAGTATTAGGTAGTTGGAGGGGAAAAAATTATATGTATGTATATATAGATATAGATAGATAGAAGGCACAGGGTGAGTTGAAAATGAAGGGGTCATATCTGGAGAATAAAATTAAAGGGTAAAAGAGGATTATACTAGGATAAGGAGAAAGGGAGAGGTAGAATGGGGTAAATTATCCCACACAAAAAAAAAAAAAAACAGAAAAGAAAAGGCTGTTACAGTGGAGGGGAAATGGGGGAAGGTGAGAGGGAATGAGTGAATCTTATTCTCATAGGATTTGACTTAAGAAGGGAATAACATACACACTCAATTCGGTGTGGAAATCTGTCTTACCCTACAGGAAAATAGGGGGGGAAGTAGAAAAGAGAGTAGGGGGATGATAGAGAGGAGGGCAGAATTGGGAAAGGGGATAATCAGAAGCAAATACTTCTGAGAAGGGACAGGGTCAAAAGAAAGAATAAAATAAATGGGTGGGCAGGATAGGATTAAGGGAAATAGAGTTAGTTTTTCACAGCATGTCTACTATGGAAGTGTTTTGCATAACTGCACATGTATAACCTATATTGAGTTGCTTGCCTTTTCAATGAGGGTGGGCGGGGAGGGAGGATGGGAGAAAATTTGGAACCCAAAGTTTTAAAAACACATGTTTAAAAAAAATGTTTTCACATGCAACTGGGAAATAAGAAATACAGGAAATGGGGTACAGAAATCCATGCTGCCCTACAGGAAAATTGAAGGGGAAGGGGATAAGAGAAGGAGGGGAGAGATAGAAGGGAAGGCAGACTAAGGGAAGGGGTATTTAGAATGCATGCCATCTTGGGGTGGGGGAGGGGCAAACAAAAAACAAAAAAAATAATAAAATAATAAAAAAAGAAGGAAAAAAAGAAAACAAATTTAAAAAAATACAACAAAAGGAAAAGAAAAAGAAATCCTAAGGGCACAAGTAAAGATTGTCTTCTAAGGTACTAACTCAGTTTCTTTCCTGGGGCTATGACTAAGGCTGAGCCTTGAAGGATAAGTATTTAGATTGAATGATGAGAGGAAGGAAGACATTCTAACTGAGCAAAACATCAAGATTAAAAGAATGGGGTCAAGGATGAAAATGGAATTGGGGCAAACAGTGAGGATTGCTTGAGGCCAGTGGCAAATCAACTGAGATAAAATAGGATAATAGGCTTTAGAGTGAGAAGGGACCTTTAAGATTTATCTAGTGCAATCTCATCATTATAGATGAGAAAACTGAGAGCAACTGTCCAAGCTTACACAGATACTAAGCTGTGGGCAAGATTTCAGGTTGGGTCTTCTGGACTCCATGGACAGCATTATTTTATATATCAAATGAAAGTTTGCTTGAGTATGTTTGTACTCATTACAAGTCCTAAGCAAATCAATAGGAAAACTATACTCCTTTCTCCCAAAGAGCCCAGAATGGTACTATAAAGTACTATAATACCATTATAAAGAGGAATAATCCCACTGATATACTGCTTTAAAAAATACCAGAGGAAAAACTGAAAGTAGAATTGTAATGATGCCATTCAAAATGTCAGGAAGGTTGGCCAAAACATTGGGGATTTTGTCCATGTGGAGGGCAATATAGATCAATTCCCCATATACTAGGAATGGGTCATGAGTTGCTGTGGGTCCAAAATGTTCAGTACCTGGTAGCCAACCTTCTAATGCCAAGCTTCTCCCAACTTAGCTAGGGCTGGTTGTCAAGTCACCTGAGACTTGGCAGGACCTGTCAGAGCTAGTGTTCTCCTGACCTAGGCTTCAAGAACCCAGGGTTCTCTCCAGTAGTGTGAAGTAGCCAAGGAAGACTTTAGCAAAGGAAGGTAGTAGGGTTGGGGGTTAGGTAGAGTCTATAGAGTGAGCAAGACCTGAGTTGGAAATTCACCTCAGAGTCTCACTAGCTGTATGACTCTAGGTAAGTTGCTTGCCCTCTGTCGGCCTCAGTTTTCCCATATTTAAAATGAAAATAAATATCATCTGCCTCACAGTGTTGTGATGAGGACCAGATGAGATAATACATGTAAATACTTTGCAAACCTTAAATGGCTGTATAAATGTTAGCAATTATTATTATTATTATTGCATTACCATCTTGCCAAATCTGGGATCTTCTTGGATTGGGCTTATTTCATTGGTGTAGGTAACTCCTGATGAGGAAATGTCCTTTACCATTGCAGAAAACCACTTCCTTTGGGATTTATAATCCTAGAAAATAGCCTGGATTACTGAAAGTTTAAGTTACTAGGTCAGGGTCACCTAGCCAGTATGTGCTAGAGATGGGGTATGAACCCAGGTACTGCTGACTCCAAGATCAGCTCTCCATCCATTACTCCACAGCTGCCTGACATAGGATTACTAAAAAACTCTAACAAAATGCTAACTAAAACAACATCTGGTATGTCAGAGAGCCCTAAATACACATCAGAGACTCTAGGGAGATAGAGAGGTAGAAGAATGTGGGTTAAGGTTAGGAGAATTCATAGGTTATAGGATCATAAATTTTAGAACTGAAAGGGACCTAAGAAACCATCAACTCCAGCTCTCTTGTGTACTCCACCCCATGATTTGAAACTACACTTTCTCCCACTGTTTGAGAAACTATTCTATCAGCATCTGATCCCCTCAAATCTAATGCTCCTTCCTGAGAGCTGTATACCAGGTAGTCACATCCTCCCCTTTTTGATGACAAACTTTGGTGCTATCCTACTTTATTTAGTTTATTCTAATGCTGCTCCCTGAAGGTCTTTCCATTTTTTTCTTATGTGTCAGAGGCCTATCTACTGTCTCTAAGCAGAGGTCTTTCTTGATATCCTTAATTGTTAGACTGCTCTCTTCCTTAAAATACTCTCTATATATTTAACTCTTTATTTGTTGTCTCTTTCAAGTAGAATGTATGCTCCTACGGGACAGGGCCTGGTTTTCATGTTGTCTTTAAATCTCCAGAACCCTAACTTAGTACTCTTGGTAGGATTTGATGGTAAACCTAGTGTTGAGGAGAACATTACTATCAATCAATCAATCAATCATTCCACCACCAAGATTTTATTAAGGAGTTACTATGTGCCAGCTACATGGCACAGTGGATAGAACACTGGGCTTGGAGTCAGGAAGACTCATCTTTGTGAGTTCAAATTCAGCTTTAGACACTCACTGGCCGTGTGACTCTGGGCAAGTTATTTAAGCCTGTTTGCCTCTATTTCCTCATCTGTAAAATGAGCTGGAGAACAAAATGGCAAAACACTCCATTATCTTTGCCAAGAAAACCCCAGATGGGGTCAGGAGGAGTCAGACATGACTGAAACAACTAGATGGTTAGGTGCTTTCTTTTGACTGGGTCCAAATTTTACTGAACAAATCCTTTTATTAGGGAGATTTGCTGGGTGAAGTTTGGATTCAGGCAAAGGGCCGCATTTGAGGACCTAGAGCGCCACATGTGGCCTCAAGGCCATAGGTTCCTCAGTCTAGGAAGCCCTAGGAATGGGACCTGAAGGTGTAGGAGAGTTGATTGGTATGCATTGATTTGACTACAATTCCATACCTGGAAAGAGGCCAAGAAGTGGGGATAAGGTAACATTATATCTCTATCTCAAAATGTGCTCAAAATATTCTGAATTTCCTCTACCTTCAGAGTAATAGTGGCAGTTTAGAATCTGTTATGCCATGTGGCTGGAGCATGGAAGGGCAGGGTAGTAGTGGAAAGAGTGTGTCAGGTAAAAGACAAAGGAACCCTTTGCATTACCACTATCTAGGAAAGACCATCATTGAAAGACTCACTCCATTAAAGCTGGCCCAAATCTAACTAAAAGTAGTATCTTTTCTCAGCATCAGTGAAAACACACTGATCTCTTCCTGGGAAGAGTTTTCTGTGTCAGGAACTGACGACATATTTATAGTCTCTTTTATGTCAGCTTGTCAAGTAGCATCTCTTAACACAGCTTGCTTTCTGGAAGAATCGTATCCTTGTTTTAGGCAATGGGAAACATTGGGGCCAAACATGTTGTGGTCTCTGTTATGCAGATTCCACTCGCACTTCAGCCTAACTGGGGATGCCAGGTTTCCACCTGACCATACACATAAGGCTCTAGTGATTTAGCACACTAAATAAGCCAGAGGATAAAAAGAATTCTCGCTCCCTGGAGCTCAGCCGGGGGCTTTTCTGGCCAACTGGTATCATTTGTGTTTCTCTAGGCCCTGGGAAATAATTCTGGTGTCAGCTTGAGATACTGAATTCTGTCATCTAATTTGCATTTTTGAATGATGGTGTCAATGTACATTTTTGAGAGCCTTAGTATGCATTTCCACGGGTAGATTATGAGGATGGTTTGTAAATAATAGTGTGTCAGAACTAATTCAAAAGGGTTGGACACCTGATGTTAGAATGCAAGTCCTTGGGTTTAACTTGTCTGTCTAAAGGACTTTATTCATAAGTGGAAACTTATCATAATAAAAGCAAAAATATGAAATCAAAATTAACAAAAAAAAAGAGTTGTGAAAATAAAGTTAGCTCTTCTCATAAGAGCTCCAGGACACCAGTCAAAGAAGATTCCAGTCCTAGTTAGATACAATTAGATTCCATTAACAATCATGGCCATTTGATTTTGTATAGTGTTCAAGGTTCCATATGTCATGGACTTGTGATTTTACTGGTATGAACACTCTCACCACCCAGTGGAATAGATGGCAACTCATCTGTAACTCATCATCTTAAAGGATTGCCTGAGGCTCACAGAGTTCAATTTTCTTGCCCACTATCTTTGATAACTAGTGTGAGAGGAAGAATTTGAACTCAGGTCTCTGTGACTCCAGGTCTAGCATTCTATCTATTGTACCTCTCACACTCCTAGACAGAGTTCAACACTTCATCAAATAGCACATTAAAAAGTAGGTAAATACTATATTGCTGCTTACAAAAATTTGCTAAGGAAATGTTGTCATTTTGTAAATAATGTATAAGCCCAGTGAGTTAACTGCCTTAATGCTACTGTGGCCTTAAGTGGTTCTAATTCTTCTGAATTTGAATTCTGCTTTTCCTGAAAACTACCAGTGCTTTTGAGAAAATCCTTCCCTGCTCTGGGCCTAGATTTCTTTATCTGTAATAAAGGGGTAGGTCTCAATGACCTCTAAAGGCCTTCTAGATCTAAATCTAAGATTCTGTGCCTTTGTGATTAGGAGAAAAGGCCTGTGAGGGCTCAGGACTGCATGGTCTCTGAGGTCCCTTTAGGGGCAGCTAGGTGGCAAGGTAGATAGAGCCACTGGGCCTTGAGTCAGTAAGACCTGAGTTCAAATCTGCCTCCAGACACTTATTAGCTGTGTGACCCTGGGCAAGTCACTTAACCCTGTTTGCTTCAGTTTCCTCATCTGTAAAATGTACTGGAGAAGAAAATGGTAAGCCACTCCAGTATCTTTGCCAAGAAAATTCAAATTGGGATCATGAAGAGTCAGAAATAACTGAAACAACTGAACAACTACAACAAGGTCCCTTCAAACTCTAAATTAGAAGTGCCTTCCTTGTTCCAAGGAGGTGCTTAATAGTAATACTGGTTGGTTCAGTAAAGCAGCCCTTTGAAAATATAGTAAACTAGATCCCTTTTATAGTATTTCTATTATTCATTCATGTCAGCGTTGATACAAATTAACAACTGTCAATGAGGAGAGCAAGTTCAAGATGAAATTGCTAACCGGAAGACAATAAATGCATACAGAGGCAATAACTGGTTTCCAGGCCTTCCCAAAAGAGTAGATTTCTACCCAAAACTCTTAGAAAAGATTGGAATCCTTATGTGGCAGGGATCTTGGGCAATTTCAAGTCCAGGTGTGTGATGAGGTTGACATTTCCAAAGCAAATAAACCCCAGGGCAGGAGTCTAGAGAAACTTGTCCAAAATTCTGGGTGTGTAAGCCAAAGATTGTGTTACCAGACATCTCTCAAAGGGAAGACACATTCTCCTTTTCATTCTCCTGTGCTTACTCCAGCTGGCATCTTGAATAGATGTAATTTTGTCCTTTATTTTTTGTTAATTAAGAACTTACAAAGGAAAAAAATCATATTAAATTAAAGTTTTATGAGACTCAGTTTCACTTCACAGTAAAATGAATAATTCCATTTTGATTATAAGTGAAATTGTAATTTTGTGACAGCTTCTAGCATTTCGCTCAGGGATCCTTTTAACTTTGGTCTTTAATGTCCTCCATTTTTTTTTTAATGTCTCTCTCCTTCCTTTCATTCTCTGGTTGAGTAGCCATTATAAGAGAAGTGCAATATTCTACTCACTTATTCTAACATTGGATAGAACAGAGTAATAGTGGTAGTAGAGGGAGAGAGAAGGATTCATATCCCTTAGCAGTCACTTATTCCTACCTCCTCATTTCAGGATTTTGAATATCTTGTTCAAGCCTTTGAAATATAAAAAGCCAATAATAATAGCAATTTGAGGTTTCTACCCATAAACCTAGGCAGTGTGGCTAGCATATAGAATGGGATATGGATTCATATCCCATCTCTAAAATTCATTAATTGTGTGACCTTGGGCAAATCACTTAATTTGTGCCACAAGCAATTCGCTAGAAATTATCTAGTAAGTCCTACTTGGGTTTCCAGACAGAGAATTTTTTTTTTTTTTGGCTTTCCAAAATTAGAGCCTTTTCTTTTTTTTTCTTTTTTTTCTGAATACCCCTTCCCTTAGTCTGCCTTCCCTTCTATCTCTCCCCCCTTCTCTTATCCCCTTCCCCTTCTACTTTCCTGTAGTGGATAGATTTCTGCACCCCATTTCCTGTATTTCTTACTTCCCAGTTGCTTGTGAAAACATTTTTTTTAAACATGTGTTTTTAAAACTTTGGGTTCCAAATTTTCTCCCTTCCTCCCTCCCCACCCACCCTCATTGAAAAGGCAAGCAACTCAATATAGGTTATACTTGTGCAGTTATGCAAAACACTTCCATAGTAGACATGCTGTGAAAAACTAACTCTATTTCCCTTAATCCTATCCCGCCCCCCCCATTTATTCTATTCTTTCTTTTGACCCTGTCCCTCCTCAGAAGTACTTGCTTCTGATTACCCCCTTTCCCAATCTGCCCTCCTCTCTATCATCCCCCTACTCTCTTGTCCCCTTCCCCCCCTATTTACTGTAGAGTAAGACAGATTTCCATACCCAATTGAGTGTGTATGTTATTCCCTCCTTAAGTCAAATCCTATGAGAGTAAGATTCATTCATTTCCTCTCACCTTCCCCCGTTTCCCTCCACTGTAAGAGCCTTTTCTTTTCTGTTTTTTTGTGAGATAATTTACCCCGTTCTACCTCTCCCTCTCTCCTTCTCCTAGTACAATCCTCTCTCACCCCTTAATTTTATTCTCCAGATATGACCCCTTCATCTTCAACTCATCCTGTGTCCTCTATCTATCTATCCATCTATCTATCTATCTATCTATCTCTATATATATATGATTCATATATATATGATTCATATTTTTCTTGGAGGTTTTGGATGTAAGAGCTTTGACTTTGTTGTCTTCTTCTGGTTGTATGTTTTGATCCTCTTTGTCACCAAAGTAAGATAATATAGTCTGATTCTTTTTGTGCTGTTTCCTCATGATCCCAGACAATTACTTGAGTTTTAAATTCTTTGTTAAGGTAAGAGTCTGCTTCCAATGTAGAGAATGTACTGTCCCAGGCTTCAGGGGTTTGTACAGCTGATACCTCAGAGATACTTCTAGGCACCTGTAAATTTTCAGTTCTTCCAAGGTGGTATGATAAGGGGCAAGGTGTTTCCTCTCCACAGCCACAACAAGCTCCACCATGACAGCACTCCTCCTTGCCCCAGGACCATCCCTCAGAACTGTGACCCAGATCTAAGCACAGGCAAAGCAAGAGATTCCTGCCTCAGCACTGGCAAAGAGATCCCTGCAATCCCCCTCTGATCAGTCACTAGACTCTCCCTCAGTCTGCGGAAGCTCAGGAGGCAGCCACAGCCCGTGCTCAGGACTTGCAGCTGAAACCTAGCTTCTCTCTCTCACCGTAGTCACAGATTTTTTCCACTGACCTTCTAAATTGTCTTTAGCATTCCTGGGTTGAGAAGTCTGGCAACTGCCACAGCTGCCCATGATTCAGTCCTCTGAGGCCTGCTCCAGGTTCGCTGAGGCCTGGGTGCCCACACTGAACAGTGTTCCTCTCCCTGCTTGGCGCGATATACCTTTCTGATCAACCATCCAAGTTGTCTTAGGCTGGAAATTTGTTACTCTCTGTCTTTTTGTGGGTTCTGCTGCTTTAGAATTTGTTTACAGCCATTTTTACAGGTATTTGGAAGGGTTTGGGGGAGAGCTCAAGCAAGTCACTGCTTTTCCTCTGCTATCTTGGCTCCGCCCCCCCAAAAAAATTCCAGAGAATTTTTTATGCTGATGAAATCACGCATCCTTGAAGTATTCAGTTCTTAACCAGTATTCTTTAGAGTAAACAGTGCAATTACTATCATCTCTATCTTATAGATAAGGAAACTGAACTTCAGAGAGATATGACTTGTTCAGAATGATACACTCAGTGAGTCAAGGATCTGAACTCAAGTCTAAGGTTCCATCATTTTTCTCCACTTCACCATGTTGCTTTTCTATAACAATACTATGAAGCTGTGAGTTAGGTTCACAAAATATGTCAAATCCAGTTTCATGCTCTTTACAAATATGGAGAGAAGTAAGTAAGAGGTGTACCCTGGGGTCACCAGAAGAAGAATTTAGTCCTTTGCAAAAGAAAAGGATAAATTTGTTGAATAGGTACCCATGGCTGACAATTACTACCAGCAGGCAAAAGAATCAGAGGACCCACCCCTCTACCCTTGAAGTAACTGGTTTCACTGGTTAACTGTTTCCTCTCCTTGTAGGCCCTTTTCTTACTTCCTTTTTATTATTGTTCCTCTCATTTCTTTCTCCCTTCTTCATTGACATTTTATAGGCCCCTATAATGCCACATCTTACCTAGCAGTCAATGAATTAGAATGTTTGCCTAGCTAATTTTGTGACTGAACGAATCATATAACCTCTCTAGGCCTTAGTTTCTTCATCTGTAAAATGAGGAGGTTGGATCAGATGACCACTAAGGTCCTTTTTACTCATAATATGATATTCTGACATCGGGAAGGTCCACAAAGGCAAGGGACACAATTTTCTTTTTTTTTTCTTTCTTTTTTTTTTTAAGAGAACATAAACTTTCATTTTTTATTGTTAATAATTTTATTTATTTTTAGTTTTTAACATTTATTTCCACAAGATTTTGAGTTCCAAATTTTCATCCCATCTCGCCCTCCCTGTACCCCAAGATGGCATGCATTCTAAATACCCCTTCCCTTAGTCTGCCTTCCCTTCTATCTCTCCCCCCTTCTCTTATCCCCTTCCCCTTCTGTTTTCCTGTAGTGGATAGATTTCTGTACCCCATTTCCTGTATTTCTTATTTCCCAGTTGCATGTGAAAACATTTTTTTAAAACTTGTGTTTTTAAAACTTTGGGTTCCAAATTTTCTCCCTTCCTCCCTCCCCACCCACCCTCATTGAAAAGGCAAGCAACTCAATATAGGTTATACTTGTGCAGTTATGCAAAACACTTCCATAGTAGCCATGCTATGAAAAACTAACTCTATTTCCCTTAATACTGTCCCGCCCACCCATTTATTCTATTCTTTCTTTTGACCCTGTCCCTTCTCAGAAGTATTTGCTTCTGATTATCCCCTTTCCCAATTCTGCCCTCCTCTCTATCATCCCCCTACTCTCTTGTCCCCTTCCCCCCCTATTTACTGTAGAGTAAGACAGATTTCCATACCCAATTGAGTGTGTATGTTATTCCCTCCTTAAGTCAAATCCTATGAGAGTAAGATTCATTCATTTCCTCTCACCTTCCCCCGTTTCCCTCCACTGTAAGAGCCTTTTCTTTTCTGTTTTTTTGTGAGATAATTTACCCTGTTCTACCTCTCCCTTTCTCCTTCTCCTAGTATAATCCTCTCTCACCCCTTAATTTTATTCTCCAGATATGACCCCTTCATCTTCAACTCACTCTGTGCCCTCTATCTATCTATCTATCTATCTATCTATCTATCTATCTATCTATCTATATATCTGTATACATACATACATATAATTTTTTCCCTCCAACTACCCTAATACTGACAAAGGTATCATGAGTTAAAAATATCATCCTTCCATGCAGGAATGTAAACAGTTCAACCTTAATAAGTCTCTTATGACTTCTCTTTCCTGTTTACCTCTTCATGTTCTACTTGAGTCTTGTATTTGAAAGTCAAATTTTCTATTCAGCTCTGGCCTTTTCATCAAGAATGCTTGAAAGTCCTCTTTTTCACTGAATGACCATTTTTTCCCCTGAAGCATTATACTCAGTTTTGCTGGGTAGGTGATTCTTGGTTGTAATCCTATCTCCTTTGCCCTCTGGAATATTATATTCCATGCCCTGAGGTCCCTTAATGTAGAAGCTGCTAAATCTAGTGTTATCCTGATTGTGTTTCCACAATACTTGAATTATTTCTTTCTGGCTGCTTGTAATATTTTCTCCTTGACCTGGGAACTCTGGAATTTGACTACAATATTCCTAGGAGTTTTGCTTTGGGGATCTCTTTCAGGAGGAAATCAGTGGATTCTTTCAATTTCTATTTTGCCCCCTGGTTCTAAAATATCAGGGCAGTTTTCCTTGATAATTTCTTGGAAGGTGATGTCTAGGCTCTTTTTTTGATCATGGCTTTCAGATAGTCCAACAATTTTTAAATTCCCTCTCCTGGATCTATTTTCCAGGTCAGTTGTTTTTCCAATGAGATATTTCACATTGTTTTCTAATTTTTCATTCTTTTGGATTTGTTTATAGAGTCTTGATTTCTCATAAAGTCACTAGCTTCCAATTGCTCTATTCTAATTTTTAAGGAACTATTTTCTTCAGTAATCTTTTGAACTTCCTTTTCCATTTGGCCAATTTTGCTTTTTAGAGCATTCTTCTTCTCATTGGCTTTTTGGACCTCTTTTGCCATTTGGGTTAGACTATTTTTTAAGGTGTTATTTTCTTCAGTATTTTTTTGGGTCTCTTTAGCAAGCTGTTGACTTGTTTTTCATGATTTTCTTGCATCACTCTCATTTCTCTTCCCAGTTTTTCCTCTACTTCTCTTACTTGCTTCTCAAAATCCCTTTTGAGCTCTTCCAAGGTCTGGGACTAATTCATATTTTTCTTAGAGGCTTTGGATGTAGGAGCTTTGACTTTTTTGTCTTCTTCTGGTTGTATGTTTTGACCTTCTTTGTCACCAAAGTAAGATCATATATCTGACTCTTTTTGTGCTGTTTCCTCATGATCCCGGCCAGTTACTTGAGTTTTAAATTCTTTGTTAAGGTAAGAGTCTGCTTCCAATGTGAAGAATGTACTCTCCCAAGCTTAGGGGGTTTGTACTGCTGTTTTCAGAGATACTTCTAGGGACCTAGAATATCATAGTGGGTGCTCTGCCCAAAGGAATGTAAATTTTGATCACTGAAACTTTGCAAGATATCTTGGGGTGTACAGGCTAGATTACTTTCTTAAGGATCATGCCTTAAACTGAAATCACTCTGGCTTTCATTGTTCGGCCAACAATAGGTCCCAGGCCAAGCCCCACTGGGCCATTGTTTGGGCCCAGCTTGGCTCAAAGTAAATGTAAATAGCAATTGTTTCTGTTTTGACCTGAAACTCTGAGGGTCTTTCCCTCCCAGTTGTGTTTTTTTGGTTTTGTTTTTGACTTGTTAAAAAAAGGTCATTCTCTACTTCATTTCTTACCTAGCCTTAATCACTGGAAGGGTGTTGCCTTAGTCAAACTGAGACCTGTTAAAGACTTTAGCTTAAAAAGGCCAAGGTCTCCCACTGCATCCTGGGGCCATCTCCAGTCCTCCTGATCTATATGAGGGCCCAGATGGCTCTGGAGGAGAAAGTGAGGCTGGTGACAGCTTCTTCATTTAAATCCAGTTCACTGTCAAATCATGGCATGATGTCATGGTCCTCTTCAAGAACGAAGGGCAAACAGCAACAACAACAACTAGATGGTCAAGATAATATTCTATGAGAGATCTAAAAGTCTTCATTATAATTGAAATCTTTGATGATGGTGGCATCAGCTGTTTTAATAGTAGCTATCAGAGTAGGTTGGGTCAGATAGCTCCTAAGGTCCCTTTCAGCTCCATCATCTATTGAATCAAGGGCAATAGAGTTGAACCAGGGAAGTCTGAAGTAAGCCTGCATGGCTATTGCACTAGGAAGTTGAATTGGCAATGCTGCCCCCAAAGGGGGGCTCATGTAGCCAAGGAATATAAGTGAGTGCAGCAGTGATATCTTTACTGATGTTTGTGATAATTAGTGTTTACAATGTGAGCAGAGAGGAAGAAGGATGACAGTAGGACTCTGGGTCCAATCAATTAAGGTGAAGCAGCATGACTATCTTGGCTTTGGGTCTGTGAGTGTCTGCTCTTATCTCTGTGTATATGTGTGTATGCATGAGCACAATGGGTGGTGTTTCTTCTGGTTAAACTGACTCCCAGCTCTGCAGTCCCTGGGAGTTAGCATCCTTTAGCTAAGTATGGTTTCTCAGGACTCTTTGTCATTAGGTTCAGTAGAAACTGTGTCTCTATTAAAACTGCCTGAGACAGCTTCTGTTGCTAGAGCATTCCTAGTAGGGAGCTACAAAAAGTAATACTTGCAATTTACAGAAGAGAAAGCCCCAAAGGGACTACAAGGAGGAAAGATTCCTAAGTAGTTTCATTGAACAGACCATCATTCCCTGTTTCCCATCTTAACATCATTCATTGTCCATTCTGGAGCCAAGACTGGCTCCTTCAAAGATATTTTAGATTTTCAAATGTGTAACTTTGTGCAGTTTTTGTGGGGAAAAAAAAAAGATAAAAAAAGATAATTTGGATGAATCCAATTCTCCCAGGACCTAAACCCTGCCCAGGATTGTGAGGTAATAATCTTGGGAAACCGTATTAACATTTTTGAGTCCTAAGAGTATTTTTCATAAAGCTATACAACTGAATAATTTGATAGCCTTAAGGGGTTATCTGAATTTGTAGTCACGTGCAGCTTTGAGAACTTTTAGTTACTGGAAAAATCTGTTTGGGGCAAAAGGGCCTGTTTTTATGTCCCTTAATATGGAATCTGCTTCAAAGTTTCCAAAAGAGTGCTGAGCACATAGGAGAAGTTCAGTTCAAATGAGTGGAACTGAACTTGGGGAAAGAAAGGAGCAGTTTAAGGGAATGAGGAGCCTGTCACTTTACAGACCTGTAGTATTGTCATAATTTTTCCCTTCAGGTCATTCTACTTTTAAAACATGATTGTTTCAGGTCAGCAGTTCAACATACTGCTTGCTTCCACCTTGAATGAGAGGGCTGTAGAGAGAAACATGTAGTAAACACACAGTGCTTATCAAAATGCCAATCGTCCCCACTTTTCCATTTAATTATCAGATTTGCTG
Organism: Vombatus ursinus; assembly: GCF_900497805.2. Taxonomy (NCBI): domain Eukaryota; kingdom Metazoa; phylum Chordata; class Mammalia; order Diprotodontia; family Vombatidae; genus Vombatus; species Vombatus ursinus. The sequence continues at coordinate 26,701,000 of NW_020954548.1, forward strand.
GCAGCTGGAAATAGAAAAGCAGGCAGAAGAAAGATGAAGATAGAGCTAGACAGTGATCTGATGTGAAATAAAAGCAAGGCTAAGAATGATGATTTCTATAGCGTGGTACTTAAAAAAAATCACTCGTCTAGTTTTAAAATATAAAACAAATAAAACAATAAATTATCAAACATTTACCACATTATCAAATTATTTATTAAATAATTGATTATGTAACAATTTAAAATAATAAAATGAATGTATTTAAAAATTTCACATAATTTTGAAAGGTTGGTTTCTAATTGCTAAAGATGACATTACCTTTTTTAGCTGCAATATTACATTGCTGACTCATTTTGAGCTTTCAGTCCACTAAAACTCTCCTCTTTTTTTCATGGGACCTTTTGTTTAGCCATGGCCCCCATTGGTAATGATGAAATTGATTTTTTGAGTCCAAGCATAAAAATTCATATTTGTTTATATTTAATGCTATCTTCAATTGGGAACATAATTCTAATCTATCAAGATTAATTTGTATCTGGACTCTGTCATCCTATATGTTAGCTGGCTTATCTGCTAAGATCCTTTTTAACTATATTGCATGTAATCCTGTGTTAGGTACCATATAAATTGACTTAAGCTGACTTAGCCCTTGCTATCTTGAAGCTTAAAGTTTGTGAGAGATAATATTCATGGACAGAGATACTAAAATATTTAGGACATAGAAAAAAATTAAAAAGAAAATACTTATACTAAGTCAAAACAGAGTACATTTATTAGAGAAAGAAATGAGACAATTAGGTGGGATATCATATACTATTTGGATAATGGAAGGGAGATGAGACTCATCTGGGGGCAGATAAGGCATTCTCAGCTTAAGATGTGTTTTGGGAGCAAACTCAGAGCTAGAATAACATAATTGGTTAAAGGTGACAGAATAAAATTATCTAGAAGGATTGAGTTGACTAGGCAAGCCATTAAGAGTAGATGTGGAAGAGAAGTCCTAGTGTAGAGCTTTGACAATGTAAGGTGAAGATCTAGGTTGTGATTCAAATTATGTGATAAGAAGTTAGTGTCAGACCTAGGAGTAGGAGGGCAGAATTGTATTTATTAGCTGAGAATAAAACTTTGGATTGACTGGATCATGGTGGTAAAGGGTATTAGTGGATACAGAAAAATAGAAGTTATAAATAATTGTATTGAAAATATTATAATGAATTATGACAAAGCAAGAGGAGTTTTGGACTTGGACCGTCAGAAATCCAGATCAAATTTTAGCTTTGACACTTACTAACCAGGAGACTTTGGACAAATCACTTTATTTCTCTGAGACTCAATTTCCCTCATTTGTAAAATCTGTAAAACTCTTATAATACCTACCTCACTGGGTTGTTGTGAAGACAGGGTTTCCTTTGTAAACTATGAAGTGCTATTGAAATTAAAATTATCATTGTAGTTAATAATATTAAAGCATAACAATATAATGGCAGTAACTGATACTAGCAATATAATACTCATAAATAACTATAAATAGTATAATATCATTAACTAATTACAATGTAGTTGAGGGGGAAAATAACAGACAGGGCTAGGCAGATGGAGAAGACGGAAATTTGAAAGATGTGAAAATGAAAGCTACAGGTTTGAATGACACAATTGTATGGTATCTCATGTTAACAAGCCTCTTTATGCTTCCAAGTAAACCTCTGTTTCTTCTGCCTGGCCCAGCAGTAGGAGAATATGGAATTATTCCATCTATCATCTTTGAAACATTGGCTACCCATGCTCTAGGCTTTTAGGAGTGTTTTTCACATTGTGGTAGCATTTGTTTTTTTTTCTTCATACAATAGGCTGAGCCCTTGAACTTCATCCAGAGGAATTTCACCTTTCTCCCAGGCTGGCTCACTTTTCTACTCTCCCATGAGATTTTCATGAGAAACCCTGCAATCTGTCAGTCCTTATTCTTAGACACCCCCTTTTCTCTGACATTTAGACCAAGGGTGGATGCCTCAGCCAGGTGAATTGGCCTTTTGTTATCATGAAACGTTACAATTTTACCCTTTTTAAGAAAAGTGAATGCCATTTTTATTGCTGCATTGTGAGAGATTAGATTCCACTCCCCTCCTTTCATTCCCAACCCCCCCAAAAAACCCACTTCCCAACCCACATCCCAAATGGTTGTTACATCTTGGTGTGAAATGAGAATGACTACTTCAGGTCTGGGCTCAATTCAAGGGGAGATGTACTCCCCTCCTCAGAGAAAGGCAGAGGAAATGAATGCCTCACAAACTTCTAAAACAGGTACTTCTCTAAAAGAACTATTAAAGCAGAGTAACATCTCCATGATCTTTGAACTAAACCGTCATCCCACCATTATTGATGTTGCCGCTTTTAGCGATCTAATTAAAATCTGAGTGACAGATTTGTTATTGAAAATCTGCAACACAGCTCACATCCCTCACAGACACACTGAGGCAGGGCAAGGGATCTAATGCTGCGCTGGGTGCTACATTGTGCCCAGAGTAATTCAGTCTAGCCTTTAATTTCTTACTGAGTGCTTCTCATTAGTCATTTAATAAGAATGGTAGCAGATTAACACCAGAATCCTCTCTCTGTGTCCACTAGGGTTCTCATCAGAGCAGCAGATCTTCAAAGAGAGGGCAAAACTTGTCCAGATAAGGGTTCTCAGAGCAGCCTTGATGTTTTAAATACTGGTTTTACATGTCAAAGGTAGATGTTGGTTTTAGACGGGGCAGTTGTTTGCAGCGAGGACTGTTGTCATCTCAGCAGATGACAACTCTTCCTCCTTTGAGTTTTAAGTGAATGATAGAAAGTGCCTTAGAATTTCTGGATAACAAGTTAAGGGTGATCACCAAGTAGCAGCCTGTAGTTTTGGAGCTTGCTAAACAAACCACATAAAGCCCAGAGTAGGAGAGCATGACAGAAGGCTGAGTTATCTGAAAATTTAGCTAAAGATTTTTTTTTTTTAATAACAGGAACCATCTGTCATGGTTATTCTGATTTGAGGGCTAAATGGGAATGGAAAGCTTAGCTGGTTGATGAGACAAATTCTCTCAAAATATTTTAAAACATTTCCTCTGGTCAGAAGCATGTTTTCCCATGAAGGTGTCACTCAGATGTCTACAAATGTTGTCAGGTCTTCCACACAGAAGACCTCAGTGTTCGATATGCCTTGAGAAAAGGGGTAGGAAGTGAATAAAAGGGAGGAAGGGAGGTTAGGCTGAGCTTTGAAGTAGCCCTTTGGGAGGAGGTGGGAATAATGCAGAGCTCTGCTCACAGTTACCCTGTTAAAGTATCGGAATCTCAGAGTTAAAAACTACCTCAGAGGCCATGCAGCTCAGCCCTAGATAGAACAAGTGTCGTTATTCTCAATTCACATATTAGTCCTAGAGAAGAGAAGTGACTTATCCAGGGTCACACAACACATAAATGTCAGAGTCCAGACTCAAACTCAGATCTCCTCTCAGCCTAGCCTCCTGTGTTATAATGCCAAGGTAGCACAATAGATGGAGTACTGAACCTGGAGTCAGGAAGACTCATCTCCCCGAGTTCAAATCTGGCCTCAGACACTTACTAGCTGCATGACCATGGGCAAGTCATGTAACCCTGTTTGCCTCAGTTTACTCATCTGTAAAATGAGGTAGAGAAGGAAATGGCAAACCACTCTCATATCTAGTATCTAGAAAACCTCAGATGGGGGTCTTCAAGAGTCAGACATGATGGAAACAACTGAATAACAACAACAAAGAGCCTATCATTGGCAGGTACTGTTTGGTCCAATTCCTATATGAAGCATGAATCCTTTCTATAGCTTCACTCACATTATCAATCATCTAGCCTTCCTGTAAAGACCTCTAAGGATGGGAAACTCATTAACTCATGCTTTCCAAATTAATTTAGAAGGCTTGCCCACAATTGGGGTTATAGAAAACACATCCTTAAGACTTCAGATGCTTCCCAGAACCTATGATTTCGTTGGTATAGAGAGCTGACTCTACCATTGTGGACTGTGATTACAATTCCTGTCTTTCCAATATTCCTGCATGTTATTCTCCTCTGTGTACTCTAAAATTCAGCAATTCCAGTTCACTTGCAGTTCCTCAAATACTCAGCTCCATCTCCCATTGATGTCTTTGCATTGGCTGTGCTCTGGATCTGGAATCCTTTTCCCCCTCACTTCTGCCTTTTGGTTTCCTGGGCTTCCTTCAATCCCACCTTCTTCTGGAAGGTTTTTTTTTCCAGTTCTCCCAGTTGCCAATGTCTTCCTCTTTCAAACTGACTTCCATCTTCTCTGTATACATTTTGTATGTACCTAGTTATTCCCATGTTTTCTTTCCCCTTAGATAATAAGCTTGCTGAGGGCAGCAGTTAATTTTGCCTTCCTCTATATCCCCAGGACTTAGTGCTTAACAAGTATTCATTGGATGATGGACTGAGGTCAAATGACTTGTTCAGTATGTGTCAAAGGCATGAAAGCTGGCTCTCTATTTGCCATATTGCTTCTATTCTAAAAGTAATTTAAGTATCTTCAGTTCTGGATAAAGAAAAGGTCACAGGATTATACATCCAGAGCAAAAATGGACTACAGAAGTCATCTAGTCCAATTTTCTAATTTTATAATTGGGGAAGTTGAGGTTCAGAGAGGTCTACTTATTTGTCCAAGGTCATACGGATAAGAAGGATCAAAGCTAGGATTCCTCTGACTCTTGAGTTAGTGCTCCTTCTCCTAGGTAGCTTGAGATTCTGACCAGCAGAATGCGGAGGACAGTATTCTGTGGCATTTAGAATCAGCCAGGGAGGAATCTTCTCTTCACTCACACCTCATTCACTGCCTCCTGTGCCTTCCTTTCATGTTTAGGGAAAGTTTCCATTCTCTCATAACAAACACAGTGTATGATGCTGTACTGAGCAAAGCTATATCCTTTTGTTCAAGGCCCCCAAATGGGAAGTTTGGAGAAAACATTTACATCTTTTGAGTTGGTAAGAAGACAGAACTTATCCTATCCCACCCTTAATTTATTATTTTTTCCTACGTGTTGATGTGAAGGCAACTGGGTATCATTTCCCTGTAAATAACACAAAGCATATGGGGGCAGGGTTGGATTTGTCATACATTGTCAAAATATTTTTTTTTCCCCATGAAACCAAATTCTTTTAGGGATGGTTCCAAATGTGCCTGATTTACCCAAGCAGTGAGTAGTGTGACCTTTATATTAGCAGATATATTTATAAATACACATATGGCTAACCAGGTCCTTATTTGCTTCCCATCAGAAGAGAGGAAAGACTGAGTTATAGTATATCACCTTGCTGTTCAGTTGTTTCAGTCATGGCTGACTCTTCATGACCCCATTTGGGGTTTTCTTTGCAAAGATATTGGGGTGGTTTGCATTTCCTTCTCCAACTCATTTTACAGATGAGGAAACTGAGACAAATAAGGTTAAGTGACTTGCCCAGGTTCACATAGCTAGTAAGTGTCTGAGGCAAGATTTTTTTTTGGGGGGGGGGCTAGGCAATAGGTTTAGGTGACTTGCCCAGGGTCACACAGCTAGTAAGTGTTTTGTGTCTGAGACCAGATTTGAACTCAGGTCCTCCTGAATCCAGGGCCAGGGCTCTATCCACTGTGCCACCTAGCTGCCCCCATAAGGCAAGATTTGAACTCAGGAAGATGAGTCTTCCTGACTTCGAGCCCATCAGGGCCACCTAGCTGCCCTGTAAATCACCTACAGAAGTTTTATGTCTTACAAAACTGATTTCCCTTAAGCAGCTTTCAGACATCATTACTTAGTTTAATTTGGTCTTTGGCAAGGGGCACGGTAACATTTTTTTTGGAGGGGATATGGGGAAAGATAAGTCAGATTTTATTTTTGCTTCTGCATCTTTAGAATCAGTATTATATTAGTGATTTAGTGACAAAAGGAATAGGAGATAAGAATTGGGCCTGTGATTTCATTGGTATAGGGAATTGGTATAGACCCTCGACAAATGCAGGTCAGCAGTGACAAAATTCTCATAAAAAAATAACAATAATGAGTAACAGTTCTGTGTTTTGCTATGTGTTTTCCTCATGCTGTTAATACCTATTCTTTAATGTAGGTAGAACTAGTATTATCATAGCTTTGCTATGGAAGAGTAAACTGAGGGCTAATCTAGGGATGGTTTTGTCCCAGGTCACCTAGCTAGTAATGTCAACAAGTATTCAAACCCAGCTTTGGACTTCAGGTGTAACCACTTTTCTATCACGCCATGCTGAAATCAATCTAACACCATTGCAATAATAACCTAAATAGAAGATCTTTGTTTTGTTAATTTATTTTTCAGTCATGTCTGATTCTTCTTGGCAAAGATATCATAGGGCTATCGATTTAAGGCTAGAAGAGACCTTAGGGATTAGCTATTCCAGCCTCTTCATGTCATGGGGGAGAAACTGAAGATCACACAGAGGGAAAAGTAACTAATATGAAAATATCCTAACATCTACTTTTCCTCTCCTGATACTAGATTTCAGTCTAGTTTGAGAAAAAAAAAAGAATAAATAAACAAAAGCCAAATTAAAATGGAAATCAGTCGATATCAATAACTAGGTCCCAAGTATGTTTTCTCAATGACAAATTCTAAGTCAGTCTTCTCCATGACAAATCATGGAGGGGAAAAAAATGTTTTTGGTGGTCTCTGTTCCAGGCACATTATGAAAAGAATCCACTTAAGGTGCTTTGAGTCACTTAGATAATACAACTTGTACTGTAAATATAAAACAAATTCCCTTGGTTACTTTTAGGTGACAAATACAATTGCAGCTTCAACAATAGTTGGCCTAGAAAGTTTCATAATTTGGTGTATGTTCTTGAGATGACTTATGATAAGCCCTTTTCATGACTGAGCTGTCCCACACTTTTTTTTTCTGTTTTACCTCTTCCTGACCCCACCTGATATATTCTCAGTTAGTAAAGTATCTATAGTAGTTGAAAATTCCTTTCCTTCATCTTGTTTTATATAGCAATTAAACTTAAAAAATCATTAACTAAGGGCCCACAATATGAGGAGTCCTATCCTAGTCACTGGGGGGTAGGATATTCTTTTACTAAATATTTAAAGGCTCCATGATCTGACTTCAATCTTTCTTTCTAGAATTATTTCGTGTTATTCCTACTCATTCATCCCATGTCCATCCAAATTGGACTTCTAATTATTCTATGAGTGAAATGTACTTTCCCACATCTCTACCTATTATCTTCCTTCTGTCTATCCTTCTCTTCCTCTTTTCTTCCCTCCTTATTCCTCTACTCTCTCCTCTACCACCTGTCTTCTTTCCATCTTAGCTTCCATGGGCTCAGCAAGGTGGCATGGTAGATGGAGAATTGGACTTGGAGTTTAGACAATGTCAGTTCAGATCCAGTCTTAGAAACTTACTAGCTAGTAACCATAGGCAAGTCAGCAAGTCGCTCAACTTCTGTCAGCCTCAGTTTCTTCATCTGCAAAATGGGAATAATAGACATTTATTTCCCAGGGTTGTCGTGAGGATCAAATGAGGTAATATTTGTAAAGTCCTTTGTAAACTTTAAAATACTGCATATACATATATATATATATATATGCTAGTTAATATTATTATTTCCTTCCTTCCTTTCTCCTCTTTCCCTCTCTCCCTTTTTTGTTTTCATTTTCCCCTTCCCTCTCTCCTCCCTCCTTATTTCCCTAGCTCAGATGCCACCAAAGTGACCTGTCCAAATTCACATATGCAGTAAAATAGCTAATAAGGAAATATCTAAGCACTTGACTGTACTCTCCTGATGCCATATGCCATATAAGCCCATTTATTTTGCCTTCCTCTAGTTGAAAGTGACAGCTTACTCATTAAATTTTCCTATAGCACTCTCTCTAAATCTCTTTTTTATCCTATCATTCTCATTTATGTTCATGCTGTATCCTCTTTTTTAGATTGTAAGCTCTTCCAGGGCAAGTACAATGTTGAGATTACTCTTTGTATTTATAGCATCTCCCATAATGCCTTGTGTGTGATAATTGGATTGCTTGTTGAATTCACTTAACATAGTCCCTCCAATATTTGGTTCAATTTAAAAAAAACACACATTTATTAAGTACTTGCTATATACCAGGTCCTGCTTTAGGTGTTAGAGTCATGACAAACAAAACAAAAACAAAACACAATATAGTCTCAGACCTCAAGAGGAATGGAAAGCATTGATTAATTTATTCATACCTATGGACAAAATTTCATGGGAGCTTACAGTCTAGTTGATGACAAAAACATAGATCATTACAACGCACAATTCAACCCCTCCCTCTGACATTTACTAGTTGTGTGACAAGAGGCAAGTCACTTTTTAACTGTTTTGAGCCTTGTATTTTTCTTCTATAAAATGGGGATAATCATGCTTGTGAGCATGCTTTTAAGTACTTACCTCATAAAACCAAGGTGAGGATCCCATGAGATAGAAGCCCTGTCCTAAAGTCCACTTTTGTGGGACTCTCTCCTCATTGGCTGAGATGAAGAATTGCTGAGAAAGAAGAATTCCAGCAAGGGGAGTTCTTCAGTTCTCTTTGGGACTATTCAAACTTCAAGTCTTCAAGTATGGAGTGTCACTTTGGGCACCTCTGGTGATCAGCTTTGAGAGAGAATGGAAGATGCTAACCCCATGTAAAGTAACTGAAGTAAAAGACTCTGGGGAGACATGAGAGGAGTCTCCATCATATCCTTTCCCCCAGCTTGCTACTTTAGAGACTTTGGAGAGTTTTCCCCTTGGGAATCTAATCTTGAGATCTAAGACCCTTTCTCTTGGTTAAGCTGAGTTATTTTGCGCTCAATGGGAGAACTCCTTCACTCTGTATTGTCTGGTATATATTGCCCCATGCATACCTTCTCTGATTTCTGTTTTTCCACAATTTGGATCAATGGGTTTCTTTGCTAATTTACATGTGTTCATTGTGTAACTGATATTAGGTGGGAAAAGGGTCAAGGCTTGGATATAGAGTTTGGGATGCCCCTTCCCCCCTGATAATGACAAAGTAATAAGAAGTCAGATTGAACCTGATCTATCCCCTAGCCTAACAGTATTTAAGAAAGCAGATAGATATAAGCCTAAGCTGGTAGTCCCTCTCTTGAGGAGAACAGAGTAGTGGCCTCTGGCCCCAACTTCCTACTTCTCTTCTTAGCAGGAATGAAAGTTTACCTCAGAGATGAGTCAGAGAAGAAGAGGCTAGAGATGTCTATTCTGCCTCCTGTCAAGCATACCATGACACCCCACCATGCTACAGGTAGGGTATAGCCTCTTCGTGCTACATGTAGGAGACAGCCCCAACCATATGTGTGGGTCTCTCTACCAAGATACTGTATACAAAGTGCTTTTTAAATCTTAAGATGCTACATAAGTGTCAATTATCATCTTCATCTTCATCATAGTCATTTTGCTGCTATCAAATGGAGTGTAAGCTCCCTGAGAACAGGAAACATTTTTCATCTGGTGTTAATATAACTATAGTTTAGTACAGTACTAGGATTGGTGCAGGTATTTTAAAATTTGCATTTTATCAAATTGAATAGAAATAGGAAATAGTACAACATTCCATTATTAGACTAATTATGAGGAGGAAGGGAAGAAGCAGATAAGGCACAAACCAATAAGTACAACCCTCACTACTACATGTTTGCTTGGACCTCAAACAATCACTACTCTCTAGGTGGTAAGATGAAAACAAACTTTTTGAGGCCAAGGAAATGACATTGCCTCTGTTAACTGCATATTTTTTTTTTTTGCAAGGGAGTTAATTTTTTTTTCTTCAGTTTTACAAGAACAGTGAAGTGTGTAAATAGGAGGCCTTAATTCTCCCTGAGCTGCAATCCATAATCTTTAACACTTACTAGGTGGAAAAAACACAGGAATGCTGTTCTTTTAAACCCATAATGGTTTCATTGTAAATTCGCCATGTACTTACTGCCCTTTGAGTTTCTGAAAAATTGTTTTTGTTTTTTTTTTTTTTGTGAGGGCATGAATGGTGCAGAAACTCGTAAGCCACATGTATTGGGGAATCTTGTTGTTGATGGTTTTTTTTTTTCTTTTCTTTTCCTCACTCAGTGTCTCAACTGCATTAGCATCACTAAGAAATGGGAATTTCAAAGAGAGTAGTGATTCTTTATGAAGCTCACTACTCATTAATATGGGCGAGAAAGGTAACCCAGCAGCTTCTGTTGAATAGAAACATAACCCCTCCATTAGCTGTGCATCACAGGGAGTTCTGATTCCCAGAATTTAATTAGGAAAAAAAAAGGAAAAAGGTGGGATTAAATCATAGTCCATAGCATTCATCAATTTGTTGAATGTTATGAAAACCATTCATTAATTTATTCAGACCCATGCCTGACCTGTCATTGTGTTGTAATTCACAAAATTTCACATCAATTTCACATCAGGAAAGGGGGAGGGATAAAAAGAAATAAAGGTATAAATCCGGAACTCTTTACTCTGTTTTCATGTATGGTAGAAAAGGTCTTGAAGGAGCTTTACACATTTTGCTTGTAAAAGAAAGTAAAAATGAGTGAGAATTTGAACCATATGTCCACTTATTTTTTGCACTTAGAGGAATCACAAGTGATTTGAGCTTGTAAAATCTTGGTTTTATAAAAATTTTTATTTTTCAAAGTCTAACAAAAGTCTAGCAAGTTTTAGGGCAGTTCTTATGGGAAATTCTAGTTTGCTGGCTTTGGATTGTTACGACAAACAAATATGTTAGAGTAAAAATATGTTGAAACATTTTCCCATTCCCACCTCTACCCTCTACTAAATTCAATGCATTATACAAAAATGTATGGCTTTTTTCATCTTTGACCAATTCATCCAAATGTACTATTTCTCACCTTCTTATCTATCAGACTTCTCTATTTCTTTTAACTTCACTTTATGTTACAATAATAAAATAACTTTATTACTTTAGAAATGTTATCCCATTTAATCCTCACCATAATCCTGGGGTGGGGGGTAACTATTACAGATACCAATGCCCTCATTTTATAGTTGAGAAAACTGAGGCTCAGAGAGGTTTAATGATTTACTCATAGTTATACAGCTAGTAAGTTTCAGAAATGGAATGTGAACCCAGGTCTCATCTGACTTCAAGTATAAGATTCTTGGATTATTCTACCTTTTGTTATCAGAAATCCTTAAAGAATTCTTTCTTTTTTTTTTTTTAAGCATGATTTATTTCTTAAGGGTTCATTTCCTCTTTTTGCTTCAGTTTTCCTCATTTGTTAAGAGAAAGGATTATACTAGATGATCACTAAGGTTCCTTCCAGCTTTAATGTTCTGTTATGCACACCTTACAAAGATCCTAGTCTTTTGGTATCAAAATAATTCCACAATAGAAGTCACAATCATTGAAGTAGGCCTGAATATTCAGAAATGACAAACTCCTCCAATACAAACACCACCTCCTACAATCTGTTTTTCTAGAGGCAGTGTGGTGCAATGAACTGAACGCTGGATCTGGCATCAGAGAACCTGAGTTTGAATAACAGCTCTGCTATTTCCCTTCTTGTGACCTTGGACAAATTACTCACCTCTCTGGGCCTCGGTTTCATCATCTATAAAATTTATAGGATTGGATTAGATGTCCTTGCAAGTTCCCTTCAGGCTCTAAATTGAGGATCTTTTGATCCTAAAATACTTTAGGTTGATTGGTAGAAAAAGTTTTTTTTAATAATGCCATGCCACCTGACCCCAAATGATTCCTAGAGCCATTTCCTATACCACCACACACTCCTCCCTCACTGCCCCTTTATCCTTTCTAAGTTGTTTGTCAAGAATGAATAGAAAGATGTTGAAGATAGGTAGTTTGGGAATCTGCTCACCAATATTGATAACCGAATTGAAAATTACTCATTAGGCAAATTACCAGGAGGATTTGGCCTGAAGACCATCACAGAATAAGCAGAAACAGTACAGTTTATTGACCTGCCCCAACTTCTGAGAATATAGCTAATATCTTACTTTGGGCAGATACCAATTAGAGCATTAGGTATTAAATGAAACTTTTTTTTTTTTTGGGTGAGGCAATTGGGGTTAAGTGACTTGCCTAGGGTCACACAGCTAGTAAATATCATGTGTCTGAGTTGGATCTGAACTCAGCTCCTCCTGACTCCAGGGCCAGTGCTCTATCCATTGTGCCACCTAGCTGCCCCTAAATGAAACTCTTATGACATGATATAATTTATACACATTCCAAAAGTGAGCAATTTGCTTCTTCATATGAAGGATTTGGCTGATTATCTAATAGGCAGTCAAAGAGTGGGAAAAGTTTGTGTATTACAGCAGGCAGAGAAATCAGATAGTGTTCTGGTTTGTCGTGGGCCCCTAATTCATGCTAAAACCTAGGGTGTTTTCATCCTGTTCTTAAGCCTTCTAAAATAAAAAGGACAATTGTATCACCCTCATCCATATCAGCTTTGAGCACAGCAATTTACCAGATCAGATAACTGTGTATCAATATGTGGGTTTTGAGTTTCCCCTAGAACACATTCACTTTTTCTTGGCTCCCTAAAAAGATGAAATGAATTCCTGAGACATAGTAGTGACTAGATGAAAGATAAAGCCAAAATCCTTCTGACCTAATGATGTATAAAACTACTCTGAATCCTTCTCTTGCTGAATATATCTTTTACCCGGTTGTGTGGACAGTAGTACTCTGCCCATTCCCTACATGGCTTCCCATTAGCCTAGAGGTGGCATTCAGCAGAGCATTTTTTTTCTTTTTTTAAAAAAAATTTCCAATTACATGTAAAAACGTTAACATTCATTTTTAAAATTTTTGAGTTCCAAATAGTCTCCCTTCCACCCTCCCCACTGAGAAGGCAAATAATTTGATATAGGTTATATACGTTCAACAGAGAGTTTTAGCAAATAAAATGTATATAACAAGATTCACAATGTAACACATGTTACCTGCCTGCAACTAAAAATTTATTCTTACCAATTTTAAAAGGAAAAATATGTACTGAAAAGGGTCCTGAATTTGGAGTCAGAAGACCTGGGTTTAGATCTTCTGCCAGTTATAGCTAACAGTGCTGATAAAGTGATCCAATGAAGTCATCCAATGTATTCAGATTTGCACTATTCAAAGTTATAATTGGGTAAAATTTAGTCATTGATTCCAGCCCAATGGAACTATGCAGTGCAAATTCAAATAATGTGGCCAATTCAAAGGATTCATTAGGAACACTAATTTGGACCCTTTGCATAATGCTTTATGATATTAGCCCTACATGACTTCTGAGGTCACTTACAGTTTCAATTCTGGGATCCTCTGAATGACAGTTAGTTCAACACATTATTTTCTAGTACTAGAAAAGGAACAAAGTGGACCAGACATCTCTACTGATGTTACCGTAAGTGGATGAGCAAAGTAATCAGTTAACCATAAGGCATCCTCCTTTTACTACAGGCTTAAGTGCAGATGTACTAAATAAAGCCTTTAGCATGTGCCAATCAGATAACCGTGTTTTTGTGTACCAGCAATCAGAGCTCCGTTTGTGTTTAGGCATTGGCTGTGCATCTTGGCAGTTGTGGGGCCAGCAGAGACCAAGCGTATCAGTTGTGTACATATCTTAATAATAAAAGGATCTCTATCTTTTCCATTTTAATTTTTTTTCTGGTAATCAAAATGTTAATGGGGGAAAATAGCAGCTTATTTAGATGTCATTATTTTAAAAGGCTGCCACTTCTCTGTGAAAATGTCAACTTGAGTGCTCTGGTACCTCAGCAAGTGATTCTGTGATCTCAAACATGGGAGCATTTCCTTATGGAGATCACAACCCATCCATATTGGTCTTTTCCTTGTGTTCTCCTTCATGTCCTTCATAGGAAAATCACACTTCAAACATTTTAAGGTTCCCTGATTTCATTTGCATAAGGGCTCCACTGATACACACTACTTCCCCTACACCCTTTAGTATGACTTGTTATTGTTACTGTAAAAACATTCATCTCCTGCTGACCACTCTTTTGCTGATGACTCAGCTTCTCTACACTTAAATAGATTGGTCTTTGAGTGATGTATGGTATACAATTTGGGCTCATACCCAAAATCTTTAGCTTTGTGGGAGCTGCCAGAGCTTAGGTTCCATTGGTTTAATCTTTAAGAATCCAACCCTGCCTTCATGCCACAGCCTCAAAGATTTAGAGGTGGACGAGAATTTCATCCCTTCATTTTACAGATGAGGAACCAGAGAGGGGATGTGACATGTGAAAGGTCACACAGGGAGAAAGTAGAAGTGAGGATTTAATTGAGAGGGAGCTTGGCATAATGAGTAGGGCTTTAGACTTGGGACTCAACAGGACTTGTGTTAAAATCCTGACTCAGACACTTACTAGTTATGTTGTTCTAGGCAAGTGCTTGATGGATTCTAATATTCTTTTCTATTCTTTCATTTTAAAATGTATTTTTGTTGATAAGTTTTGTTTTTGCATCATCCAGGTTTCCTTTTGTAGCTTTCTCCCTCTTACCTCCCAGATAGCCATTCCATTTATCAAAGAATTTTTAAAAGAAAAGAAAAAAGGAAGAAAAGAACTAGCAAAACCAGTCAATGCATTTCTTATAGTACAAAAATATATTCCATTATATTCATCTACTACAGTATGTTTGACCATTTCCCCACCAATGGAATCCTACTTTGTTCTATTTCTTACCAGAGAAAGTACTGTTATAAATATTTTTGTGTATATAGAGCCATTCTTTTTGTCAGTGATCTCATTGGAATCTGTGCCTAACAGTGAAATGTCTGGGTCAAAGAGTATGAATGTTTTAGTCACTTTATTTGCATAATTCCAAATTACTTTCCAGAATGGTTATATTAATTCACAACTCCACCAAGGCAAGTCAACAAGCATTAGTGTGCCTGTCTTTCCACAACCCCTCCAACATGTGCTATTTCTGTCTTTTGTCTTCTTTGCCAATTTGCTGAGAAAAATGAGATTCAGAGAAGTTAAATGTTTTTTTCAGGATTAATCAGTGAATAAGGAATAGATTCGGGAATCCCATTTTCTAAATAATACATCTTTTTTTTAAGAAACAAAGTTTCTTGGGAAGATGACTGTAGTGGTCATGATCTATTTGGGTAAGGGACTTCTCACTCTTCCCTATTCTCATGAAATGACAAGGCCTTCGCATATCCATGCAAACTATTAGGGAATAAATTGATTTTTATTCATGATACAGTTTTTGCCCTCATGGAGTTTCCAGATTCCTGGTGGAAGGTATTAGGAAAAAATATTCATATTGGTTTTAAAAACCTAGGATTTCCTTGATATAGGAAGCTCCTATATGATGAAAGATCTTTTACCAAGGTAGATCAGGACCTCGTCTGCAGCTTATAGATAGTTGCTTACAGAAACAAGAGGTTGAATGATTTGTCTAAGGTCACATGGCCAATATTTGTCAGAGATAAAACTTGAATTCTGGTCTTAACTCTATTCAAGGCAGCCTCTGTTGGTTTTCATGTCTCTGAAATTTCCTCACCATTGGGTTTCTTCCTGAGTAGACCGTATAAGGATTACAGGACCAAATTGGTTTTGAGATGTTCTTTTCCTGTTGAAATAACTTGCTTATGACAATTTTAATCCCGGCTTTTTACCAACATCAGGAAAAAAAAAAACCACAACAATGAGGGCCTTGTTTACTTGCAGCTTTAGGAAATCTCTGAGCTTAAATAAAAGGATCTGTGCCAGTGCTATGGTAGTTATATATGTGTGTACTTGCACTGAAAGCCATACTTAATCATTGTTTTCAAATTACCCTGAAGAGTTAGTTCTTTAAACCTAATGGAGGAAGAAAGCTGAAATCAAATTATTGTTTTCCTGGTACTGAGGGGGTGGAAAAGGACAAATTTGTAAACTTGGTGCCCATCAGTCATCTAGAAAACAGGATTATTTATAAACTGGAGGTAATCATAGATAGCATTGGCTCATGAAAATGGAAAGCCATAGAACAAAACCATTTCAGTGACCCTTAGATTCATTTGGCAACTTCCCTGAAAAGTAGATCATAATTTAGAACTGAAAGGAACCTTAGAGTTCATATGCGCCAACTCTCTTATTTTACAGAGAAAAATGAGGCCTGAGCAGGTCAAAATACTTACTCAAAATTGTACAGGTACTAACTTGTAGAGCCAATATTTAAACATTCTTCCTCTGACATACAAAGGTCCTTTCCAATGTACTAATACTATAACATGTGTTTGGGAATTTCAGTTCATTTCTGACCTTCAGGATGATTTTTTTATAGTAAAAGAACTGTGTAATTACGCCTCCCCAGGAGTAATTGAAAGCACCCAAATGTGAATTCAAACAGGCATTGATGTTACCGAAACTAGTACCTCATTTTATTCTCTATTTTAAGCTAGTTTGACAAGATCACATGAATCAGGAGAATTGATCTGTAACCATTACATTGGGTTTATTATAAGATGACCATTTTAGAAGGGTCTAGAGGTGATTGATGTGAGGCAAAGGATAGTGGGTATCGAGCTAGACATCAAAGAAATATCTTGGATGCTGAAGACCTTAAGGATAGTGATAATGACTTGTAGAATAACATCAAATGTTTCCCAGCTCTTGGCTAATAACCACTGAAATGGGGGCAGCTAGGTAGTGCAGTAGCTAGGGTATCAGGCCTAGAGTCAGGAAGACTTATTTTCCTGAGTTCAAATCTGGCCTTAGGCTCTTACCAGTTGCATGACTCTGGGCAAGTCACTTAACCCTGTTTGCCTCAGTTCCTCATCTGTAAAATGATCTGGAGAAGGCAATGACAAAGCACTCCAGCATCTTTGCCAAGAAAACCCCAAATGGGGTCATGAAGAATTGGATACAACTAAAAAATGACTGAACAACTATTAAAGTAGCTACTTTTGTGAATTTGCTCCAAAGAATTATGCCCAAATAGCAGATAATTAAATATTTATTGAATACTTACTACGTGCAAGGCAGAGAGTAAAAAGAGTGAATGGCAAAAACTTTATCCATCAATAATTTTAATACTGATGAATCCCTCATCTTCTCAGGTCATAGCAGGAGTTATTGTTTTCAATCCTGGACACCTAGTTTTATGAAGGACATTGAAAAGCTAGAAAGTGACCACTGAAGAATAATTAGTATAATAAAGGGCCTTGAGTTCATGCCATGTAAGAATCTGTTAAAGCAGAAAGGGCTGTTTAGTATGGAGAAGACTCATTGATTGCTATCTTTGAGTAATTGAAGATTTATCATGTAACAGGAAGCTTAGACTTCTGCTTGGTCCCAGGGGCTTGAACTGGAGCAATGGGTGGAAGTTACAGAGGTAAATTTTAATTTTGACATCAGGACATAACTTCCCAACAAGTGGAGCTATGGAGCAGTAGAATTCCCCCTTCCCCCTTGAACTCTCACCTCATCTCATCATTGGAGGTTCTACAGACAAAGGCTAGATGAGCACTTGTAATGAGACAAGCAGTAGAGGAGATTCCTTTTCAGCACTGGGTTGTAATAGATGGCCTGTGAGGATCCTTCCAACACTGAGTTTCTGGATTCTATTCTCATTCATGTGGGTGCTGCCCTCCCCATAGTTACAAATTGTAATACCTTCCTACCTTCTCACTTTGCATGATTCCTTCTATTATCTTCCTAGAAATCCTTCAGAGTGTCTATACATTCTAAATGTCTTTATTTTGTTTTCTTAATACTTCTTAGGAGCCAGTACAACACTCGGGGTCTCTATCTATTATGCTTTGCTCGTATGAAATGCCTAGACCATCTCCTTTTCAGCTTTTTTATACTGATTCTCAACAACTTTGTTTTATACGACAAGCACTTACTCCTCTATTCCCACATGTCATCATTCTCTGAGGCCAATTATCCCACTATGTATCTTTCTACTACCCCTTGGGTTTGCCTGAAATTAGAATTCTTCTGAGATCTTAGTGTTCTGTGACTTGTGGATATACAAGATCAGAGGGAGAATATTATTTAAGAGAGAGGCATTTGTGGCAAAGAACAAACAACTTGAGATCACTGAAAGCCCTGTACCATCTGCCAGACATGATCCTGATCTCTTCCTCCTAATAATACATCCTTGGGAAACATTTTAGGTCTGGGTCCCAGGGAGCATCCTGGAACTTCCATCATTTGTTATTTGTTCTCTTTGAAACTTTTTGCATTTTTGACCTCAATGTGAATTCTAAACGACCTTTTATTCAATAAAAGAATAAGAGCCTGAAAAACAAATTGATATTTCAGCCTTCTAAGTCTTCAGCTCGTGCTGACAAATTAATCGTCTGCTTTTTGCTCTTTTGAACAGTAAGCTTCATTGTTCAGTTTGCCGGGTCATATGCATTTCATTACGGTACACCTTGGTGACAGAGAAAGCTTAACAGTAAAAATGATCCCAAGGATGAGTCAAGAGTTTGGCTTTAGTTTGGTGACTCAGTCATGGACCAGTCATCTGACGTGACAGTCTCTTCAGTGATAAAATGGAAAAGATCTGTGGAAAGCCATGTTGATGGAGCACAAACACATTTTTCAAGTGATATTTTTGTCCCTGGAGAGTGAGGAAAACTATTGCTCTCTTCAATTTCATTCCATCCCTACAGGCAGCTCCAAGCCCCGGTGGGGGTGGGATTCATACCTTCTTAAACATTCAGAAACGTCTTTGGTGGTTCAGAGATTTTTCTCAAGGAATTAAAAGCCTGAATTTCTTTTAAGGATAATGATGTCCTGAGATTAACTTAAATAGTTCATTCTTCCTGGAAAAAAGTCTTAAGAGTCTTTCCCATGAAAAAATAATCATGATCACATAGACTGTTTTTAACTACTAGTGGCACTATTTACAACAATTTATATTTACATAGTGTTTCATGACTGAGAAGTACTTTACTTCAATTGCCTCATTGGGACCTCCACAAGAACCTTATGAAATTGGCAGTTTAGGTAGTGTCTCATTTTTATAGACGAGGACGCTGAAACTCGGAATATATACATACATATATGCATTTATGTCTACATGTGTATCAGTATGCACACACATTGTGTGTGTATAAGAGACAGAGAGGCACAGAGACACACACACATACACACAGAGTGTAGGGGAGGGAGAGGAAAGAGGAGAGATGAGGGAAAGAGAGGAAAGAGGGGAGGGAGAGGCTTAATAAATGTTTATTAAATTGAGGCTGGATTATTTTTTTTTCTTCACAAAACCATTACTTGTACCTAGGTCTTCTGACTCCAAATTCATGAACGCTTTCCCTGGTACCACATTGCCTCCTTCAGTTCATTTTCATTTTCAGTTCTGTCATTTTCAGTTGCGTCTGACTCTTTGTGACCCCATTTGGGGTTTTCTAGGCAAAGATACTAGAATGATTTGCTACTTCCTTCTTCAGCTCATGTTACAGATGAGAAACTGAAGCAAACAGGGTTAAGTGACTTGCCCAGGGTCACACAGCTAGTAAGTGTCTGAAGCCAGATACGAACTCAGGAAGATGAGTCTTCCTGATTCCAGGCTCAGCACTCTATCCACTGCACCACTTAGGTGCCTCACATTGCCTCCAGAATGTGTCAAACATTTTACCTTGGGCCAAATCACCCCCAAAACACTTATTTTCATAGTAAGCTATCCCAGAAATGTATATTTTTATATGTGCTTCTGACAATAATTTCACTCATTTTTCAGAAAAAAGATGTTTTGTAAAGTCTCACTACATATACAACAGTGGGTCACGTAATCAGTGCTATTGGCCAGTTCTCATTTTCATCTGTTATACAGTCATGTCAGCATTTGTTGTATCTAGACTTTCCAACTGTCCAGCATAATTATGATGAGTTCGAAGGCTACCTGGGAGTGAGAGTTCATTCTGAATGCTGTACTTCTCCTGCTAATAAATTAAATCATACTGTTATGGTCCTTAACGCTTTATTGAATCTGCCATGAATTTGAAATCCTATCCCAGTTCCTAAAAAGTGATAACCTACTTATTAAAAGTCACAGAAGATTTCCCTACTCCTCCTCTTTTCTACATTCTCACTAATTTAGACTAATTAGAAGGAAAATCTATCTAATAAAAAAAACTCAATAAATGATTTTTTTAAAAGAGAAATATTGTTTGGTGTTGGATTTTTTTGTGTGTGTATGTAGTATACGTTTTTATTTCAAGAACATACAGTAATTTCAATTAGGTAAATAAAGACCTGCCTAGTAGTCATCCTTATGAGATTCTTAGAGGAATTGCTCTGTGGAATGAATAAGAATTATTTGTAATTATCATACCAATTGTTCGTATGCAAATTGTGCTTCTGAGTTACTTGTGGGTTCTTAGAATAGTTGGTTCTCTTAGGAACCTTTCAGAAATAATGTGTTTTTTACACCATTATGTTACGAAAGATTTGCTTAAATAAACTTGTGAATTGATGGAGTTTTGATTAATGAGGCTTTCTAACTTTGTTCTTCTTCCATTTCAAAGAAGTTGCTATGTTTTAGGTTTAAAGAAGCTAAATAGACTGAAGTCAGGAAGACCTGAGTTCAAATTTGGCCTCAAACACTAGCTATATGATCCTGGTCAAGTCATTTCACCTGTCTACCTCTATCTCATAGGGCTATTGTGAGGCTTAGATGAGATATTTGTAAATCACTTAGTACGGTGCTATCTATCTATCTAATTATATTATCACATGCTATGCTCTATGTAAATGCTATTTGCCTATTATTACCATGATGCTGATGATGATGATGATGATGCCTCTCAGCATTGTAGTTTTTATATACATAAAATGAAGGGGTTGGAGTAAATGACCTCTGTTGTCCCTTTTAACTCTAAATCTTTGATTCTTTTTGATTCTTTGAGCCTCTCCTTTCCTTCCCACTCAGTTCCTGAATTCCTAAGCAGCCCAAATAACAACAATGGCCACAGCCACCATCTCTGGAGAATTAGGGGAATCTTCAAGGCCTCATTGAAAGAGGCCATTACTATCATAGCTATTTCTGTGACTGGCAAAAGGGCTGGTCTTGGTGACAGTTTCTTGTCCCACTGTCTCTACACTGGAACAACATATTTTCCATTCCCATCTCAGTCTATGTTTGGCTATAAAATTGGGGAGATTATCTTTTTTTCTGAGGATCCTTCCATAAATCCCAAGTGGTTCTAATGTATGTTATGTTCAAAGGTGTAGTTTATAGGCATAAAAAGAGTTTTCAATGTTCAAGTAGGGCACCATATATTAGGACAAACCTGTTGGTCCATCAGAAAGTGAGCAAACATACAAGGGAATTCCAAGCCATATTATTTGAAGATTCATTTAAGGATGAGAAATATTTAGCATGGAGAAAAAAAAGTAGAAGAAAAGGAAACCATAGAACAAATGACCTTACACCCCAACATACTGATTACTATTGTGATGCCCTCCTTCCAGTCGCCCAGTATCATGCTTGACTTTAATTTCAATGTTATCCTTTACTGCTCACTTTCATTCATCAATCACATCCAGTCAGCTGCCAAATCATGTTTCTGTCTCTATAATGTCTCTCACTCATGTTCCTTCCTCTCTCCCCACATAGCAACCACCTAGTGGTCCTCTTCACATCTTCCCTAGACCACTATGGTAGCCTTTTACTTGGTCTCCCTATCTTAAACTTTCCCCACTCCAATTCATCCTCTGTGCAGGTGCCAAAGTGATTTTCTTAAAATTCTGGTCTGATAATGTTACTCTATTGCTAGAAGTTTTTGCCTTCTAGTATTAAATATGTACCCTGTTTGACATTTAAAATGTTTCAAAACCTGGTGCCTTCTTTTCTTTTCATCATTTCCTTCCATGCATTCTGTGATCAAGCCATACTGATGGGTTAAACCCTATGTTACACAAGACATTCCATCTCCTGTCTCTGTGTTTTGTCCCTCATTTCTAAAATATACTCTTTGATAGGACCGGGTTTCCCCTGTTTTCTACAACAGGGATTAGTTTTTCCTAAGAGGTAATAAAGTTGTTTCCAGTACCTGATTGACCCCTGCCTCTCTTGATGAAGCTTTCTGGTCATCCAAGGGCATCAAAAGTCTCACCCCTATAGAATCTGGACTCCTCTGATTTGGTAGATGTCTGAAGACTATGTGAATCACCATATAACCTTCTCTATTGATCATATGAGTTTCCAAAGGGAGGTGGGAAATGGGGCAAGGAAACTCATCTATAGAAGTTAAGGGCCATTGTATCTTTATTGCATATATATGTTGGTATATTAGGGCAAAGTAAGCATACTTTTATTAACTGTTTAATAACCTATAAATACTTCATTTTATCCCCAAATGAAATTTGAGCTAACAGAATGCTGGCATTAGGCCCATCCCTACTACCCTCCCTCCTTACCTCTCCCTCTTGGAATCCCAGATTACTGATAAGAAGATAACAATAACATCAACAATAATAACTAAAATTCCCTAGAAATGGAAAGGGCTGCCTTGGGAGCTAATAAACTCTTTCACTAGATGTCTTCTACCAGACATTAGAAGATTATTATTTAAGATATTGACAAGAGGTTTCATGCAAGTGTAATAGTCTGTGCTTCTACAAAGTTGTCTATATCAAAGAGCCTCTTACTTCTAAGATCTACTTTCTAGAATTTTCTAGAATATTGGGCAGCTTTTTGGCCCAGTGGATAGAACACCAAGCCTGAAATCAGGAAGATCTAAGTTCAAATTCTGTCTCAGACCCTTAGACCCTGAGCAAGTCACTTAACCTCTTCGTCTGAGTTTCCTCATTTGTAAAACGGTGATAATAATATCACTTACCTCTTAGGGTTGTTGTAAAGCTCAAATGAGATGATTGTAGAGTACTTAGCATAGTGCTTGGCACATATAAAATGTTATATAAATATTGTTGTTGTTGTTGTTATGATTGTCTTTATTCTTTAATGACTCAATTTATCTACCCATCCACCAATAGACAAGTATGAATGAATGAATGAAAAAACATTTAGTAAGTGCTTATAATGTGCCAGGCACTTTGCTAAGTTCTAGGTGTACAAATACAAGCAAGCAAGTCCCTCCCTTAAAGGAGCTTCCATTATAATGAGTGAAAACAACATATAAAAAAGAAACTAAAAAGGAATGGGCATGAGGATATGGAATTATCTAGGAAGTAACATGGAGGCCTGGTGCCAGATGAATTTTCTCACCTAGTTCAGGGGCTCAATCCAGGTTCCAATGGGAAAGGAATTAGGAAGATGACTGGAGTGTCAGTAGAATGGTTTGAAAATGGTCAGGAAGTATTCTAGAATTACACATTCTGTGACATTTTCTATTCCAAATCATTTCAATCTGATATCTCTTATGGAATAACGAACACACAAACGAAAGATCCTGTATGTGCTCCACGTTATTTTCAAATATCTCAGTATGATGTGCAAAGTATTATAGAGGCTCCTTCAAACTATCGTTTGATTAAGAATTCATTGTTATAATATATTTGTGAACATTCTTAGCAAAAATCTGTAGAATATAAGATTTCTTTGAATAGACTGACTAAATATAGTATTTACTTGAAATCTTTGAAAATTTGAAAAATCAAACCTAAGGTAATGTAAAATTAAGGTTTATTTTTTCTTTCTTTCTTCCCCTTTCTCCTCCCTTTCTATTTTTCTTTTCTTTTCTTTCTTTTTTCTTCTTTCTTTCCTTTCTTTCTTCCTTGACCTTTTGCCAAATGCAGTGCTTAGAAAATGTAATTAATGCAAGTGTGTTTTGTATGCTCAGTGATAGATTTTCCATTGAAACATAACCTTTATAGGTGCTTTTCTTTATTGCTGGCTGTCAGCTGAAAATTAAATGAGCTCACAGCTGAGTATCGGATTCATCTTTCTGTCTACAAAAGGCTACATGAAAGTTTGAGGAGATGTGCAGCATTAATGGATGAGTCTTTGAATTAGTCCCATCAATCTCCTGGCTACTTAGAGCCTAAAGCCAGACAATAGTGGTGATGGTGACAGGGCCCAACTCTCTATGCCTGGCTCAGCAATACCTCAGCCTACTGGTGATTACACTGGTTAATACACTGATTGTTTTAGTATTATATTTCTTATGCCTTAGTGATCTGTGATT
Source organism: Vombatus ursinus (assembly GCF_900497805.2). Taxonomy (NCBI): domain Eukaryota; kingdom Metazoa; phylum Chordata; class Mammalia; order Diprotodontia; family Vombatidae; genus Vombatus; species Vombatus ursinus. The sequence goes on from NW_020954548.1 coordinate 26,725,112, forward strand.
TTGTCAACGTGGATACCCTGGTTATTGATACAGATCATAATCCTTCCATGTTACAGAAGACAGTTTTTAGGGTTACTGTAACTGAAGATAGATGGATGGATGGATAGATAGATGTGTATACATGTATATATGTTTGTGTGTATTCACACATCTGGTGACAAGCCTAGAAGGTCATGAGTCTAAATTTAGTCATTCTGGTTCTGTGACAAATGACAAAAAGATACAATATGCTACTGGCTATGCCCTGGATGTCTTTCCAACTTGGCAGGACCCTCTAAAGTTTATACTTACCTACATAGCCTTCAGAAATCCAGATTCTCCTGTGTCCCAATGAAACATTAGAATGGGATGTAGGTAGACTTAGGGCTGAGCTGAAATCTACTTGGTACTTTTTACAAAGCACTTTAAAGCGAGAGCTGGGGACTGGAGCCAGAGATTTCCCGGGTACAGGAAATTCCAAGATTAAAAAACTCCCTGTAACAATGAAGGTCAGAACTATTTCTGTAACCTATAGTTTTAAGGTCAGAACTATTTCTGTAACCTATAAAGAATTATCCAGAGGCCTGAGAAGTTAAATGATTTGTTTTGTATTCCTAAGCCAGGAGGTCAGAGGTTGGATAGGTTCTTACTAGCTTTGAGACTGGCTTTCTATCTTCTATGCCATTCTGGCTCTCTTACAAATCTTTACATATATTATTTATATTATTTACACATTTTATAGCTTTACATGTATTATTTCATTTTATTCTCAAGACAATTCTTTCTGCTATTATTATCTTCATATTACAGATGAGAAAATTGGGGCCAAAAGATTAAACTAACTTATCACAGGTTGTCTTTGATAAAAACTGGCTAAATGGTTGAGACAGTTTGAACTTTGGTCCTCTCCCTGTAAATACAGGACTCTTCTCACTACAACTTAATGCCTCAGTGACGTCATTTGTTAGCCAAAAAGAATCCATACCATTTCCCAAATTGCCTCACTTACTATTAGGTACTAAAGTAAAATTTGGTTCATTGAGATTTCACACAGATGTTGAAATCAGACTCAGAAATGGAAATGAAAATGTTACAAGTTAATCACTGCATTTACTTGCACTATCACTAAGTATCTTGGCCTTTTGTACTTTCAAGTTTGCACCCTTGGCCAGCTTATCAACACCCACTCATAGGAGCACTGTCATTCTGATTCCTAGACCTCTCCTCTGTGCCAGAAGGACATATGACATTTAGCCTACATTGTTCAAGCTAGCCGCTAGGGCCAAAATCAATTTTCCGAGTTTCTTTTACTTTTTGGATGTCAGACTTAAGTTCAGAAAAGAATTTTCCTTTGATTCAGAAATTTGTTGCCTGTATTTATTTTTTCTCTCCATTAGATGATTATCCCAACAAGAATGAACCATTCTTTATCTCTTGCTGGCTGGACCAGCGAAAGTTTTCAGTTTCCTGAGAATATTCAGATTTCACTAGGGTGCGGTCTGACCTAACAGGGGAGTAAGAGCCAGATCTCTGGCAGGGCCAAAAATATGGCAAGAACACGCTTTCTTTGGGTGTTTTAGCACTGTTTCCAGACTTGCTCAGAACTCCAGAAGTGCAGGGAATGTGTGAACATGTCAAATTAATGAGAAACCAAGTTAAACATTTCAGAACCTGCAAAATGATTCAGTTCCAGAAATGAGCAAAGGTTTGGGGAAGGCCTCAGTTTTCCATCCTCCATTGTAACAAAAATAAGTCTTTCAAAGAACATAGACATTTGAGGCACTTGGCAAAATGAGCACCTGGCAATCTTTCCCTTATTTATAATGCATAATTATATTTGTCTTGATATATGTGTACATTTCATTATTGAACCTAACATGGACTTTTGTCAGATGCCAGTGATTGATTAGCACTGACAACTCTAAAACAGAGCTTTTAATATATCAAGAAAAATTGCTTCTTTCCCCCCTTTTAAATCATGGCTGATCTCATTGGACATTTGGGGAGAAAACAACTTCAAATTCACATCTATATCTTGGCTGCTAATTCAGGACTTTGTTAACATGGAATTTGCCAAGTTTTTAGCCTACTCCTTTGCTGAAAGGAGGGAGGATAAGTCTCTGTTGCCAGAATAAAGAGTGAATGACATCATTAGAACTCAGCTAAATCTGAGGATCCCATGAAGTTCTGGTCTTTGCCTTTTTCTTTTTTCTCCTTTTTTTCCTCCTCTCTTCACAGTTCCTCCTCCATTCTTTCTACAATCATTTCTCATATTTTTAAAGCAACTACCTAAAGTCATCGCTACATCAATGATGAGCCTTGGACCTATCAGATTTGTTTGAATAAATATAATTAAGAGCAAAGAGGAATAACCTTTACTCATAAGATTTAATCTTATTGTTGTGCCCTAATGGTATTAATCTCCATAAAGGAAACAGGATCTTTTCAGGAGGAGTGAAATGAATTTTGCTAGTGGGAAAACTAAGAAGCCTGTAATAAGGTTATCAGGTTTAAGATTTTAGCTTCTCTGAAGTTTTAAAACTGAGCCCACCTTCTACTGGAACCCTTTTTAATTCTAGTGTCTTTCCTCTGTTAATTATTTCCTATTTATCCTGTATGTAGCTTGTTTTGTATTTATTTGTTTGCCTCTTATCTCCCCCATTAGACTGTATGAGCCTTGAAGGCAGGGACTGTCTTTTGTCTCTTTTCATGTCCCTAGCACTTAGCACAGTGCCTGGCACATAGTAAGCACTTAATAAATATTGATTGAATGATTAATATTAGTCCAAAATGTGGGAAGGAATGATTACAGCTAGTGGCTGAAAATGAGATGAGTTTTATTGTTGCCATTGATTCCCCCACCCCCTTTTGGTTAGATTTCTATTAGAACTATCTCTGGAACCATTCATTCATTTCTAAAGATAATCTAGTATTGTATTATTTTATGGACATTCAAGAAACATTTAATACACTATTATTTACAAGACACTGTGCTGGGCTCTGTGGATACAAAGACAAAAAAAAAAAGTCCCTGCCCTCAAGGGGCTTGCAGTCTACTAAATGAATGCAATATGCAAACAGATGACTAAACACAATGTGTGTCCAGTAAAATATAAAGTAATTTCAAGAGATAGAAAATGCTAACAACTGGAAGACACCCATACTGGGCTTTGAAGCAAGCTAAGGATTCTCAGATTTGGAGATTGCATGAGAAAACATTTTATACATGGAGATCCAAAGGCACATAGGCTGGAGGTGTCATGGCATTTCTTCTTGGTGGTATGGGTATGGTATGGAGAAGCCCCTTCTTCTCTCTCTCTCTCTTTCCCTTCCTTTCTCTCTCTCTTCTTTTTGGAGGCAATGGTGTAAAGTGAGTTGCCCAGGGTCATACAGCTAGTAAATATCTGAGGCCAAATTTGAACTCAGATCCTCCTGACTCCAGGGCCAGTGCTCTTATCTAGTCAGAAGAAGTGATACAAGGACACTCTCAAGGTCTCTCTTAAGAACTTTGGAATTCATATGTGATATGGGAGACACTGGCACAGGACAGTCTAGCATGGCATGCCATCATCAGAGAAGGTGCTGTGCTGTATGAACTCAGCAGAAATGAAGTAGCTCAAAAGAAACATGAGACATGCACTTTTAGAGTATCTGCTCCAAATGTTCACATGGACTATTTGTGCTCGACTTGTGGTAGAGCATTTCGAGCTTGTATTGGTCTGATGAGCCACAACTGGAGGTACTTTCTTTGACTCTAACACAGTGATGTCATTTTGGTCCTCTTTGAGAATGAAGGGCAACAATCAACCATGGCATTTACACAGAACAGCCAGCAGGTCTGTTTGAGTGGATCCAAGAGGATAATACCCAAGCATTATCTAGGAATGTGATGACCTTGGATCAATTCAAGGAGATGTCATAGGATTTTATCAATTTCATCACATTTTCATTTTTCGGAAAGACATAGCATTTATACTATTACAACAACAACATTAATAATAATAATAATGTGCCTAATTTGTATGTGTGAAACCTTGATGTGAAAGACATCAAGGGGTGGGGATCTCCACTCCTGGAAAAACGAGCTACCTACCTTTAATTTGGTTTCATTTAGGGTCAGAATTACTTTACAACAATAATAGTAACATACATTTCTATGGGACTTAAGGTTTATAAAATGTTCCCTTGAACATTTTGAACTTAAGGTTTATAAAATGTTACCTACCATACGGTAGGTAATATAAAGCGTATTATTACTATTTTACAGATAATGAAATTGAAGCACAGAGGGGGAAATAATAAATCCAAGATCAAGCACTCTGTAAATAACAGTGCTGAGGGTCAATCAAATATGGATTTTCTGTTTCTAAAACCAGTGTATTTTCCACTATCCTATGGCTGTCCATCTCTTCACACTGTTTTGTGTGGTTGTTTTCAACTCTTGATGTGTTACTTGGTTAGGGAAATACTCTCTATACAAATCTTAAAATTTTGGGGTAATAACTTTTGACACTTGGAAAATAGTAAGCCTCTTTCTGACCATTAGGATCCTGTGAGGTCTGATAGGGAAAAGGTCTCTACCACTTAGTGGGAGCAAGAAAGGCTTGTAAAGAAGGTCACATTTGGGTTCAGTTTAGCTGGATAAGCAAAATGAAGAGGAGGAGGAGGAGGTAAGGTATTCAGCAAATGAGGCTGTGGAGGGGTGGGGAGGAAGAAGAATGGAATAGAATATGACAGCCATCTGATAGGCACTGGATAAAGGCCAGATTTATGAAATGGTCCCTTTTTTGTCAGGGAAGGATAATGTAGTACATGAGGAAGGGAACAGTTTTGGGTCAGATTGGACAGTGGAGGGTCTAGAATTCTAGACTAAGAATTTGAAGTTTATTTAATAAGTCAAAAATCATTAAGTACTTGATATATGTCAGGCACAATGCTAAGTACTGGAGATTCAAAGAAAGGCCAAAACAAAGGAACAAAAACAAAACAAAATCAATCCTTGTTCTCAAGATGTTCATATTATAACGAAGTAGATAGTATGTGCACCCGGTGTGTGTGTGTGTGTGTGTGTGTGTGTGAGTGATATCTATATATCCACCCTATATATATATGTACATCCTATACATAATCTTATATATATGTATATAGGATTATACATATATATACTTTATAATGTATACTTATAGAACATATAATATATATCTATACTATATATGTATATTTTATATATATACTGGATCATAACTGAATACATAGAAAAATGTGAGGTCTAAAAAGATTGTAAAGGCAGGAAGTTGCTAAGTTATGAAAGTCTTTAAAAGCCAAAGAGAATTTTATATTTGCTCCTAGAGGCAAAAGAGTTACAGGAGTTGATTGGCTAGGAGGAGGGGTGGTTATGATCAGACTTTAGGATGAATAATTTGACAGCTGAGTGGAGGCTGGATTGGAGTGGGGAGAGAAAGAGACAAGGAGATCAATTAGAAAACTATTGCAATATGCCAGAAGGGCCGGCACCAGGGTGGTAGCTGTGTCAGAGGAGAGAAGGGGGTTTATAAAAGAGATGTTACAAGGATAGAAATAGCAGGACTTGACAAATGATTAAATATGAGAGATGAGGGAGAGTGTGGACACCTAGGTTTGCAGACTTGGATGTCTGAGATAACAGTGGTACCCTCAACAGTGGAAGAGAAAAGTTAGGAAGGGAGGAGGGTTTGGAGGCAAAGATAATGAGTTCAGTTTTGGACATGTTGAGTGTATGATGTCTGTCTATAAGACATCTGACATGAGATATCTGATAGGCAGTTGAAGTTGTGAGACTGGAGGTCAGCAGAGAGGCCCAAACATGTATCTGAGAGTCATCTGCATAGAATCCATGAGAACTGGAAGGATCACTAGGTGAAATAATATAGAGGGAGAAAATAAGAAGGGCCAGGACAGAACCTTGAGAGGCACCTTTGGTTAGGGAGCATGACTGTGGTAAAGATTCGACAGACTGAGAAGGGGCGGTCAGACAGGAAACAGAAGAACCAGGAGAGAGCAGGGTCCTGAAAACCTTAAGACAGGATAATATTAAGAAGAGGGTTATCAACAGTGTCAAAGGCTACAGAGAGGTTAGAAAAAAGATGAGGATTAAGAAAAAGTCATTAGATTTGCCAATTAAGAGATTATTTGTAACTTTGGAGAGATCAGTTTCAGTTGGATGACGAGGTCAAGAATCCAGACTGCAGTTAAGAAAGATACTGAGAGTAAAGGAAGTAGACACATTGGTTGTAGATGACCTTGTCGAGGAGTTTAACCACAAAAAGAAGAGATATCAGAGGATATCTGTCAGGAATGGATGGATAAACTCAGAGGTTTTTTTGATGATGAGAGAGATAAGGGCATGTTTGTAGGCAGTAGGGAAGCAGCCAGTAGACAGGGAGAGAATGAAGATTAGTGTGAGTGGAGATGATAGCAGGGGAAATTTGCTAGAGAAGATGGGATCAAATGGGATCCCTAGTGCCTGTAGTGGAGTTTGCCTTGGCAAAGAAAAGTAGTATTTCTTCTCATGAGATAGGGGTGAAGGACAAAGTGGCGGAAGGCATCTGAGTGATGTGAGATGAAGAGAAGAGGGAGCTCTTGGTGAAAGGCCTCAATATTTTCAGTGAAACATGAGGCAAAGCTCTCATCTGAGAGGATGGGGGAAGAGGAGCCATGAGAGGTTTGCAGAAGGATGATAAGGATTGGAAAACCACTGTACTGAGTTGGGATAGGAAGTCAGGGAAATATAAAAGTTTTCCTTGTTGTAGTGAGAAACCAGACATTACAGAGAACACGGTGGAAAGGTAGGATGCTTTAGAGTGGCATTTTGGTGGGATTGGATTAGGGGGCATGGCAATCATTGGAGAAGCAAGATTGGGTTTAAACAATGGAAACCTGAACTTCAGAATCACTGGAACGGGGAAGGGAATGGCTGGGTAGGAAATGTTAATCATTGAGGAATGGGTTCAGGTAGTTTATCATTTTCTACAGGGGTTCTTCAGTCTAGGGCTGGAGTTGACCTAAGGCATCAGGACATAGTGTAAAATAACTAGAAAAAGGGGAGGTTTCGAGGCTGCGCAAGCAGAGGCAAGACATCTCTATGGAATTGTAGATGGCTGGAGAGGGTGCCAGGAGTATGATGCTTTCATAAAAAACCCATGTAAATAATTTTCTAAGATCTTATTTTATTCAGCTAAAATTAATAATTCATTATAATTTTTATGACAACACAAGAAAATCTTAAATTTATAGTAAAAATAACATAAGTATACAAGTGTTTTTATTTACAAAATTTATTGTAATATATAATTTACAAAAATATCAATTTATTTTTGTTGGCTTTGATTTGAACTAGATGAATTTACTTGGTAGTTATGCACAAAAATATTCATTAATTCTGGCCATTGCTTCTTAACCTTTTCCCAGTGAGAGTTGTCTCCCAGGATTTGGAAAACTATGTCTTATGTGACACTGGCAAATGTACCAGTTTCTATCTGTGTGACTTTTAGCAAATCGCTTCACTCTCTGAAACCAGATGGATTATAAGATCCCTTCCAGCCATGACACAAGGTTTTTAGGCTTCAAAATACCTGAAAACGATGGTGCTCCTTCCCAGCACTGCCTGAGAGTCCTTAGATACTGAATGATTGCCTTAGATTTTGAAATGATCATGTGGGTGTAGGTGAGAAAGAGGCCAAATGCAAATGAGTAGTATAGATATGTCTGCATGCATTTGATTATACCAAACTTCACTTTATTGCCGTTCTCAAATGTCAGGGACTATCTTGAATTTGGAATCTCTTCTGCTTGCAGGATAAGTCAATTAGCCAATAAGCATTTAACAAGCACTTATTGTTAGCTAAACTCCAGGCTAACTGCTGGAGAGTGCAAAGACAAAACTGATCTCAGTCACTGCCCTCAAGGAACTTAAATTCTAAGAAGGAACCTCTCAGGCTTTGGAAACCAACTCCCTCAAATTACAGATGAGGAAACAGATGAGATTTAAATGACTTAACTAAAGTAACACTACTAGTAAGTATATGAGGTGGAATTCAAACCTAGATCTTCCTGATTCCAAACTAACACCTTGTCCATCATATTACACCACTCCTTGCAATGTACTTTTCCCTAAGTGAATGCATTTGCTAAGCAAGTTTCCCTACTTTCTTTCAAAAATTGGCATCCCCTGGCACTGCATTACATTTATGTCCTGTTATAAGAAACTCTCCCAGGAAATTAAAATAGCTTAGGTTTCCTAGATGCTCATTAAAGGCATGGTGGGGTGGAAAAAATGAAAGACATTTTCTCTTCCACTGATGTGCTCCTCTAGTGCCTCATTCTAGCATAAAAGGACCCCAATTTCCTAAAAAATACACTCTGTGAGTGTTCATGCTCTTAAGGGGTCTACTGAGTTGGAAAAGCTTTGAGTAGGGGTCACTCAAAGACTGTCTAAAATCTGAGAACCAGCTTAGCCTGAGTTCAGAGAGGCCGATCACCTGCCTGGCTGCCATGGGAGGATGGATATCTTTGACTATGCTGACTCCTAAAGACCTTCAGAAAAGGCATAAAGGAGTGACCATCTGCTTCGCTGGAGGGAGTACCCACAGGATGAAATCATGGTTTTCTCAAAGTGTTGGGAGAGGAAAAGATATTTCATCATACTTCATATCTTTCAAGCCTTAATTTTTATTATTTTTTAAAAAGAATGATGATTAGTACATGGCTCTTGTGACATGGGCCACTCAATTTATACTGTTTCTCCCTGTGACAGGGTCAAAATGACATCACATGCCCTATGGTCAGGGCCTAGTGAGCGCTGATCAGGCATTTACTTTCTTGTAACGCAAGGACCCTCTTAGTGTATGCCTTGTGCTGCTGACAGAGCAATGAGGGTCAGCAGTTATGGTGACAAATTAGTTTTGACAAGCTTAATGACCCCAAGGAAGAAAAGTCGGTGGCTCTGATAGCAACTGCAGAATAATTGGTGAGCACAGCCCAGGGGGGGCTGGGGAACTGTTAAAAACATCCCCAATCCTCTCTGGCAGGCCAATTACACCATTCAGCAAAAGGGTGGAAGGTTGCCATCAACTTTGATAGTTTTACAAAAGCATCAACAGGCTGTGTTTCAATCAATTCCATTTAGTTTGGTAGGGAATCAGGACATTGGAGGAAACAATTGGACCTTTCAAGCCATGTACATGTTAAAAGCTTGGGCTGAAAGGCAAAGGGAGCACTTTTGTATGGAACTGCTCAGCAATCTTGATGGACTTACTTGTAGGTATTAATAATGGTAATATTAGTAAGATAATAACTGAAAATAGGCTGGCATATATACAATACTTTATAGTTATAAAGCATGTTATATCCAGTGTCTCATTTGATGTCTAGAACAACATGTAGGTAGAACAAGTTACATTTTACAGAGGAATAAACTGACTTGGAGAGCTGTCCAACATCACAAAGCTAGTGTTCATGGTACAGCTAGAACCTTGATCGAGGTCTTTGGATACCAAGTTCCATGTTCTTTCCACAAGATCATATTGGCTTTCATTAGAAATGGCAGGTAAAGGATAGGCAGCCCTTTTGTAATTTGGTTTACATAACAAACAATAAGTTAATTAAAGGAAATGGAGTAAAGGAAATCCATTTCTTAAGTGGGAAAAATATTAACTCAATATTAGAAAAGATTATTGTTATCCAACTCGTTAACAAAATAAATCTGGAGAAGATTAGGGAAAACTGTGAATTGAGCAGTTGTACACTTGAGATTTTGGCAACTGTAATTCATTGCAGTTCATCTTCTAAACTGTGTTGTCAGGGAGTTGAAAGGATAACAAATAGCACCTCAGGATTCAGTCAATAAACATTTATTAAACTCCTATAATGTGCCCAACTCTCTCTTGCAGTTCTAAGAAGGTATAGCATGCACAGCAGCCACACCCCCAGTAAAACCATCTTGGCAGATGGGCTAACCTAAGTTAAGGGTAACAGGCAGGCCTCAAACCCATCAGTGAATTTGGGGGATGTGTATTCCAAGAATGCAATACTTCCCCCATGGAGTAAGTGGATGAGAACAATTTATTCCAATGTCCGTGAAGCCAGCTGAAGCAGATGCTGTGGAGCACTTAGAGCTTAGTCAGACATCTAAGATGCCAAGGTCATCCACTGCATTCTGGGCCATTACCAGTCATCTTGACTTTTTTTTTGTCTTGCCAATGAACTTTGATGACTCTGGAAGAGAGAGTGAGGCTGATGACTTTTGGCAACTCTGTCTCACTTAAATCTATTCTCTTGCAAGTCAAGACATCACCCATCATTTACTATTTTATCCCAAGATCATGATGTCACTGGTGCTTTTCAAAAATGAAGGATGAGCAACAACAAAAGTGTGCCAAGCACTGTGCTAAGTACTGGAATTATTATATTATAGTTGTAATCAGTCCCTATACCATCCACTAACCTATAATTTTTGGAGGAGTAGTAGGATAATGATTGTGTCCCACTAAGTCACCTTTTTTTGGAAAGAGATTTTTCCTACTATTGTTGTTTATAATTCATATGATGTTATTAAGTAAATGTATAATTGAAAAAAAAAGACAGGATGGTCATGCAGTGAAATCCTGAGGTGACAAATGGACCAATGTTCCATTGGTATCCTTATCAAATCAAGAGAAAGTGAGGAAGGTTTCTAGCATTTTGGGTGGATTCCCTTTGATAAATTTATTAAAAGACATACACAAGAGTTACATAGTATGGATGAGTCACAATCAGCTTTACTGGAGCAAGAAATTATATTTATGAGATCATAGATCTTATATTTAAGTATTTGAGCATGCAATTAATAATAATGACAATAGTAGAAATCATAAGTCATATCATATAATGCTTTGTGGTTCCCACAAGGTTCTTGTTACAACAGATTTTAAGAGTGGCAACAGTTCCAACCATAAAGGACTTTGTGTAAATATCTATCTGATCCTTTAGCCATCATAAACTCTTGGTCATTGGCATAACTTTGTATTCTTGAGAGCCTGCATCTTGGCATTGGGAGACTCATGAAGACTTAATCTCTTACATCATTTCTAGGTTATAGACTTTGAAAAGTCATGAGGACATGGGGTTAGAGACTAGACCTGTGATTTCATTGGCATACAGAACTCCTGGGTGAGGAAACTCCCTGTGCTGTTGCAAGTTATAATCTTCTGTGCAATTTGTAGTCTTAGAGAGTTGCCTAGAGCATTGAAAGGGAAAGTGACTTGCACAGTGACTAGCTAATATTTCAGGGGTAGGATTTGAACCCAGATCCTCCTGGCTCTGAGGCTAGCTCTCTATCCCCACACTGTAGTCCTGAGTTCAACATATGAAAAGTGAATTTTAGTTAGAGAAATGTCAAGACTTTCCTTGGGAGGTACTTTCTGGTTCAACTGGAAAGGGGATTAACCAGGAAGTCTGTGAGTCCTAAGATTTGCTTTGTTGCTTTGCAAATCTAACAATTAAATAAATGTTGAATACCATTTAAAGTAGGTTTCCCATACAAATTATATGTCCAATGACTGAGAAATAGCCAAACAAATTGTGGTACATGCGTGTAATCAAATATTACTATATTGATGAATATGATAAATACAGAGAATTATGAGAAGAGTTACATGAACTGATGCAAAAGGAAGCAGAACCAGAAAAATAATAGGTACCATGTCTGCAACAATGGAAATAGAAAAGACAGTAATAAAACAGTAGATACTGAATGTTGTGAAATTAAAATGATCAATCAAGCATGGCTCCAACGAAGAGAGATGAGAAAACACCTCTCCTTGCTTCTTTGCAGAGGTGGAGTACTTTCAGTGGGCACTGCATATAACATCAGATTTTTGCTATAAGTTAGTTTTAATGAACTGGGTTTTTCCTTCTTTTTCAATTCTATATATAAACAAACTTTCCTAGACTCACATGTCAGTGATTTTAAGTGAGTATACTAGAGTCGCTCCACTAGTATCCTTCTCCAATTCCTCATGGATGTGATGCCAGGTTAATAAGCTGTTAGAGCATAATACGAGTTTGGATAGATCTCTCCAAGCTGGAAAGACATTGCATAAAAACCTTGGTTAGATTATTTCTCTCATTCAAGGACCAGTTAAATAGAGGGAGACTCATCTCCAGAGTATTGACTGCTAGTATTGGATTGTTTTTGCCATTATAATCCATGAAGACCCATAAGGCATAAGATACTTGTGATTTGTATCCACAAAGGGTGTGTTGATGAAATGGCAGGGCTTTGAAGTATTGGAATGCAGTGTCAGGGTTAGATTTTAATTCTCTGCATTAACTCTGTACCATTAATGTGTCCATATAACCCATTCAGAGATGCTTTGGTTGTCACAAGAAGAATCTATTTCTTGATTAATTGTACAACTCCCACTTGGTTTTTCTCTTTGTTCAATGCATACTTCAACGTCTGTTTACCCTTTTTATTGCCACCTCAATAGCATCTTTAAAAATTTTTTAAAATGTGCTAATTATAAAGGTGAAATTAAAGATATTAATTGGTTAGTCAGCCAAACTGGGAAAGTGTTAATCAGTCCAAATACATTGATAACTGAATAAACAAGAACAGGTTTAATGTGTAGGCAGTGTAAAACAATCTCCAAAAAGTCCTCATAACTCATGACTTGCTTATTTTTTCCTGTTTTGTTTTGTTTGTTTTTTTTAATAATTGACCCTACCCTCAGCCACCAGGCCATACCTTCAGAGAATAGATTGAGGACACTGGGATTTTCTTATCTCTTTGTCCTGGTGGGATTAGACAGTTTAAAAATCTAGCTTGGAGTTCTTTGGCTTTAGTTTCTGACAGGTGGGATGTCCTGAGGCCAGTCATGAATACAATTTTTTTTTTTCTGATTAGGGAGAAGTTGTGTGGGCACAATCATGATGTGCTTCCAAGTTATGATTATAACTATAACTGCTGTTATTTTTGTAGTTTACTCATTCATTTAACAAACATTAAGTACTTTCCGCATGCAAGGCACCATGCTTACATAAAGGAATTATATAGAACTTGCCCTTAAGGAGCTTAAAATCTTTAAGGGCAATGCAGGCAAATCAGGGATCCAAACAAAATGATGCTGGAAAATTTGTGAATAGAGAAATTACTTTCTGTTGAAGGTAGAGGCAGTAATCAGGTAAACCTTCTTATAGGATATAGTAACTGAAGAGGGCTTTGAAGGAAGAGAGAAATTTCAAAAGTAATAATGGGTGGATGGATGGATGGATGGATGAATGAAAATCATCTATCAAACACTGTATGCCAAGTACTGTGTTAAGCATGAACTAAACATGTGCTAAGCTATTATCTCCATTTCAGAGACTGGGAAACTGAGGCTGAGAGCTTAAGTGACTTAAGTCACACAAGTAGGACATTTTGAAGTTGAATTTGAACCCAAGTCTATCCTCTGCACCATCTGATCCAACTAAGCATGAGGGATATAAATGTAATCCTGGCCTCAAGGAGCCTCCGTTCTACTGGGGGAGATAACACATAAGGAAGTGGTGGCTAGGGAAGAGTCTTTTGGTCCAGAGAGTTAGAGATGATGAGTGGAGTCATAGAGGAATAGATTGGCACATCTTTCCCACCATCCATGGCAGAGTTGATTTGATCATATTTCCAGGACTGAAAATGGGAGGAGTGGAAAAGGGTATAGGTCCACATGGCAAAGGGAATAGAGAGATGATGTCGGGGAAGTAGGAGTGAAGTGAGTGCCTGAGACCTGCCTGAAATAGTGGGCCAGGTATGGCAAGTCACCAATCAGGATAGTGGAGCCTCAGCGCAGACATTCTAGAGATGAAAGGATTAAAGCCTTTAGGTCATCTTTGGTTGGAGCCACAAGACAGCTCATGTAGTACACAGCTAACATTGATATAGCAACTTGAGTTTTAAAAAATTCTTAAAATATATTATCTCATTTGATCCTCATAACAACTGTTTGAGGGAAGTGATAGTATTAACCCCATTTTAAAGATAAGGAAACTGAAGCATGGGAAGGTTAAGTGACTCATTCACGACAATTGATGATAATAATAATAATAATAACTTTATATAGTATTTTAAGATTTGCAAACTCTACCAATTTATCTACTTGATCCTCACAACAACTGTGGAAGGTAGGTGCTATTATCCCCATTTCAGAGATTGGGAAACCGAGGCTGAGAGCTTAAGTGACTTAAGTCACACAAGTAGGACATTTTGAAGCTGAATTTGAACCCAAGTCTATCCTCTGTACCATCTGATCCAACTAGTAAAATTCAGAACAAGAATTCAAACCCAAGTCATGTCATTGTTCAGCCCTCTTTCTGCTCACTAGACACAGTGTGAGATTAAAAAAAAAAAAGAACATAACATAACCCTTAGCATCAGGGAACTTACAGTCTTAGATCATCACTTCGGTATTTTGAGGCCAAATCTTGGACATTTGAGAATCTTCTCCATATTTGAATGACTATATTTAGCAGAAAGATAAGGACAAAAGGTACAAGGTCTTCATGCCATTTACAACAAATCAACAATATTATATGATGGTTTTTGTAATTGATAAACAATTTGGACTTTGTTTAGTCATGGAATCCAAAGAGAAAAACTGCATCTAATGCCCTTTGGTGCTGTACAATAAGATTCTAGCTCCAGTGAGCTGTTACTTACAAATGAGCTCAGAATTAAAGTCATGTCTCAGACCCCTGTTGGTTCTATGGAACGAGGCCTTTATGTGGCTGGCAAAAACCATGTTACTGGAGGGCAGAATCTCAGCTGAATTAGACAAAGGGCATCAAAGCCTGTTCCATGGTGATTTGCAGGCTTCTGTTACACAGGAATTCACTGTTGATTTGCAGAAACTAGGGTCTAAAACCCAAGGCTCTTTGGTTGTAACATTTTAATAGTCCACTCTGGATTTTTGGCAGGCTTTTGTTTGCTTATTTTTTTCCCCCTCGTTTCCCCCTCGTCATTGAAATTTGAGAGCGTTGTTATGATTTGAAATATTTTTTTTAAGTGACAGGAAAGATTTCTTTAAATTACCTTGTTGAAAAGTCAGAATTTCACTTTTACAAGTGACTGTCGGGTTGTGTGGAGGCAGCTAAGTGGCTCAATAGACAGAGTGCTGGTCCTGGAGTCAGTAAGATATGAGTTCAAATCTGGCCTCAGACATCTACTAGCTGTGTGATCCTGGGTAAGTCAGTTCACCTCTGTTTGCCTTAATCCATTAGAGAAGGCAGTGGCAAACCACTCCAGTATCTTTGCCAAGAAAACCTCAAGGGTCCACGGAGGTGCGAGGAGTCAACTGAATAACAGCAGCTAATTGGGTTGTGTAATCAGAGTTGGTCTTAAATAAAAAAAAGTATACAGGTGATTTTCCTAGAGTTCTAGAAAATGTGTTTGTTTGGGGTTTTCCCCCTTTACTAAGTCTAGGAAATGTAAATGGCACTAAACATCATTCCTAGGAAAATACAAATGACATGTCCTAGTCTGACCACAGCTTGAGTGTTTACTATTTTTCTCAAGCTTTCTACTGTGTAGACTTTCTTATTATTTAAAGAGAAGTATATATAAGTGTGCCATATTATTGGTCAGTATCGCTTCTTCTCCAGATTCAAGATTGTATATTCTCCTATTATATTTGCCTCCTAAGCCACTGAGTTTTAATTGAGATTTAGGCTCAATTATTCAAGCTCCAGGTGAGCAATCACCAAGTGCAATTTTTCAAGCATTTTTCTCTTTAGTTTTTTTTAATTATTTTTTAAATAGTTGTGGATATTATTGTGACAATTGGAGATAAGGGGTGGGAGAATTTAAACTGGGTATTTCTGACCCATTTATCCTCATCTGATGACAGTGCTATTTAGAGAAAATCTGCCCTGATGTCTCAGAAGCTTGTGGGGATAATGCCTATTTTTTGAAATTTGAAAATTCCTTCAAACGCAGCTCGTTGCTATCACGCACTCATGACCTTCCATCCTCTCTTTGGTGCCTTTGTAAGGCTGCCCTGGACACCTAGAAGCTTTCCTTCCTCCTAACCACCTCTAGGAATCCCTTACTCCATTCAGCAATTAGATCAGTATAATATAACACTGTATTATGTATAGTAAAAGTGGTATATAGAAGGCTTTCAGTGATCTTCTGATTTGTTAGTACTTTATTTATTAGTTTATATTCTGTCCCCCAGTCCCACAGGCAGAATGTTAAGATCTTTGAGGGCAGGGATGTTTTCAGTGATGTCTGAGCAAATCAAATCAAGTAAAAAGCTTCTCCCCTCCCCTCTTTTGTCTTTGTATCCCCGGTGCCTAGCATAAGGCCTGACACATAGGAGACTCTTATTAAATGCTTATTGGATTGAATTTAATTGAACCCTGTCTCAAGCTCAGCCTGGTACACAGGATAGAAAGTATCATCTTATCTTAAGTAGTCAAAAAATCCTATCTGGAGAATAATAATAATATAAGAATTCCTCACTTTCTTGTTTGCTTAGTTCCCACTCTGAACTCAGATCTGATTATACAATCTGCATTTAAGTTGTGTTTTTTTTAATAGAAAGGTAGAAAAAAAATCTCTAGATTGATATCTATAGAGCACTGAATTATCAGAACATTTTATCTGTAGAATAATAATACAAAAATTCCCCTCACAAATCCCACTTTTGCTCACTCAGTTCCTGAACTCTGAGCTCAAATCTGACTATGCAAGCCATGTTTAAGTTGTATGTTTTTGTTAAAATAAGAGGATAGAAAATGTCTCTAGCTACATTGAGATAATAATACTTATCATTCAAATTGGATTTAAGGTTTACAGAACATTTTTGATATTTTATCTCTTTTGATTCTCTCTACAACCCTAAGAGTTAAATGGTATTACACTCATTTTACAGGTAAGAAAACTAAGGCAGAGAAAAGTTAAGTGACTTACCAAGGGTCTCAGGATTTGGACCCAGGCATTGAATGACCCTTAATATTGACTTTGGAACTAACACATGCTCTTGGGTAACCACTGAAGATGGCGAAGCCTAAACCTTTGCCACCTCTTTGTAACCAAAGACTCCTATTAAATTATACACCATGATCCCTATAGATGACTGAACTATCCCACCTCCTATTTTAAACCGCCCTTTCCCTAGTACCATGAAGGTGGGGCATCACTACTGATTCGAGCAATAGCTCATTCTCTCACCATGGTGATTCCCCTGGTCTGCTCCACTTTATTACCTATCTAGCTTTTTTCCTGGGAGATTTCTGCTCACCAGGTGGGTTTCTTTTCACTTTCTCATCTCTGCTTTCTACCCACTGGCTTATAGCATGTGTGCTATTGTCTGAATTGTGATGAATTTTAGATTTAGTTGCAAATAGTCAAAAGCATGTTTTTAGCTAAGCAAATCAAATCAAGTAAAAAAGCTTCTCCCCCTCCCCCTTTATTCTTATTACACATCTCAGCAGGGAGGAGGAGTAAAGAATGCATACTCTAGATTCTAAAAGAATTTCTAATATATGTTCTTTCTCCATAAGATACAGAGCTTAATCCTTTCTTTTAGACATTTTTTCCTTCTTCTAAATAAACAGGGCCTAATTGGAAAAAGCTGAGAGAGCTAAGCACAAAAGAATAAAAAAACATTTACTGAGCTTGGAAGTGCATATTGAATGTTGCAGAAAATTTGCATATGGATTACTTGTGAAAAAATAGAAACATTCTCAGCCCATTTGTTACTGTGATGGACTCCCACTGACTAAAATCCAAGTACTTTTGCCTTGTTTTCTCCAACTGTTCTTTTCTGTAATCATTTTTCTTTAGCCACAGGACAGCTAGTCCAGGGTTACACTTTGTACTGGGAAAAGGACAGAACTGGGGAAGTGGAAAGGCTTCGAATATGAGCACGCTTTCTATGTTTTGAGCCATGGTTTTTTGTACTGTTCATTATTCTAAGAATTTGGTTGTCTCTTATTCAGAAAGTAGAGAGATGAACAATGATTCTTACGTTCACTTTTCTAGTTCTGCAATTATGGACTGGATGGGTAGCCTGCAAGTTCCTCCCCAGTGCCTCAGTTTCTCCAAATGGAAAATGAAAGGTCCTAGTCACAAAAGGCTTCAGGGAAATTAATGAGTATTTACAAAATAGCTCACCACCCCAGAATGTAAAATTCCACAGAAGTTTGAGGCATCATTATGCTGGCAAGAACAGATTACTGTTAAAAGTATGTGTGAAATACATTTTCTATTTCCTTCCCAACAAAGAATTTGCTAATGTTTCATTTATTCCTTGGGGTGGAGGGGGGGTTGGAGATGGAAAGGAATATTGTGAATCAAGATATTGAATTGATATTTTAATATACCAATTGGCATAATACAAGGGGAAAAACAAAAGCATCATGCTGATTGTTTTCAGCAAGCAATAATATTGGGAGAAGGGGGAAGGAGAAGCTAGCAGTATGATGAGTGATTCTAATTAACAGAGCCTATGCTTACACAGGAGAGCACACATCAAATGTTAACAAAGGAGTTGTTATCAAATGGATATTCAAACCATTGAACTTTGAGCCAATTAAAAATCATTGAATGTGACTTGGGTATAAGGAGGACTGGATAAAGACTCATCTGTGTCATCAGGGCCATAGTTTAAACCAACAGACAAATGAAAAGATGACCTACATCACTTTAAATAACTTTAACAAAATTAAGGGGACTCAAGATCAGGGTAAGATAACAAAAAATTGATTTATATTAGCTAAGTGCAAACTTTCCAACAGTGGTTCAGTATTCAATTAAATCTTGTTCAACTAATGTTTATTGAGCTCTCACTGTGCTCAGAGACAGTGCTGGGTAATGGGGATGATACAGACACCCAAATAAAACACTCTTTGCCCTTGAAGGGCTTACATTCTACAGGGGTGTATACAGCCTGAAATATTGGGAGTGCTTAGTCATTGGGGGTAGGGTTCGTGCAAGGAGTTCAGCTAGGCTTGTGAAAATAAGTGATACCTGAAATCAATCTGGAAGGAAGCTAGGGTTCCCAAAAGGGAGAGAGAGGTATAGGAGGAACGAATTTCAGGCATGGGGGCTGTGTAAACCTATTCACTTTTATAAGCCTTAGTTTCCTCATCTGTAAAAGGAGGGGTTTGTATTAGATGACCTTTAACATTCCTTCCAACTCTATACCTGTGATTTCAAAAAGGGGGTCTTGTGGGAAGAGATGGTGATAGGAGATGGAATGCCAAGGTCAGGGAGTAGCTAGTAATATAACTTAGCTAGAACATAGAGTATATGAAGGAAATTAGTAACAAGTAAAGGAAATGGCAAACCACTCCAGTATCTCTGCCAAGCAAACCCCAAATGGGTCATAGAGTCAGACGTGACTGAAATGACTCAACAACAACAACCATAAAGCTTTGAAAGATACAGTAGTTTCAGATTGTAGAGGATAGATTCAGACACCAGGTTAAGGAGATTGTATTTTATCCTAGAAACACAATTGGGAACCACAGAAAAATTTTGAGCAAGGGAGTTACATGATGAGAACTATGCTTTTAGGTAGTTCGTTTTGTTAGCTCTGTGGAAGATGGGTCAGAAAGGGAAACAGCTAGGAGAGAAACCTATCATGAGGCTATTACAATAGTACCAGGTTAGCTATTATGAGGGTCTAAAGCAGGGTAGTGGCCATGTGTGCAGAAACCTATGGGGTGTGGGTTATTGTATTGAGTCAACAAAGCTTGGCAATTATTTGAAAAAAAAAGGGGGGTGGGGAGAAAGAAGAATAAAGGTTGACTGCCTGGTTGCATACCTGAATAACTGCTAAAGTGATGGTGCCCTCAATAGAAATAAGAAACATTTATCAAAGAGGTACGTTTACAGGGGAAAATAATAAATTGTGTTTTGGTCACACTGAATTTGAGATGTGATTAGGACATCAAAGTGGGAATGTCCCTCAGGCAGGAAGAGAGTAATATGGATCCTGAGTTCAGGAGAAAATTTCTGGTTAATTTTTTTGGAGGTAGGAAAAGTAATCTTCTACAATATGACCATTGAATCCATGGAACTAGATAATATTAAGGAGAGAAACAGTACGAAGATAGAAGAGAAGAAGACCCAACACCAAGCCTCGGGGGACACCCACCTTTAGGATGTGAGGGATAATCTAGCAAAAGAGATTAAGAAGAAATAGTTAAATATGTTTTTTTTTTTAAATAGGAAAGGGGGCAGCTAGGTGGTACAGTGGACAGAGCACCTGCCCTGGATTCAGGAGGACCTGAGTTCAAATCCAGCCTCAGACACATAACACTTACTAGCTGTGTGACCTTGGGCAAATCACTTAACCCCATTGCCTAGCCAAAAAAAAAAAACCCAAAAAACAAAAACAATAAAAAAATAGGAAAGAGGGGGCCTAGCCAAAAAAAAACAAAAAAAACATAATAAAACATAAAAAAAAAACAAAATAAAATAAAAAAATAAAAAGTCAAAAAAATAGGAAAGAGTAGAATCACTGAAATACAGATAGGGGCCTCAGAGGCTTTCTAACCCAACCCACATCTTACCAGGTATCCCCCCCTACAGCATACCTAGCATGCATTTATCTAACTTCTGAGTAGAAAGCATTGCATAGTAACCAAGGAAAAGAGAGTAACCAGGGAAGATTGGACAGCATTATAAGCTAACGCTGAGGTGAAGTAGAATGAAGACTGGGAAAAGGGCATCTGATCCAGTCAAATTGCAGTAGGTTAAGAAGTGAGTGGAAGGTGAAGAAGTAAAGCAATAAATATAAATTACTGTTTCTGAGAGTTTTGCTGTGAAAGAGAAAAGAGATTTGTGATAATAGTTTGAGTAGATGGAAGGGTATACTGAGAGTATTTTAAGGATGACAGAGGCCTGGCTATATCTGTAGGTGGTACAGAAGGAGCCAGGAGATAAGGAGAGATTAAAGGTGAAATAAAATGAGAGAGTGTTTCAAGGACCCAGCTCCCAGAAGAATTCCAAGAGAATGGGATCAAAGGTACAGGTCAGAGGGTTTGATATTGGCAAGGAGAAACCCTGTTTCTTGCAAAGGGGGAGCGAATGGGAGATAATGTGAGGCCAGAGCATATGTGATGATGGACTGTAAGAAGAGAGAAGGTTGGTGGGAGAGAGGAAGTTGCATTGAAGACAATGAATAGGTATAGAAGTAGTGAGGTAGAGGGAGAGATATAAGAAAATGAAGTTTTTGATCAGAGAAGGTGATTTCAAAATTTAGGATCTTAGAGGTAGCACAGTTATGGGTGATGATAAGACCTAATATCTGACCATCCCTGTAAGATATAGTAAAGCTATAGTCCTTGGGAATTCAGCAGATTGAGAAATTCAGACACTATGGAGATGGGATCTCCATGAGAAGACTGAAATTACTGATTATGAGGACAGTGATTTGGATGGAGAGGAAGACTGTAAACCAGGTGCTGATCTCTTTGAAAGAGGGAGAGCGACCTAAAAGTTGATCCTTAACTAGGATCTGGACAGGGTGATACAGTGAGACGGAGTGAACCTTAAAGGAGAGGTTGTCAAGTGATGGCTGTGGAGGAAGCCTTTGGAAGTGGAAGCAGGGGTCCAATAATATTCCTACTGTTCCTTCTAGCCCACTATTTGAGGAATGGGACATTAGGGGATGAGCACCCAGTAATGGAGAAGGTTGTCAAGAAGTCAGTGTTTTCATCAGGGAGCCAGGTTTCCATAACAGGAGAATGATGGAAATGGTATGAGAGGTAGCAGTCTAGGATGAAGGGTTGTTTGAGGTTCCTTCAGGTAGGGTGATTTATTCATAGTTGAGAAGGAAGGTTAAAGCACTACTATTAAAAGGAGACCTGGTCCAAAATGGGGAAGTCAGAATCAGGGTTCCAGAAGGCACAGAAGAAAGGGAAGGCAAAGGAGTCTAGGGAATGGGGATGCATGAAACTGAACTGGATTGGGATGAGAGCTTGGAGCAAGGTAGCAAGGTCAAGAGATTCATGCCTTGGCTGATAGTGATTCTGAACCATCAGGATTAAGGAAAAATGAGATGGAATTTTGCTTTCCTTGGAATGAGAGAAGTACTGATTAACTGGTCCTCCTATTCTCTAAGGTCTTCTAATGATTGAGAGGAGCATTAGCATGTTCTTTCTCCAAATGCCAGGGGAGAAGGGTGTGATTGATTCATCAGAAAAATTGAGTCTGTGTATATTTCATGGCTGGGTTTTCAGAAGCCTGACTGAGCCTCTACTGCCATCTCACACATCCTCCTTTGTCAACTCTTTTCTACCATTTTAAGATGGTGGGAATATACTCTGAACATTAGTGTGTTCTTGGCTCCTGACTGAACCTGGTATTTGAAGTCACTGTCCTAGGTGCTGCAACAAAAACCTGGGACACTAGGTAGTTACAGAGGGCTAAATAATGGGAAATGTTCAGTTTTGTTTTGTTTTTCTCAGTGAAGAAGAGGACAATAGGTGGAATGGTCAGTGCCTTCACAAGTAACCATAGGTTCCAGGGTGAGAGGGCTGCCAAATGCCATTCTTGAGAATGGCTTGTCCAGTGATGGTGAAATAAAGAGCAGGGGCAGGATCCTTGGTGCCATCGGGGGCACTCATTTACCTGGGTGGTTGGGGCATTATCTGCTTGTCCCAAAACCTGGTGCAAGTGCTGTCTCTACATGCGGCAATAGATTCCAGAGTGAGAAGCCACAAACCAAATCTAATCTCTAGGAGGAAAGCTGAAGCCTCACCCTCCTGGTCCAGCAACAGAAAGAAGATGACTGGGCAGGTGTCTCAGCGACATCCCCCTACTTGGAGGATCAATGATAATATAGGGCTGAAGTTCATCTTTTGCTAGTACTCAGAGAAAGGATTTGTAAAATATTGATTCAGTAGATGGAAAAAAGTTTAAGTATATAAAAAGAGCCATTTGTATGTAAAATACCTAAGTGGCATGTAAATTATTACTGTAAAAAAGAAGAAAAACCATTCTCTAGAGAATTTCCCATTGGAGGCTGTCCCTGCTGAAAACCTGCTCTCTTACTCTCTTCCTCCTAATTTCCCAGATGCAAGTGAATTCTTCATTTAGGTAGTTAAGACAGTGGGATCTTCAGAAGAATAGCTGAGTTCTCCAGAGAATTTCTGTAGTGCAGATAGATTCACCACCCATCCACTGTCCTTGCCCAATTCATGTTCATGTGGGTGAGAGGCCTGAGGATGGGATGCATGAAATGAAATGAAAGAAAAATCATTTGTTGAGCTTACCTTGTGCCAAGTACTGTGTGGGGGATACAAATACAAAGGTAAATACGGCCCTGCCCTTCAGGAACTTGCATTCTAATAAAGAGAAATCACACTTTGGGGAATGCTTGGGCAGGGAGGGCCGCTTGATTCAGGAAATACTATTGGAATGATGAGTGGGGTGGCAGAGGAGTGAAGCAGCACAGCAGATCCAGACGTGATGCCAAAGTTGATTTGATCACACTTTGTGTTTTCAAACCTGCTTGGAGGCCATCTGGGGTAGGAGAGGGCACTTCCACAAGCAGTTTGTTGGCCTAGGAACTGTGGAAGAGGCAGTCAGAGAGGAGAGAGCTGAAATGAGACATCTCTTTGTTGTTTTCAGTCATTTTAGTTGTGTTTGTTGAGTCTTTGTGGCCTCGTTTGAGGTTTTCTTGGCAACGATAATAAAGTGGTTTGCCATTTCCTTCTCAAACGGGGTTAAGAGACTTGGCCAAGGTTATTCAGCTAGCAAGTATCTGAAGCTGTATTTGAACTCAAGTCTTCCTGACTCCAGGGCTGGTGCTCTGTGTACTGAGCCACCTAGACTCATTGCCTCCAAGCTCTAAATCTGTGATTCTATGAGTAGACCTGTGATTTAACTCCCTCTGCCAGCTTGAAAATTTAAGTGACTTGCCTGGGACTGTGTCAGAGGTTGTACTTCAATTTGATCTTATGGACTCCCTACCTACTGTGCTTTTCTTCCTTTCTAAATTCTTAAGAAAGAGAATTACAGCAGCTAAGTGGCCCAGTAGACAGAGCAAGGGGCTTAGAATCAGGAAGACTTATCTTTGTGAGTTCAAATCTAGCTTCAGACACTTACTAGCTGTGTGATCCTGGACAAGTCACTTAACCCTCAGTTAAATTTGCCTCAGTTTCCTTATCTGTAAAATGAGCTGGAGAAGGAAATGGCAAACCATTCCAGTATTTTTGCCAAGAAAGCCCCAAATGGGTCACAAAGAGTCAGAAGAGTATGACTGAACAGCAAGAGTCCATTCCTTTAGTACTTAATCCTAATGATATGAATACAGGTCAAAGATTTGGGAGAAATAAACTTGATTACCTAATTCAAGTTAGACAATACTTACATAGCTTTCTAGCTATTCTATCCTCCTCTACCTCCACCTCAGGGAATCTAACTAGAGATGGATCATAGCAGAATGAGAACTGAAAGGGACCTCAAGAGCCAACTAGTTCAACCCTTCTGTTTTGCAATTGGGGAAACTGAGACCCAGGGAAGTTAAGTGACTTGCCCCAAGTCACACAGAGATGTGTATCGATAAGAGGTAGGAGAGGAATGGAGAAAGTCAAAGTCAAGTCTTCCTGTCTTCTGGAATCATCTGATGCCAGACATGGTGCCCTCTGGTTGGTAAAATATGGGAGGGGAAGAGAGGAGGGAAATGTATTCACACACTTATAAGTTTAATCTGTATTATTGACTTATTAACTCTATCTTAAGTTGAGACAATCAACAAAACAATAAATCAATTTGTTGGATTTCTAAGGTAAATGTTCACATTTGAATTTTAACAATGGGCTTTCCCAGCCCTGGGAGAGTTGGTTTCAACATACTCCTCAGCATAGCTTTTTCCTTTTAGGGTTTCATGATAGAAAGAGCATCTGCCTGGGAGTTGGGAGATCTGTATTTCAGGCCTTGGTGCTGCCACTCATTAGCTCTGTCATCTCAGGTAGCACAGTTTTCACATCTGTAAAAAGGAGGTAATGATCTCTTTGCCCTCCTAACCTAAAGGGTTGTTCCTCACTCAAATGGAGGAGCAGACAGAAAAATGCCTTATAAACTGGAAAGTGCCATGCAAATCTAAGGTCTTGTTGTTAGTGGTAGATGCTTAATAAACATTGATTTATGGAGGAAAAAGTCTGAGAAAGAGGCAGAATCAACATCAAATGATAATAATAACAATAACAACAACAACACTAATAGCTAACATTTATTCAGTGCTTTTGTTTATTAAGCTCTTTACAAACATTATTTCATTTGATCTTCACATCAAACCTGGGAGGTAAGTGCTATTATTCTCCCCATTTTACATATGAGGAAACTGAGGCCCAGAAAAGTTCATTGAATCGCCTAAGGTCATACAGCTAGTAATTGTCTGAGGCTGGATTGGAACTCAGGTCTCTCTGACTCCAGGTAAAGCACTCTATACTTTGTGCCACTTAGCTGGCCTCAAAATGGCATTTAATTAAAACAAATAGAAGAATTCAATAGTCCTCATAAGAATCAGTGAGCAGAATGAGGTAGTCCAGAGAATCTCAGTAAAGTTTTAGGCATGGTGAAAATAATAAAAGCAATTTTTTTGTTAAAAGGCCATCCCTCTCCCCTAAACCGCAGCCCCCCCACACACACACATACAAAGAGTTGTCATCCTGCAATATTCCATGCCCTTGGTTGTAAAGAGTTATTTCTCCCTTTCTGGAGTTCCTCCGCAATTCTCTTCAGCTGTATCACCAGGTAACATGAAATCTAACATAGGCCCTAAGGAGGCTTTTTTTTTCAATGTCATATTCTCCATAGGCTCTGCTTGAAATGACCTCCATCATTTCAAGTTTGAGATTAATTTGCATATCTAAATAGATAATTCAGTCAATTACTGGTGGAGCTTCTGTGTTCTGAGAAGGGGTTTGAAACTGCTGATGCCTTTCATTAAAAGTCAGTACCAAATTGCCATGAAATTTGGAACTGGAGAGAACCATCTTCTTTTTTTTTTAAGGACAGCTGCCAAGGACAGGATTTTTCCAGGCTCTGAACTAATGTCTCTGGTCTTGTTTCTCTGTTTTTCAGCATGCATTCCTTCACTAAATACTACTCTTGGAAGATCAAAAGCAGCATCCCCTGATTTCATTTTGTTCTTGGCTGGGGCTCAGGCTGGCTATTTTTTCTTAATTTAAGAAAAGCTTTCTTTCCTTAAGGAGAAAAGAAGTGACTCTGTAAATCATAAGGCAATCATTCAAGTTTACTAATACAATATGTCCCAAAGTTACTCTAGTACCAATACTCTTCTGTTTTATTTACAGAACAGCTGAAATAATTGGGTTTTGAATTTTCAGATTACTATAAAGTCAAGCCCACTGTCACTTATTGCTCAGAATGATTGCACCATATGTATGCAGCTTAGCTATTTCTTCATCTCCCTGTAGGATAGCTTTTTCAAAATGGGTTGAGATATTTATGTCTGTGCAGTTGGAACCTAGAAAACATTTGCATTTCATATAGCATTTACAAATGACAGAGAGCTTCATTTATGCATTCTTCCCTCTCTTTTCTTGACCAACCTGTCTCATCTCTAAAGCCCCACCCATGTTTATTATCCTCCTTATTCCTCTTTTGAAGGAGCACAGTTCAATTTAGGAGATAGTAATCCTAAATGGATTTTTAGACCAATGAGAAGCTTGAGAGGAAGAAATTTTTAAAAAACACATACACATTTTAAGGTTTTAAAATAATGATTATTTCCTAGAGGTGGGATGGGGAGGAAGCTTGTTTTCTCACTTTGAGACTACAAGAATTTAGGACTGTGTGAGCCCATGAACATGGGAGAATAATGAATGAAGGAAGGAAGGAAGAAATTTTTAAAAGGCATTTATTGAGCACTTACTAGGTGCCAAGTGGGGCAGCTAGGTGGTGCAGTGGATAAAGCACCAGGCCTAAAGTCAGGAAGATGTGAGTTCAAATGTAACCTCTGACACTTACCAGCTATGTGACCCTGGGCAAGTCATTTAACCCTATTTGCCTCAGTTTCTTCATCTATAAAATGAGCTGGAGAAGGATACAGCAAACCATTTCAGTATCTTTGCCAAGAAAACTCCAAATGTGGCCAAAGAGAGTTGGTCACGACTGAAAAGCAACTGAACAACAACATTTCTGATTCCAAGTTTAGCACTTTTTCTACTGCCCCCACTATAAATTGAGCAAAGGATATAATATTTTTGTCTTTGTATCTGAGGCACCTAACATAGGTCATAGGATTATAGGATCATGATTTAGAGCTAGAAGGGACCCTAGAAAGTCTCAAGTCCAAACTACTCCTTTACACATGTGGAAAGTGACACATTTAATAAATGGTTGTGGAATTGAATTGAAATTTCGTGGTGGAAAACAAGCCAAAAGGGGGAAAAAAAAGAAAAGAGCAATTTTGAGACCTGCTGGCTCCACCCATATGTAAATGATTTAACTGTACACAAATGATTTAATAAGAATAACATAGGCATTCCCAGAGTAAAAGGTTTCTGTTTCCTTCGTCGCTTAAATGTTAATCAGAAGTGGTCATGCTGAACTGGCAAATAAGACAAGGGGAAAAGGGACAGGATTTTCATCCCGTGCAAATCTTGAGTGAGTTTCCTACAGAATTAAATAGGATAAAAGCCTCATCTCCCAGGAATTAAAAATCTGGCAAAATAGCCACATAGGACCAGTATTAAATATAGCAATAAGTGTCATATATTGGGAAATTCTGGAAAAGTAAGGGAATAAAACCCAGAAAAGAGTAGGTACTTTTCCCAGCTAAGGGAAATGACATGATTCAAGTGTTTCTTTCTCCATCTAACAGATTTTCATTCCACGTGGTTCCATCCAGACCAGCTAATATTTATTGATTAATGAGAGTAGTGTGCTGGTTAGGGAGCTGACCTGAAGGTCAGAAGATGTGAACTCCAGTCCTGTTTCTAACACCATCCTGGCCTTGTGCTCCTGAGCAGGGTAGCCTTTTGGTTTCCTCAAGCAACTCTCTAATGCTATAAATTGCAGAATACTTGTTGCAATCTGCATTAATAGATGGAGTTTCCTGACTGGGGAGTTCCTATACCAATGAAATCACAGGTCTGGGCAAAAAAAAAAAAATCGCTTATTCTCTGAATACCTATTTAGTAGTGCAAGGCACCCTATGCTAAGTGCTATGAAGATATAAGAATGGCCCCACCAGTACTTCAGAGAGGCAGCATGGTGCAACAGAAAGTGCTTGGAGTCCTAGTTCCTGGATTCAAATGCCACTTCTGCAGTTTACTACCTGTGTGGCTTTAGGCAAGTAACTCAAACTCCTTGTGCCTCAATTTACTGACCTCTGATCTATGATGCTATCATTTTTTAGGAACTTATTTCTTAGGCAATTCCCCATCCACACCTGAATTATCTTTAAAAAATAGCAGAGATGATCCCAAATATAGGAATAACATGTTTTTGTCATTGAGCGTGGGCTTTGTGGTAGATTTTGAGACAGCTTACCTTTGCTGGAATAAAGAAAAGTTCTCACTGGGTGGCATTTCGGTTTATGGTTGAACATACTGCAAAAGCTCAAGGCTCTTCAAAAAATGTGGGCTTGATCCTTGGAGAGAATCAGGAGATGGGTTCTTTACTCATATTAACCTACCACATAGGGCTAGACACTGTGGGAATAATTAGTTAGATTGCTTTGCATTGAGGCTAGGGGGCTGCAATCATTGAAGAGAATGATTTTGCCAGGAATGAAGGGCTTGCAGTAGTCTTTGCCATTTCCAGGGGTTCTCCTGCATAATTTGAATTTGGAGAAAATTGTTGATGTCATTTAGGATCATTGCCTCTTGCAATGAAGACAAACTAGTGATGCTTTTTTATCCTAAAAGTAATAAAAATAACGGTGAAAAAATAAGTCTAGTTTTCCAAATATTTTCCCCTTGTTTTATCTTCTACCTCCATTTGTGAGATACTACACTCAAAGATAGAGAATTGAACATATGTTAGAGACAGAGAGAGAGAGAGAGAGAGAGAGAGAGAGAGAGAGAGAGGATAAGTGAACCAGCTATCTCTTTTTCTTTAAAAAAAAAATCAGTCAACCATGTTTTGAATGTGAGGCATTAAGGTGCTGTAGGGTAGGACACTTGATTGCTCATCCATATCCATCCTCATATCTTGGCAGAATTTTAGTTGGTACAACCACCCTCAGGAGCACAAAGTTGGACAGGACAGAAGTTGTTAGATGTAGTAAGTAAGGAGAAAAGGCACACAGCCGTTAGATTCCTAAAGGACCATAGAAGAGGTGGATTTTGGAAGAGGCAAGTGTGGCTGAGGGGCTAGAGGGATGAACCTGAGGTCAGAAAGTTGTGGGTTTGAATCCTGCCTTCTATACTTAGTATGTAACCCTTGACAAGGCACTTAACCTCAGTTCTTTTATCCATAAAATGGGATGGTAGGATGCAATTACCTCAAAGGTCCCTTCCAGCTCTACATTTGTAATCTTGTGAGTAGCAGGAATCCAAACCAGAATGGAAGAAATATGTGTCAACCAATTATTCCATGGGGCTAAAAACAAAATGCCCATGATGCGGAGTGGTTGGGTCTAATGATGGTTTCTAGAAGAGTAATAGTCTGCGGGTATAGGGGAGAAGAGAGCAAGGTGAAAAGATTGAGAAGAATGAAAGGAGGGAACAAAAAGAAATGTTTCAACATCTAGGAGAGAGTGGGAGTGGGAGAATTGGTTTTAAAAAAGACTGAAATTCAGGAGTTGAGAGGAAATTTTCTAATTGTAGCCAAGTGAGGTGGAGAGCAAAGTGGAGATAAGCTTGTCTTTGGGAAGACTATATGTGTAATGCCAGGGTGAAAGGGAAGAGAGGCAAAAGAGACAGGAGGTTTTAAGAGACGGTAAAAGGTTCTTGGAGTCAAGGTGGGTTGTCAAAAAGGAGTTTTAATAAGAGAGAAGTAAACCTGCAATCTGGATCATAGCTTGGGTAGAATTTCAAGGAGTGCACATAAATCTGTGATGGTAGAGAAAATTAATGGAAGTTTTGGGTGAGGCTTAATTTCAAGACCAAGTTCAAATATTTTCCAACTTGTTTCAAAAAATTCAGCCAATTTCAGATGATCTGCAAGATATATAGAATAACATCTTCATGTAGAACATAATAAAAATCCAGAAAGTTTTAGCCAGGAAAGTGCAAGGTCAAGAAAACATTTCCATAATCCTTTCTACCCATGCTGCAGTGATGGAAATTTTACATTTGTAAATAAAAGTAGGTTTAGATATAATTTTTTAATCCTGTCTTTCCTGCCCACTTGCATCCTTTCCAAAACTTCCCAGGGCCAGGCCTTAAGTGGCAAAAGCCATTACAGGCACCATGTACTGTATTCAGCATTTTTTTGGAATTAACTCAGGGTAGGCCAATTAATGATAAATTATTCTCTCTGTGTGTGAGTTTCCTTTCTCACTTGGCAAATCCCTGCTTGCCTATGCAACCTTACCCACAGATTTTAAGCACAAATACTAATTCTGCATTCTGTGTGTGTACATGGATGGGTTGGGGGATGGGCATGTGGGAGGATAAGTGTTAAAATGGGTGCCCATGGGTGTATTCACAAGCACATAGACAGGGAGTTGCGCTCCATGTTTCTGATAAGATAAGCAAATTGATTAAAACAGTTTGTCTCCATGGTTTATGTTGCTGTATGTATGTTAGCATACATTCTGTTGAAATCCACAGATAATTTCACCATCAGAGATGACAGAATTCAGCATCCATCCCAGGGAACTCATCTCAGCAAATAAATATATTGCTTAACTATATAGAACTGAGGATGTCAATTCTTCATAAAACTGCTGATTTGTGGTGGCATTTCTCAGCTTCGAGGGCAAAGAATTGATGGACTCTAATGACCCTTTCCATCTGGGAGTACACCAGCCAAGTGCCCCGGTTGGAAGCGGCAAACTCAAGGCCTTGGTGGCAACCTATTTGCTCTGAGCATGCACACCCTGAGGGAGAAGACATAATTAGGACCCCCGCCCCCCATTGATCCTGAGCTGTATCCCCTGATCTGCAATTACTAGCCACAGCATAGCAGGCAGACACATGATGTCCTGGCTGTATCTGTTGACTGGCTTATGGAGGTAGCCTGACCTGAGGCAAATGGCAGAAAAGGCTCAAAGACCTCTTTGTATAAGGAGACAGGCCATGGACATTCTGATGTGCTCTAATAAGGTTCTCTCATCCCGGATTATGGGGGAATAGGGTCCAGTCAATGGGACATTTGAGAAAGCAAAATAAACCATTAGCTCAGTTTTAGAAGAATTCTTTGGGAGTGTTTATTTTCTGGATGTTTAAAGAGGGCACATGCTTTTTTGCCTCAAGGTATTACTAAAAAAAATTTGTTCTCCATAGAAATTTATATATTTTAGCTCAAGTTAAGAAAGGTTGTGGTAGGGAAATGGTTCATTCAATCCATCAGCATTTCTACAAATTTCTCAGAACATCAATGAAGATGTTAATACATGACATCAATAAAAAATACAACCATATGTTGCTATTAGTATTGTTTTCCCACATGGGTAACTACTAAAATAGTTAAATGTATAACATACACTAATTTTATATCACATAAATCTAGCATTTAAAGCCCATAAATGTTTTCTATAGCTTTAGTATTGATGAACATCAGATATCATTTTGAGGGATATCTGACTCTGTCTCATTGGGAAACACTAGATTGCTAGATGAGAAGCCATGGAAATAAAATAAATAAATAGAGAGTTTAGTCAAGCATCTTTCTCTTTTACCCTTTTTCCAATCTTTTCTCTCTTTTCTCCAAACTTTTCTACTATTTAGCTGTCCATACAAGATTTTGCAAAAGACGTGTTAACAGATATAACACATTAGACAGATAATATGAATGGATAATGAACTAGTCCCAAAATTGAATTTGAAGAGAGAGGGCTGAATTACCCTTGGAATCTATATTGTGTTTTCACTAAAAACAAACATCTTCCTGAAACAGAAGCAATCTAGAGGAAAACTGTTGGTACATTGGTTGGGCTATCTGTGAAGGATTTAGGGGACGACACTGGACACTCATCACACAGGATGGGAAGGAATGGGTGATGTAATCTGCTCTGTTGTAGAAGGCATCAATCTTACCACAAAGCCATTCAAGTATTGACTCCAAAAGGCCTTTTTTTTGTAGTTTACTCCCTCCCCACTACCTTGCATTAACTAACCCCTTTTTGGAATCCTATTATTTCTATATTATGTTGAAAGAACCAGGGTGTAGGTGAGGACACAAGTAGATATTGTTTTGGATATCATATGACTATGGAAGGTCTTGAGATCATCAACAATCTCTAAATTAGTCATTTAGACAATTTTTTACAGCCCTTGGTGGTATTTCATTTTTTCCTAGTTACCTCATTCATCCTAACCCAAATGCATTCATAGTCTCTAGGACATTTTTCTTGATTCAACATTTTGTTCATAAAATCAAAGGACTTAGGACTAGAATATGCCTGAGAGATTATCTGATCCAATATCATCATTTTACCAAGGAGGAAACTAAGACCTATAGTTTTATGTGACTTGGACAGGGTCATACAAGGAGAAAGGAGCAGATTTAAGATTTGAACCCACATCTTCTGACTCCAGATACAATATTCTTTCCACTGTAACATACTAGTATGCTGGCAATTAAGTGATGCAGTGAACGGCCTGAAGTCAGGAAGAGTTATTTTCCTGAGTTCATATCTGGCCTCAAACATGTACTAGCTGTATGGCCCTGAGTAAGTCACTTCACTCTGTTTGCCCCAGTTCCCTATGTGTTAAATGAGCTGGAGAAGGAAATGGTAACCCACTCTAGTATCTTTACCAAGAAAACCCTAGGTGGTGTCACGAAGAGTTGGACATGACTGAAATGACTGAACAACAAGAAGCCAAAATAACACTTTATTAATGTGGTAAGGGATACCCAAGCCTTATTGCTAGTACATTGCTATTCTAAAGCAGCCTGGTTTACCTGGGTGGTCTTCTTATCCCATGGTGATAAGCAGTGCCTGACTGCTCTAAGTCTAAGCCACTAACAGCAGCTGGGAGACAGGCATCTCCTCAGAAACTGTCACATCTTTTCAAGGACTTCTCAGTTTTACCAATAGAATCCATGCAAAACCCTCCATTTGCTGATATCACCACTCTACATACACCATCCACGTCAGCCCAGGAAAGAAAATAAGAAAACATAAACACACAAAAATGAAGCTACATTAGAACATCAACATATTGCAAAGAAGACTAGGTTACCTCTTGCATGTTACTATGTATATTTTTTCAAATATCAGATGGCATTCTTTAAAAATGCTGAAGGTACATTAATTTTGTTGCATCTGTTTTATATCCATCAATAGATCCCCTTGAAAACTGTTCTAGCACTGCAAACTACAGCAAATGCTTAGTTAGGTAACCTTTGTGTTATACAGAATTCTTAATCAAAATCAAGGAGCACAATGAGCCAGGAAATTGTATTTATGAGCTAGTTAATGACTTTAATTTGCACACCATAGTAAAAGAAAAGCAGAGAAACTATGATTCCTTTATTGCAATTTAGGAAAACATTACAGAGGGGGCTTTATATTAATCCCACAGAACTTTAATACTTCCAGAAAATCAGAATGAATCAAGACTCTTTGCCACTTTGGAATGCCAAATTCATAGCATGAACTAAAGTGGCTGACTAATTGAGGCCAAGGTGTTACATCCTCTTCCCCTCTCCTGCTGCCACCACCACAAAGAATACCTTGGAAACAGAAAGATGCTGTTTGAAAGTGTAAAATGCAATTCTGCTTAGATTTTTGGCTCCTTTGACTAATCACAACTTTGGTGTACTGATTTATAAGAGTGGAGAGATTATAACACCCTTCATGGAGCAGTGAAATCAGAAGATCTAGTTTCAAATCCACTCTTTGATGCTTGCTACCTGTATGACCTTAATCAAGTGATTTAACCTTTCTGGGCTTTGGTTTCCTCATTGATAAAATCAGGCAGTTGGACCAAATGGCCTTTGAAATTCCTTCTGATTCTGGATCTATGACCAAGGCTTTCATGTCAAAATTTTTACTATTTTTATTTGTTTATTTTTAATAATTCATTTTTTTTAAATTTTGAGTTCCAAATTCTCTCTCTCCCCCACTCCATTGAGAAGACAAGCTATATGGTACCTATTATATGTATGAAGTCATGCAAAACATATTTTCTTATTAGCCATTTGTGTGGTGGAGGAGCAAGAAAAATAAAAGAAAGTGAAAAATATGCTTCAATATGCATTCAGAGTTCACCAGTTCTTTTTCTGGAGGTAGATGGCATTTTTCATCATGATTTCTTTGATATTATCATGGATCATTGTATTGATCAGAATAACTAAGTCTTTCACAGTTGATTATCTTTACAGTATTGCTGTTACTATGTACAAAGGTTCTCCTGGTACTATTTATTTCACTTTGCATCAGTTCATATAACTCTTCCCAGGTTTTTCTGAAAGCATCCTGCTTGACATTTCTTATATCATAATAGTATTCCATCACAATCATATAACACAACTTGTTCAGTCATTCCACAAGTGATGGGCATCTCCTCAATTTCCAATTCTTTGCCACCATAAAAAGAGCTGCTATAAATATTTGTATACATATGGAATCTTTTCCTTTTTCTTTCATCTCTTTGGGGTACAGACCTAGCAGTAGTACTGCTGGGTCATAGGGCATACACAGTTTTATAACTCTTTGGGCATAGTTCCAAGTTATTTCTAGAATCTCTTATTGTTTTTATAAATGAAGTGATATTTTCCTTCACCTTCATTACTCAAGGGAGTAATGGGAAACTAACCTTGGGTTAACTAACTTGGGTTAACAGATATCTCTCTGGCTTTCATCTCCCATGTCTGAAAAATGGTGAAGTTGGAAAAGGTGACCTCCAAGGGTCCTTTTTGCTCTAAATTTGTTATCTATGATCAAATATGACCCAAGAGCTACAGGGATGAGGGAAAGAAACTCATGGGAGCTTGGTCAAACGCTGACAGAAGTGACTTTGGACCAAATGGATGAAGGGATGAGTGAAGTCCTGAGACTGGTACAAACGCACTTCATCTGTCCCCATTCTAACTGTGGAATTAACACTGGGGAAGCACAAAGTAGAACTCTACTTGCTGTAATGAATACATGAATTGAGATGTTCTTAAAAACCTAGAAGTATTTGAATGATTTTCTTTTTTTCACCCCTCGTGTAGCACTTTGTGTAAATTAATGTGGTATAATATTAAGATTTATTCAAGAGACTAAAACTGATCTGAATGCATTAGGAACAGAAACAACTAAGCAGAAACCAGCCAAACCATATGTCATGAGGCAAAAAATACTGATTAAGAAACAAAAGCAAACAACTGAAATGCTCTTTTAGAACCTTCCTGTTTGACTTCTGTCTTTTTCTTCCATTATTATTTTCCTCTATTCCAGGCAATGCTTTCTGGCATCTACCCAACTCATATTTATGTAGGACTTTTCAAAGTGCTTGACATGACTTTTAAAGACAAAATTTGCCAGAAATCTGGTAATAAATGTGGGGTTCCTCATTGTTTTATTGTCTTGTTCTATCAGTCACATTTCACACTAAGTTTTAGCTACAGATGTGACCTCATATTCACCAGAGGTCATTCACTGTCAGTATCACATATGAGAGATGCTATGGAAATCAGATCAGGAAAAGATTGCTGTTATTAGTACTTGGAGTAAACACTTAGTTTCTTAGTAGACTAAATCAGTCTGTATTAAACAAAATAACTATGAAGTACATTAAAATGTAGGATAAAGAGTCTGCCCTCACTTTCTACCAATCTCATTGGTTGGTTGAATTTTTAGTCAGCATCAGGGCCAGTTAACAATTCATCAAATTGAATAATGGCTTTGATTGGTTGTTACCCAAGTCCAACTGGCTTGATGTTATTGACGGCTTATCCTGGAAATGAAAGGGGGAGATATGACTCTTTCTATATCCTCTTATTCCATATTCTCAAGAAGAAAGAAAAAAAAACTTTATTAAATACTTAACCTAATAAATAACTTGTTAACACTTAACTATGTACCAATTACCATGCTAAGCTCTGGGGATGCAAATTTAAAAAGCAGTTCAATACTTACTCTCAAGAGCTCCCATTCTAATTGGGGGAGAAAACACGTAAGAGAGTAGAACTTCATGGCTGATGGCAAAGCCCAGGAGTCCTTAGGGTGTCTTAGCAGGTCAGATGGCAATGTTTAGGTGTCTGAAGGGCATTTTGGCAAGGCCTATGGGTTGTTCATCTCACCAGAAGGTCTTACTCAGTCCTAAGAATTTACCAAGTGTGAGTTGCTGCTGAAGAGATATTAGAAAAGGAGCAGCATCTCTGAATCATGATACTGCTACTTGCTCTTCCCAATACCTTGCAAACAAATGCACTGGGTAATTGGAACTTTCTCCACCAGCAGTTCTGGTACTTAAGGCAACTTCTATACAAGGCAGTCAGTCTTGAATGGGTGAGCCATCCTAAATATACCTTCGAGTCAACTTTGTAATTCATGATAAAATAATACAAGAAGTAATCAAGCCAAAGTCAGTTGCAAAGGAATGAAGTTTAGTTACTAGAGTGACTGAGAGGATAGTTGGAAAGTTGGAAAGAACACACGTGCCCTCTAAATTTCCCAACTTGGGCCAAAACTCTGGTGGTCCTGGGCTAGTGATGGATCTATACCCCAGATGGTCACTTTAAAGCCCTGTTCACTAAATTGCTCAACAGGTGAATTCCTGTACTAGAACTTCCTATTTTAATCTGTGAGCATTCTCTTTCAGGTTATGTCTCTAGTGTTTTGTCTATATGCCTCCCTCTTTCTCTGTATCCTTGTGAGAATTAGAAGCTTTATATTTTCATTTCCATCTTTAGAGTCCATTAAGTGGCAGAATTATTCCCCGTTGTAATCTTAGTGGAACAGAATTCTTGGATTTACTGTGATAATATCCACAGCATTAAAAATGTTTGCTGACCTTTACACTAATGCCTCTCAGTCCTCTCATTTCAATGGCCATACATGAGATGAGAGTGAGCACGTAATTCATCAGCCAGCTCCTAAAGCCACGCAACATATCACAGTACCAGCCAACACTAATAGGATTAATTGAACTCGACTGATGAAATTGTAAAAGCTCAGACTGCTAAGGGTCATAAACATTGATGCCTTAATTGAATTCAAATGTATATTAAAAAAATATCCAGTATCATAGAATCCCCTCTGCCTTTGGTCTCTTGACATTAGAGATGCTATGGAAACCTGATCAGGAAACGGTTTCAGTTATTAGTACTTGGGGTATGCACTTATGCTTCTCAATAGACTAAGTAGCTGATTAGGGGAGGGAGTAATATTCTCCCTGATTATTGGTTACACATATGGAATAAATCCTATTTTAATGGTGTCTAATGAGCCTTTCATTTTCAGTACCTTACACAAAAGCCTCTAATAGAAAGGGAAAGTAACATTTCAAAGGTCATCTTAATGCCACTTAATGTCAACGATCTGTAATCAAGCCTATATATATATATATAGAGAGAGAGAGAGAGAGAGAAAGAGAAAGATGATGATGATGATGATGATGATGATGATGATGATGATGATGATGATGATGATGATGTTGATGATTACAGCCCAGTTTTTGATTCTTTAAACAAGAAATAGTCCAAAAAATTAGCAAAGTATTACAAGCTAGAGGATTTCTGGGGGCTGAGGAAGTTGTACTTTTAATTAAATCTTATGATTTGGAAACAGTCACAGTATTACTGTGGGGGAGGTTTCTTGTTTCTTTTTTTTGTTTGTTTGTTTATTTTTGCTGTCTCCATCAAATGAATCTTCATTTGATATTTCTAAACTCAGGGACTTTTAAGTTCCCTTATTTTCTAAGACATTCAAATTGATCAATGATCTTAGTGGTGTGAAGACTCCATTTAACCATTCAGGTTGCTTCCTCTCCACCCCTTCTTATCCTATGCTGTTCTTGTCCATTTGTTCCTTTAAATATTCCACCCAAGACTCATGACTTCTCTGGTTCTTTTACTCTTTTGAAGGTGTCAACATAGGATTTCAGCTATCCATCTATTATCTCTCATTCTTGCTACATGACTAAGGCATCTTTTTTGCCAACCAAAAGTATTCTTAACTATATTGTCTGTGTTCCTCTTTGGACACAAAACATCTGAATTATGCACTAGAGTCTACATTTACCTATCACATATTGTTGTATTACGGTTGTGGTCTGCCTACAAAGCCAGAGAAAGCCACAGGTTGAAAACTATGACTCACTTTTCTTCTTATGAAAAGCTATCTTTTCTGCAACCATGGGGTCATGATATATGACAGAAGGAAAGTAGAATATCTGTCCAAATATCTTTATATCTCTCTGTGATTAAGGATATTCCTATGGAAGTAGCAAGGCTCAGGGCAGAGAAGGGCAGAGGCATACTTTATCCAGACTTAAAATGAAGGTCTAGAAAGATACCTGTTGGACTACCTGGGAGAGTAGTTCAATGCCCAGTGACCTATGGGTTGCATAACAATTTGCACTTTTAGAGTGGGTGGGTTTGAGCAACAGTATCAATATATTGTCACTAGAACTACCTGTAAAGGAATATTGGGAAATTATCTGACCTACTTAGATGAATGAGATTGTCCAACTGTGCACCAGAAAATGAGTGCTATCTCTTTGGTCTTCTAGGTTTGACCATATATTCTACTAGATACTTCTAAGAATAAGGAGGAGGCGATGACACAATAATATGACATAATATGACACCATAAAAGGAAACACTGGCTTAAGGAATAAGATACTTGTACTCTAGTCCTGCTTCTGAGCTTGCTGAATGACTTTGGATAAGTCATTTGACTTGTCTGAACCTCAGATGCCTTGCCTATAAAAGAGTAGGGGCTGATCTAGTTGATCTCTAATGTTCATCCTTCCAGGATGAACCTTTTATATTTTATTCTTCTCTATATCCACCTGGTAGACATAGCAGTTTAATGAATTGTGTATGTACTCTCTCTGTTCTTACTGTGTCAGTCAACCAATCAATCAATTAACAAGTATTTATTAAATACCTACTATGTTCCAGACACTGTGCTGGATACTGAGGGACCAAGGCAAAAAAATCTGTCCTTCAAGAAGCTTATGCTCTTTTAGGAAACACACATACATAAATAAGGACATACAAAATAGATATAAAATAAAAATACAGATACAAATTAATTAAATTAATTTGGACAGGAGAGGCACTAACAACTATAGGAATCAGGAATTTTTTTTTTTACTTCCACTTCTTCTGATTTTGATTGGGTGTAATAAGGGGGCTGTTTGTTTTCCATAGCTTCCTGTCATTTGTTTCTGCCTCATTTTACTTGTGTCTATACTATAGTTTCACTGAGATTCCAATAATGGGTAAGGGAATGAGCAAGACTCCTTAGGTAGGTCTTTAACATTTGGGTATATTACAGAATCTTCTAGCAATTTGGCCTCGGACAATTCATTTAACTTCATTAAACCCAATTCTTTGGTTATAAACTGGGCAAGATAAACCTTGGATAATCTCTCAAAGGGTGGTTATAGAGAAAATGCTTTGTGTGGACTATTAAATGCTATGTAAGAGTGAGCTATTACTCTTATTAGTTTTGAATTTGCCATCACCAACAAAACCTAAGATTCCCAAATGCATCAAATTCTGTATATATTCTGGGAGGGATTGCAGCCCAGCAATTCTAGTAAGTAATTATTTATATGTTTTATAGCAGTTGAATTGAGGTCTAGAGGGGCCATGGAAGCATTGGCCCATCTATTGGTTATAACCAGTCTAATAGGTTCCTGGGAGATCACATAGGCTCCAAGTCTTGAATGGAAGTTCAGCATCGCCACAGCAGATACAGATGGCCTCAGTTGTCCCAGATCATACAGAGATACTGACTTTGATTTCTGTGGTCATCTCAAACTGCCATGTTAGCCCTTCTTCAGCAACCCAATATTCTCTCTGCCTTAGATTTTGGAAAGATGTGGAATGGAGAGGGCATTAGTGCCTGCCCTGTTCACCCCTCAGGTGGGCCCCATAACTGAACCAAAGCCAAGAAGAAGCCATGCTCGGAACCAGGCTACAGGTTTGGCATGCCCTGAAACCACAGACTCAGTACAGCCCTAAGTGTGGTTCATTAGCTGATTCCAAGTTAAATAAACTCAGCTCCAGGAGTTTGCTCTGAGTTGTCATTCAGTGAGAACCTTATAAATAGAGGCTCTTACCTAACAATTAGGGAATAACTCCTAGTCCTTTTATCTACAGTAGAAAAAACCTGGGGGAATTGCCCCTTTTATTTTTCTTCCCTTAAGTCCTGCTGCCAAAAGCCACACAGCCTTGCATTTCTTTCACTGTGTTGTAAAAGTCCTTGGCTTCATCAGCAATCATCTTCCGTTCAGGCTAAATTTGTTCTTTCTTATGTGAAGTAGAAATCAGGAAAACACCAAAATTATTTTAAGCAAAATATCAAAATCGAAATAAACCAACATATGTCTATGAAACAAGTATAACTCCCAATCAAAAATAAATACAACTTTCATAAATTCCTTTAAATATTTCAGCATGTGGAATCCAGGCATTTAAATAGATGGTGGGTTGGCTGATTGGATCACCCTGCCCAGGTGGGCTGCCTTTTCTTTAGAGATCAAGATCTCAATTGAGAAGTCTTGATCTTTTGAAAATAGCCTCATTCATGAATGTATTCTCCTCCAGCCACTGCAATAAGGGAAGAAAAACTATAAATGACATTATGCTCTGCCTGCTAACCTTGAGGGGGAATCATTTTGGATCTCAAGACTTGAATCTTCTCCATGGCTTTGAATCTTTGAAGTTATTAAATTTCAAGAGCTATTTCAATTTTATAGGTCATCTTATACTTGTAGGTGGTCCTTGAGGGTGAAAACTGCATACTCAAATGTGTTGTAAATGTTTAAGATCTGACTGCAGCCATTCTATCCTCAATCTAATCCATTTTTCATACTATTCACCAAGTAATTTTCCCAATGCATCAATAGGGTTGTGCACATGATTTCAATAGTTCCCAGGTACCACTGTAATTAAATTTAAACTTGTGACTCTGAACTCAAGGTGCTCTAGAATCTGCCTGTATTTGCCTTTCCAGGCTTATTTGCCTTTTGTCTCCATATACTCCCTATATTCTTTGTCCCCCATTTCCTCATGACTGCTCCCATTCCTGTGGTTTTGTCTATGCTATTCCCCATCCCTAGAATAAACCATCCTATTCCTGCCCCCATCTTCCCTTCTTGAAGTCCCTCACTTCTTTCAAGGCCCACTTCCATAAAGTGTTCCCCTTTTACAAGATGATTTCTCCCTTGAATTGCTTAAAGTACTTTATACTTAACTCACTTTTCTTTGTAGCATAGATAATTATGTATTTGTCCTTCCCTTTAGATGGGGAGAGGAAGTTTGGGGTACGAGGACAAAAAGCATTTATATATTGCCTACTCTGTACCAGCCAAGTGCTGAGTGCTTTATAAATATTATCTCATTTGATCCTTATAACAACCCTGTGAGGTAGATGCTGTTATTATCCTCATTTTTCAGTTAATGAAATTGTGACAAGGATTAAGTGACTTGACCAGGGTCACACAGTTAGTTAAGTGTCTGAGGCCAGCTTTGAACTCAGGTCTTCACAGCTCCAGGCTAAGCACTGTATTGACTAGGCCACCTTGAGAATAGGGTTTAGGTTATATTTTTCCTGTGTTTTGTAGATGCATAATAAATGTTTGTTATATTGAACTGTATGGTGTAGTGGATAGAAAGATCCTTAGAACCCCAACTCTGCAGCTTATTGCATGTGTGATCTTGGGTAAGTGGCTTCATCACCCTAGGCCTCCATCTCTTCATCTGTTTAATGAGGGAATAGTAATAGATAATTTCTAAAGCTCATTGTAGCTCCAAGTCTTATGATCCCATGGATTAAAATTGCTAGAATAGCTTGAATTTTTTAAAGAATTTAAGTCCAGTAAATATTTGTGTTACTCTGCTATTGATATACTATTGAGGAAGTTTTCTGGCACTTTCAAGGTTTCATTTTGACCCCTGCTCCTCTGTAATATTGTTTTTATCAATTTGACAGCAGAGCCTACAAACAAATGGATTACTTATTTTGAAAAAGTCTTAGCCATAAAGTAGTTTTCTATTGCCAGGTCATCTTACTAGGTGTGGCTTATTCTCAGATATCTTTTTTCAACCTCTTGTAACATGGTCATGTATCGCTTTTGAATTAGAGACATTTTTAAAGGCACAGAGAAATGCTATGGTTATGAAGCATCAGTAGGCATCCTCACTGCCTTTAATGATGGCTCCTTAGGCTTCTGAATTCTGCATTATGCTAATTTGTTACTATGACTTTTGTTAGTTTACCAGTTACCAGAAAGTTTCTTCCCTCCTGGTTCTTCTAATTTAGACCAATTTGGGAATGGAAAAGTGTGTTAATTTTTCAATAAATCTTTAAGACACGCATCACTGTATTTTTACAAACTTGTCCAGATGGCTCACAGCTAATTTTCTCTGACATAAGTAATCACAAAAATCTAACCCAAATCTGGTACATAAAGTGACATGTATAGTTGGTGGAGAAATGCAATTCCTATAACATCTGAATGTTTTCAAAACTAATGCTTGCTTGCTGGCTGACTTTTTTTTAATCTGCCATTCCCCCAGGCCATTTTCCTTTCTTCCTCAATGAATTTAGTTCCTAGCTCATAGACATCTTCTTCACCCCAAATCCTGCTCTCACAGAGTCATCCTCAATTCCTCACTCTCATTCACCCCATATATCCACC
Organism: Vombatus ursinus; assembly: GCF_900497805.2. Classification (NCBI taxonomy): domain Eukaryota; kingdom Metazoa; phylum Chordata; class Mammalia; order Diprotodontia; family Vombatidae; genus Vombatus; species Vombatus ursinus. The sequence goes on from NW_020954548.1 coordinate 26,768,057, forward strand.
CAGCTGCCAATTCTTATAGTTTATATCTTCACAACATCAGTCAAATATTTTCTCTTATCCCTACTCACACAGTCATCCCCTTAGTTCATTCATTTAGTCAATAAGCATTTATTAAGCCTTAGAGTTCAAGTCTTCATTACACTTCACCTGGACTTTTACAAAGGCTTCCTAATCAATGTCCCTCCCTTAAATCTCTTTCCACCTCAAGATGCCCTCCTGTTGAAACAATTTCCTTAAAGTTCAAGTTTGGCTTTGTTACCTATCCTCCCTTCTCTAGTCCATAAGCTCCAGGGATTCCTTATTCCCTCCAGAATCAAAGAGTTAAGTTCATTGGCATTTAAAGTTCTTCACAATCTGGCTTCCTTCTGCCCTTCCAGTTGTATATTTTACTCTCCTTTACATACTCTACGATCCAGTCATACTGGCTAAGGTCCTGTTCCTCATCTGGGATATTCTTCCTCCCATATTCTTGTCTTTATGATGGCTATACCTGAAATGTTTTCCTTCTTCGCCATGACCTCAGAATCCATGACCTCCTTCAAGACTCAACTCAAACACCACCTTTGATGGGAAATCTTTCCAAGTGCCCCCAGCTGCTAGTGCCTTTCCTCCTAAGGTTGCCATCTATCTACTATGTATGTATATTGTACCTGCTTATTTATATACATTATTTTACCCCATTAGAATAAAAGCTCTTTGAGGTCAGGAAGTACTTTTTTTTTTCTTTTTTTGTATCTTGCAAACTTAAGACAATACTTAACATAGTGGGTGCTTAATAAAAGTTTGTTGGTTGATTGATCAATTAATAAAAATTAAAACTTAGGATTTCCCTGACATGACTTAAAAATTCAAGGCCCTCTCAACAATTAAAAAATAAATATTTTCTTTTTACAGTTTGAGGGCTGCAAGAAGGCCTTTTCGAGGCTAGAAAATCTCAAGATTCACCTGAGGAGTCACACAGGAGAGAAACCATACCTGTGCCAGCATCCAGGATGTCAGAAAGCCTTCAGTAACTCCAGTGACCGAGCCAAGCACCAGAGAACCCATCTGGACACTGTAAGAATGGACAGAGTTTTTCCAATTTAAGATTTAATTCCCCCGTGTTAAGAAACCCTAACATGGCAGCTAGAAAGATTGGGGGTAAGGTGGAGGCAAATTCAATTTATGGTCTGCATATTGATTATGCAAGACATTGCCCAAGGCATCAGTGACAACATAAAAGTGGCACAATCACATATTCTCACCCTTTTTTCATACAGATTCAACTAAAACCTTAAAACTAACTAATAGGAAAGCCTATATTGAATCAGCTCTCTGAGAACAGAAAGGGAATTTGAGTGGGTATCACATAGTAATTTAAATGTACAAACTAGCTGGTAGAAATTGTCATTATCATTTATGCACCAAGATGGTATACAACACATACACAAATACATATGTATCATTATGTGTGTTGAATGTGATAATTATAGAAACGTTCAGTCATTTTTCAGTCATGTCTGACTCTCGATTCCATTTGGGGTTTTCTTGGCGAAGATATTAGAGTGGTATGCCCTTTCCTTCTACAGCTCACTTTACAGGTGAGGAAACTGAGGCAAAAAAAATAGATTAAGTGACTTGTCCAGGGTCACAGAAATAGTAAGTGTCCGAGGACAGATTTGAACTCACAGAGATGAGTCTTCCTGACTCCAGACCTGGCACTCTATCCACTGCACCACCAACTGCCCTAATTAGAGAAACATAGTAGCTTAGATATTACCTCTAAAATACTCTGATTGTATGACCCTGAGCAAAGTCACTTGATCTCTCAGTATTGTAGGCAATTCTGTAAGACTCTAGGTGACAGAAAAGATACTAACCGGCATTGCCAGAAGGAACTTCTTCCCCTGGGACTACTGGCTCTGTGTATTTTCACCAGCTGTCCCCCATACCTGGAATTCCCTTCTTCCTTGTCTTGACCTCCTGGCTTCCTCTGAGCCTCAGCTAAAATCCCACATTCTTTAAGACGCCTTTCCCAGTCCCCTTTAACGCCAGCACCTTTTCTCCAAGATTATCTTCAATGTATCCCGAATATATTTTGTTTATACATGCTTATTTGCATGTTGTCTCCCTCATTAGACTGTAAGGTCATTGAGAGTGGGAACTGTTTTTGCCTTTCTTTGTATCCTTGGTGCTTAGCATAGTGGCTGGCACAGTGTAAGTTAATAATTAATAAATACCTGTTGACTTCACTTGAATTGGGGATTCCCCACACTAATGAAATCACAGGTCAAGACCCTATCCCTATACCTTTTCCTTTAGGATTTTATCATATTTTATTTTTCTGAATTAAGAACCAGATGAAGGCTCCCTGAAGCTTTTCTCATTTTCTTCAGGCATGAATTGAGTGTGTGAGTGACTTTTTGAGAATCACTATCGTTGGCTTTAGACATTATCGTTGTTTCTGTCCTTAGGCGAGCGCAAAGGATCAATGTGATATTGATGATGGATGATGACAATGATGACAGATAGCATTTATATAGTTATTTAAGGTTTGCAAAGCTCTTTGCAAATATCTCATTTCATCCTCACAACAAGTCTGTTAGGGTAGAATAGGAGTTCTTATTATCTTCATTTTTACAGATCAGGAAACTGAGGCAGAGCTTAAGTGGCTCTGGCATAATAAGAGTTAGCATTCATATAGCACCTTAAGGTTTGCACATTATCTCATTTGATTCTGGACAGTTCTATGAAGTAGATGCTATTCTTATCCCCATTTTACAGATGAGCAAACTAAAGCACTCAGAGGTCAGGTAACTTTTCTAGGGTTACACAGCTAAATAAGTGTCTGAGGCTGGATTTGAACTCAAGTCCTTGTGACTCCAGGCCTAGTGCTTATGTCATTGGCTGCATTAGTACTTCAAATATTCATATTTCATTAATGTGGGTGATACACATCAAAAAACCTTCTGTGCCTTCGTAGATAGTTATCTGTGAGTTGTTATGGCTGAAAAATTTAATCCCTCTGATCACTTGAGAGCCAACTGTTTGGGGATGAGCATCTGAATTTAGCCAAGCCAATCCTCATATGAAAGTTCTTAATGGCCAAATGCCGTCTAGGTCAGTAGGTAGAGCCTTTCTAGCTTGGTAAGAGCTTTTAGTTTGCTTTCCACCTGCATGGACTTGTAGAACCCAAAATTCCATCTCCACCACTATGAAGCATTAAAGCTGGCTTTAACAGGAGAGTAATATGATAGTAGCATAAAGAGGGAACAGCTAGGTGATGCAGTGGATAGAGTGCTGGGCCTGGAGGCAAGTCTTGTCACCTTGTGTGCCTCAGTTTCATTATCTGTAAAATGAACTAGAGAAGGAAGTGGTAAACCATTCCAGTATTTTTGCCAAGAAAATATCAAGTAGGGTCACAAATAGTCAGACATGACTGAAATGACTGAGGAAAAACAACAACAACAAAACATAAAGAGGTAGTGTCATGTAATGGCTTAGAAGGCTGGCTTTAAACCAGGAAGACTTGAGTTCAAATCCTAATTCTGACTCTACTGTCTGTATGACACTAAGTAAATCACTTAATTTCTCAGTGACCTGGGAAGCTAAGACAATGAGTTGGAGAGAAGGGAATTGGCTTGCATTGGTATATAGAGTTTCCTCACTTGGGAGTTCTCCCATAAAAGCAAAATCTCAGGTTCATGGTTGAGCCCCAGTAATAGTTGCTATTTGTATAGCATTTTAAGGTTCGTGAAATGCTTTACACACAAGATCTCATTCGATTTTTGTAATAACCCCATGAGGTAGGCGGTATAAGTACAACTACCCTCATTTTGCAGTGATAGCATTCAGCTAATTAATCCTAAGGGCACAATTTAAGTGTGTATCCCGTATCTCTGCAGCCACTTGAACTTTGAAATACACCCTGTGAAAACAATTGCTTTTCAGTATTATGCCTTTAACTCTCTTAATGTTCTGAATGTTCTTTATCTCTCATCTTCATATACCTTTCAAACATCTCTGCTTATTTTTTGAATTGCATTGATATGCCTTTGTTATTTGCTTTTCCAATATGCATGGCATTCTCCTCATATGTGACCAGTTATGATGATATGTAATTCCACTTAACTTAACAAAAGCATCAGGATAAATGTATTATACATATCGGGTATCTCTTATCCCACATTCTTGCAAATAATGTATTCATGACAGTACTTTTTCAGTGTTAATATTCTGGTGTCTATTATTAAACTATAGCAGAGCTTGAGTTTTAAAAAGATACTGTTATTTCTACACACCTTCTCATACATATTTACAATTATTCTGATATCATCATTGACATATTTATTACATTTTTATTTGTTCTTATTTGTCACCAGTGATAGCAAAAGTATTCTAGTATACAAACATTATATGCGTTTGAGGGGGGATATTTCTATCTAGAAAGCTTTTAGATATAGCCAGGTGGAGCAGTGGACAGAGTTCTAGGCTTGGAGTCAAGAAGACTTAAGTTCAAATTTGGTCTCAGACACTTAGTGGCTGTGTAACAAGCAGCAAATCAGTTAACCTCTGTCTGCCTCAGTTACCTTTATCTGTGAGGTGATAATAACAGCACCTACTTACAGGGATATTGGGAGGTTAAAATGAGATACTATGTGTAAAGCACTTAGTAAAGCTTAAAGTGCTGTATAAATACAAGTTTGTGTTATTATTCATTATGCCACATGTTCTAACAACATGTTGCTAAAATACTTATATATACATACATATATGAATATACATGCATGGAAACATATACATATGTAAACCAAACATATAACTATATTAAGCATATACCACATGCAAAGAATTGTGCTAGGTGCTATGGAGAGATACCAAAATCAAATATGATATGGCCCCTGTCCTCATGGAACTTATAGAAGGAGAGCATAACTTGGAATAAAACTATTACACGCAAATAATACATAAATGCAGAAGAAAGGTCCAAACCAAGTACTGTTTGAAGTATGGAGAAGACTGAATCATTGCCAGCTGTGGGCAGGGGGGTCAAGGAAGGCTATCCGGGACAGATGACATTTGTGCTGGGAAGAATTTCAATAGACACAGTTGTTGGTAGGTGGTTTCCTGCATGAGAAAGAGTATAGTATCAAAAACAGGAATCAGGCCAGTGCAGGGCCGAAGATTCACACGTGGAGAGTTCAGGTGAATGTTGTGTGATATAGTGCCAGGTTAGGAAGAGCCTAGAACCCCAAACTAAAAAAGATTGATCCTTATTTAGCATCCGTTCAAAAAGTTTTGATTAGAAAGAGTGATTTGGTAAGATTTTTGCACTGGGGAGATTACTCCGGCAGCAATATGAAGAATTCATAAACAAAGCCAGTTCGAGAACCACTGATCTAGAAACTTCCTCTGCTCATTGTGCTATGAAAGTAACCACGGCCCATCCAAAGGTGTGCCGGGTGAGCACATGTAGTAATAAGTGCTGCCCAGCTGGAAAATATTGATTTATGGGGCCAGTGATGGACTATATATTATTTGATCAAGTCCAACCTTAACTAAGTTGGAAAAATTTCACCATCAAGTTGGCCATAGGGTAATGAATTTTCCCACCACCACTACCCATAAAGACCATCTCCTTAGGAACTGAGAGATTGGCCGTGTTCATAAGAAGAGGCAGCACCCACAGTGGTAAAATCACAGATCCTTGAAGTATAGAAGGAAATATTCATCATGCTATAATATTTCTAACAAAGCATTAGTCCAAATAAATTTATACTATAAAAGACTAACCTTTTATCAGTCCATCAACAAGGTCATCATTTATGAGACCTGTTTTGCTCATTTAAAAAATCATTTAATTATTTCTGAAAATGTTTGTTTTGTGGATGCCTTTATATCCAATTAGAGGAAAATATTTTCACAGTCTAAAAAACATCCTAAAATATATGTTTTCAGTCATCAAACTACAAGTTAAAATCTGAATGAAAAGGACAGATATTCAGGTTGAACCCGGAGGAGAGGCATATATATCACATAGATTGTAAAATAGTATCAACTTTATCTGTCTAAAAAAAGATTAACTACTTTCAGAATTAGACAAGTGATCTGGGGCTTTCTGTAACTGGGTTTCAGCTAAAAGATTGCAGGGGTAAGCAAAGAGAAGACGAGCATGTAAAATGCATCCATGTTGTACATACATGGGCCCAAGTGTTTCTTTGACCAAACTCCAAAAATAAACATAAATGATATGTTGACTATCCACTGCTGTGCATTGTGTAAATCTCCTCTCCTCTCTATCAATATAGGTAGTAAAGAGATGATTGATTGCATAAATATAGACATCATCCTCAAGGTCAGAATGATTGCCAAATGGAAAAGAAACAATAGGCACATTTTTCTAAAACAGCCGTGGGAAATACTAGAACTAGATCTGGCTTCCAAAAATTAGGCTCCTAGAACTATAGAGATGGAATGAAAGTTGAAGATCACCTAGTACAACTCCATTATTTCACAGATGAGGAAACTGATGGCCAAAGAAGTTAAGTGATTTGTCCAAGGTAACAAATGAGATAATATTTGTAAAGTACTATGTTAAATAACTTAACTAGGCTAGTTAGAGTAAACAATGATATGGCTTCACGATTCGCTGTGAGATTCTACCCATTCTCTGAATCAAATGTAACCCACTATACAGGAAGGAAATCATATATAGTCTTTCCGGAGTAGGATAATGTTATCCCCATGTCACCTGGTCCTTACAATACCAAACATGCAGATCAAAAATGGAAAAACACAGTAAAATAAAGCATAGATGTTGTCTTTACAGAACAACAGTGGAGTTTAGATATTGGAAAAGAGTAGGATTTTTGACTTGTTTTTAATTTGTATTTGTACACTGGGCATCTTGCAGAAGTGAACTTAATGCATCATCTGTCAAATCTATCAACTATTTAGTTAATTATTGACCATTTCCATGAAGTGTAAATACATTTATTTTCTAATTTCCTGTACTAAGGACTAGCAAAAAAAATTGACTACTAAAGGCCCATTGTCTCAAACATTTACTATAACCTTTCAATACAGTTGATACGTATATTGACAGGGATGCATTTTGCATTAAATTTATAGTACACTTCAGAGGTCATGTCCCAGAAAAGCAAAAAAATTTACACTTTACTGAAAGCTGACTCTATGTAAACATAATTAGATGGGACATCAGCGAAAGAGCATCTAGCTTCTGAAATAGATGCCTCTAAGGTCTTTTCTAGTTCTGACATGTAATAATTCTATGATTCTGAGTAATCTTAACAACTTGTTAAGATTCCCTTACAAACAGCAAGACCAGTTTTCTGACCCCGTACAACTCACACAGTTGTGTAGGTGGTCCATGGTGAATAGGAATCATCAGGACTTTGGGTCACATCTGAGTCAACCAAGTACTTCTAGATATTACCCTTGTAAAAAAGCAAAATTCTTTTGCAAAACTAATCGTCTGAAAAGCCTGTAAAACAACCTGCTTAATTGGGTCCTGTTTCTCATCTGATACCTTTTATGCCTGTTTTTTGCAACATACGTTTTTTTTTCTACTCATACTACACTAACTTTTCCCTCTTGATTCTCTCTCTCTGAATCAGGTCTCTTCTGTAACATTTCACAGTCTTTTCTGGACTATACTACAACTTCTTTCCCTGACTCACTAAAGAATGTGTGTTTGCTAGTTTCTGACTATGCCAAAGATTACTCTCAGGGCAGCACAATTGTAAGTACAACTTGACACACTCCCTAATAATTCCAATGTTAAAAAAAAAATGTCACAGGGTTTCGTGCTATGTAGGTTGGTGAATTGTAAAGTAGATTCTTAACAGTGATCAAAGATTCTCCGTCTCTTTGTTTTGGGTGTTGCTTTTCCCCAACAAACCCTGCTTTCCTTTTTTGACCTGACATAAAATTACCAGGTTTTTCTACATGGATTTTGTGTTTATTATCCAGTATTTGAGATCAGAGTCAGTGACAATTCATGTTTTGGAAATCAGGAGGCTTAGAATGGATTTTTCCCTCGTTTGCCTCATGATTTAACCACAGCTGTTTCTTTGTTTCTTTTTTATTTAGAAACCTTATGCATGTCAAATTCCAGGATGTACCAAACGCTACACAGATCCAAGTTCCCTAAGAAAGCATGTCAAGGCACATTCTTCCAAAGACCAACAGGCAAGAAAAAAGGTAATTTTTCAGAGTGCTGCCCAGTCAGGAAAATATACCCTCAGATACTGTTATAGCATTAGCACAGCGCTGATGCTGGCCATATTTAGATTGCTCAAGGTGTAACGTGTTTTAGATTGTTTAATGAGAGAAGTCTTCCATGAAGAAATGTTAAGCCTACTGCTTGTGTACCTAATACATACAGATAGGAATCTGTGGGATTGATTCATTTGTAATGAAAATCAGAGAAAATGATGGTAGAGAAGTCACCTGAGTTGAAAAGTCACCCTGTGCCAAAAAAAAAAAGAGCTGAATATTTAGTAAAAGATACAAATTAGGGGAGGATGAATCCCTGTTAGACATGTTCTCATAAAATATTAGTTAGTTAAAACTGTTCCATTCCTGATAATGTAGGAAGCAAAAGCCTTGAAAGTAATAAACTTAGTAAACAATACTACAGTCCCTCCCTCCTACCCCAAACCCCCATCTCACTTCAGGCCAAGAGAACAGCCCTGCCTGTCATTTCTATCTGTACAAATTATTTCTGACCCCCACCCCTTAGTATTTTCTCATCAAGAGGAAATTGAAAAGAAATTCTTCTGTCATGGCAGCCAGCTGTAAAGACTGCTTTATGTTTGTGGGCATGTAGGACATCTGACATGTGTGACAGTCAAAAAAACTCAGACCCTTAAGGTTCAAATGTCCTACCACAGCAGTAAACTGTGTTGGCCCATTGGGGCTGATGTTGGGCTCCTGGAGTGTTTGACTAGTGATGAGTTCTATATATGACTTGTAATCTCAGTGATTGCCAGTCTCTTCTGAGTGTCATTTGAGTCCCCTCTAAACAACCCAGAAGGCAGTCTGAGACTCAACTCGTTTCAAGAGATTGAACTGTGTGGCCAGGGAATCAAAAGACGGTTTCAGGTCAGCCCTCTTTCTAGTCAGAAGCGATGAGTTCTTTTACGCCTTGAAATAGATTTAGTGCTTTTATGTTGGTAAAATGCTCTACAATCCTTTGTATTGTTCATTTTCCCTTCCCAAAGAGTTGCCAGCACAAGGTTAGGCTGAGTGCTCAAAGCTATGACCTCTTCTGAATGAAGTAGAGTGGTGCCTAGGTGCTGAAGAATTTGATAGATGTTCTCAGTCACGTGGGCACCCACCCTGGGAAATGAGGTACAGGAATCATTTAAACCTCTCTTCTTGAAATACTGTCAGACCTACCTAGCCCAGACCCCATATGGTTAGTATTTGCAATATTTAGGCACAGACTGGACTAAAATTTTGTATTTTCCCTGGAAAGATAAAGATTGTGTTCCTTTTGCATTATCAGTGAGGGAAATGATTGGCTCAAGTAAATTACTAATGCAGACAAGAGTAAAAGAAAAGGATTTAATCCACTTAGAAGCACAATCCACAGCACAAATAATTGCAGAGAATGACAGGGAATCTAGCAGAACTGCTATTTGGGTAGCCTCATGATGGTGATTCACATTTAACCATGAATAAAAACTGCCTTCCTTTACAAATGTTGCAGAATGTTGCAAAATGTTGGATGCTTCACTGATTCATGCTGGCCTTCCTTCATTGTTAGTTAGTGGGATTTTACTATAACATCAAGTCCATAACACAAATGACATTGTAGGTACTAGCTCAGCCCATTTTCTTTTTCCATTGAATGAAAGAACAGAGTGAATGGGGGAAAAAAAGGCATTTATTAAGTGCTTACTACATGTTAGGCATTGGGGACACAAATACTTTGAGTAACTTTTGGTGTAGAACACAATATATGATTCGTACATAGAAGAACATATGGGGCAGGGACTGCCTCAATTTCATTTTTATATACCTAGCCCAGTGCCTTATATAGAGCAAACATTTTATACTTGTCAATTAAAATATACAGTGCTATTTTCTCATACCTAGAAAGTATCATGGATTCAAAGAATTCAACAGCTGGAAGGGACTTCATAAACAATCAAGTCCAGGGACTCTTAACTCATTATGTATCATGGACCTCATTGGCAAAGTTTATGGTGGACCCCTTCTCAGAATAATGTTTTAAATGCATACAATAAATAGGATTACAAAGGAATTCCATTGAATTACACCTTACAATAATTACAATTATATTGAAATACAACTACCAAAATATTTTAAAAAAATACTCAAACCCAAAGTTAAGAACTCTAGTGTCCTTATATTACCACTGAGGAAAGTAAAGCCCAGAGATACTAGGGAACTCCTTTAAGGTCACCCATTTGGTCGGTGACTGAGCCAAAACCAGACCCCAGTTCCACTCATATTTAATCCAATGCCCTTTCTAACACATCACAGATTCCTCTCTTCTCATCTCTTATTCAATTTAAAAGATGCGGCAGAAGGAGACAGAAGACTATCAAATGGAAAAAAGGGTATCTTCAGGAAGTATTTTTGGTTTTTTTTGTCCTCATCCCAATTTCTGTGTAAGGGATCAGCAGATTTTGTTTTGTGAAAGATGCTCACAACACAATTTAAGAATAACAGCCTTTTAGGCCACAAAATAGAGTTTGAGGGTCAGTTCTTAGCAACTTTCAAAAGGCAATTTAGAGAACACAGAAACAAACTTTCTAGGACCATTAGCATAAAAGGATACAAAACCATGGTGTGCTCTTCATATCGTCATATACAAAATGAGGTAGTCTTTTGTGTGTCATTGCTACTGTTTTGTTCATTTCTAGCAAATGGCTGAGCTGGACTTGGCTTGTTATTATTTCCAGGCCAGTGCTTACTTTCATTTTTTTAACCTGTTCATCTACCAAGGACTTAAAAACAAAAATAAACATTAACCCCAGGAGGAACAAGGCTAATACATTTGACATCAGTCAATTTGAATTTTCAAACCTTGCATCGGCATTCTAACATATAATGTTTATAAGGTACAATGGAGTTACTGGACCTTCGAGAAATTCTAATTGCTAACTCACATCATGCTTTGGTATTTGAAATATTTCCTGGCAGTAATAATAAAAAATGCAAGAAACAATAAACCTTTTAAGGCAGAATTAAGATTATTTACGACTTTAATTAAAATAGAAAATTGGCATCATGTCAAAAAAGCCTTTACAAAAATGTGAATTCATCAAAAATAACCATAAAAATTCCAAGGTGATAAAGGCATAGTGGGGTAATAGTTCCAGCCCTAGGGAACTGTTCTGTTGAAAAGAATGAAACCCTTTACTGTCACACCCTGTTAGTCATGGATTCGTTTAATATATCCTGCCTGACTGCCTCTAATCCTCTTTTTAACCTCCCCCTAGACACTAAATGACATTATTTTGGTGTCTTAAGTTGCTGGCTTTATGAGACTGCACCCTGAAATATGTTCTAGAGACCAGGCACCTTCAGTCACAGGAAAAATTTGTAGAAGTAGGTGGCAGAGATATCACACATCTAAGGATGAACAGTTCCCAACCATAAATCTCTTGTTTTTGTCCCCACACCTGTTGAAATCCATCTTCGGAACCCAGTGTCCAGTATTCATCCCATTTCTGCCAAAATATACACCTATTTCATGGAAGGAGGTGAAATAAAATAAGAAAAAGCCTAAAATTGCAGTTAATTGGTATTCAAGCTGTGCAAAAATATTCTCTTCTGCAGAGGAATTGGGATAATTTGACTCATTGCATGCAGAGTAACTTTTCTCATAGCATAATATGTGCACACCCACACAGCTCATCAGCTGGTGTGCAGACTTCTTCCATGTAATCTGCTTTGCAGATCTTGAATCCATTAAATAAATGATCCACACAGGTAAAAGAGCATTGAATCCCAGTCACCAGCTATGTTCTCAACTGGGCATGGAATTGATCCTGTAGGATGAAAAGCAGATTTGTCTTTCAATTCAATATGCTGAAGAGAGGATGAAAAAAGAGACAATTCAGGCAATGAACCACCTGAAGAAATTTTTCAGGGCTACAAAAGCTTTATCAGATTTTTTTTTTTCATTTTTACCTTTGAAGATCCATAAGCAAGGGATGTTTCCTTCAACTCTGCCTTGTTAATTTTTTTTTTAATTAAGAACAAAAGTTCCATGACTCTTTGTTAGAGATATTAAGAATGAGTCTTCAGTTTGTGTGATGCAGCTTTGGGAGGGATTCTTGCAACACTGACCTTCGATCTCAGACAATGAATACCACCTCATTTACATTCAAGGATGCCACGAGGAAAGCCACAAAACACAGAATTTAAAATGTGTACAAATACACCTAGTGTTTATACTTGCCATCTATAGAAAACTAGCCCCAGATATCCTCTAGACCAACCTCTAAGGCAGAGCAGTTATAATCCTAGTATCTTCCTGCCTATTACTCAGCTTCCCACCACTTGGCTGGAGGACTGTAATCACTAACTTTGCAATCTATCACCCTCTTATTAAAATAGGATGTGGGTTCACCCTATTTGGGGTAATATGTATGCTCTTGAAAAGCTGTGTGAAAATTTAGGGCTGGTTAATTGGATCATATTTTTAATAGGCTAGAGGAACGAATTATTTAAAGTAATCTGATGAATTCTTTGGCAAAGTAAATAATTCTTCTGTAAAATAGTCACCATACAATCAATCATATTTATTTAAAATGGGATGCACCTGTATGAGCCAATGGAAATAAGATCATCTTTGAAGTCCCTTTCAGCTCTTTTATCTTGTGATAATTCGTGATAATTTTCATTAAAAACAATGCTACATAGTAGACTTCTGAATAGTACACTGGTTTAGGTTTGATTAATTCAATGGTTTACAGCTAATGGTGGCTTTCAGTGAAAGCCTATGATACACTAGGCTGTAAAAGACCCCATGATTCCACAGTTCCCCCACCCTCAAAAGCAAGACCATGTCTGAACTCACAGGTGCCCTCTTCTGGTTTCAAGCTGCCAATACTGCTCCTTGCTTACTTGAGTGTGAACCTTAGCTTCCCTGCAAGGAGGAAGTCACAAGGTTTTCTGCACCTTCTCATAATCCCTGATAAAAATATCTCCAAACTTCTACTATGCGGACAGTAGGTGTAGGCAGGAGGTACTCTGGAACCATAGAATCTAGACTTGGTTTCCCCACCTCTTCTTTCAACCAAGATGTCATAAAAGTATTTTAGAGAAACATTCTTAATTTGGCCTTGTAGAATTTAGAATTTACAAAAGAATTGATTAAGTTATAAAAAAAAAAAAGCAGGATAGGTCTAACTACCAACCCTTTGGTAGCTTGTCTGCTCAGCCCGAGAAAGCATAATGCCTGAAAGATCCACATTGCAGTCACTTCATTCACTGGTGACAGTTGGCCTGTTTTTGGACTAGACTCCTGACCCCAGTCAGACATATCTTAAATGTACGTCATTAGGGATCTGAATAAACCGTGTGAAATATAGGTTACCAGTAGCCAGGATGAGAATGTGGATGACTCAGTGCAAATCAATGACCACTGTTGGAAACACAGGTCAAACTACATGACTTACTGATGATGAATCAGTAATGACTTCCTTGTATCCTGAGACCAGTATATCTCCTCTCTCTGCTCTCCCTGACAGTGATATCATCAGCTTCCATGAGTTAAATTATCATCATTATGCAGATGACACCTAGATCTATATATCTAACTATACTCATTTTCCCCAAAATTCTGGTCTTTTATAGCTTACCAACTAACTACTGGATGTTTCCAGCTAATTTTGCCATAAACTACTTAAGCTCGAGATATCTAAAATGGAACTTGTTACCTTTCCCCCCATACCCACTCTTCTTCCTGACTTCTGTGTTTCTTTAGATGGTTCCACCATACTTCTGGGCTCCTAGGTTTGCAATCTCAGAGTTATCCTTGACTCTTCATTTTCCTACCTTCATATACAATAAGTTGCCAAGTCTTGTAGATTTTATCTCCATGACATCTGTCCCATCTATCCCTTTCACTCTACTCACATGGCCATGACGCCAGGCCCTTTCACTTCTCCCCTAGAGTATTGTAGTAATTTTTTAATTGGTCTCCTTGCCTCATTTCCACTTTTTTTAATCCTTACACCACAGTTGCCAAAGTGATAATGTATTCAGGTCTGACCACATCAGGCAGGGGCAAAATGAATAGAGTTCTGGGCCTAGAGTCAGGAAGACTCCTCTTCCTGAGTTCAAATCTGGCCTTAGATACTTATTAGCTATGTGACCCTGGGTAAGTCACTTAACCCTGTTTGTCTCAGTTTCTCCTCTGTAAAATGAGAGGGAGAAGGAAATGGCAAACCACTCCAGTATTTTTGCCAAGGAAACCCCAAATGGGGTTATGAAGAGTCAGACACAACTGAAATGAGTGAACAACAATAAGAACTGACCATGTCACTTCTCATGTTCCAGCTTCTGACATTTTCGCTGGCTGTCTCTCATAGCTGAAATAAATGCTCTTCCTCCTCATCTCTGCCTATCAGCTTCTCTGGCTTCTTTGAAATACTATCTAAAATCTCATCTTCCACAAGAAAACTTTCCCAACCCCTCTTAATTCTAGTTAATTCTAGTTCCTTCTATTAATTATTTCCCATTTGTCCTGTACATAGGCTTGTTTGTATATATTTGTTTATTGTCTTCCCTGTTAGATTGTGAGCTCCTTGAGGTCAGGTTCTGCTTTTTGCCTCTTTTGTATACCCAGCACTTAGCACAGTTTCTGGGTAGTATGTATCTAAGGTGGGATTTGAACTCAGTTTTTCCTGATGCTGAGTCCAGCACTAGATTCACTATGATTCACAATGATGATAGCAAGAATTTGAGTCAAGGTGATAGGAAATGTCAACACAAATAGGTAAGTCAAGAAGAGAGGTGGGTTTGAGGGAAAGATAAAGGCTGCCATTTCAGACTCTGTGAGTTTGAGGTGCCAATGATATGTAATGGTGGAGGTGTACAATGAGGCATTCTAGATTCTTCATGAGAACACCATTCATGTGACTGACCTTGGGGTTTGAATGTGTTTAGGTAGACCAGTGTAGCCTAAAATGGGCAGATGGTTGGAATGGAGGTATTAAATCACTGAAGGTCACAGTAGAAGTCAAGATGAAGTAAGACAGGAACTTCAGAGTCCTGAAGCTCAGAGACAGAGTAGAGCTGTTGAAGTGTTTAGAAGGTGATCGTGTTGGAAAGGAGGGATGTCTATTCTATTTGGCCCCTGACGGTAGCACAAGGAGTAAGGGGCTGAAGTTTTAAAGAAGCAATTTAAGGCTTGAAACTAGGAGAAAACTTTCCCAAGTAGAATGGGCTGATTCAGAAGGTGGAAGAGGTTCCCCTCATTGAAGTTCCTCCAGTAAAGGCTGGGTGAAGACTTGTTAGGAATCTTATAATGGGGCTTCTTTGGGGGAAAGAGTTATAAATTGGACTAAATCAATGGTGTTAAAAGCAAATAGAACCAGGGACACTAAACCTTACACAAAGATCTCTGCAGGCTTCATGTTGACTTAGTAGACTGCAAATTAATATTATCTATGTAGCTATGTTTCATTCTGGGGGTGGTTAAGTGGGTCAGTTGATAAAGCCATGGCCTGAAGTCAAGAAAACCTTAGTTGATATCCAGCCTCAAACACTTAGTAGTTATGTGACCTTGGGCCAGTCACTTAATTCTGTTTGCCTTAGTTTCTTCATCTATAAAATGAACAGAAGAAGGAAATGGCAAATCACTGCAGTATCTTTGCCAGGAAAACCTTAGATGTGGTCATGAAGATTTGGACATGAGTGAACGGCAGCAACAACAATGTTTTATTGTGTTTTTCTTTTCTTTTATTAACTATTTCTCAATTATATTTTAATTGGTTGGGCATACTGGAGTGTGGCTGGCAGTGTTTTTGACCCCTCAAGGCCAGATGGCTGCTGAGGTCTCTTACAATTCTGAACTTTATGTCATAGTCATTCTCAAGAACTTCTTTTTATTTGAAATTCAAACTCAGCGACAATTAGAATCAGTAAATTGTACCACTACTTTATCATTGTATCTTCAAAACCTACAATTTCATGTGACAGAATTTTACTTTTTTTTATCTAAAATTATTTGAAAAGCAAAACTGTCGCATTTTATTGAGCTCTGCAGAGACCATCAGATAAATACCCAAAGAATGAGGGCATTTTGACAATTGTTCTCATGATCAACTCAGTATGTATGGTATCGAGCATTGTCCCATGTGCAGTGAGTTACTTACTAATTGCTTTTTGATTGATTGACTGACAATCTTAAGCTTTCTTCTAAGCCTCACATTCCCTTGGCTGATTAGTTTCTGTTGAATCCTCATGCAAATAATTAGTCGAGTTGGGGGGAAGGGAAGGAGGTGGTGATTCAGCTCAAACTCTCATGCTACTTACTTACTTAAAGAAAACAATACCAAAGACCAACCTAGTCTTATAAATGTTCTTGGTGGGATTTCTACACTTTATTTCAAAGTCTAAAGTGCAGTCTGAAAAAATGGCTGGTACCGACTGGTGTTTTAAAATGTTTGCTGTGGTATTTACAGTCTCTGTTCCCTGAACTTAATTCTAATCTCCAGCTAGGACTGATTGCTGTCTGAGATGCCGTCCTTAATGGCAGGACTATAAATTTCTACTACATTAGGGTTTTCCATATTCTTGATGATATTTCTCTCTCTCTCCATCTTTATTTGTTGAATTTATTCACTGAGCTGGGAAGATTTTTTTTTTCTGAATGCCTTCACACAAGTGCCTTAAGAAATCTAATTTATAGACAGTGAGTAGAAGTTTAGCATTGTATAAGCCCTTGGGCAGGAAATAGGATGCAATCTGATCTTCTTTTGAGCTGAACTCCTTAGTACTCCAGACCTGAAATATGGGACTGATGGGCTCTTGGCCAGGGTTGGAGTGTACCTAACAAGAGCTGATAAAAATATATTTTCATGGAATCTTGTAAGTCTGATCAAAAAAGCTTTATACTGAAAAGGAAGAGAGATAAAAAAAATTGCCTTCATATACCACCAAATGAAATACCATGGAGAATAACTATAATGTAGGAGAAGAGTAATAGAAATGCCTTGAAATTCATGGGAGGAAAAAAAAATCCATAAAAGGAGCCCATGGCCTCCAGAGGCTAGACTCAAATTTATAAATTTTGGGCAACAAGCAAGGTGAACTTAGAAATGCTAAGGCAAGGATACAAATTTGACTTCATAGGCCTCACTGGGACTTGGTGGGATAACAGAATTTCAGAAATGAAAAAGACCTCAGTGGCCACTGAACCCAACCTATACCCCCACAGAATCCTTGGTTATTTATTCTTGGCTTTAAGACATCAGGTGAGGGGGGAAACTCACTATCTTCTAAAGGAAGCCCTTACATTTTTGGAGAGCTCAAATTATTAGAAAGTTTTTCATTATATTCGGTCTTAATTTACCTTTTTTTTTTTTTTTTTGGTAATTACCACCCATCACTGCGATTTCAGGTTTCTGGAGCCAAACAGTTGAAGTCTAATCCTTCTTCCATAAGACAGCTTTTTAAGTACTTGAAGATAGCTGTGGGATTGAAATATAACTCTAGAAGGGCATCTTATTGAAAAGGATAAGGATAGATAAAAGAGAGTGGTGGTATAGCATGGCATATTATATATATTATATATTAATTATATATATTAAGAAGATATGCTGATGTGAGAGAATCCAGAAATCAAAGTAGGGGGGCACCAGTCAATCAGAAAGTATTTATTAAATACCTACTATGTTGCTATATGCCCAATATACAAGTACAAAGAATAGAATAGTTTCTATTTGCAATGAGCTTACATTCTAATGAGTTGTTATAGAGAACATTGGAGTGAGGAAACTGAAACAGAGGTAATAGTATCTGGTACCTAGTAGGTGTTTAGTAAATATTTATTCTACTATATTCTGTTGCCATTGTGGTATGCTATGAGGATTTGGGGAAATCTAACACCAGCTGGCACAGAGGCTTGCTGTAATTGTGAGGGAGGGTTTCAATTATCCAGACATATGTTGGCCTCTAACAGGTCTTCCAGCTCTAAACCTGTGATCAAACAATCAATAAACATTCACTAAGTGCCTACTATGTGCCAGACAATGTGCTAAATGCTGGGGATGCAAAAGGAGGCAAAAGACAGTCCTGCCCTCAAGTTGCTTACAATAATGATCCAAATTCTGACTTTGAGTCTAGATACACTCTCCTCAAAGCATTCTTCCTATCTAAAAGTCTAGTAACTTGTATAAAAAAAAGGAAATGGCTAGGCACCCTATTTATGTGCACGGAATCCCCTATGCCAACCATCATTATTTGAGGGAGAATGGTCAAGCATTTATTTGTTACCAAAGTTTTGGAATTACCAGGTTTACATGTGTGTGTGTTTCGTGGAGATAACAGGAAAAATGTATTTCAACTGAACTTATTGAAACTTTAATACTAATAACCTGGTCTTCTCTATCCACAGACAATTTTAGGGTTGTCTTTGCTTTTTACATAATTTTCAGCAAGTTTGCATTTACTTGTAGAGACCACAGTGTGTAGGCATGTTATTCCTATCTCTTTTTTTCCCCTAACTTTTTAAAATAGGTATCGTTAGAGGTCATGTGTTTGTTAAAGAAAGTTTTCAGATATTTTGACCATATCTTAATGCCTCGCCAAGAATCCATTTGTACCAAGAGAATTCTGGAACAGTTTTCAGTTGGGTTTTAAAAAGGGGCAAAGTGGAGCAAAGTACTATGGAGATCCATCTCCCCCAAATCCATGAGGTTTAGAAAATGGGTGTGAGATTATAGATCTAGAAGACTGAAGTTGCCTAGAAACTTTCTTGATTTCCTGTTGACTCTCACTATATTCTCCCAAATATCAATATTGTTATCATAGAATATGAGTACTCAAAAGTACCTTATAGTCTATTCTAGGGGTGAGGAACCTGCGGCCTTGAGGCCACATGTAGCCCTCTAGGTCCTCAAGTTCAGTCCTTTGACTGAATCCAAATGGGTCACACTTAAGGACTTAGAGGGGCCACATATGGCCCCGAGGCCCCAGGTTCCCACTTCTGGTCTATTCCAACCCATTCTTTACCATGAAAGTCCTCTGTAACACTGCCAGGTAAAACTTTATTATTCAGTTTCTTTTACTTCTAGTGACAGATGAGAACAATGAACCAAATCTAAGAAGGTTAAACTTGATAGGGATAAATATAAAGTTCATAAAGAGAAACCTTCATAGTATAGGGTAGGGTCTCATCTGTATGGACTGTTTCCTGTGCATCTGATTAAAGGGGTTGAGAAGACTCATTAAAAAATTTCTGTTGGTTCAGTTCAGGGATCAAGTGGAAATTCTTTTGTGATAAGTGTCTTGCACATAACAGGTATAAGTGAAATTTCTTAAAGTGTTGTTAGTAGAAACTGATATTTTTTACATTTGTTGCATTTTAATTTTTAAAAAAGTATTTTCACACCCACAATTTCATTGTATTCTCTTGCCCTCAGTAGTCATGATGAATCTGGTATTTACTAAGAAATTTTTTTAGGTTTAGTTCTGATCCATATGTAAACTAGAAGATAAATAGATTTAAAGGGGGGGGAAGAAAGCTAAGTATTACGTCTACAAGTAATATGTCCCTTTCTTACATAATTCGATCTATAAGTAAGCATTTATTAACTACATCTTTTGTACTAGGCCAAGAGTAGACAACCTGAAGTCTCCAGGTCACATGGTTCCCCACCCTTGTATACTAGATACTGTGCTAGGTGCTGAGCGTATTAAAAAGAAAAAAGAAAAAAGAAAAAGAAAAGCCTCTACTATCAAAAGTTTACATTCTAATTGAAGAGATAACATAAAAATCAGAACATGCAAGGTAAATACAAGGTCTGTGAAAGGTAACCTTAGAAGAGATGGTCTTTCCTTACTCTAAAAGACTTGTACAAACAGTGTTCAGTACTGACTAATGCAAAGCCATCTATTAAAGCCCATTCCCTTCGGTGTAATTGGCCTTTTGCCAAACTATTTTTCTCCCACTCAAACAATGGAAAACCTATCTTAAAAATCCTGGCAATGAGTGTCGCCTGTCCTTGTGATTATTTATTGATTTTGTTCCTTTAGGATGGGACTTTATTCTACATTTAATGGTTGGAGGGCCTCAGTAGAGATAAAACTTTAGTTAGCTTCATTAAATTTTGAGTTTCCTAGAAGTAATTGATTAAGATGGTCACTTAATCTAAGACCAGAAGCACATTGAGGGGGACCTTTAATGGAGTTAAAATAGAAGCATGGAAGTATAAGACCTCAGGGGGCCAGAACCTTAGAGGTCCAACAGTCCAGTCTTCCTTCTAGTGATAAAATCACTTTGAGCTATAAAGCTCAAAGATTAAATCTATTAAGAAGATTAATCTATTAAATCTAGTTCCCCTAATGCATAACTCTCCTAATATTTGAAGATAGCTATCAGAGTGTATAGAAAGGCTCTGGCCTTGGGCCTATGTTGCGCAGAATTTTATCATTGACTTGAATGAAGGAATAGATAGTATGATTGTCAAATTTGTGTAAGATATGAAAACGGGAGAGAAGGAGGAGTATGCTGGAGCCAACTTGTGGTGGCTCACAAAAGCCAATTGTTAAATTTTCAATGTGAACATTTATATGTTGAAAATTGGCAGATGCTGAAAATGCTTGATTGACTGTTGTGTTGATTTCTAGACTAACAAAGTAAGGAAGAAAATGTTAACAATGCAGATTAAACTTAATAGTGTGTAATACTTACATTTTTTCCCCCAGAAAGGTGGTTGTTAAACACTTATCAGAATAAGAGCTGGTTGTAAAACACTTATCAGAACACCCTTGGAGAGATCATGATCATTTTGAATGACAGAACCTAGATGCCAAAGGATCTAAATAGACAGCAAAGTTTGATGACCTAATTAGATGACTCTGGCAAGGATAAATATAAAGTTCTATACTTGGATTAAAAAAAGAGAAAGGGGGATAGTTCTACTTTACTCTGGAATCCTATTGCTACATCTGGATTCTGTTACATCTGGATGATTGTGTTCAGTTGTGAGTACTGAACTTAAGGAAAGGTACTGACCAGTTGGAGCATGTTCAGGGGAAGGTGACCACAATGGTAAGAGAGCTCAGGAACCATATTATATAAGAATTACTTGCCTGAGGAAGCAGTGAATTTTCCATTACAGGACATTGGACGACTACTTGTTTAGGGTGTTGTAGATGTGGTTCCTAATAAGGTCCAGGTTAGACTCAAGGATCTCTTATGTCCTTTTCAATTCTGAGATTTTATGAGCTTGAATCATTATAATAAACAACCACTTACCAAGTAAGTATCTGTCTTAGCAATCATCAGTGAAAGCTGAATCCTATTACAAGCAAGGTGATCTAAGTTATCATTTAAATTATTGGTAAATGTTTAGCAACCATCTCTTCGGGAAAAAAAAAAACAAATTATGCACGACACACTTGTAAGTTTAATGTTCATTATTAACTTTTTATCCACTGTTTTCTTAAGTCAAGCCCATCAACAAATGATAAATCAAAGTCTGATTTGTAATGCTGAATGATTTTTAAGGTATAAATGCTCACACTGAAAATTTAACAATCAGCTCTGATGAGCTGATTCAAGCCGGCTCCATCGCACCCTTAATTTAATACATTCCTGGACTAACTAGTATCTGCAGTTTAGCTTTAAGGGCTGAAAATACTCATTTTCTACTACTTCCCCCCGATATCAGAAGTATTGTGAGAGAGTGGATAGAGAGTGGGCCTAATAGCCAACAAGACCTGAGTCTGTCTTGCTTCTGACACATACTGGCTTTGTGACTTTGAGAGTCATTTAACCACTCAGTGCTCTCAACAACTAAGGCTATAAATCGTAGAGAAAGTGCTGACCTGCATTGACAGAGAAAGTTCCTCACAAGGGACTCTTGATATGAAAGAAATCACAAGTCCATCCCTTCTGCCTGTCCCCAGAGAGGAGCAGGGCTGAGGAAGCATGAAATTCTCAGGGAGCTCCCTTTCATTCTGCCAATTCGATAAATACAGTAAAAGCTATCAGTTCAGGATGGGTCCAAGGCAGGACAATTTTGAGTCATTCAAACTAGTCTTAGTACAGAGTACATCATAAATCATACTGATTCCCAATTCTTTGAGCATTTAGATCTCCTGTAAGAATTCCTCATTAGCTTTAGGGATCCAAAGCTAACCCTTGCTTTTCCCCCAGAATCATCTTGAATCTTGGGAGTGGGCCCAGAACTAGGACAGAGATATGCCATGCATAGTTTTTATGAGAGGAGGTGATTGGGAAAAAAAAGCCAGGAAGGCCTAAGTTGCTATGTAAGAGGTCCTGAAGAATTATGAACATGGATAACTTATGGAAAGAGAGGAGACCCTCTAACAGAAGAGGAATCTTGTAGTGCCTTGCCTCTATTAATTATTTCCTGTTTATCCTATATATAGTTTACTTGCATATATTTGTTTGCATGTTGTCTCCTCATTTAGATTGTGAGCATTTTAAAGTCACAGACTGTCTTTTGCTTTTTTTTTGTATCCCCATCATGTAGCACAGTGCCTGACACATAGTGGGTGCTTAACAAATTAGTAGGTGCTTTATTAGTAGGTAGATGATTAAAAGGGTACATGGATGGATTACAAAGACCAGTACTTATTTTACAATTTTATATAGACCTGACCTTCATTCTGCTTTTCAGTTTGGCATAAAGTGAATAATTATAGCTATTAAAAAGAAGACAGCTTCAAAGAGTATATCACTACCTTGCTCCAATCTACCTTTCCAGGTTTATTGTGTATCATCCATTTTGCATCATCTTCCATGCAACCAAACCTCTTTCCTTGTTCCTCATACACAATCTCTGTGCCTTTACCCCATCCTGGGAATAACTCTCTCCTACCATCTGCCTCTTAAAATCCTTATCTTCCTTCCTATCTCAACTCCTACATGTACCTATTTGTTTACCTGCTATCTTCATCATTAGAATGTAAGCTCTTTTCCCATAAGAATTATTTTTTTTCTTTTTGTCTTTCTATCTTTCTTTTTTTTTTCTTTTGGTATCTCTAGCACTTAGCACAGTTTCTAGAATAAAGTAAATAATAAATGCTCATTGAATGACTGATCTCCTCAGATTAGCTGAGAGGAACAGCCTAGATTGGTTTTTCTTTAGTCTTAATATGTTTTGTACATATGGCCTTTAAATGCCAAACAGAGGGATTTTTATTTGATTCTAGAGGAAACAAAGAGCTACTGGAGTTTATTATGCTGAAAGCTGACATGGTTAGAATTATGCTATAATTTATCACTTTGCCAGCTGTGTGAATGATAAATGGGAAAGAGGAGAAACTTGAGGCAAGGAGACCAAATAAGAGGATATTGCAATAGTTGAGGTGAGAGGTGATGAGGACTTACCCTAGGATAATAGCCCTTGGAGAGGTGAGAATGGGATGGAAGCAAAAAAATATTGTGGAAGAAGAATCAACAAGAAAACAAAATTTATTAGCAACTGATTGAATGCGTTGGGGAGGGAGTTTGGGAATTGAGGATAATTCTGACAGGATGGTGACTTTTTATTAAAAACAGCGAAACTAAGAAAAGGGGGGAGTTAGGTAAACACTTGAAACCACTTAAAATGATTGTCAACTTTCATCTTTGAAAGTGCTCAATGTTAATTATCAATTCTTCTGCCTGTATGAGTTAGTTAATTGCTTGTTATCCTCCATTTGGTTGGCAACACAGTGTAAACAGGAAAAATCTCACTTTCAACTAATATTGTTATTATTTCCAGTTCTCTGGAATAAAGCTTATTTGCATGTCCTAGGTGCCAATTACCTATATGATCTTGGGCAAGTCTTTCAGCCTCTCTGAAACTCAGTTTTCTCACTTATAAAATGAGGGGATTATACTAGGGTCTAATCACTGGATGATTTTAAGAACCCTGATAGCTCTAATACACTAGGCTATGATTTTAATGTGCTGGATTTAGTTAAAAATAAAAATCCTATGTAATTTTAAAAAGGAGCATATTAGCAGTAGTCAAGAATGCTGTTCTTAGAGAGGAAACCTGGGTTCGAAATACTACTCTGGCACTTGATAGCTTCATGGGGCAGTTCCTTCATTATACTGAGCTCAGTCTTGGCACCTTAAAAATTGGGAAAATAATACATTCACTAGCTACCTCACAGTTATTGTGACAAAAGCAATTTTTAAACCTTATGGTACTATTGGAATATAGGCAATGATGACTGATGATGACAACAATAATGATATGTCTTTAATTTTATAATTTTTCTTTGGGTTTCTAAAGGCTTCTGGGCAGTAATTCAAAAGTAAATAGCATTGATATGTGCCAAACAGAAACAATTCTAAAGAGCAGTACTGTTGGCCTATGGTGCACAAATAGTAAATGGCCTTAATTAGTTCTTATTAGTATGTCCAGCACAGATATAAGCTCAGTGTGAGGAGATCTGCCGTTTGTCCTCTGGTCTTAGTCTCACTGTAAACAGCAGTTTCCAAAGAGGTGGCCTTTACATTCATGGGATTTGAAGGGTCATAGGATTTAGAGCTGGAATGGGCCTTGGAAGTCATCTAAGTAGAACACAAGCACATGAAAGGTGCTTATCAATCAATCAAAAAGTATTGATTAAGCACTGGCTTACTTTGTACCAAGAACTGAGCTAGACCTCAGGGATGGAAGCAGGAAGGACAGGATCCCTGCTCACAAGGAGTTTATATTCCAATCGGGGAAACAAGGACATATGAAAATATATAAAGCATAAATATAAAAATTAATATAGAAAAAAGTAGTTGAATACAAGGTAGTTTAGGAAGGAGGGCACTAGCAGTTGACTGGGTAAGTAAAAGCTTTGTATAGAAGGTGGTGCCTGAGATTCATCTTAAAGGAAGAAAGGAATTCTTTGAGTCAAAAATATGGAAAGAATATATTTTAGATCTGGGGGAAAGCCAGAGTTGAGGGACAATGACTAATAAATATTTGTAAATAGAATTTAGCTGAACCCCAAGGACACACAGCTAGTAAGTGGGAGAGTCAGAATTCAAACTCAAGTCCTCCAAATCCAGTGCTTTCTTTTTTTTAAACCATAGCTAACTGCACATGTTGTAAGTTAGAATTGTTATGGAAACCTCTGTTTTTCAGTCTGCAGATGACATTTTTGATTTGGAATTACAACACCCTGTTTATGTGCATTTTTTGCATTGAGTACATTCTGCAGTGTTGCAACATTTGAGAAATCCCCTGCCAACCGGCAATTTTCTCTGAGCATCAGTTTTATATAATGGAAATGAAGTAACCATTCCATAAGCCTATTGCGTCACAACTGAATAATTTCTGTCCTGCAGCTTCCAGTCTGAGATTGTGCCTGCACAATCTTTTAGTTTAAGTTTTACTCCTGAGGATGCAAAAAAAAAAAAAAGATAAAAAAAAAATCTGGTTTCTTCTTTAGAGAGCAATTGAACTTAAGGCTATTTCCTCTATCGTTTTCTATGGAGTCTCATTTAAAATATTTCATTAATGCAAAGAGAAATGCCTTCAAAGGCTAAGGGTCAGTGAGCAGTAGCCATGACAACCAGCAAACCATTCTGCAGAAAAAATGCAGTAAAGAGTAAGTGTTTTAATCCTTAACTTTAATCCCTTTACTTCCTGTTCTCAAAATGAAATATAAATCAGGCACCGTGCAGTGCAGCAATTTTTCCTGAAAGGGATGTTGGCAAAAGAGGATTAGTAATGGACAGAAGTGTTTAAGGAATTTAATCACACAATTTGTTGTAAAACTTTTGAGACTACGAGTGACCAGTTCCTTTGAGTGTGGTCAATGAGAAACAACAAAACGCACTTTGAAAGTGATTAGAGAGCTGGCGCAGGCAGAAACCCCTGTTTATTGGAGTTGTTACATCATTGCTGCCCGTTGTAAGGACGTGAGAAATCAGGGAATTGGCTTGGTGCTCCCCAATGGGGGAGGTGGCAGGCTGAGGGTGCTTCAATGGCAGCCTAGAGTCATGCTTTTGATCTTCAAGAAATGAGAGGGGAAAAAATAATAAAGCTGGCTGTATTTTTCATCCCACTTTTCAGCGATGCTTTGTTCCCGTGGTGGGTATTAAAAGGATGTGTCTTCTCTGGTCAGGTTGCTCTGGCATTTAAATTTAGAGGAAGAATACCCAGCTGCTATGGATTGTAACAGTGGGATGGGCACCTGGGGAGAAGAGAGGCCTGTTATTTCCTGAGCACTGGTGGTTCTCATATTTGTTTCTGAGATGCTACTTTACCGGGAGTATTGGTTGGTACGAATTAATCTCTTAATTATTCTCTAAGTTCTACTCCCTAGGCTTATTGATTTGGAGCTGGAAAGAACCTTAGAAATCACATAATCCAACTCTTGTTTTACAACTGAGGGCGAGAAAGGTTGTCAGTGGCCCAAAGTCACATAGGTGGCAAACAGCTGAGCAGAGATTTTAACTCAGGTCTCTTGATTCCAAATTAAGTGGTCTTTCCACTACATCATGTTGCCTGTTTATTTTGACTGACCTGAAGAGCATTTATTTTCTCCAAAGACACACTAAAAAGGCTGTTTCTCTACTTGAATGAAATATTGGTCATTCTAGGCTGTAGCCAATTGGTCTTGCCCCATTCTCCTTCAAAATACCTTTTCATACATCCATTCAGTCAACCAACTTTTTTTTTCATTTATTTATTCAATCAGCAGAATTTGGGGAAAAATATTCTCTTTCATATTCCCTTCTCATGGAATAGTTCATTCAGTCCCTTCTCAGAAAACAGATGGAAGATTTCCTGTTATCAATTTATATATGGAGAAGCAAAATTTTACATGCTCAAAGCATCATTTAAAAGTAAAAGAAAAAAACTGCAAAATAATGTTTCCAAAATTCCTAGGGTCTCATGAAGTGATTTCCAATAATAACAACTAACCAGGGGGGAAGGTTGTGCTAATTGCTATGATGAACAAGCTATATGGAACATAGAATATATGGAAGTGAATCGAGATATAACAGAAGATTGAGTTTATGGGCTCTGTAAGACCTGACAACTAAAAGAAATGCATCAGGTCTTTTAAGTGATGGGAAGACTTAACTAGAAAAGTTTCAAAGAATCATTGAATCTCTAAGTTTGAAAGGATATTAGAGGTCATTGAGTCCCTATATAAGTAGGAATCCCTTCTACAACATAGCTAATATGGCTAATATCTGGTCCTCCAACTTCTTAAAGATCTCTAGAGATGGAAAAGCTATCATATACCAAGACAACTTATTCCATTTTGGTATGCCTTTGATTTTTAGGAAGTTTTTCCTTAGACTGAGCCTATGTCTGCCTTCCTGTTATTTCTCATTTCGGTCTTGAAGCCAAGCAGAATATCGTTCTTCTTCCATAACCATTCAAATATCAATATTTTTAGTTTGATTGCATTACCTCCTAGGGAATGAAATGAGAATATGGTGAAATGGACACATATAAAAAAGAATACTGGCATAAGAGTCAGGAGACATTGGCAAGATACTTCACCTTTCTGGTGAAGAAGATGAGGACCATCCCCCCTACCCCTCAGCTTCAACATTCTGCCTTCTAGGCACCAAAATTATGTCAGACTTTGAATCTTTAAAGCACATAGAAAAAAATTATCTACCTTCCCATCCATAATCGGAATTATGTCAAGGACATTTACTGAAGTATTGTGTAACACTAGAATTTCTGAGGCAAGGTTTTCCAAATTCCCTATTTATAAATGACGTAATACTAATTACATCTAGCTCCAAAACCCTACAAAATTTTCTCAGTGCATTTCAAAGTCACTATAAAAAGATTGGTCTAACAATCTACATTGGAAAAACAAAGTGGATAAAAAATAAACATTATTGGGGTAACTAGATGGCATAGTGGATAGAACACCAGCCCTGGAGTCAGCAGGACCTGAGTTCAAATCCAGCCTCAGACACGATACTTACTAACTGTGTGACCCTAGGCAAGTCACTTAACCCCGATTGCTTCACAAAAAAAAAAATTTTTTTAAATTAAAAAAATAAACCATCCAAATTATGAGGTCTTTGAAGGAAGACAGTCAAGTTAGTCCAGCACTACATGTATCTTGAAAGGGACTGCAAAAGGACAATGATCTTTGGGCCTAAAATTGAAGACAACTAGGAGACTAGGCCGGATCTTATTCCATTCAGTAAATTATCCCTGATGCAAAAGCTCATTCTTTTAGCACTGATAATCACCTTGAACACCATGATATCTGAAGAATCAAATTTGCGGCTAGCTCAAACGACAAAGGAATCACACATTTGGTAGAAATAGAGATTAGCATCTTATCAACAATGACACCTACATGAGGATATAAAAGATATTTTCAAGAACATTAAAAAAACCCAGAACATCAGGGGGGTTGATCTTGTAACAAGAGCAAGGAATTAAGCAGCCTGTGTGAAATAGTTTTTAAAACCACAAAATAAATCCTCCAGGATATTGGTTAGATCTCTAGAGAGAATTTATGAAAAATTGTGGTGAAAAGTCACACAGGATAAAAAGGCATGATTATGGCTATAATCTCTCCAGGGGAAAGGATGCTTACACTGATGAAGCCATGAATCCACCAAATAGTCATATATTCAAATATGGGAATTTCTAGTTCTCACATCCAAAATATGAAATGATTCAGAAGAAATATTGTTATATAGGAAATATAACATTAGTGTTTATCTAGTAATATACAGGAAAAGAAAAATCTTTCTCTGTTCTGCTTTTAACTGCTATTTCAATTACTTCTCTCTCTCTCTCTCTCTCTCTCTCTCTCCTACCTCCCTCCCCCTCTTTACTCCTCCTCTCCCACTCTCCCTCTTTCTAGATTGTGTAGACACCGGGTGGTTTCTGGAAAATGGCTCTAGCCATTTTTTCTCAGTATATTTCTCAGGGACGTATTTTTTTTCACCTGTCTTTTGGGAATAACTCAAGAGGGAGAACAGGTTAGTGAGGCAGTAGCAATCACTACTCTCGAGAAGTGTCATTAAAACAATTGCCTTTAAAGGTAGGTATGTTGTGTGTAGTCCAAAGAGAGGCAGCATGTTTTTTTGATTGGAGTGTTAGATTTGGGATCAGAAGATGTGAGTTCAAATCCTGGCTCTTATGCTTACTATTTTTGTGATGGCAATCAAGTCACTCTTTGGGACTCAGTTTCCTCATCTGCAAAGTGAAAATGTTAGACTAGGTGACTTAGGAAGCACCTGATTCTATAAATGAATTATGTACCTACACAGTCTTAAATCTCTTGTAGCAAAACTTACTAATTAAAAGAAGGAGAAAAAAAGATCTCCCTGCCTTAAGCTCAATGTCTATCCCCACACTCGCAAAGGTATAGTATAGGCAATATCTATAGTCACAAATCAATTCAATGAAAGACAATAGGAAGGTGGTAATAAGAGGGGGAAAGTAATTACTAGATAGCAGGCCAACTTAATTAAACCTCAAGAATATTTGAATAGAAAGAAAAATGATATGCTTGAATGGATGGAGTGGGATGTGTGTGGTCATATTATTTCATGTCAGCTTTTGTCCAGAGGAATTTAGGTAGCTATCATAGGGGTGAACCATTTATTTTTGCTTTGTGTGCTCGCAGATCCATAACCAGGCTATGAAAGGCAAAGGAGGATGTTTTTAATAACAATGAGAAATTCCACTTTGATTTTCCTATCTCTGATTTAAAAAAAAAGCAATCTGTCCTTCAGTTGAATGTTTGGCTTTCTTTGGATAAAGTTTGAATCCCCCTTTGATTGTCTGGGTTTGTATATCATTTTCCAGTCAGAAAGAATGTAAAGTTCTTGATGTCAGTATTAGAATAATATTTACTTATGAAAAAGTGATGTTTTTACAAATGTAGCAATAGACAAATTCCATTCCACATGCCTTTCAGCTGCCAACATTCTTTAGTCTTGACCAAAAAAGGGGGAGGGGGAGAGTCTGTCTCAGCTAGTTGAATAGCAGCACTGCTTTTGTTATCTTAAATGGGATATTAAGAGGAAATACTTAGTCACAAAAGTGTTAAGAAGTTTATGGCAAATATGTTTTGCACCATATATCAATCAACAACTGTTTGTTAAGCACCTGCTGTGTTCCAGGCCCCGGGTTAAGTGTTCGGAATTCAAGTACAAAGAAGAAACAATTGCTACTTTAGCATTTTTGTTGCTGTCCTGAATCATGGCATCCAGCGTGTGTTCATCAAATACCATCAAGATGACACAAGATGAGAAGGCAGAAGTCAACTGAATGATTCAAATGAGTTATGGTCTAAGATTCAGTTAAATAATTAATTTTTGAATTATAGGACATCTCTACTTTACGGATTGCCTCTTTTAGCTAGACTGCCACTATACAAATGGTGATTTCAACCAGGTGGCCTTAAGAATTCCCCTTCCCTGTCAATAACCACAGCATGTGATATGTCCTTCTTCTTGTCAATGCTGAACTTCCCAGTGCTACCTGAGAACCTGAATTCCCACTTTTCACCTTGCCCCACAACTGATCTTGGACACTCTGTAGTGGTAGGACTGCTAAAGAGGTGAGGAGTTCTCTTCTAGTGCTGGTATTTGGTGGATAGCATGGCCCTCGGGTTCCATGTTATCTCTTAATTCCTCAGGACAAAGAAGACCTTTCAATTTGTGTCAGTGGGTGGGAAGGGGTACTAAATGATGAAATCATGGATCCTACAGATAGTAAAGTGAACGTAATCTCACTTAGGATATTCATTTTCCAAAACCTGTTAAAAGGAGATGAGGTTTGGTTCCATTACCTCAAAAGAATTGGAGTAAGTCAATGTGGAATTAATATTTCTTGAAATCATGAGAGTCTTGGAAAATCTGAGACTAATGTGGGCTTGACCTTTTCCTCCTTTTTTAAAGAGAAAGAGGAAGCAGGATGGGTAGAGACATAAAAAGTGTTTTTGTTTTTTTCCTCCTCTCTTCCTGTTTTCCAATGTTGCTAATGGCTAAGTAGCCTTCAGTACTTCAAGAGATTCTGATTCCATTGATGTGGGAGATTCCTTCCTTTGGCACAGAGCAAAATCATGGATGCTCCCCAGGACATGGGTGTCGAAACACGGTATCAGCAAGCAGCATAGGGCCCACAGCATTCCTGAGTACAACCCAAACCAGATTGAAATGTGATTGTGAAATATTTAACACAATAAATAAAAATTCAATGAAGCAGAGATAATGGTACATTTTAAAGCTGTTGGGGTTCTTCCTGTGTGATGTAGTAGCCCCCATTTCTGTTTGATTTTGACACCATTGTCCTTTGGGATCTAGATACCCAGCACATTAGAGGACTCCTCTGGCTCTTTAAATA
This sequence comes from Vombatus ursinus, assembly GCF_900497805.2. Lineage (NCBI taxonomy): Eukaryota > Metazoa > Chordata > Mammalia > Diprotodontia > Vombatidae > Vombatus > Vombatus ursinus. The sequence goes on from NW_020954548.1 coordinate 26,799,589, forward strand.
GTTTATTAAAGGGGCAGCTAGGTAGCTCAGTGGATAGAGCACCAGCCCTGGAGTCAGGAAGGCCAAAGTTCAAATCTGACCTAGCTATGTGACCCTGGGCAAGTCACTTAACCCTGATTGCTCCTTCCCCCCCCAAAAAATTGAAGTAAATAAATAAATCATTAACGTCAATGAAGCATTTAGGCTATGTATCTATAATCCCTTATCTTCCCTCCACTTTGGGAGGCAGAGTAAAACAGTGAGTGTTGGCTTTGGACAAAGAAGGCATGAGTTCAAATTCTACCTCTTCTATTTATTACCTATATAACTGTGGGTAAGTCATGTATCCTCACTTAGCCTCAGTTTCCACGTCTGTAAAATGAGGGGAGTTGAACAAGAATGGCTCTAAAGCTTCCTCTCAGCCCTAAATACATAATACTATATGATCACGAATTCCTTTTCCTGATCCTACAAACCCTCAATGGTATTGTTTAGTCCACTTTTGCACCAGTCATCATTAATAATATGCTGCCACCATTTTCCACCCACCATATATCCTTTCACTGTCCTTTACGTCATCTAAAACTGTGATTCTTCTAAGGTCATAGAGTTCTGTGATTCATTATTAAAAGAAGAATATTAGTGTTTAAAATATGGGCTTTTGCTTCAGCTAGCAGCAGTATATCAATGAACGCCTGACATCACTTTTCAGATAGATCCAATCTGAACTCTTTCTATTTAATGCCTGGACCAGTTCTTGATTCATCTGCAGTGAATGCCTAGGACATATGTACTAATGGACTAACTCAGTTCACTGCCTGCCTAGCTGTATTCTTCATACACTTTTTTTTTGTTTGGTGTATGTATGTGTGTGTGCGTGCACATGCATGCATATACGTGTCTGTGTTTATTTTGCACGGAACCCTTAGAAAACCTCACACATCTTATTTGCTTGCTTCAGGACCAGAGAATGAGGAGAAGTTCTAATACTGCTTTGTTCTACCATAGTCTAGTCAAAAGCAACAGGTGGTTTCAGTGGAAAGAGAAGCAGGTGGACCAATGAATGGGATGGGGGAGGGGAGAGAGGAGGAAGGGGAAGAAAGAAGGAGCTGGCCTGAGTCCAAGTAGTATCTTTAAGGGCTTATACTGGCAGGAGGCTAAAGTACCTCAGGGATCCTTCAGCCTTCATCTCTACTTTTAAAACCATTAGCCTTCCCTCGTCCCATCTCAGTTTTCATCCTTACAGACCCCTTGGGAGAGGAACAGCTCATTATTAATCTCAGAGATGAAGAAATCCTTGCTCTCACTACTTTGGTGAGGGGAAACAGAGGTACATTCTTCTCATCCTAATTTGGAACTCAGAGCATGTCTTCTCAGAGAAACATTGTCATAGATGGTGGTTAGGGTCTCTTACTATAGCACTACACTTTAATAAGTTATGTTAGTGTTACTTCTTAAACAAATTACCCTGGGTTGGCCTAGGGAACATAATATTATGAAAATAATATGGGGAAATAAATGGAATCTCAAGTAGACATTCTGACAGTGGAAAGAGTCTTATGGTCAGAAACAGAGGAGTTAAAGGGTTATAGGTAGAAAAAGTCAGAAGCCCTGGATTCAAGTCCTGTTTCTGAACTTTCTAACCTTTGCAACCCTTCCAAAGCTTCCATTTCCTTACATGAAAAAGGAGGGGATTAAATTAGATGTTACCTAATTTCACTTAATTTCAAAATTCCATGTGAACCATCCTTTACCCAGAGATCAGTTCCAGCCTAATTTTTTTGATAGCCTGACATTCTTCCTGACCTTCTCTTTCTGTAAATTAGAGATTTCCAAAGGAAACTGGTTTAATGGAAATCTCTTGGAGATTAATTATCTATATGCCAAAGTCATTTAATAAATTTCAATGTGGAAAAATACCCTAGAGTGGGAAATTCTTAAACTCAATTGGAAGTTATTTGTAATAACTAAAATAGGTTAATTCATTGTAATTATGAATAATCCTTTTGGCAATAAGTTAATTCACTGAGAGTCAACACTGCCCTAGCTGCTGTAGAGGACAGTGGAATGTTCTGGTAATTAACCTTAACCCTCTTGAAAAAATCCTCCCCATCTTTCCTTCTGGCCAAGTTTCTTCAGAAACATATTTTTGTGGCATTTGATTGCTGAAGAAAAAAGGAAGGCCCTGCAAGGTGATGCATAAACATGCACAGCTCAGATAGAATCCCTTCATTGGAGAAATGCAAAACAAAAGGGCCTTTGATTGCTCCTCGTTTTCTTTGGAAGCATGTCATGCTTCAGGCAAGCAGAAACCCTTTGCTCTTGGAAGAAAATTTAATGAAACCAAACATGGAAGAGTACGAGCCTCCCCCGCCCCATCCCCACCAATTACTTCCACTTGACTCACTTAATCTTGGGTGATTATTCAATCATATCTGAAATGAGAAAATGACAGGAGTAGAATTTCCCTCTCTTCTTCCGAGAGCTTATAAACATTAACGGAATAGCTGTGAACAAAAACAAATACAAATCACAATCGACACTGCCTTGTTTTTATATAGGAAGAGAAATCCCTACATTGTTAGGGAGACAGCTCAAGTTTCTGAATGCAGAAACCTTGTCAAGCCTGATGGGCGATTTCATTATGGAGGTGGAATAATGATGATTTGGAACAAATATTTCATAATGGAAGGTTGTGTGCTAAGCAGCCTGGTTGTTTGCTTGCACCTGGACAGAAAGAGAGATTAAGTGCGAAAGCAGTCTACCAGAGCCTCAGGTCTTTAGCACATGGAGAGGTGAATGGTAGGTTCCCATTCATTGCCATATCATTGTCATAGCATTCCACCCAGGGCTGTAGCACTTTTACCCGCTATGGCATATTACATATTTAGGCTTAGAGAGATACATTCAGAGGGATCCTAATTATGTTCCAGTGCATATGATACATTTTGAAGCCCCTCAGCAGTGACCCCTGGTCACCAGCCTTTCTCTGCACAGCTGGGTCCCAGGCCACCAGGAGTGAGGCAGAATGGTCAAATACACATGTCTGAACATATTTCTTCCTTGTGCGGTGAACGTGTCTCAGGCTGCATTCCAAATCCAATAGAAACGATACTGCTTGATCTGCTGTTTAGAAGGATAGGTCTTTTCTCCACCATTAACAAAGATCATTCAGCAATGACTGCATTGTATGTTTTTAAATACATCTGTCCTCATACATAATTCAATTATAAGCACCTTGAGATATAGGACTGTGCCCTATGCTTAAACAAATATTTCTATTCAATTGGCAAAAATATACTGAGCACCTGCTATATGCACTTTGAGTTATGCTAGCTACTATGGGACCCATCCAAATAATTATACATGGCTTCTGACCTCAGGAAACTTAAAATCTAGATGCCCAAGAGAATATTAATGCATGGAATAGAAAATAGTTTGTGACAAACAGTATTATTTTGAATATGAGTATAATAGATATTCAGAGAAGGGAGAAATCAATATGACCCAGTTTGGTCAGAGTAAGATCATGGAGAATATAGGATTTAAGATGGTCTTTAAATTAAGTGACTCAGTGGATTGAGTGCCGGACCTCAAGTCAAATTCATCTTTCTGAGGTCAAATCTGGCCTCTGACACTAGCTGTGTGGCCCTATGCAAGTCGCTCAACCCTGTGTGCCCCAGTTTTCTCATCTGTAAAATGAGCTGGAGAAAGAAATGGCAAACCACTCCAGTATCTCTGCCAAGAAATACCCAAATGGGGTCATGACGAGTTGGACCCAACTGAAATATACTTGAAAAATAATAACAACAGCTTGATGGGTAGATGAGAGAAGGAAGGGCATTGTGCCCAAAACTGAACTCCCTGCCTTCAAGCCATTCTAAGGTGAGAGGGGGACAACAACATCAACATACAGGAATAATATACAGAATATATACAAAATGAATGTAAGGTACTGTAATTTGCTTTAGACAATTAGAAATATAGAACTGAGAGGACAGAGGTAGAGATGTTAAGTTCAGTGAGAATATTCCCAGTTATATAATTATAAAACTCAAGTGCTGAAAGGAATCTCAGAGATTATCTTGTTTAACCTATATATTACCAAAAATTCCTTCTACAAAATCCACAACAAATTATGGACACCAAATCTCTTCCTGAAGACCTTCCATGATTGTGAACCTGTTACCTATTAAGACAAGCCATTCCACTTTTGAATCGCTCTTATTAAGAAGTTATTCCTTTCACCAAACTGATATCTGCTACTCTTCTACCCATTGTTCCTGGCCTTGCTCCCTAGGGTCAAGCACCCAATAACTACTTTTTTTCCCATGTGACAACACTTTCCAACATTTAAAGACAGCTACATCTCATTACTGCTCAATCTTCTTTTCTCCATGCTAAGTAGTTCTGATTCCTTTAACTGATCATTATATAGTATATTCTCTAGGCTTTTAATATCCTGGTCACTTTCTTCTGGATACTTTCCAGATTATCTGTTTTTCCTAAAACATGGTCACTAGAACTGAACACAGTACTTCAAGTGTGGCTTGACCATGGCAAATATTGTGGTATCATTGCATCTCTTATTCTTGTCACTATGTTTCTATCAATTTCTAGTCTTAGCTTTTTTTGGCTGCCATGCCACAGGGTTAAAATTATTGAGCTTTCAGTCTGCTAAAACCTCCAAATCTTATTCATGAGAAATGTTAGTTGACACTACCTCCTCCTTCCCAGATTTTTTGGAACCCAATCACATTTGTTCCTATTAAATATCATTTATTTTGATTCAGTGAGTCATTCTAGCTCGTCCAGATATTTCTGGATCCCAATTCTGTCATCAAACCTGCTAACTATGCCTTCAAACTTCATGTAATCTGAAAATTTTGTTCAATTTGTTAGCACACCTTCAAAGTTATTGAAAAAAAAATGTTAAACACACAGGGCCAAGCCTGGATCCTTAGGACAGTCCACAAGAGAACTTTCCCTAAATTTTTATCATCTTGTTAACTGTTTAAATTTGGTCATTCAGATAGTTCCAGATCTACCAAAATGTGGCATCTTCTAGTGCATTTCTCTGGGTACTTTCCACAAGGATAGCTTGAGTGATTTTGTCAAACTCAAGTGTGGCATAGTTTATGAAGTGCTGGGCTTGAAATCTCAAGGACCAGGTTTTCAATTTTGCCCCTGAGAGTAACCCTTTAAATAGGAACAAATAATTTATTCTCTCGGGATCTTTAGTAACTATCATAGAGCTATTGTGAGGCTCAAATAATATAATGTATGTGCTTTGCCAACTTGAACATGTTATGTAAAAGTCAGTTATAATTATGTCTAAGGTATTCCCTTATGTGTCAGATTTTGTTGTGGTTCAGTCATTTTTCAATCATGTCTGACTCTTTGTGACCCCATTTGGAGTTTTCTTGGCAGACACTGGAGTGGTTTGCCATTTCCTTCTCCAGTTCATTTTACAGATGATGAAACTAAGGCAAATGGGGTTAAATGACTTGCCCAGTTTCACACAACTAGTAAATATCTGAGACTGGATTTGAACTCAGGAAGATGAATTCTTCTGACTTGAGGCTTGGCACTCTATCTACTGTGCCACCTAGCTGCCCCACCACTCCAGGCATTTTGTCAAAAAAGGAAATGAGGGGCAGCTAGGTGGCACAGTAGATAGAGCACCGACCCTGAAGTCAGGAGGATCCGAGTTCAAATCCAGCCTCAGACCAAACACTTGACACTTACTAGCTGTGTGACCCTGGGCAAGTCACTTAACCCCAACTGCCAAAAAAACAAACAAACAAACAAAAAAGGAAATGAGATCAGTCTGACATGACTTGTTCTTGATGAAGCCATGTAGGCTTCTAATGTTCACTCCTTCCCTTTCTAAAGTGCTTACAAACCTAACCCTTAATATTTCTGTAGCATATTGCCAGAAACAGAAATTAAGCTTACTGTTTTATAGCTTCTAGAATTTACATTTAGTTCCCTTTTTCAGAGAATTGGAACCTTTTCCCTTCTCTAGTCCTATGGCACTCCTTCCATTCTTCACAGATAACAGTTGAGCCATTACCTCTGCCAATTCTTTCACTACTGAAGGACAGAGGTCAACCAGGTCATCAATAGGGCCTGAACTCACTGAAACTGGCTAGATATTGCCTACTTCTTTATTTTTCTTGAGTCTCCACTGACCATTATCCATTTTTCTTCTGTCCTTCTGAATCCAAAGAGCCTATTCTTTGAGAGAGGAAACATAAGCAAGAGTTGAGTAGTTTGACCCCCCCCAAAGGAAAAGTTAGTGAGCATTTATTAAGTACCTACTATATGCCAAGCACTGGGTTAATTCTATGGATACAAAGAAAGGCAAAAAAATCCCTGCTTTCAAGGAGCACACAGTCTAATGTGGGAGACAACATGCAAACAACTATGTACTAATAAGATAAATATAGGATAAATTGGAGGTCATTGTAAAAGGAAGACACTATGGCTAAACAGAATTGGGAAGGGCTTTCTTTTACATTCCTATTAAACATGTTTTCACATTAATGATGTCATAAGTAAGAATTAGAACCAATAGGAGGAGCCACCAGAAAGAGGAAACAAAACTAAACAGAAGAGAAAAAAAATAGCAAATAGCTTCAATCTGCATTCAAACTCCATAGTTCTTTCTTTGGATGTGGATAGCATTTTCCATCACGAGGCCTCTAGAGATGTCTTAGATCCTTGTATTGCTGGGAAGGGTTAAGTTTATCAGTATTAGTCATCACGCAACATGGCTGTTATTCTGTACAACATTCTCTTGGTTCTGCTCACCTCACTCAGCATCAGATCATACAAGACTTTCCAGGTTTTTCTGAAGTCAGCATGTTCATCATTTCTTATAGCATAATAGTATTCCATTACATTCATATACTACAACTTGTCCAGCTATTCCCCAACTGATGGGCATCCTCTCAATTTCCAATTCTTTGCCACCACAAAAAGAGCTGCTATAAATATCCTTGTACATGTGGGTCCTTTTCCTATTTGTATGATATCTTTGGGATATAGCCCTAGAAGTGCTATTGCTGGGTCAAAGGGTATGCACATTTTGATAACCCTTTGGGCATTGTTCCAAATTGCTCTCCAAAATGGTTGGATCATTTCACAACTCCACCAACAATGCATTAGTGTTCCAATTTTCCCACATCTTCTCCAACATTTATCATTTTCTTGTTTTGTCATGTTGGCCAATCTGATAGGTGTGATGTCGTACCTCAGAGTTGTTTTGATTTGCATTTCTCTAATCAATAGTGATTTAGAGCATTTTTTTCATATGACTATGAATGGCTTTAATTTCTTCATCTGAGAACTGCCTGTTTATATCCTTTGACCATTTATCAGTTGGGGAGTGACTTGTATTCTTATAGATTTGACTTAATCCTGATTTAGAAATGAGGCCCTTATCAGAGACACTGGTTGTAAAAATTCTTTCCTACTTTTCTACCTTCCTTCTAATCTTAGTTTCATGAGCTTTGTTTGTGCAAAAACTTTTCAATTCAATGTAATCAAAGTTATCCATTTTGTTTTTCATAATGTTCTCTATCTCCTGTTTGGTCATAAATTCTTCTGTTCTCCATAAATCTGATAGGTAAACTATTCCTTGCTCTCCCAGTTTGCTTATAGTATCAGCCTTTATATCTAAATCATGAACCCATTTTGACTTTATTTTGGTATATGACGTGAAATTTTGATCAATGCCTAGTTTCTGCCATACTCTTTTCCAGTTTTCCCAGCAGTTTTTTTTAAAGAATGGGTTCTTATCCCAGAAGCTGGGATCTTTGGGTTTATCAAACAATAGATTACTATAGTCATTGACTACTGTGTCTTGCATACTTAACCTATTCCATTGATCCACCACTCTATTTCTTAGCCAGTACCAAGCAGTTTTGATGATTGCTGCTTTATAATACAATTTAAGATCTGGAATAGCTAGGCCACCTTCCCCTGCATTTCTTTTCATTAGTTCCCTTGATATTCTGGACCTTTTGTTCTTCCAAATGAATCTTGTTATTATATTTTCTAACTCTATAAAATAATTTTGGTAGTTTGTTTGTTATGGCACTGAATAAGTAAATTAGCTTAGGTAAAATTGTCATTTTTATTATATTAGCTTGGCCTACCCATGAGCAACTAATGTTTTCCCAATTATTTAGATCTGACTTTATTTGTGTGAAGAGCGTTTTGTAATTATGTTCACATAGTTCCTGGGTTTGTTTCAGGAGGTAGACTCCTAAATATTTTATAATGTCTACAGTAAGTTTAAATGGAATTTCTCTATCTCTTGCTGTTGGGCTTTGTTGGTAATATATAGAAATGCTGATGATTTATATGGGTTTATTTTATAGCCTGTATTTTATTGCTAAAGTTGTTTATTATTTCAAGTAGTTTTTTACTTGATTCTCTAGGATTCTCTAAGTATATCATCATGTCATCTACAAAGAGTAATAGCTTTGTTTCTTCTTTGCCTATTCTAATACCTTCAATTTCTTTTTCTTCTCTTGTTGCTAAAGTTAATGTTTACAGTATGACATTGAACAACAGTGGTGATAATGGATTCCTTGTTTCACCCCCGTTCTTATTGGAAATGCTTCTAGCTTGTCCCCATTACATATAATGCTTGCTGAAGGTTTTAGGTAGATGCTATTCATTATTTTAAGGAAGACTCCATTTATACGTATGCTCTCTAGTGTTTTTAATAGGAATGGGTGTTGTATTTTGTCAAAAGCTTGTTCTGCAACTATTGAGATAATCATGTGGTTTCTGTTAGTTTTGGTGTTGATGTGATGAATTATGCTGATAGTTTTCCTAATATTGAACCAGCCTTGCATTCCTGGTATAAATCATACCTGGTCATAGCATATTATTCTTGTGATAAGTTGCTGTAATCTATTTGCTAATATTTTATTTAAAATTTTTGCATCTATATTCATTAGAGAAATTGGTCTATAATTTTCTTTCTTTGTTTTGACTCCTCCTGGTTTATCAGCACCACATTTGTGTCATAAAAAGAGTTTGGTAAGACTCCTTCTTCACCTATTTTCCCAAATAGTCTATATAGTATTGGAATTAATTGTTCTTTAAATGTTTGATAGAATTCGCATGTAAATCCATCTGGCCCTGGAGATTTTTTCCTAGGGAGTTCTTCAATGACTTGTTTAATTTCTTTTTCTGAGATGGGTTTATTTAAATATTTTACTTCCTCTTCTGTTAATCTTGGCAATTTATATTTTTGTAAATATGTATCCATTTCACCAAGATTGTCAAATTTGTTGGCATACAGTTGGGCAAAATAGTTCCTAGTTATTATTTTAATTTCCTCTTCCTTGGTGGTGGATTCACCTTTTTCATTCTTGATACTAGTAATTTGGTTTTCTTCTTCTTTTTTAAATTAAATTAGCCAAAGGTTTATCTATTTTATTGTTTTTTTCATAAAACCAGCTCTTAGTTTTATTTGTTAGTTCAATAGTTTTCTTAATTTCAATTTTATTAATTTTCCTTTGGTTTTCAATATTTCTAATCTGGTGTCTAATTGAAGATTTTTAATTTGTTCTTTTTCTAGTTTTTTTAGTTGTATGCCCAATTCATTGATCTCCTCTTTTTCTATTTTATTTATGTAAGCATTTAGAGATGTAAAACTTCCCCTAAGAACTGCTTTTACTGCATCCCATAAGTTTTAGTATGTTGTCTCGTTATTGTCATTCTCTTGAATGAAATTATTGATTCTTTCTATGATTTGTTGTTTGACCCAATCTTTTTTTAGGATTAGATTATTTAGTTTCCAATTATTTTTTAATCTATCTTTCCATGGCCCTTTATTACATGTATTTTTTATTGCATCATGATCTGAAAAAGATGCATTTAATATTTCTGCCTTTCTGCATTGGATTGTGAGATTTTGGTCAGTTTTTGTATATGTGTCATGTACTGCTGAGAAAAAAAGTATGTTTCTTTCTATCCCCATTCAGTTTTCTCCAGAGGTCTGTCATACCTATCTTTTCTAATGTTCTATTCACCTCCTTAACTTCTTTCTTGTTTATTTTGTGGTTAGATTTATCTAGTTCAGAGAGAGGGAGGTTGAGGTCCCCCACTAGTATAGTTTTGCTGTCTATTTCTTCCTGTAACTCCCTGAACTCCTCCTCTAAGAATTTGGATGCTATACCATTTGGTGCATATATGTTTAGTAATGATACCATTTCATTGTCTATGGTGCCTTTTAGCAGGCTGTAGTTTCTTTCCTTATCTCTTTTGATAAGATCTATTTTTACTTTTGCTTTGTCTGAGATCAGGATTGCTACCCCTGCTTGTTTTACTTCAGCTGAAGCATAATATATTCTGTTCCAGCCTTGTACTTTTACCCTGTGTATGTCACTCTTTTTCAAATATGTTTCCTGTAAACAACATATTGTAGGATTATGGTTTTTAATCCATTCTGCTATCTGCTTCCATTTTATGGGAGAGTTCATCCCATTCACATTCACAGTTATGATTGCTATCTGTGTCTTTCTCTTCATCCTTTCACACACCCCCCGTTTATGCTTTTCTTTCTCCTTTCTCCCTTTCCCTCCTCACTAGTGTTTTGCTTTTGACTACCGCCTCCCTCAGTCCCTCCTCTCTTCTATTAGCCCTTTACCTTTTCTTCCCCTTTACCCTTACTGCTTCTTCCCTCCCTTCTATTCCCCCTCCCTTTTCTTTCCCCTTTTCCCTCCTACTGCCTATAGGGCAAGTTAGATTTCTATACCTAACTGATTATGTTATTCCCTTCTTGAGCCAAATCTGATGAGAGTAAGGTTCAAACAATGCTCATCTCCCTTCTTTCCCTCTACTGTAATAGGTTTTTGTATCTTTTCCTGTAATTTAATTTATCCTTGTCTGCCTCCTCCTTTCTCAGTACATTTTCTTAGATCAGATTAATCCACTTACTTGGATCCATTTACCTCACTTGATTAGATTTTTTTTATCATTACATCAAAGTCAACTTATATCCACCCCCTTTATGTACACTCCTTTAACATGGTATAATAACAATACTGCTCTCAAGAGTTACAAGTGTCCTCTTCCCTTGAAGGGATGTAAACAGTTTGCCCTTATTAACAACATATTGTATCTTTCTGTCCCATTTACCTTTTTATGTCTCTCTTGAGTCTTGTACTTGAAGATCAAATTTTCTGTTGAGCTCTGGTCTTTTTATCATGAAGGTTTGGAAGTCCCTTATTTCATTGACTATCCATCTCCTCCCCTGAAAGATCATGCTCATTTTCGCTGAGTAGTTGATCCTTGATTGTAATCCAAGCTCCTTTGCCTTACAGAATATTGTGTTCCACACCCTATGGTCTTTTAAAGTAGAAGCTGCAAGGTCCTGTGTAATCATGACTGTGGTTCCATGATATTTAAATTGTTTCTATCTGGCTGCTTGCAGTATTTTCTCTTTGACCTGGTAATTTTGGAATTTGGCTACTATATTGGCATTTTCAATTTGAGATCTCTTTCAAGAGGTGACTGGTGGATTCTTTCTATGGCTATTTTACTCTCTGGTTCTAGGGCCTCAGGGCAGTTTTCCTTGATGATTTCCTGAAAGATACTGTCCAGGCTCTTTTTTTCATCATGATTTTCAGGTAGACCAATAATTTTTAAATTGTCTCTCCTGAATCAATTTTCCAGGTCAGTTGTTTTACCAGTGAGGTATTTTACATTTTCATCTCTTTTTTCATTTTTTTGTTTGACTGATTCTTGCTCTTTCATAGTCGTTAGCTTCCATTTGCCTGGTTCTAATTTTTAACAAATTGTTTTCTTTTATTACATTTTGTAGCTCCTTCCCCATTTGGCCAATTGTATTTTTTAGGAACTTGTTTTCTTCAGTCTACTTTTTTTTTCCAGTTGGCAAATGGTATCTTTTAAGGACTCTTCTAACTCTCTCATTTGACTTTCAAAATCTTTCTTGAGCTCTTCTAAGAAGACTTTTTGGGCTTCAGACCAGTTAATATTCCCTTTTGAGGTTCCAGATGTGGGTTTGTTGACAATGTTATCCTTTTCAGAATTTCTGTTTTTATCTTCACTGTTCTCATAATATGAATCTATGGTACATTTCTTTTTGCTTGTGGTATTTGATTTTTCCCTGGCCTTTAGAGATTGAGCTCTCCTGCTGGAGAGCAGAGGGCACTGACCCAAGTTTCTTGTGTTGGAAGCCTAAGTCTTGGTCACTGGCTTTATGTGCTGGGGCCTCTGATGTTGGCAATTGGAGGCTGTAGGGTGGTTCTGGTAGCTTACCTGGTGTTGGGCTGGAATCAGCAAGGCTGGAAATCTAGGGCAACTCTAGGTTGCCTGCTTTTCCTTTCCTTTAGCTTTCTTCAGCTCCTTTCTGATGGATGTTGCAGGGTGTTTATCTGCCTGGGGTCCTTTGTAGTGCTGCTTCCCTTATTTTTGCTGTGGCACTGGGAGACCCATTTCCTGCAGAATACCCAGGCACCTGGTGGTTTTCTAAGCTGGTTTCCACCAGTTCCCCCGCCCTCACTGAGGCACTCAGAGGTCCAGGTGTTGGTGTTTGCCTGCTCCACTACCTGGGTTTCTGGATCTCCTCCTGGTGTGCTAAAGTGTGGCTTTCTGCTAGCTCACTGGGAAGTCTTCGTTCTGTACTGCTCCCCATCCCCCAGGGCAAGAGGGACCTTTCCCATTAATCGCTCAAGCTACCTGGGCTACTGGACTGCTGCTCCCAGTCTTTCTTCTGGTTCAGCTGTTCCAGGATTTTTCCTGGGGCAATATTTTCTGGGCTTTCAGAGGTTGATGGGGGAAGGTGAGAGCGACTACCTTTTTACTCCGCCATCTTGGCTCCTGGAAGCAGAAGTTGGGAAGAGCTTTTTGAAGAAGATAGGACTTTACCTGATGCTTGAAGGAAGCCAGGAAAGCAATGAGACAAACATGAGAAGGGAGATAGTTCCCGGTATAGAAGCCAGCCCTTGTGTTATCATTAGCAAGACCATGCCAGACCACGTTTCTAATCTTAATCTTTCTCTTTTCCTCACCATAGCTGAGAAACAACAACACTTTTTGTTATTTTTAACATTCATTGAAAATCTTGGCTAATTCTGGGCTTTAGGGATCTTCCACTGTTTTATATATGAAAAAGTTGTCTTTTGTATTCATCCTCAGTTACTTGCTCTGGCTTCCATATTACAGATATGCTTTTAAAAATCTAAGTGCCACAATGACTGCCTTCCATTCCCATAGGTCTCTCTAGGCATCTCTGCCCTTTTCTGCCCGTCTTTTTTTTTTTTTCTTGTATGTTCAGAATTTCATTTTTAAGAGCTTCCAATCACTCTTGGGCTGACTTCCCTTGGAAAAATGTTAGGCTGTTGTAATCCTATCTGTTGTTTCTCTGAATATCTAAAGTTCTGCTCTCCTAAATCTAGGATGTTCAACAATCTGTTTAGCTTTCCTCTCCTTTATCAAGAACTCAGTGATGGAATATCTACCTGTTCTTAAGGTTCCTGTTGTTTCTGCTTTACAATCTTTTCTACTACCTGCACATAGTAGAAGTCTCCTAGAGCTTAGTTTTGTGATCTGTTCCTCAAATTTCTACTTTTTTCCTCTTTATAAAGTGTATGAAGCATACACCTCTAACAATGTTATTTCTGGTTCAATCTCCATTGATTCCCATCCAATTATGCTCCATCATATCTACTCTCAGTTTTCTGGATTTTGTCACATAAGCATATGTTATTAAAATATATACTGCTTCACCTCCATTTTTAGTCCTTTCTTTCTTTATAGTGAGGCATACTCTTCCAGAGCCCAATTCCAATCATAAATCCCATCCTTTAACACTTAACTGAAACCTAAGAGATCGTTGGTCTCATTATGTTAGATTCTCAAACTTAACTTTTTTTTAAATAATCCACAAATATCTGATGCAATAGATTTTATTTCATGAAAAGTCATGTTTAAGTCATGTTCTGCATCTTAGATCTCATTACATTATTTCCCTCCCTAAAACCATATTTCTTCTAAACTTCCCTATGGCTATGAAGAACATTATTATCATTCAGGTCACCCAGGTCCATAACCTTGTGGTATCATCTTCAGTTCTACACTCCCCTTCATCCCATGTGTCAAAATCAGTTGCCACATCTTATCGTTTCTATCTCCCCACCTCTCACATTTGCTCCCTTCTCTCTACTCCAAGCAGTCATCTCCCAGTCTGTTATCAATTCTTGCCTGAACTGTTGCAATGGCTATTTAATTTGTCTCCCTGACTCAAGTCTCTCCCCTCTCCAGTCAATCCTGCATGCAGCTACCAAAATGATTTTCTTAACGCACACATATGGCCATGCTGCTCTCCCAGGCAATAAATTCCAGTATCTCCCTATTGACTCTAGAATCCATTGTAATGTCATATTTATTTCATTCTTATTTAACCTCTTTTTTGTGTATGTTTTACAAGGAACATAAATATTAATACATTACCATAGGTATGTAATTTATAAATAATTAAATAACATATATGGGGAAGTATATGCTTAATTTTTTTCTGATGGAGATGAAAATTAGGAAAGTTTGAAGACCACTTTTCTATTCAGTTATTCTTCCTTCTGTTTAGTATCTACTGATCTCTGTAGTGCCAGATATAAGAATTATGTGAGCAATCTTCTCTCTTCCTCCATTTTCAGTTTACAGTGCTCTTGAATCAATCTACAAGGCTCCAGATATCTGTGATTTTACTGGCCCTTGTTAAGTTCACTCCACTCATCTCTTGCCAAGAGTCTATCATGCCTATATTTTAAACTTTGGTATTTGCAAAAAAAAAAAAAAGAAAAGAAAAGAATTGAGAAACTTTGAGATAGCACTTTCAGCAAGTTGGTGAATAAAGAAACCAGAATTCAAGAGCTTGAAGGGGTCTTCAGGAAGTTAAAAGTTGAATGATGAAGGGGAGAGACGGTAGGTGTAGACCACTATTTTAACAAGTTGGTTAACAAAAGGAAAGAAAAAGGGAAAGTCATTTTATGACTTGAAACAATGATGATGATGATGATGGTGGTGGTGGTGGTAATGATGATTATAGCTATCATTTATATAGCACCTACTATGTGTCAAGTACTGTGCTAAGTGCTTTACAAATATCATCTCATTTAATTCTCACAATAACTCTGAGAGGTAGGTACTATTATTATTTCCGTTATACAGTTGAGGAAACGGAGATAAAAAGGTTTAGTGATTTATGCAGGATCACATAGCTAGTAAGTGTCTAAAGCCAAATCTGAACACAGGTCTTCCTAATTCCAGGCCCGAGGTTCTATCCAGTGCATCACCTGGCTGCCTCCATGATCCACTTAATAGAGATAGAAATAATAGTAGGTTCAAACAGAAAAGTTATGGCAAGTCTTTTTGGGGGGTTGGTGATAGTAAATGCTTTCTTTCTTTCTTTTTTTGTAATGGAGAGAAGACTATTTCAAGGCAAAAGGAAAGGAACCCATGGTGCAGAGAGAAGATAGATGTTAAAGAGAGTGGCAATAATTTGAGTATTTAGGTTTTAGAAAAGAATTTTTTCTTATAGAGAAGAAAGAGTAAAGAGGTAGTATAGATATACACATATAAATATAAATGCATCCACATACTATGTAAATACATAAAATTTGTCTTGGAGAAGAAAATCAATCATTATTATGCCATTTGGAAGAAAGATTAGAGAAGGGAAGGGAAGGGAAAAGAAAAGGAAAAGCATTAATATAGTGCCCACAATGTGCCAGACACCATGCTAAACTCTTTACAAATATTATTTTATTTGATTTTCCAACAACCTTGTGAGGTAGGTACTATGATCACCCCTATTTTACAGTTGAGGAAACTGAGGCAAACATAAGTTAAGTACTTGCTCAGAGTCACACAGTAAGTATCTGAGGTCATATCTGAACTCAAGTCTTCCTGACTCCAGGCTCAGTGCTCTAGCCAGTGTGCCACCTAGTTGCATGAAGAAAGAAACGACTAGATAAACTGAAGATTTGTCTTCCTTCACCCTTTTCACCAATGATTTAGGGACTCCGTATGAGTGAAACACATGTGGATATAAAAAAAAAAAATAGAGAATAATAGGATTTGCTAGAGACTAGGCTAGATTCTTTGGGTTTGGCCTTTTGACTGAGTCCAAGTTTTACAGAACATTAAGGGGATTTGTTCCGTAAAGTTTTGATTCAGTCAAAAGGCTGTGCTCGAGCACCTAGAGGGCCACATGTGGCCTCAAGGCTGCAGGTTCCCATCTATAGGACAGGTCCCTTTCAAAAATGGGAAGCAAGTTGATTACTCTATGGGGTGTGTGTGTGGGAGGGGTGGGGGATAGTGGTGGTGGTAGTAGTGATGGTGATGGTGGTGGTGACAGCAACTGTAAACAATCACTTCATTTATCACATCTGTCAAAATGGACAAGATGATAACTATGTTAATTTTTATGACCATGAGAGGGGGTCATAATAATACTACATATCATCAGTGGGTGGCCATATGTCTACTATTATGTTATGAGGAAGGGCCCTGAGAAGAATAACTGATGCCTTGAGTGTGTAATTTGATTTCAAGACAGGAGTGAGTAATACCTTTTTACCATCTTAATACTAGTGCGCTAAGAATCAGGTGATTGAAATTTGGGTGTCATATTCATACAAGTATTACACATATGTCCTATATACAAATTTCAAAAGATGCTAGGTCCCAGGCTTTATTTTTTCTCATTGCTATTACTTATGTTCAGAACCACCATGTCTATATTGGAAAATTCTATTTCTATATTACATGACAAGTCTGAAACTAGATTCAAAGCAGTCATAGTTTAACTTGGAAGTGGACAGTTCTGGTGTTCTCTTCTATTCCTTAACACTGGCTTATTTCCTCCAAAAGTAGCGTGATCACAATCCATATTTCAGTAGATAGTTATATAAAGTTATTACTGTATTTCAAGAAAATTAGGGCATCACTTTTTGCCTTTCTGTCTTTAAACCTGAATAATTGACTATCTGCTACATTCTCAGTCATACATGTGAAGGGGTAGAAGGGTGGAGGGAATAGGGAAAAATTGGAAAACTCACAAAACATTTTTTTTTCATAATCTCTTGGGGAGTTTTCTGGGGAAAAAATGGAAAACAGAAGTTTTTCTATCTTATTTTTCTCTTTTTTCCCCAGACATTCAAATTTTTGAATACATTAAAGATGATACTTCAATGTGCAAATGAAGTCAAACATAGTGCATTTTAATGTTTCTAAGCTGACATAATGGCTAGATTTGTAAGGAATATTAGGCAAAGTAAGTATTTATTATTTTTCACTTACCCTCCCCACCCAATTTCCTTTTTTGCCTGAAAGAAAATCTCCTTCTTCCTCATGGATTCCAAATTTTTCAAGAATTTGTACCTCATGATGAATGCTAGTAGAATGTGTTTCCAATAATCTACATTTCCAGAACATAGGAATCCCTACTTTAAAATTGAACAGAATCAGATGGAGGTCAGTCTCTGATTTTACCCATCCATTAATTTATTTGATCTCTTTAGAAGAAAGACACTTTTTAAAATTACCTCAAATTGACTGTTCTACTATGCATCCTGTAGTTTAGAGTTCCGTTCACACAGTGCTACTCTTCAGCATGATCTTTAATGAAACACCTAGGAACACAGGATTTTAGAATTTGAAGAGACCTTAAGAGATCAACTAGGATAGTCCAAAGTACGCATTTTGCTGATGGAAAATTGAGGCCCCAAAGACCGAAGTCACCGAATAACGATCAGATTTTGGGTTTTAGAAGTAGAAGGGATCATAGAGCTAAACCTGGAAGGAGCCTTTGAAACCAACCAGTCCAACTTCCTCATTTTGTAGAGAGGTTGAGTGACTTTTCCAAGGTCACATAGGTAGTAAGTAAAAGAATTGGGATTCTTCATCAGGTTCTGTGACTCCAAGTTCATTGTTCTTTCTATTCTAGTCAATTGTTCTCACTTTACACGTAAAGAAACTGGAATTCAGAAGGCAAAGTTATTTGTTCAAGTTCATACAGCTAGTAAGTAGCAGAGCTAGGATTCTAATCCAGATCCTCTTACTTAAAATTCAATGTTCTTTTTTTAAGGATATTTTTAATTAATTTATTTTGATTTATCAACAATCACTTCCATATGCTTTTGAGTTTAAAATTTTTCTCCCCCTTCCTCCCTACTTCCTCCCCCTTCCACCCTCCACAAGACGGCATACAATCTGATTTGGCTATACATATACATTCCTATTGAACATATTTTCACATTAGTGATGTTGTAAGTAAGAATTAGAACCCGTAGGAGGAACCACCAGAAAGAGGAAACAAAATTCAACAGACGAAAAAAAAATAGCAAATAGTTTGCTTCAATCTGCATTCAAACTCCATAGTTCTTTCTTTGGATGTGGATAGCATTTTCCATCATGAGGCCTTTGGAGATGTCTTAGATCCTTGTATTGCTGGGAAGGGTTAAGTTTATCAATATTAGTCATCGCGCAACATGGCTGTTATTCTGTACAACTTTCTTTTGGTTCTGCTCACTTCACTCAGCATCAGATCATACAAGTCTTTCCAGGTTTTTCTGAAATCAGCGTGTTCATCATTTCTTATGGCACATCATTTCTTATTTCTTATAGTATTCCATTACATTCATATACCACAACTTGTCCAGCCATTCCCCAACTGATGGGCATCCTCTCAATTTCCAATTCTTTGTCACCACAAAAAGAGCTGCTATAAATATCCTTGTACCTGTGAGTCCTTTTTCCATTTTTATGATCTCTTTGGGATATAACACTAGAAGTGCTATTGCTGGGTCAAAGGGTATGCACATTTTGATAACCTTTTGGGCATAGTTCCAAATTGCTCTCCAGAATGGTTGGATCATTTCACAATTTCACCAACAATTCATTAGTGTTCCAATTTTCCCACATCTTCTCCAACATTTTTCATTTTCTTGTTTTGTCACATTGACCAATCTGATAGGTGTGATGTGGTACCTCAGAGCTATTTTGATTTGCATTTCTCTAATCAATAATGCTTGAGAACATTTTTTCATATGACTATAGATGGCTTTAATTTCTTCTTCTGAGAACTGCCTGTTCATATCCTTTGACTATTTATCAATTGGGGAATGACTTGTATTCTTATAAATTTGACTTAATTCTCTATGTATTTTAGAAATGATAAAATGCAATGTTCTGTGCACTAATCCACAGCCTCTCTTAAAGAAATAGATTATACATGGACAATGTGGGAATTTTTTTGTTTGTTATGCATATTAGAATGGTTTTACTTTTTACTTTTTGCAATGGTCAGGAGGAAGTGGGAATAAAAGAAAATAGATTTTTGTTCATTGAAAAAATTAATTAAAAAATTTTAAATAGACCATAATATTATTTATAACATAGCTCATTACTGAGAGCTGGACAAGAAAGATGGGCAGGTAGGTGGCACAATGTATAAAGTGCCGGGTGTGGAGTCAGAAAGACCCAAGTTTAAAACCAGCCTCAGACAATTTACTAGCTGCATGACCCTGGGCAAGTCACTTAACCCTGTTAGCCTCAGTTTCTTCATCTGTAAAATGAACTGGAGAAGGAAATGGCAAATCAGTCCAGTATCTTTGCCAAGAAAACTCCAAATGGGGTCACAAAGAGTCAGACTCCAGTGAAATTACTGAATAGCATACAACAACAATAAGGACAAGAAAGATAAGAGAATGAGGTGATGATGGTATATAAGATAAACAAATGAGGAATCAGGTGCTGGAGAGAAAGAAAGAAGAATAATCCTGGTAGAGTTGTCGTGGTTTTAGAAGGGGTGTTGTATGAAAATGCCATTGACCTTGATCCCTCTGACCCTTTGGAAGAAATCTCCCATGACCTCCCTAATTATTGTCCCCACCATGGACAAGCATACTGCTCTCGCAGCAATCTATTTGAATCTTAAATCCTGTGGGCAAGCAATCTAACTCTCCCTTTGCAGTTAATAGAAATCACTTTATGAAAACTTAACTATATAGTGACGCCAATGCTAAAGAAAACTTGCAGGCATTTGGCTCCATACACATGACCCTAATTTCATGAAAAGCCTTTATTACTACTGATAACAGTAAAAGCCTTGAGAATGGGTAGGTAATAGAAACCAGATAGGGGGTTGATGACTACTCTGGGTAAAACATATGGGCCCCAGAACATGTTTTAAGTACAGAAGATAAATTAGAAGTGATTACCAGAATTCATGCTAAGCCTTGATTTTTTTCCCTTCTTTCAGTTTTAGTTAAGCCACATGTGTTTTTAGGTTAGCACCCAAATAACAAACATACCTTACAAAGACCCCAAGAGCATTAGGCATTTGCTCTGGAGATTTTTAGTCAGAAATGCAAATGTAGACTAGCGTGTGGTAAAGCTGTGCAAATGGTTTTGCAAAAAAATTATTTTGCACATGCTACATGTGCTAAATGGTCTTCTCCCTCAGTCAGGGTCACCGTACCATTTCTGCTTTCCTGGACTGAACACAGGACATATGTTTATAAATCACTAGGCTTTATGAGGTTGGAAAAATACTTCTCTCTAAACAGTAACTTACTGCTGATTAAAAAACACCCAAACCAGCCAAAAATAATCACAGTACTTTTACTTAACATCTGCTTTCTTTCCTCTCCCATTCTGCAAACTTATATAATCTGAGATCTCTACCACTAAGGTACTTCTTTGATGCTTCATCACCAGTTGCAGGTGACCCTGGGTTCTTGAAAGCTGTGCCAATAGAATATATGTCCCAGAGGTCCAATCAAGATGGAATAGCTCTGAGTATCAGTTCAGTGTCAAAGAACCAGCCTAGTAAAGTTTAGAAAGGTCCATTACCCAAGTGGTGGTAGAGTGATGGATAGTTTATTTGTTTGTTTTGATCATTATGCAGCCCACAACTCACAAAGACAATCCCTTAAAGTGGAGTGAGATCAGTATTTACAATGGTCGAAGGGCATATCTATTCTGATGATCCTTGAAACATTGGCTCTATTAAGATGGGAAAGATATAGGATCAGAGCTGGAAGGGACCTCAGAGGCCATCTAGCTTAATCCCTTCATTTTACAGATGAGGAAACTGAGGACCAGGTAGGCTAAGCCATTCACCCAAGGTCAAACAGGTAATAAGCATCAGAGACAGGATCTGAACTCAAATCCTCTGACTCCAGAGTTAGTACTCTGTCCCTGGTACCATGATGTTTCTTAGGATTAAAATTGTCACAAGTAAATTTTCATGGCTCTATCTTTATTACTTTTATAACACCTTATATGCCAACTTGATAATCCAACTAAATGCATTACTAATGTTATTACCACTACTATGAATAATACACATTACAAACAAGAAAAAGAAATATAGGAAACTAGACTCTTGAAAGTACAGATACCAAAGGCTAATAAGTTTAATTTCCCACTATATTATTGTGATTTCTCCCTCATTTGCCAAGTGCCAACCCCCTGGATTGGGTAGTTGGTCCTTTCTTGGATCTTAGGTCATTTTGCCTTCTCAGGAAAAAATTCACAGGAAGTGTTCCTTTTCCATCTTTGTTCTCTTTTTTTTTTCTTTCCCCTTTTCTTAGTTGCGGTCAAGCATGGAGCTCGATCAAGATATCTTCAATAATTGCCTCACCATTCAGCCTCTCCAACCTACCACTTCCCCACAAGATGTTGTAGATGGTACCATGGGAAGATCTCCAGGATCTGTCCACGACATCTATTCAGGTAAAAAAAAAATAGAGAGTGAAGGTGAAATGACATTAAACATCTATTTTTCATCTTTTGTTGTTAAAAAAAATGCTCACTCAAAAAAAAACCTGCTTCTTAAAAGCTATTCTATTTTGCATTTAACACATAGCTATAGATGGGCATATATGTGTTTTTCATGATTCCTGAAATAATTTTGGCAGCAGACTGTTTTTTATCATAAAGAAACAGAGTCAAGGAAAACATTTGTCCTACTAGGACTGGACTGGTTCCAATAGTTTTGTTCACCCATCCCTTTCAATCACCTTAAATTCATTAAACTTGATTTAGAACTCAGAAACAATGTTCGCCTTAAAGCAGGTTGCAGGCTGCTTGTGTGTTTCTTAATAGAACAACATAAAGCATGGTCTTCTTTGCATTTTAAAAGGAAGTCCTATTAAGCCATGTTCTCTAGGAAAATACAAATCAGCAAATTAGAGTGGATGCTTTTTCATTACTGTTTGTCACCATCCATAATGGTATCACTTCCAAGTCATCTTTCCCCTGGCTGGGTTTAAGAAATAGCTGACTTAGTGTCTGAATATTTCATGTATGTATTGAGAAATGAGAAAGGACCCCCTATCCAGGAGGAAAATTATTTTCATTCTAAAGACTCACTGATTTGGTGGCATCAATTAGGTGAAAGACACGCGTGGGTATGTTTTCAAACTTGACAGTTCTCCATCTGTTCATTCAAATGCCAAAAAAGTACATTAAGCAAATTGTTCTGTGAGGCCCCATCATCAAGAAATATATAGTAATAATAAATGTCAATTATATTGTGTGTTTAATGTTTGCAAAGCATTTCACATGCTTCATCTCACTGGAGCTTCATAGCCTTCTTTTGAGCTGGGTACTCTGCGTATTTCTCCTTCTGTTTTAGAGATGAGGAAACTGAGGCAGGCAGCAGTTAAATGACATGACCAAGGTCACCCAGATAACAAGTGTCTGAAATGGATTTGAACTGTGGTCTTCCTGTCTCCAGATCTAGTGCTCTATTGATTATGTCACTTGGATGCTGTTAGTTCAACCTATACTGAAATAAGAATTTCTTCTATAAAAACAACAGGATTGAAATCAGTGCCTGCCACACAGGAATGCTTGATAAAATGCCTGTTGATTGGTTTATTGAAAGATAAATGACTTGCCTATGGTCACACAGCTAATAAATGTCAGAATCACCTTGGATTTTAACCCAGATTTTCCAGACTCCTAAGTACAGCACTTTGTCCACTGGTGGTTGTCTTCTCTCATTTAAAGATCTTCAATTATGGCCATGGCACTGTACTAGAATCTTCAGAGATTTTTAGAGTTTAGAGATAATACAGTCTCTGCCCTCAGGGAGCTGATAATCTAGTGGAGGAGATACTTTTTAGACAGAGGGCTGGATTTGGAGTCACCTTTTTGACCTTAGGCAAATCACTTCCCCTTTGGGGACCTCATTTTCCTTCTCTAATGAAGTAATAAAATAAAATGGTTGGGTTATATTAGTTTCCTTTCAGCCTGAAAATCCTATAATTCCTGTGAGGTAAACGTGGGCCACAATGACCAAATATTATAGAGGCACAGCTACACATAAAAACACATTCAAATATTTAACTACTCATACCCACCTATAAACACATACATGTATATATGTATCACACAATCTTGTGTATGACATTAACAGTAAAAGATTGTGGTTGAATTCTCTCTAGGTTAACAGACCCATTTCCCTCATTTAATGTATTTTTGACTTTCACAAATTCATTTTCTTACTTTTATTCTTTCTCAAAAATTTGTTAAATAAATCTTTTGTAATAGACTAGGCTCAATGCTGCGTTTATTTATTAATCATTGTGGCTCTATTTACCTGTTGTTTCCAAGCTATTTTCAGGATATATCATTTACTATAAACTTAGTAAAACATCGAGGACATAGCAGGGGAAGATAAGCAAACTGATCATGAATTTAGAGCTAGAGGGAAGATAAAGATTGTGTATTTCAATCCTCTGGTTTTATAAAGGAGGAAACTGGCCCCAAGAGGTTCAATGATTTGCCTGGGGTCACAGAGTCAAAATTTGGATATTAGAAACATAATCCTTTCCCCTCAGAGGTCAGAAAGTAAAAGCAACACAAGTGCAAAAAAAATTAATAAATAAAATACTACAAACAAATTCATTTTCATGTAAGAAAGAGAGAAAAGGGGAAGGTGAATGGAGAAAGGTGAACAATTTAAGTAAATTGAAAAGGAATCAGAATTTGTTCCCTTTACAGTCCCAATGACATATAAATAAAGGCTTAGGAAAAAATAAACCTCTCAGATGGACTCATGCCCTTGGAGGTGCAAGACCAGATCCTCTGTAATAGGACATTAGACACTAATGTTAATCAGGAGAGGGCAAAACATTTGGGAATTTCAAGTGTGAAGAAGGTGAAATCTCTGAAATGGAAACTTTTAAAACCAGCAGAAGGTCTTTTACAGGACGTAGCTAAAGCTCTGAAATGGAAACTTGCAGTGCCAGTAAAGAGTGGTTTGCAAAATTTTAAGGGAGCCATAGTTTGCATAACATTAAGACAAACGGGAAGGCTGCCACTCAGATACGGAATCATTTTGTAAGTTTCCTGAAGTGCTGAAAACAACAGGTGAAGAAGGTGGATACACACATCACCAAATTTTGCCGGTTGATGAGATGGACCATCACTGCAAAGGTGTGCCCCACAAGACATTTATTTAATGCAGAAAATATGATTGCACCTGGGTTCACTGCAGTCAAATATTACTTAATGTGTCTTCTTGGAGGCATAGTTAAAGATGATTTCAAACTGAAGCTTTTCTCTTAAATTATTCTGAAAAATCCCAGCTCTGTAAAGGGCTACTCCATAGTGGAATCTACTAGCAATCTGGTGGAAGTGGAAAGGATGGATTGCAAGAATGGGTCACTCACTGTTATTGGTGCTGCTGATCTACAGTTTTGGGCCATTGACTGTAAAGCATTACCTATTTTCCCAGTAATGTCCTAGGCCAGTCACTAAAAATTAATGGAAGAGATAAACCTGCAGTTGGCAGCTAGGTGGCACAGTGAATAGAGCACTTGCCTGGAGTCAAGACTTGTCTCCCTGAGATCAAATCTATCCCCAGAACACTTATTAGCTGTGTGACTCTGGGCAAGTCACTTAACTTTGTTTACCTCAGTTCCTCATCTGTAAAATGGGCTGGAGAAGGATGTGGCAAACCACTTTAGTGTCTTTGCTAAGAAAATCCCAAATGGGATCAGGAAGAATTGGTCATGACTAAAAACAACTGAACAACAGCAAAAACCTTCAGTTAAAGGAGGTATGGTAGGTCTAGAATATCATGGGTGCCCTGGACAGCTGCTCAATCATGGAAGTCACTTTCTTCTTAATGCATCCAGGAGAGAGGGAAATAGGTCAAGGAGTGTTTACAGTGAATGACTGCTTTCCAGGTGATATACTATGCTAGAAATCGAACAAAGCAGAGTAACCCTTGCAAATAATAAACTCACTGTTATATAGTGCTTTAAAGATAGCTTACAAAGTGCATTTCTCACAAGTCTATGAGACATAAGTAAGACAAATAATATCATTCCTGTTCTATTGATGAGGAGGCTGAATCCCAGAAAAATTAGGTGATTTGTCCAAGGTTACACAGTCAGCACCATAGTTAAGGACTTGAAACCAGAAATTCTCATGCTAAGACTAGTCCTTTTTGTGATGTAGTATAGGGGGGATGGGGCACATTTGTCAGACCTTGTTCTTGGCATCAGGAATACAAAGACAAAATGAAACAATCTCTTCTCTCAGGGACCTTACATTGTATTGGGGGAGATGATAAGGTACAGTAGAAAGAATGACAAATCTGAAAACAGAAAACCTGGGTTCAAATCCTCCATCTGTTTCTTACTACCAATGTAATCTTGGGCAAGTCACCTGACTTCCCTGGGCTTCATTTTCCTCATCTGTAAAATGAAGGGCATGGACTCAGTGGCGTCTGCGATCTTCTTCCAAATCTAAAGTTAGATTCTATGATTCTGTGGATGTATCTTAAATCTCTCAAAAATCTCAATGCATTTTTAAGCTTTTAAAGCTGAGACCAGGGAAGGCTTTATGTAGAAAGCAGTGCTTGCGTCAAGTTGAAGGAAGTAAGAGATTCTGTGATGGGCACAATAGGGGGAATTTAAATTGCAAGATCAATTTAACTGAGAGTAGTGGAAGGGGAATGACACAGAAGGAGGCAAGGAAGGGAAGCTGAGACCAAGTTGTGAAGGACTTTAAATGCCAGACCAGAATTTATATTTTATTCCAGAATCAATAAGAAGTCCATGGATTTTATTGACTAGAAAAGAGACATAGTCAGACTTGAGTTTAAGTCACCCCTTTTGTGACCTGGGCAATGAAGATGCCATAAAAGCTGATCTGGTTGAGTTGGTGAAGTCCCACAGAAGATCTATGAAGTGAAGAACTGAGATCCTTATGGGAAAGCCTCCAGAAGATCAGGGTAACAGAGGGTTCACCTGTGCCCCTTCCACTGATTAGAAAGCAATTTTGTCCCATTCTGAAGTGTGTTTGCAAATCCTGGTAAAATCTCTATCATGAACTTGGTCTTGGGTTTTGAAGTGGTATTAATGTTATGCCCAGTTATTATAGAGAAATGTCACCTACGTCCAAACCCACACCTGAAAAGCACTGATCACTTATCCAAAAAGGTGAGGTTTCTCTTTTCCCTTTTGTCATTGGAAATTATAATGTGCTTATATTATGCACAAATGATATCAGCTATATTTCAGCAAATGACTGATCCAATTTTTATGTATTTAATATTACAAGTAATTGTGATTTGGTCAGCGTGGGATATTTCAAATGTGGAGACTCTGCCATTGATACAGATTGTACCTCCATTTAGGACTTAGATTTTACCTGCATTTAGGACTGGTTAAGTTCTAGGGAGTTGACTAAAACAAGGAGGAGTGACTTGCCCAGGGTCATACATCCGTTGCAGGTTAGAGGAGAGATTTGAATCTGTTTTCTTGACTCTAAGTTCAGCAATCTATCCACTACGGCAATAACTCACATTTATGTAGCATTTTAAGGTTTGCCAAGCACAGTTTACACACAGTATTTGACTGGATCCTCACAACAACCTTGTAAGATAGAGTATTATTATCCCTGTTTTATCAAGAAAGAAACTGAGGCTCGGAGGCATTGACTTGCCAGCGTCGTATTGGAACATAAGTCTTCCTGACTCCAAGTACCTCTTTACTCATTAATCCAGGCTGCCTTTAATGTTGTCTGTGAAAACTATTTTATATGAAATACGTAATGTTTTAAAAGGTTCTGCATTTTTAATTGTGACTTTTTATGATCCCTTGTGGACAAAGTTACACACACATATATACACATACACACATATACATATATGTATATAGAAACATATCACTAATATTTTATTGGACATAATAAAATATAATTTGATTTGCAAATATTTCATTTACATATAATTCTGCAGGAACACATCTATTGAATAAAGTGATACTTTAAGATTTGCAAAGGTTTTCCTTATAGTAATTCTGTGAGATCCAATTGACATTCAGTCAGTAAACTATCCTTGCAGTGAAGATGGGAAAGGGTCATAGGTTTTTGAGCCTACACACACCCTTTTTATGAATGACAAAACTGAGGCCCACCAAGGTGATACTACTTACCCAACTTCATTTGCATCGGTCACAAATAACAGATTGCAAATTTGAGTCAAGGTCCTTCGACTCCAATTCCTGGATACTTTTCATTTCACCAGATAGGTAGGGTCCAATTTTTCAGACTGGAAAGTCTTTCATGAGAGAAAGTGATATTTGGATTGTAGTTTTTCAGATATGAAGGGGAAGGCTTATCAGAGAGAAGTGAGAAGAATGTTCTAGAGTCTTAACAAATTGGGTGTTGGACTGGGAACTGAAAAATGATATGTCGAAGATGGCATGTAGAGTCTTGTGGGGGAAGATTTTCTTTCTTTTTTTGGGGGGGGAAGATTTTCTAATGAGATTTCCTCATAGGGTAGTTATTAGGATCAAATGAGCACATGACTGTGAAAGTATCCTAATAAAATATGAGGAATTATACAAATGCTATAACTGAATTGTCTTGATTGGGGAGGGAAACATAACTAATACTTTCTGTCTAGTGGACCACATATCAGACTGTGCTTAACATCCAGCTATCTACTGCATTATCTTGCCATCCACCCTGCTCGTAGACTTGTTAACTAATTGTTCTTTGGATCAACTGGCCATCCATGTCACATGGATGGTGACTCCCCAGACCAAAACTCCTTTCCCTAGACACAATTCCCCTATATATGTTGTCTTCCCGTATGTGAATGTAAACTTCTGGAGGCTTAGGCATTGCATCACTTTTGAATTTGTCCTTCCAGCACTGAGTGCATAGTAAATTGATTATTACATTTTTATTTTACATTTTATAAAAATCATTTTGTTAGTATTATCATAAAAGGTTCTCCTTTTCACTTGCTACCTATCTACAGAACAACTGGTATTGATCTCAAGAGGAGGGTAGGGAAGAGAGAGAGAGGATGACTTGGAAAGGTTGGAAATAATCATAATAATAACTGATATTTATGTGGTGCTTCCAGATTTACAATATATTTTCTACACATTTGACCCTCATCATTCTCCTGTGGGGAAGGAATAATCTACATTTTACAAATGAATTAACTGAGACTCAGAGTAGTTAAGTGGCTTGTCTGTGGTCCTTCCTGCCTCCAAATCCAGCTCTCTAGCTATTACTATGGCAGGTGTAAAAAGCAGATGAGAGAAGTAGTCGGGGATCGGTAGGTACCATCATCTTGTGATATCTCTTCTATTGTTGACTTGAACTGGGGTGTTAGTATCACAGGTTCATACACAGAGAGCTCAAAGGGACCTCAGAGACCATTGAATCTAAGCCCCTTGATTTATAAATGAGGAAACTTAGACACAGAGAAGTTAAATCACTTGACCAAGGTCACACAGACTGAAAATATCAGAACCAGGATTCCAATGCAGTTGTCCTGACTCCAAATCTTTCACTATTTCCACTGCACCAAGATGCTAATATCTAAATTTTTAATTGTTATTTAATATCTAACCTATTTATGTCTTGCCTTCCCAGGTAGATTGTATGAAAGCAGATGGGAATATTTCTTCTATTTCATTACATTCCTCTCTTCTCCCACCCCACACCCCAATACTCGGCACACTCCATTTCAAATGGTAAATGTTCCCTGAAAACATGCTGATTTCATTCAGGCAGCTAGATGGTGCAGTTACTGGACAGAGCACAGGGCTGGAAGTCACGAAGACCTGAGTTCAAACCCAGTTTTAGATACTTTCTAGCTGTGTGACCTTGGACATGTCACTTAATCTCTGTTTGCCTCAGTGTCCTCAACTGTGAAATGTGGATAATATCACTTACCCCACAGGGATGCCATGAACATCAAATGAGATATTTGCAAAGTGCTTAGTACAGTGCCTGGCACATAGTAGGTAGCATAACAATACTAGCTGTTGTTATTATTCCTGAAGGCATGTCTACCATTTTCTTTTCAATAAAATTTCATGACAACAAAGCTATTTGGATGTCTTGGGAAGTTTTGTTACAATGGGGGTTTACTTTTAATATCCCTCTTGTCCTATAACAATAAAACTAGAATTGCTGTATTATCTATCTATACCCTGACACCAACGTTCTACTGGGTGTTGTACAAATTTTGATTAAGGCTGAGGTTTTATACTCACCAGAGTGAAGAACATCGAGGCTCCATTTCTCTGCCAGCACAGGGAATGTCTTTGTACACTGCTAAATGTAATGTGCTAGAGAGAATGGTGTAATTTTTGTTTCAATTTTCCACATTCACTAACTCCTTTCTAGCCCTGTTAGTTTTTCACACAAGATTAAGCTAAATTATACAGTTTTGCAATATATATGATTTTTTGCTGTAAAAATATTTCTGTGGTGAGCAAAAACAATGGCAAAGAAGCCTGGAGACATTGGATGGTGAGCCTGGGTTATTGTTGCTGTGGAAAACAGAGCTTTAAATTGTTTCCCTTTTATTCGTATTAAGAATATGTGACTCCTTTGGAAGGGACATAGCTCGGGTGAGGGAGTGCGGTGGCCACCCTAAAAGAGAAGAGGTAAAATCAAGTGGGGGTGTTGAATTAATTTCTATTTAATAAATATTTATTAAGCACCTATAGCATATAGAGTACCGTGTTGGATCTTGGGACTACAAAGGCAAAAAAGAGAGTCCGTGCTTTATGAGAAATAAGGCTAATAATATTTATATTGTTTCCCTCACAAGATTGTAAATAAATTTTTATAAATTCTAAAGTACTATAGAAATGTTAGTAATTGTTATCATATTAGTTACATTGTTATTGTTATTATTTCACATCTGGCACACCATTAATTTGTATTAATAGCTGGGATGCCTTTTGTTGAATTCAATGAAATGAAAATGGAGAAGAGTATATTATGAAGCAGGTGCTGGTTATTCGTTTGAGGAAGTCCCCTTTGAAGTACTAGTGTCTAGTACTAGTGAAGTACTAGTGTTGATTGATCAGTCAATTGAATAGTTAGGCACTTACTTTGTTTAGAGCCATGTACACAGCCCTGGCTGAAAGGCAAAGTCGAAATTAAAAATAGTCTATATATAATGGCTAACATCTTCTTATACCTCAACGCATACTCTGTGTCAGTACTAACTGACTTACTTAATATTTATTATAGTGGCCCCTCTGCCTTCCTTCCCAGATCATACACCCTTATATTAGCACTTATTCAAAAAGCACCTACTCCTTGCAAGGTACTGTCCTAGGAGCTGAGGTATGAAAGCAAAATCATCTTTGCCCTCAGGGAGATTACATTTTAAAATGGAGAAGGCCTTAGAAATGATTGAGTTCAATCCTCCTCATTTTATAGATGAAGAAACTGAGCCTCAGGGCTCTGAAGTCACTCATCCAAGTGAGCACTAAAACCCAGGTCTCCTGCTTCCCAGACAGGTATTCTTTCTGTCACACCTGCCTGCTTCCTCTTCAGATAATACCACTCTCCTCCTTGCCATAGGAATGGAGGGGGAAAGAACACCTTATTTGTTTATTGGCACTGTGCTTTGCAGGCAGAACTCTGTCTAATACCTGTGCCACCTGCTTGGCTGATGCTGAAAATTATTTTAACAGAAGTCCTTTTATTCTATACTTAGAGAGAAAGTTTAAATGCAAATATCCTTGGAAAAAGTAGTGTACCTATTTAAATTCCTACTACTACTATTATCACTACTAATAGCTAACATTTTTATGTTATAATTTCATATAGCATTTATATAACACTTCATATATTTCATTTCACATCAACCCTGCAAGGTGAATGCCATTATTTTCCTCATTTTACAGATGAGGCAACTGAGGCCAAGAGCAATTAAATGACTCACTCTACATCTCATAGCTAGCAAGTGTCTGATTTAGTATTTAAACCTAGATCTGAGGGCAAAGTCGGATTAAATAATTCAGCCAATCATTTATTAACTGCCTCCTGTGGGAGGGACATTGAGTGAGACAAAAGTGGAGAAAGAGTGCATTCTAGTCGTGGGGAAAATAATGGGCAATGCAAAGATACAGTGAAGGGAGATGGAGTTTCATGGACAAGGGACAGAGAGGTGCCAGTTTGGCTGCCCCACAGAATGCGAGAGGGGGGATAATGTACAATGAAGGTGCAAATCTAGGTTGGGACCAGGATGAAAAAAATACAAAGCAAAGCAGAGGAATTTATACTTTAATCTAGAGGCAATAGGGAATTATTGGAGCTTATTAAGTATGGGAACAACTTGGTGAGATGTGAGGTTACAGAAAATCACTTTGGCAGAAATACAGAGAACTGACTGGAGTGGGAAAGAGATGTGAGACAGAGAAACCAATTAGGAGGCCCTTGTGTGAGTGTGTGTGTGTGTGTGTGTGTGTGTAGGTATGTATGTACACACACACGAATACATATGTAAACACACATACATCTATCTAGACAATGAGAAGTAAAACCAAATTATACCTCATCCAAATTTTATACAATGATAATAGCTGGTAGTTACATATAAAGTTTATAGAATGCTTTACATCTGTTATTTCATCTGAGCCTTACAACAGTCTCGTAAGGTAAATACCACCAGCATCGTCTCTGCAGTTGGTTGATTGATCATTCAATTGAATAGTTAAGCACTTACTTTGCTTAGAGCCATGTACACAGCCCTGGCTGAAAGGCAAAGGTGAAATTAAAAATAGTCTATATATAATGGCTAACATCTTCTTACACCTCAACGCATACTCTGATTCAGTGACACTGCCTTCCTTGCTGTTCTACAAACAAGACACTTCATCTCTCAGCTCCAAGCATTCTATCTGGTTGTTCCCCATGCCTAGAACATTGTCTCTCCTCTGTTCTGACAAGTGACCTCCTGGCTTCCTTTAAATCCCAACTAAAATCCCACCTCCTTTAGGAAAACTTCCTTAACCCGTCTTAATTCCAGTGGTTTCCCTCTTGTAATTATTTGTTATTTATCTCATATAGCTTGCTTTGTATATATTTATTTGGATGTTCTCTCCCCCATTAGATTATAAGTTTCTTGAGGGCAGGGGCTGTCTTTTGCCTCTTTTTTGTATCCCCAGTGCTTAGCACAGTGTATGACACATAGTAGGTACTTAATAAATATTTATTGAATGAATAAATGACATGGGGAGACAATCTAACAAACTGCCTGCTTACAAGTTCAAAAACAGCCTCTGATGCTTACCATCTATATAGGTGACCCTGGGGAAGTGACTTAACCTCATATGCCTCAGTTTCTATACAAGTATTATGGGGATAATAAATAATAACACCTACCTCCCAGGGTTTTTCTGAAGATAAAATGAATTAGTACTTGTAAAGTGTTTTGCAAATCTTAAAACACTATGGAAATGCTAGCTGTTGCCATTATTATTAACAATAAAAATAATGATAATGATTTCAGCCAGGACCAGGATGGATTATAGGCACCCTAAACTCCCGGAGAAGATTGTCTGTTTTAGAGTGTTAGAAAGGGAATCTGATAGTACCTCATATGCTTTCAAAATGTGAGTCAATGAAGGACCAAACAAAATAATTTGAATTGGCCTGTAGAAAACTACACCAAGATGTTGGGAATAATCATTAGGAAACCTTGAGGTAGTTCTATAAAATATATAGAGGGAAGAGTGGATGAGATTACCCATCAGCAATCTTTTAGTTCATAGGCTCAGACATTTTAAGTTGGAAGTGGCTATAAAATCCAATATAATTCAACAAGCATTTATAAAGTGCTTTCTATGTGTATGATGCTCTACTTCCAGCTGGGACACAGACAAAAATGAAACAGACTGCCATCAAAGAGCTTTCATTCTGCTAAAGGAACACAATATGCACATAGAAAAATAAATAGAAAGTAAATGCAAAGAAGAGACATTTTAAGTCAGTAGACACGTGATTCAAAGAGAAATCAAGAATAGTCAATAAAGGAACATTTTCTTTTTTTCTTTCTTCTGTGTTTTTGCAAATTCAAACCATTAGATTGCAGTAAGTCAGGAAAATTCCCAAGATGCCAAACTCCTAAACATGTTTTCTTTTTTTCTTTTTAAAGTTTTATTTGTGTGGGTTTTTTCCCTACATCACGTTTATAGATTACCCATACTCTGTGAGAAGTTTCTTTTGAAAAAACAAAACAAACAAAACTAATAATATAATGATCTCATCTGAAAGTGCATGCAACTGTCTGCATCTAAAGCCCTTCCTCCACTTCTGTATTGTTAAGTATTTTAATTAACATAAATCTATTTTTTTCTCTCTCCCATTGGAAAAAAAAAGAGTAAGCAAAGCAAATACCTAGTAACAAATATACATGGCAAGTAAAACAAATTCCCACGTTGGTTATATACAAAAATATAGGTGTCTGTCAATATGTTTCATCTTCAGTGGTATGGAATCATGAATGGCCGTTGCGTTGACCATTGTTCTCATAGCTTTCAAATTTTTCTGCATTTATAATATTGTTACTGTATAAATCATTCTCCCGGTTCTACTCATTTCATTCTTCATCAGTTTATGAAAATCCTCAAAATTGTTCATTTTATAATGTTAATTTTGTAGCACAAATTGTCCTGGCACTGCTCATTCATTTTTAAACAGTTTATAGAAGTCTTCAAAGTTGTTCATTTTTATATTGATACTATAGTATAAACTTATTTTCCTGATTCTGCTCCCTTCACTCTGAATCAGTTCATATAAATCTTTCCATGTCTTTTGAAATCATCTGCTTCCACATTTGTTACAGTACATTAGTATTCCATCACATTCATATACTACGGCTTATTCAATCATTCTTAGGTTGATTGGCATCCTTTTATTCTCCAGCTTTTTGTCACCCCAAAAAGAGTTGCTAAAATATTTTTGTACATGCATACATTTTCCTATTTCTTTGATCTCTTTTAGATATAGGCTTAGCAGTGATCAGCCATGTCTATGAATCTAAGCATATTTTCTAGTGGAGACATACTATAAATGGTGCTTCTTCCATCATTCCTTCAATTCACTTTCTCCTTCCCCTCCTAAAATAGCTAACATTTCTATATAGTGTTTTAAGGTTTGTAAAATGTTTTGCATATATTATCCCTTTTAGTTCTTACAATAGCCATGGGGTGAGTAGGTGGTGGGTATTATTATCATCCCTGTTTTATAGATGAGGAAGCAGACAGAGGCTAAGTCACTTGCTCAGGGGCCACATAGCTAATAAATGCCCAAGACAGGATTTGAACTCAGGATTTCTGGGCTCCAGGTCTAGAACCTTATTCTCTGTGTTACCTAGCAGCCAGGAACACAATAAACCATCAGGCAAATGCTGGATCTCCCACTTGGGGACTGATAGACTTCTGTTTAAATCATTCTTATACCTTTCTATGCCACTAAGTCTTTGTGAGTATCTTGGATTAGGGTTAGGATGAGTAAGGAGGGAGAAGTGGTGTCAGTTAGGATTAAGTATATCATTATTGAAAGAGCACAGCTTGATGCATAAGGGATTGGCAGAAGAAAACTTTAGTAATGTGCCAAGATGATAGCTGTAGTGAAATGTTCATGTATGTGTATGTTTTTAAGCAAAATGCCTTTGTTCTGAATTTGAAATATCCTGGATGGCTCTCTCATAATGCAGTTGTTAATTATATCTGGCATTTCAGCATGTTTCACCGTGACCTATGAAATTCAATTGATGCATATCCAAAACAAAATTCATTCTCATATTCACTCTCTCTCTCTCTCTCTCTCTCTCTCTCTCTCTCTCTCTCTCT
>NW_020954548.1:26834871-26871029 GCF_900497805.2 Vombatus ursinus
CTCTCTCTCTCTCTCTCTCTCTCTCTCTCTCTCTCTCTCTCTCCCCCTCTCTCTCTATTTTGTACAATAATGGGAGAGAAGGAAGCAGTCAGGCCCCTGAGAATGGCTCCTGTACACACTAATCATTTCTTCCCTGGCTATAGACCTGCATCCATGATGGAAAAATGTAATCAGGCAGCTAACACAGAAGTTTCAAGCTCTCAGGGGAATAGCTATTTGTACAAGAAGCTGAATATTCATGTAACTTTCCAGGACATCAATACATCCTCATTTTACCTTATTTATTTCAGTTCCCCAGTGAACAGTTGTACTCTTAAGCTAAAAGCTAATATTGCTGTTCTTCAGGTCTGTATCTTCTCTCTAGCTAATAAATGGGTCTCCCTAACACATTTGTTTATCCCCTGCCAAAACTATCCATCAGGTGACACGTGTTTGTTTTCTTTGTCGTGGTTCACAGGAGACAGGTACTATTGTTTGCCATCAATTAGCTTGGGGTCTTGTGTCAGGGATGCATAAGCTGGTGTCATTTCCCTCTGACAGCCACCCAATCCAATTGAAAAGGAATTGTTTCATTACCCACTCATCAGGGCTGCTAGATAATGATACTGCTTCTTGGCAAAATAGAATAAAAAAAGACAGGCAGAGAGAATAGATTTTTAGGAAACAGCAATATTAAAATTATTCATGCCCCAAGGAGGAGAGAAAAAGATCAGGGGGATGACTGTGCAGCCCGCAAGAAGCTCCTTTTCCATAATAAAGGTGGAATGAGTAATGAAGCGCTTCCCGAGTGGAGAGGAAGGCATTCTGAAAAAGGAGCTAGGTAAGAGAACCCATTGTAGCCAGAGACAATGGTGAAGTGAGTATTCACTGAAGTGTCTCTCTAGCTCACCAATTAGTTCCACGATCCAATTTTTCCCTCTGAATGACCCTTACAAAATATTTTCCTCTCGCATAAACATCCTCCGCTTTGTGCTCTGAAGTCAGGAGAGAGGTTTCCTCTACAAATCTGAAAGGACATGCAGTTGAATTACTTAAATGGGAAATAAAAACAGAAACAGAGCACGGCCAGCCTCAATTTTCCCCTTTCAAGGACCAGAACTTTAATCACACAGCCGTTACACTTCATTCCTCTAGGAATATCTTGACAGAAGTTGTTTTTAAATTCAGGAAATTAACCAAGACAGTATCTTTCTGCTTGTAGAGAAACAAACACAAAGAGTGCTGAAAATGTAAAGTACTTCAAGATAAACTAAGCTTGAAGGAGGACAATTGTGTTGACATTTTAGTAACAACCATTTTCACTCCTTAAGGAAGTGCAGT
The DNA here is from genome assembly GCF_900497805.2 of Vombatus ursinus. NCBI lineage: Eukaryota > Metazoa > Chordata > Mammalia > Diprotodontia > Vombatidae > Vombatus > Vombatus ursinus. The sequence goes on from NW_020954548.1 coordinate 26,836,192, forward strand.
TATGCATGAAAATGACTTGTTATCTTTTTAAACTGAAATGTGTTCTGATTTGTGAGTAGGAAACTGTGCACTAGTCCTATCTGTACCCACCCCCCAAAAAAAACACCCAGAATTTCCCCCTTATTACATCAAATAGAAAAGCTGGGAAATTTTGTTTCTATTCAATTTATAATTTTTTAAAATGCATAATTAGAACAATAACCAAAGCTTGAGAGTCATTATGGTGTAAGGGACGGCAAACTGGCTTTGGAATCAGGCAGAGCTGAGTTTAATCTTGGATCCATCCTGACTATATGACCCTGGGCAAGTCACTTAATCACTCAGTGTTGTCAGGTGGACAGCAGGTAGTGATCTGCATTGGTAGAGGGAGTTTGCTTAGCTGGAATTCCCTGTACCAATGAAATCACAACTCTTTTTTTTTAATAACTCATATTTCTATGTAACCTTGGGCAAGATACTTAGCTTTCCTGGGATTCATTTTCTTCAACATTAAAATGAGTGGTTGAACTAGTTGTACCTTTCACTTCTAGAATTATGATTCTGTATATCCTCTTAAAACCTAGAAAGCACTTTCTAGCCATCATCTTATTTTATCTTCACAGCCCTATATATATATTTAATATGTGGTATATATTGAATAAATACATTTATAATATATTTCATATATAAAATATTTAATTTATATTTCACTTACATCATCTTACTTGCCCTGAACAACAACCTTGTGAGGTATATGCCATCATTATATCCCATTCTACAGAGGAATCTGAAGCTTAGAGGAATTTACTTGCCCAGGATCACCCAACTAGTAAGTGTCAGAATTGGGATTCTATCCCAGGTCTTCCTGTGTCCAAGTCTAACATTTGGTACCCTCTGCTGCTACATCACACCATTCCAAGGAGCTCATCTTATCATCAAACAACAGGTCATGGGATAATAGAAGCTAGAGGCTAAAATCCAAATAAGTGAGGTGACCTGCCTCAGGTGTACAGGGTATCAGAGCAGGAACTCAGTCCCAAGGCTCAGACTTCAAATACAGTTCTCTTTTCACTATACCACACTGTTCTGTGACTGGCCCTTAACTTAAATGTCCATTTCTTGACAGTGGCAGGAGGGTTAAAACTATTATCATGCAGCCTACAGTTTAGAACTGAAAGAGTACTCAGAGAATATTTAGCACAGCCATTTATTTTATAGATGGGAGAGGGCTAGTGAGCTCAAGTCACTAGGTCATAAAGATAAAAAGTAGCAAAGGCAGACTTTGTACCCAGATCCTCTGGTCTATGGTTTATTCCTTTCTGTTTTAATAATCTATGACCAACTTTCTCTCTGTGTTTTCTTTCTGTCTTCCTCTGTCTCTGTTTGGAATGTTTTGTCACTATCTCTATATCTCTCTCTCTCTCCTTCCCTTCTGCTCCTGCAGCAGATAAATTTTGGGTTCATAAATCTTCTAAGTCATTAGAGACCCATGAAAAAAATGCCACACTACTCAAAAAGGGTTAATTCACCTCCCATGAGTAATAATTATACTTCTCTTGGTTCATTATGGCAGTGGATCTAAAACATGAGATGAGATCCTGCCTTTTAGCACATTCCCTTTAAGTGGTTTCTCCAAATGCATATTTATAATTGTAGCTTGGTAGATGCAAACCCAGTAAATCCCTTCTCTCCTGCATTATTGACAGAGTGGAAAACATTTCAGCTGCAAATTCTGCTGTATACATTTACTAAAGGATAGCTTCTGTTATAATTGCTCATTAATAACTACTTCTCCATCCCTTAGATCAATATGCCTCTGATGTGCACTTGAAATTTTATTGAAAAACAGGCACGTTTCCTACTAGCCGCCTATTTTCTAAATAAAATCATTCACTAAATGTCTTGCTTACGTTTGATAGCTGGGCAATTGGCATTTTAAATACTGGAGCCATTTTTGAGGTGCAAAGGCAGAAATGAGCAAATACTTCTATTGTGCATGCCTAACTGATAGTTAAATGACCAACCTACTCTTGCATGTTATGTGCGATATTATCATTTAAATGTGCCAATTCCCAGAACTCAGCTTCTCTATATTGCCACTGGAACACAACTAACATTGGAACAAACCCTTTTTTGATGATCAGTTTCACTTAAAGATGCACCATTCTTTGCCCCAACAATGGATGCATTTTGTTTTCCCCTTCACAGGAAAATCCTATGAGCTACGTATATTATTTTACAATGATAGAGCAAATGAAAAATAGTTTCCTCTTTTCAATAGTAAATTTGAATTTGCTACCCACCTTTTTATTTATATATTTTAATTAGACAGAGAGAACCTAAAACAATATCATAAAATTTCTTTTGCTGACCTATGGTCATGTGAAAAATTTAGCTACTTCAGAAGCCAAGAATCCTTGATTTTATAGGTGTGATTCTCCCCATGAATTCAAATCACAACTCCTCCAAACCATCATAGAATGTTTCAGGAGTTGCTGTGGTTGAAAAAAAATCACTTTAGGGACATCAGCATCACAAAAACCTAGAGAGTTGAGAGAATCCAGGAAGAATGGGTAGCAAAATGTTACAGAGAGGTCAAGGATAAGGATAGATATGTGCTGGTTAGTGTTTAACTACTGGCTCTTGGGAGGAGGTAGGGATACATCTACAACATACTTTTAAGTTTAATCAGCATTAGTAACATTTTTTCCTTTACTTCTGTACTCTAGACAATCAACAAAACAATAAATCAAGCCCAGATCTGTATTGTTTTCTGATTTCTGAGGTGCAAATGCTCACACTGAAAATTTAACAATTGGGGGCAGCTAGGTGGCCCAGTGGATAGAGCTCTGGCCTTGGAGTCAGGAGGACCTGAGTTCAAATCCAGCCTCAGACACATAACACTTACTGGCTGTACAACCCTGGGCAAGTCACTTAACCCCATTGCCTAGCCCCCCAAAAATAATAACAATTGACTTTTCTGAGTCAGGTTGAGCTGACTCTAGCACACTCCTGGATAAGAACCGATAGAGGAGATTTTCACCCCAAATGTGACTAGATTGGTCACTTAAGAGATTATTGATTACTTTGCACAGAGCAGTTTCAGTTGAGTGATGAGATTAAAAAAACAGCTTGCATGGAGTTTAGAAGGTAAGAGAAGAAGAAATAGAGGCACTAAATATAGATGACTTTTTCAAAAATTTGGCTGAAAAAGAAAGAAGAGCTATAGGATGATAGTGGAAATGGTAGGGTCTAGTGAAGAAATTTTCAAGGATACACGATGAGGAAGGAACCAATAGAAAGGGATCAAAGATTGGGGGAGGGGAAGGGGAGATAGTGGAAGCAATCTGTTGGAAGACAGGAGGGAGTTTGAAAATGAATGCAGATGGATTGATGAAGTGAAATGTAGATGGATTGGCCATGGTGAAAAGAAGAGTCACCCCATCACCAGATGCAGTACTAAAAAAAGAGATGGTGGTGGGTTATATCAATGAGTTGTGAGATGAGGAAGAGAGAAGAGGGAGTCTTGTTAGTCTATCACTAACTAAGTCTAGCATATCTAGTACAACTAACTAGTTTATCACTAAATGGTCCACATGTAAAGGCTTTCCAGGTTGGTGGGAATTTCCAGAGCCTGAACTTTATTAGTCTTCCAAAACCCAGAGCAACCTCCATGCTGCTGTGAAGACTCACAGATTGTTAGAATTGGAAAAAACCGTAGTGGAGTATAGTTCACCCATACCTAAGAAATCTTTCTATAGTATCACCCAACAAGTGGTCATCTGATCTCTGCCTAAAAAATCTTCAAGGAGTATCCCAGTTGAGCCTTGCTGGTATGTCTCTTGTTACCTTACTAGCTGTGTATTCCATTTTTTTTCATTATTTCTTTAAAAAAAAAAAAAAAGAAAATCTCTACTGAGAGAGAACCTAAGTGTTAAGAAGTGTTTCTTTATATCATGCTAAAATCTACCTATTCGTAACTTCCACCCATTGCTCCACAGGCTGTTCTCTAGGGCCGAGCACAAGCCTAGTTCCTCTTTCCTTGTAACACATGAGGATGGTTATTATGATCTTCCTAAATGTCTTCTCTTCTCTAGACAAAACATCCCCAGCACCTTCACTCAATTCATATATGAATGGCATGATCTCAAGGCTATTCATCATCCTGGTTGCTCTCCTCTGGATATTCTCCAATTTATCAATATCCTTCCTCAAATCAGTACCCAAAACTGAATGTAGTACTTTAGATGTGGTCTGACCAGGGCCAAGTACAGTGGGATTGTCACCTCCCTTGTTCTGTTGACTGTCCCTCTCTTAATGCAGCTTGAGATCACGTTAGTATTTTTTGACTATCTTATCTCACCATTGATTCATCTTGAGCTTGCAGTCCACTAACCTCCCTAATTCTCTTTCTGAAGAATGGCTATCAAGCCATTCCTTCCCTATCTTGTCCTTGGGAAGTTGATTTTAAGAACCCTTTTATTCTTCTTAGCCCCACTATAAAATATCATTCAGCACTGTGACAGCCACAACCCCTCCTGGATCCACAGTGCAATTTATCCTCAGTTTGTTCTACTTCATGCTGAAATAGCCCTAAAGATTGGTATTCAGTGCAGTATTTCCTTTCACTGACCCTATAAGGCAATTGATTTTACATAGGGAGAGAGCTGCCCATTGCACCCAAAGCCACTTGAGTCACATAAAAGAACCAACTTTAAATGCTGTGGTCTCCATATCTAAGCAGATATTTTTATACTTCAAAGATTTGTGATCTCATCAAAGTTGTATCAATTGAGAAAGGCTGAAAGAACTGAGGATATTTAACCTGGGGAATAGAAGTTTCAGGGGGCATAAGATATATGTGTTCAAGTATTTGAAGGGGTTGTCATGTGGAAGAGGAATCTGATTTGTTCTAGTTAGATTTTTTTAATTATTTATTTTATTTTTAATTTATGGGATAAAAGAAGTATTTCCATGATGTAGTATAATAAAAATATGATTACTCATGAAACTACAAATGTATTATGTACAACTTGCTATTCCTTTTAAATGTATAATAAAGTTATCATGTACATTTCTCTTTTTTCTTTTCTCCCCTCTAGCAATGGCTACCATTAGACACAAATATCTGTGTGTGTGTGCGTGTATGTGTGTGTGTGCGCATGTGTGTGTAAAATCATTCTATACATACTCATACTTATCAATTCTTTTTCTGGATACAAATAGTATCTTCCATCATATGCCCTTTGTAGGTAATTTGGGTATTCATAATAGTCAAAATGGCTCATTTGCCCAAAGTTCTTCTCAAAACAATATTGCTGTTACTGTTAGATCTGAAAGGCAAAACCAGGAGCAATAGTTAGAAGTTGCAAAGAAGACAACTTAACCTCGATGTTATTTAAAAACAAACAAAATAAAACAAAACACCTTCCCAACATTAGAGCTATCTAAAAGTAGAATGAACTGCCTGAAAAGGTGGTGGATTCTCCCATCCTTGGAGGTCCTGAAGTAGAAACTGGAAGGTGGCTTGTCAGGGATGATATAGTAGGGATTCCTTTTTTAGATCTCGGTGTCATTGGATAACCACATAATACTTTGTGAGTCTGAGTACTGCTGACCTTAACTCACACACATCTCCCCTCATCTTGTGTGAGATGCCCATGTCTTTACATAAATCCTCTAGAGAGGATCCGCCCAAAGCACTGAATGACCTTTTCTGATTAATAATAATAGCTGGCTTGATAACTGCTAATTGGGCACGTTATGAGTGTATGGATTGAACGAAATGGCTGCCCAGATCCCTTTCAGCTCTCAAATTTGGTGATTCTGTAATGTTTATATAAGGTTTTCAATTCACTTAACATAACATATATTATCTCACAATAACCCTGTGAGATAGGTGCTATTACTATCCCCATTTTACAGATATACTTTGAGGTGGCATCTGAAAAAGACTTGACAGATTTTTCTTGATCAGGAATACAAAGTGTAACTGGGTTACTTCTACCATTTTCCTCAGGAGGAGACAAAAACTAAGTAAGAATTTCCATAATCCAAAAGCAGTAGAAAAAGTTCTGAGTGTAAGGGGAGTGATCTTACTGCCCCTAGTTTAAGCAGGGGACCCATATATTAATCCAGAGTACAGACTTTTTCTTCCTTGGGGATTGCATCATCTCTTAATCACAAAAGCAATAAGAATATCCAATATGTTCATCTACCATGCCTAATCAATTGTTCCATCTGCCAGTCATTGGTCATATCTGAAGGTAGACTTAAAAGAGTTTTCCCAGCTAAGAAAATGGCAATGACCCTGTGGTAACAATTGTGGTAGACAATGAACACTAACCCCTTTGGACAGCATACTGACATTGAAGGATTTTATCACTTCAGGCTTACAAAGAACTTTTTGCACCCTGGAGAAATGGGCATAGCTCTGGGCTGTCACTCAAGAGGTGGTGTGTGCCTCATTGCAATGTGTTCTATACTAAATGGCATAGTTAATTGGAAGGATGCGATAATAAGCAGTGCAATCAAGGGCATGATGGCTATTTAATACTTGTATGAGTGCTTTTTCACCCTGAGATTAAAAATTATATTCTCCTAAGCTTAGTTTTCACTGACATAGGCACTTTGGGGAGGTAGCAGGTGCCAAATTTGGGCACAGTAGATAAGAAGTAAGTGTTATATTGACAGATGTTCTAATAAGCTGGTATTCAGGATTGCTTCCTGGGATGTTTGAATGTGAAGCTTAATTCAATTTAGAAAAACAAATACAATGAACATTTAAGTGCCTGCTGTGTGCAGAGTGCTGTTCTACAAGCTTGGCAAGATACAAAAGTTATATGATAATAAAAGTGATATAAGAATAACACTCTAAGGAGCTACGATTCCATCAGTGTTGGTCTATCCCTTTTACCTATGCAAACTTCAGTCCCTCTAAGTCTTAAGAGGTAGTCTTTTTGAATAGCTTTTGTCAAAGGTTCATCACCCCATGGCTAATTTGGTGGCAGCCCTCTTCCAAATGACCTAGGTCATTTTGACTATTGTAATAATTATAATAAGTCATTTTGACTATTATAAATAACCAAATTAACTACAAAGGATGTATGAAGGAAGACGCTATCTGAATCCAGAGAAATGATACATAGAACTATATATAGAATGATTATAAACATATACATATACATATTTGTGTCTAATGATATTCATCTCTAGGGTGGAAGGAAGGAAGAAAAAAAGGGAAAAAGAAAAAGAATTTACATTATAACTTTATTATGTATTTAAAAGGAATAGCAAGTTTTACATAATAGATTTGTAGTTTCATGTACAATCATTTTTTATTATACTATGTTGTGGAGATGTCCGTTTTATCCCATAAATTTAAAATTAAATAAAAAATAAAATAAATAAAATAAGACAAAATGATCTATGTTGAACCTCACATAGTATACATAAAGTGTGACTATGACTGACCCATAGCACACAATTCCTTTCCAACTTGTAGGAATTGAAAGATTTGGTTTTCTACTGGCACTGTCTTTTAAGACACTGGGATAATTTCCAACCCAAAAAAAAAAAGGAGGCCTTTAGTGGAGGAAGAATAGTAATACGGTGATGTAACAATAATACTAATAGTTCACATTTTTATAGTGCATTAAGATTTACAAAACCTTTGTGCAGATTATGGTCTCATAGAAGAATAAAGCATGTGCTAGATAATTATGAAATGAATGAATTATGAAAAAAAACATAAATACTGGGGATATGAGTATTTAAAAAATAGAAAATCTTTTCCCTTAAGGACTTTACATTTTAATAGAAGAAGACAGCATAGTGGAGTGATGACCAGGAAGGTGCGTTTTATTCTGGGGAGATAAAAAAGGGAGAAGGAAGAGTGAATTATATCTGATAAATATTGTTCATAAGCTCAACTGTGGCTCAAAAAAGCTAGAGCTTTTTAATCAACCAATAAACATTTATTAAGCACCTGCTATATGCCTATGTACTAGATGCTAGAGATAGAAACAAAAATGAAACACTGCCTACCCATAAGGAGTTTACATTCTATTGGAGAAGACAACATGCATATGCATTAGGTCCTATTCTATACAGTGATGTAATGATAATAGTAATAGCTCACATTTCTATAGTATATTAAGATTTATCAAATATGTTTAATATGAATGTATAAGTAGAGCCTATATCAGATTGCATGACATCTTGGGTGGGGGGAAGAGGGGGACAAAATTTAAAACTCAAAATCTTATGGAAGTGAATGTTGAAAACTAAAAATAAATTATTTTTAAAAATTTCCAAAGTATAAAAAAAAGAGAGATTATAAGATCCTTGAGGGCAGCAACTATCTTTCTTTTTTGTATTTGTATCCTCAGCACTTAGCACAGTGCCTGGTACATAAGAGGTACTTAATAAATGTTTATTGGCTGACTGATTAAAAAAAAAAGATTTATTAAACTTTTGGGTAGGTTAATAGTCTAGTAGAAGAATAAAGCATATGCCCAGATAACTATGTTATGGATAAATTAATGAATGAAAATAGATGAAAAAATCCATAAATGCTAGGGATTTGATTATTTAACAAAGAGATAATTCTTGGCCACAGGGAGTTTACATTTTAATAGCAGATGACAACATACTGGGGTAGTGATGAGGGAAGTGTGCCCACTCTATAGTACCCCTAGTTCCTAAGAGAATGGCAAAGATTGAGAACTCAGTTGACTAAATTCCAATTGTTACTCATGCTGTTGCAAAGATATAATGATTAAAAATTAAAGTATAGATGAACATGACATTTCACTATGATTGTTAGCTCCTGCCACTTCCTAATCATCATGCCATCTATGGGAGAATGAGAGACAATGGGGAAAAAAAATCATTAGTCTCAGAATCAGGATAGAACAAAGTTAAGATCCTGCCTTTCATGCTTCCTAGATCTTTGACTATGGTTGGATCACTTATGATGCCTCAGTCTCCACGTTCTTATCTGTAAAATTAAACTAATGATAGCTGTAACAACCATATCAAAGGGCTACTGTAAGAATCAAATAAGATAATGTATAAACATTTTCTTGCAAACATTAAAGCACAATGTGCATATCTGAGAGCAGGAAAGTACCTAACTAATTAAATTAGGCTAAAATTTCCTGACTATTCTTTTCTCTTCCCTGGATAGTTCCATTATTAATGAGGGGATTGGAAAAGAGATTGCTTAACCAGAGTAGTAGACTTCTAATGACAGAGAATGAGAAGAGAACATTAGATTTATCATCTTAAGATATTTTTGATATCTTTGCAGAAAGTAGTTTCAATTAAATGATGAGAGGTGAGGAGCCAGCTTTCAGAGGGTAAGAAAAGAGAGAGGAGAAAAAAAGCAGAGACATAATGTGTAGATGGCTTTTTTAAAGGGGCTTGGCTAATAAAGGAAAGAGAGGTATAAAATGAGAGATGGTGTGGATGGTAGGCTCTACTGAGAGTATTTTTTTTAAGGCTTAGAGAAATTTGAGCATGTTTATGGACATCAAGGAAGAAGTACTAGATAGGGAGAGATTGATGACTAGAGAGAGAGGGAATGATAATAAGGCCACCTGTTAGAGAAGAGAGAGAGAGACGAGATTGAAGGAAGAAGTGGTTGAGATGATATCAAGGTGTTGTGAGATGAGGGGAGAAGATGATGGTCTAGTTCAATAGCCTCTGTAGGCATACAGTCCAAAAGTAGGCCCATATTTGAAAGCTTTCCGGGTAGGTAGAAATTTCTAGAGACTGTGCTTCATTAGAATGGCCTTTTGTTACCCAGCATCACCTCCCTGCTTCTATGTATGGAGAATCATAGAATTGGAAGAACTTCAGTGGCCAAAAAGTTCAGCCCATACCTGACAAAGAATTCCTTTTATGGTATCATTTATCTTCTATAACTTCATCTAGTCTGTGCCTGAAAATTTCCTCTGAGTACCCCTAAGAGTTTGATATTGTGATACTTGGGTAACAGAGGTGTTTTGGAGCAGGGGAGCCTTCTTCAGGACTCCTCAAATTGTACCAGTAGCACCAATAGGTAGTTCTGATAGGGGTGGGACCTAGTAGACGATAGGGTTACAGCCACAAAATGCACCAAACCATCTACCACATTTAATTTCCCAAAGCAAAATATGCTGTTCCGTGTCACCCTTCTTCTCCCTCCCCCGACCAACCCTGCCCATCTCTCTGCCTTCCCCCAGTCTGAGGTCACCATCTTCTCTTCCTTTTCTGGAGATGTCTAGGGAGGAGTCAGGCTGATTTTTATTTGCTAGTCTGTAAACTCTAATGGCAAAGTCTTTCCTTTCCTTTCATTACCCATTTGCCCCAAGACTAATAAGTGAGGGGTATATTCAGTTATTACCATTTTTTAAATATCTAGTAGAGTTCGCAGTTTCTGTGTACATAAGGGGGAAAATATTTACAAAGTGTCTTTGTGACCTCTTATTCTTCTATTAGTATATGAGACCAAGCCCCAGCCTTACGGATACCAATATTCATGCTACTGCCACAATTATTCCAAACAGCCTGTTCCCCTGGGTGAAATTATTATTTGGAATAAAAGCCGAGTTCTGGCTCCCTAAGCGAGTATAGCAATAAATGAGGGTAGTGATTCATAAGGCGACTCTCGTGTGTTTGCAAATGTGCAACTTTTATTGAAGCTGACGCACAGAACAGAAGCTCTATGTTACCTTTTCTTGCTGGTAAGCACTTTTCAGCCTGCTTCAGAATCTTTTGAAGTTGGGTTGAGGGGTGGTGATGGTGTTGGTAGTGGTGGTGGTGCCATTGCTGTGGAAGGGTGGAAATAGGCATTGGTGTACAGGACAAAGTTGGATCTATAAAAGGCAGCAATAAATCTATGGAATTAAGTTATCCTAGTATCAGTAGATTTTGAGAGGAAAGGCAGTAGCTACATTTTAATGGGGCCTTTTAAGTGACAGAGCTGTTGCCTAATTAAGAGTACATAACAGGAATTTGTATTAAGCAGTTTCTTGCCAAGGGATGGTGTCTGTCTGTTTTGTGTCTGGATTTGGGAGGAGTACTAATTTATCAATAGAGTTCCCACAACCTTTCCCCCCTCATAATCCCCTAAATTTTCTCAAAGATCTAATTCTCCTACATTCTAACCTGGAATAACCCAAAAGAAAGTTCTCGTATTTGTCATTGTCCAGGAAATCTTCCTTCTCCTACTAAAACACTAGGTTCTGAAAAATTCAAAATCTCCCTTCCTCCACAAAGGAACTGGATTTCACAATATTTTTTTTACCTTCTCAGGCCAAGTACAAGCATATATCTACCTCTTCCACATGATTCAGTAGCAAGTTACTATCAACTGCACCTGGGGGTGGGAGTGGGGGGGGTGGAGAGGAAACTGCACACGGACTTAGGTCCCTCATCCCCCTGAGCACTTGTCTATTTCCTCAAAAAATATGCTGTCTTTGTTAAAATGCCACTCATTCTTATCCCAAACTTGATTTTTTACCCGTATGTGCATATATGTGTGTTAGATAGCTATATACACACAAATATGTATATACATATGTAATCATATACACAGTGTTTAAGTGCATGTGTAGTCAGAGGCAGCCTAGTAGAGAGGAAAAAGTACATAGAGTAAATATGGAGTGGAAGGCCTGGATTCAAAACCCAGATTAGCTTCTTTACTAGCTACATGACCTTGGGCAGTCATTTAACTTCTCAATCCCTATCTCAGTTTCTTCATCTCTAACTAAATTGGACATTTTCAAAAGCCTCTTTTAGCTCTGAATCCTATGAGCACTTGAATGATCTCTTAAAGAACAGAAATAAGGAGGCCATCCAGCATCATATTAACTATCAGCAAAGAAATAATTAGACGTAACTCTGCCTGATACAAGTTCAATATGGTGCAGGGATAATGGTGGCATCATTAAGGACAGTCTGTATGTATAGTTGTGTCATGTGGTAGGGAAGGGAGAAAATAATTAAGTGCCTACTATGTGCCAGTCGCTGTGCTAAGCATTTTTTACAGGTATGTTCTCATTTGATGCTTACAACAACTCTGTGAGGTAGAGGCTCTTATTATCCCCTTTTTACAGTGGAGAAAACTATAGCATATTTGAGCTGGCAGGTGACCCCATGAGGTAGCACATTACCCCATAGAGTTTGAAAGTGGGAACTGGGAGACAGAAGTCATAAAGACAGGACTTTAAGTATGGTGGCAGCAGCAGTGGCATTTAGGTCCCAGGTCACCAGAAAACTAATAGCAGAAATACAGAGACTGTGGTTCCTAAGAGAAGGAAGTGTACCACTATCTCATCAGCACACTATGGGAAAACTCTATTTTCCCCAAGTCATTCACAGATCTGTGTATCAGTAGATGTTAGATTCCTTGAGAATTGGGAGGATAAGGCCATGATAGAGTCTATGATTAGAAATAATTGAAAGGATTGAAGGTAGGAAACTCTCCTAGAAAGAAAGAGCATGGTCCAATTCATAATCCAAGCCATAGAATCATAGGTTTTCAGCTGAAAGAAGATGGTAGTGGTTACTGGGTTCAACTCCTTAATTCAATCCCTTAAATAAAGAAACTGAGACCTAGAGTAATTAAATATCCTTACACAAGAAGTGGCAGAAATAGGATTAAAACTTAGGTATTAAAACTCTAAGTCTATCTCTCTTTCTACTGAACCACAGAACACACTTTGGAGGCAAGACAGAGATCTCTTAGTGATGATGGAAGACATCATGGGTGTGCTGATAAATGTTTAACAAGCAGGGTGAAATGTTCATAGGACTCTCTTTTAACTTTAATTTACATTATTAATATTAACACCTACTCATGTCTAGACAGTCAATAAAACAACAAATCAAGCCCTGATTTGGTGAGTTTGCTGATTTTTGAGATGCAAATGTTCACACTGAAAATTTAACAATCAGCTCTCCTGAGCTGGTTCATGATAATTCCAGCATACCCTTGTCTCAGGATAGTGAGATCTCTGCTGGGTACCTTTGGAACATTAACAGACTCCTCCCTGACAGGCTCTGAAAGTGACAAGCAGTGATGTTTTCTGTAGCATTGTAACAGTTGGCCAGGACCAAGTTTCAAGCCTTAGGGTAATTTCCACTATAGAAGATTAGCATGTCAGTCAGTCAATAAGTTGTGAGTGCCTTAGCCCCAAACAAATGACCGCATATTTACTTTATAGATATTTCCTATATACTTAGATATATGAACATTGTCTCTCCCAACAGAATTTATGCTACCAGTGAGTATAAACTGTTCTATTTTTGCCTTTGTATCTCCAGAGCATAGCTCAGTACACAGCACATACTAGGTACTTACACAATGCTTATTGACTGATTGATTGGTACTAGGAACTAGGACTAGATCAAGGGATCTTAATCTGGGGTTCATCGATCTCCCAGGGGTTCGTGAGTGGAAAACGTTAATTTTTTTCACTATAATTGGTTTCCTTTATAATTCCAAGTATTTTGTCTTATGCTTTTAAAAGCATTATTCTGAATAGAAGTCCATAGTCTTCACCAGACTGAAAAGCGATCTCTAACCCCAAAACCAGTCAAGAAGCTTTGGGCTAGGTGACCTATAGTGCCCCCTCCAGCTCTAACATTCCATGAATTGATAAAAGCTAGTGCCCATTGCTTGGAATCGCCATCAGGAGAATCTCTCTAGTTACAGGGTCTGAGTCCCAGCAAGTTCATCTGAACCATAGTGAGAAATGGAATACAACTGGGGCTGTGCCACGCCCCCAACCTGCCCCCTAATTCTCACCACTGATGAAATGGTAAGAGGAATCAGAAACAAATGCACTAACTTATTGTCATGCTTGAACTACTGAAAGGTGATAGCATAGAGGATCACTAGTGGAAACATTAGAAGCTCAGCTAATTCCGTCCTAGTCAGACAAGGCGTTTGTAGGGAAAGGCAGCTCCCAGCATAGTGCAGGCTGAGGAGCTCTTTGGTGCAGTGGCAATGAGGAAAGTATTAGCCAGTCAACTGCCTGATTATTAAAAGGTGGACCCCACTCCAATGAGTTAAAACAAAACCTGTGTATATTCAGCAAATGAAGAATTGGACCATAAGAATCAGCCTCCCACCTCCTACCCCAGCATGTCTCTTGTCAATCATCTACACACGAAACCTTTGCTTTCTTCCTTTTATCCCCCATTTATGGGTGTGTGTGTGTGTGTGTGTGTGTGTGTGTGTGTGTGTGTATGAGTGTGTGTGTGCACGCGTGCTTTATTTTATTTGTGGCTTAGCTTGAATTCCCTGTCTTTCTTTTTTATTTCAGCCACGATTTTCTCCAGCACTCACTCAAGCCGGAGTGGAACAGCTGCTGGGGCTGGGCCTCCCCCACATCCCGTCAGTCACCCTTCTCCGGGACATAATGTACAGGGGAGCCCCCACAACCCCTCCTCCCAGTTACCTCCTCTCTCGGCTGTGGACTCAGGAACTGAAAGGTAAGACCATCTGTCTCTTCCTCCTAAGCAGTGACACAGCCAAGCCTCCCTGCACCAAGAAATGATTTGACAGTTGCTAAATTTTATTAATAATACATTGGTGGGTTGATTTACCCAAAGGTGACATTTAAAAAGTACATACACATTTCACAAGAATCCAGTCTGCTCATTCTCTGGTTTTTTTTTTTTTCGCCTGTTTGGGGAAAAAAAAAAGATATTAGTGACAGTCACCTAAAGTGTCTGTTTCAGGGAAAAAAGCAGCAGAATTTCCCTGTTTTTTCAACACCTCCTGTTCAGTTGTCACATATGTAGGCCATGTTAAGATGACCGTATTTGTCTGTTGATCAGTTTAAGGTTTTATTTCGTAACATAAAAGAGCACACTATTTCCAAAGGTTTTTGAGAGGATTGCTGACCAAGATATTATAACTCCCTATCCATTGAAGTCCCTTCCTCTCTTCCTTTAAGGCTCTTCTCAGATGCTACCCCAATAGGGGGACAGGTTCTTTGACCATCCCAGGTGTCAGCAATCTCTCCCTTCTGAAATGTCTTTTAGCACTTAGACTCCTTCCCTCAACTTTCCTTTGTATCACAGTTATTCATGTACTGACTCTTCTTGTGGATTGATTGATGATTTCTGACCCACCCTCTTTCCATAAAATTGTAATTTCCTCCTTGAAAGCAGCATCTGTGGCATATCCATCTTTGTCTCCCCAGTGCTCAGTTCAGGGTTTTGCACACAGTAGATGCTTAATAAATATTTTAATTGAATTGAAGTCTGTCACAAAATTGTATATAATGGAATCCAATCCCAAAAGTGTTCCAGTGTCTACCATGCGCAAAGTTCTACAGAGACCAAGATAGTATAAAAAGTGGTTGCTGAATTCAGGGAGCTTACATTCCGGTATTTTAATAGTCTGCTAATTGGTCTCCTTGCCACAAGTCTTGCCTCACTCCAATCTATCCTCCGTTCATCTGCCAAAATGATTTTCCTAAAATGCAGACGCAAATATGTCACCCCTCTACTCTACAAACAGTTGACTCCTTATCACCTCCAAGATTAATATAAAATCCTGTTTGGCATTTAAAGCCCTTCACAATGTACTCCCCCTCCACCCCAATGTTTCCAATATTTTTACACCGTATACTCTCACCTACACTAGAATTCTTTGATTCAGTGAAACTGGCCTCTTTGTTATTCTTCAAACAAAATACTCCATTTCTCAACTCTGAGAGCTTTCGATGGCTGTCCCCCATGCCTGGAAAGCTCTCCTTCCTCATTTGTACCTCCTGGCTCCCCTAGCTTCCTTCAAGTGTCAGCTAAAATCCCATTTTCTATAGGAAGCCCTTCCGATTTCCTCTTCTAGTCCTTTCCCTCTGTTAATTATCTACAATTGATCTTTTTTTTACATTCCAATTTTTTTTTCCAATTACATGTAATTTTTTTTAACATTTGGTTTTTTTTTTAATTAGAGTTCCAAATTTTCTCTCTCTCTCCATCCCTTCCCCCTCATTAAGAAAGCAAGCAATTTGATATAGGTTGTACATGAGCAGTCATATGAAACATATTTCCATATAAGTCATCTTGTGAAAGAAAACACAGACACCCCCCCCAAAAAAACCCCACAAAATATAAAGTACAGAATAGTATACTTCAATCTGCATTCACTTCATCAGTTCTTTCTCTGGCGATGGGTAGCATTTTTCATCATGAGTCCTTCAGAATTGTCTTGGATCATTATATTGCTGAGAATAGCTAAGTTGTTCACAGTTGATCATTATAGAGTATTGCTATTACTATGTACAGTTCTCCTGGTTCTGCTCATTTTACTTTTTACAGCATTTCACATATGTCTTTCCAGGCTTTTCTGAAGTCTGCCTGCTCATCAATTCTTATAGCACAATAGTATTCCATTACATTCATATACCACAACTTGTTCAGCCATCCCAAATTGATGGGCATCCCCTCAGTTTCCAATTCTTTGCCACCATGAAAAGAGCTGTTATTAATATTTTTGTACATATAGGTCCTTTTCCTTTTCCTTTGATCTCTTTGGGATACAGACCTAGTAGTGCTATTGCTGGATCAAATAGTATTCACAGTTTTAGAACCTTTTGGGCATAGTTCCAAATTGTTCTCCAGAATGGTTGGATCAGTTCACAACTCCATTGACAATGTGTTAGTGTCCCAATTTCCCCATATCCCCTTTAACATTTGTCATTTTCTTTTTCTGTCACATTAGACAATCTTATAGGTATAAGGTGGTACCTCAGAGATGTTTTAATTTGCATTTTTCTAATCAATAGTGACTTATAGCATTTTTTCATACGATTAGAGATAACTTCGATTTCTTCTTCTGAAAACTGCCTGTTCATATCCTTTGACCATTTATCAATTGGGGAATGATCTGCATTCAAATAAATTTGATGTAGTTCTCTATATAATTGAGAAATGAGATCTTTAACAGAGAAATTTACTGTAAAATCCCCCTGCCCCAGTTTTCTGCTTTCCTTCTAATCTTGGCTACATTGGTTTTGTTTGTGCACAACCTTTTCAATTTAATGTAATCAAATTTATCCATTTTACATCTTGTAATGAACTCTTGTTTGGTCATAAATTCTTCCCTTATCCATAGATCTGACAGGTAAACTATTCCATGCTCCCCTACTTTGCTTGTGTCTATGCCCTTTTCATCTAAATCATGTACCCATTTTGACCTTATGTGGTATATGATGTGAGATGTTGGACTATGCTAGTTTCTGCCAAACTTCTTTCCAATTTTCCTAGAAGTTTTCGTCAAATAGCAAGTTATTGTTCCCAAAGCTTGAATTTTCAAGTTTATCAAACACTAGATTAATATGATCATTTACTACTGTATACTATATACCTAATCTATTTCACAGATCCATCACTCTTATTTCTTAGCCAGTACCACCTTATTTTGATAATTACCACTTTGTAATACAGTTTGAGATCTAATATGACTAAGCTACCTTCCTTCACATATTTTTTCATTGGTTCACTTGACATTCTTGACCTTTTGTTTATCCAGGTGGATTTTATTGTTTCTTCTAGGTCTATAAAATAATGTTTTTGTAGTTTCATTGGTATGGCAATGAAAAAATTAATTGAGGTAGAATTGTCATTTTTATTATACTGGCTTAGCCTACCCATGAGCAATTAATATTTCTCCAGTTGTTTAGATCTGACTTTACATGTGTGAAAAGTGTTTTATAATTGTGTTCATATAGTTTCTAGTTTTGCCTTGGTGGGCAGACTGCCAAGAATTTTATATTATCTACAGCTATTTTAAATGGAATTTCTCTTTCTATCTCTTGCTGTTGGACTTTGTTGTTAATATAAAGAAATGTTGATTGTTTATGTGGATTTTTTATATCTTACAATTTTGCTAAAGTCATTAATTATTTCAGCTAGATTTTTGATTGATTCTCTAGGATTCTCCAAGTATGCCATCATCTCTACCGCAAAGAATGGTAGTTTTGTTTCCTCATTGCCTATTCAAATTCCTTCAATTTCTTTCTCTTCTCTTATTGCTATGGCTAGCATTTCTAGTCCAACATTAAATAAGAATGTTGATAATAGTCATCCTTGCTTCACCCCTGATCTTAATGGTAAGGCTTCTAGCTTATCCCCATTACAGATAATGCTTGCCGATGATTTTACATAGAGCTACTTAATCATTTTAAGGAAAGCTCCATTTATTCCTATGCTTTCTAATATTTTTAATAGGAATGATTGTTATATTTTGTCAAAAGCTTTTTCTTCATCTGTTGAGATAATCATATGATTTCTATTGATTTCGTTATTGATATGGTCACTCATGCTGATAGTTTTCACAATATTGAAACAGCACTGCATTCCTGGTATAAATCCCACCAGGTCATAGTGTATGATCTTTGTGATATATTGCTATAATCTCTTCGCTAGTATTTTATTTAAAAGTTTTGTATCAATATTCACTAGGAAAATTGCTCTATAGTTTTCTTTCTCTGTTTTTGCTCTTCCTTATTTAGGTTCAGCATCATATTTGCATCATAAAATGAATCGGATAGAACTATTTTCCTATTTTTCCAAATAGTTTATATGCTATTGGAATTAATTATTCTTTAAATATTTGGTAGAATTTATTTGTGAATCCATCTGGTCTAAAGGATTTTTTTCTTAGGAAGCAGTTTATCTTTTATGTAGTCCACTTGTACATATTTGTTTGTATGTTATCTTCTCCATTAGACTGAAAGTTCCTCAAGTTTAGGGATGATCTTTTACCTTTCTTTGTATCCCTACCTCTTAACACCATGCCTGACACAAAATAGTTGTGGGGAAGGTTGTGTTGGGTTATAAAAGCTAAAGAGAGGAGTTCATATTTTAATCTGGAGGCAAAAGAGAAGAATTGGAGATGACTGAGTAAGAGAGTCACCTGTCAGATCTGAAATTAAGGAAAATCATGTACATACCATCTAGAGAATGGAGAAGAATGGTGAGAGATTTGAGAAGCAAGGACACCCAAAAGAAAGTCATTGCAATAATCTTAGTTAGAGATGAAAAATACATGAACCAAGAATAGCTATATGAATAGAAAGAAAGGTTCAAATGCAAAAGATGTCATAAAAGTAGAAATGGCAAGCTTTAGCAACTGAGTGGATATGTGGGGCAAGGGAAAGTGAGAAGACCAGGATAATGCCAAGATTAGGAATCTGGTAGACCAAGAGAGTTGTGTGTGACTGAGGCAGAAATAAGGAAGACTAGATGAGATGAGAGTTCAAGGAAAAAGTCAATAAGTTCATTTTTAGACATGTTGGGTTATGACGTTGCCAGTACATCTAGTTTGAAATGTGCCATAGTCAATTTGGTAATAAGGGACAGAAACTCAGAGGAGAGACTGGGGATATATGGAGTCTAGGAGTTACTTGCATAGAGATGACAGTTAAACCCATGGAATTTAAGGAGATTACCAAGGGATTGGATCCTTTGGGATGGTTATAGAACTATAAAACTTAGATTATATATCTAAAGCCTGAAGAGACCTCAGAGGCCATCTCATCAAATTCCTTCATTTTATAGATGTTTAGAAGTCAAGAGCAGGGTAGTCTAAGTAGTGGGCAGGATGAGGCAGGCACCAATCAGGACAAGGTAGACATTCTGGAGATAAAAGTATTAAAATCTCCAAGGCATGGTTTCAAGGACTTTGTTTTTATTTGCATTTTTGTATCCCCAGCACTTAGTACAATGTGTGGTACATAATCGTTGTTTAGTTATTTCAGTCATGTCTGACTCTTTGTGACCCCATTTGGGGTTTTCTTGGCAAAGATCCTGGAGTGGTTTACCATTTTCTCCTCCAGCTGATTTTACAGATGAGAAAACTGAGGCAAACAGGGTTAAATGATTTGCCCAGGGTCACGCAACTAGTAAGTGTCCAAGACCAAATCTGCACTCAGGAAGATGAGTTCTATTGACTCTAGGCCTGGCACTTTATCTACTGCACTATCTAGCTGACAATGGTACATAGTAGGTGCTTAATAAATGTTTACTGAGTGACTAACTGATTGGTATGAGAGACAAAGTGGCTATTGCACTACACCAGAGGTTCTTAACCTGGTGTTAATGAACTCTTAAAACTGTATTTCAATATAATCGGTTTCCTTTATAATTCTATGTATTTTGTTTTATGCATTTAAAAATATTATTCTGAGAAAGGATCCATAGGTTTTGCCAGACTACCACATAGGTCTAGGACATGAAAACAAAAGCCTTGTGCTGGACCCTCCACCCATCCCTAGTTGAACTCACTGCTAGTCCATTCTCCCTTGGGCATAGGTGGATTCTGGGAACACCACTTTTATAAGCAGACTCTCCATATCATTTGACAGCTTAAGTGATTGACTGATTAGCAACTAATTTCAAAGGAATGCTTGGTAGTTCCACAGGTAGTGCTGGCTCTAGTCTGAGGACCTGAATGGCAATGCCAACTACTAATGCTTTGCTACTTATTCAACTTGTATGTACACTTCATCTCCTTGTGCTTCAGTTTCCTCATCTGAACAATATGGGGCAGGGGTTTGCATTCAGTGGCATCTGAGGTTCCTTCTGGCTTTAGTTCCAGCATCCTCTGAACAGAGGATCTTGCTTCTTCTTTGTACCATTCTCTCTATGGCATGGTTATGTTAACATGTCTTAGGAATCTTCTTGGGGGAGATAGGAGGAAACATGCTGTATTAAAAACAACAACAAACCATATATTTAAAATCTCTCAATTTCTTGTCCACATCTTCAAAAACATTTATGGAGCTGCTTCAGGGTGAAGGGTGAAGGAACCCTGTTTCATTTAACAACTTCTTACAATATCTGTCATTAGGGGTCTGCAAATGATAGCCATACTCTAAATCCTAGGCAATGAAGAAAAGAAATCTTGGAAGATATCCCATACATTCTTGTAAGTTGAGGCAAACGTAACTTCTTGTCACAAGGGAGTTCATTTTCAGCTCTATCGTAAATGGCATTAGCCACAGGTTTTTTTTTTCCTTCTTAATCATCTCTTTGCATTTGGCTTCACTGTGAACTCTTTTCAGCAACCTTATGGAGTTCAGTGATGATCAATCTAAATTTTCCATTGCTCCATTTCATCTTATTATCAGTAGCCATAATGATCCTTAGAAGATGACAAGAGTTGAACAATTTCCTCGTCTCCTTTATGGCTGTGCAAAAATTTAGGCAGCTATTACATCCACTTCTTGGTCACTTGGATAAGCTGCTGATTGATATCCTCAGAAGCCTGGGGGAGAAATAATTCTTATTTGTTACTCTTCCTAGAGATCCTCTCTATTCTAGGCTTACTTATTTCTCCAAAAGAAACACCAAGAGGTATTACCATCAGTTTTACACACATCTTTTTTCAGATGAAAAGTAATTAAAACATGTCAGCACCAGTACATTACAATGTAAATAGGTGCATTTACAAATCACCTAATTTGCATCTCTACTTTATTCACTCCCCCTTCCAGCCAAACTATTATTCTCTAAACCAGGCATTCCATGGAATGGATGCCTGCCTCACCTCCAACTCTCAGAATGCTTAGCTTTTTTCAAGGTACAGCTCAGGTGCCAACTGATATAGGAACCTTTTCCTGATCTTTTTGATTATTAGTACTTTCTCCCTTCTCGAATTATATAGTATATTAGTTTACATATTATTTTCTCATAATAGAATATAATTTCCTTGAGGGCTGGGCCATTTTTATTTTGTCTTTGTATGCCCAGCACCTAGAGCAGAGCACAAGCTTAGTACATTCTTGTTAAATAAATGAATGAGTGGATGAGTGAATGTGATACGCTTTATCAAGTGAATAAGACAGACAGTGTCCACCCTCTTACAGCTTAGTATCTAAGTCAGGCAACACTTAATTGGACAAATGATTCCTGTTTGAGTGAGAGAGGAAGCTATGAAGTGATTGCAAGTGC
Source organism: Vombatus ursinus (assembly GCF_900497805.2). Lineage (NCBI taxonomy): Eukaryota > Metazoa > Chordata > Mammalia > Diprotodontia > Vombatidae > Vombatus > Vombatus ursinus. The sequence goes on from NW_020954548.1 coordinate 26,858,134, forward strand.
CAAAGGAGTGTTAATAGGAGTGAGAACAGGGTGGAGGAGAAGAAGGAGGAGGATTTGTATCAAGGAATTGTAAAGTCTCCACCGAGGGTCGTCCTCAGCAACAATGGCACAGCTGGATGAATTGTATCCTTTTTGTCAGCCATGTTGAGTTGGGCAGGTCACTTCTACTTCATTAGGCTTTGGGGAAGGAGAACATAAAATAGGATTGAATTATTAAGTGTGTTTGTATTATTTCTCCGCATGCAAAGAGTAAGAGGAAATTTGCCTACATGAAGCATTTGGCTTAATGACTCTTACTCTGTGTTTATCTGGGAAATTCCCCAGCAAAAACTAAAGCAGTTTTCTTAACGGAAATGGGTTTATCACACTTTGCAATTTTTAAGCAGGAAATTGGCATTTTTCCTGTTTGGGGGCTATTTATTCATCATTTGCTTAGCTAGAACTTGTTAATAAAAAGGTCTGAGTCATAGTAAGAAGTCATGAAAGGTTCACCTTTGGTTAGAGTCAAGATCTTTGATACTGTGTTAAAATAAAAGCAAATTCTCTTTGTTTGATGAGGTTCCATCTTTATCTTTTAAGATGATCATAATGACACATCATTTAGTTGATTTAAGTGGTATTCTTCTCTATCATTTAATACTGATTCAAATTTATTGTGGTAAATGATACCTTTTTACATGTCAGAATGGATAAGCCAGTATGACTTTTCATTTATCACTGATGAAAGTCAGAATGTTGGTAGGCCATTAACTGGTTGTGCACCACAGTATATTAGTCTGGTTGTAGAAAGTAAGAATAGTCACCAAATTCTTATTTTTCATATGGAAGAAAGTCAGGCTTCAAGAAGATGTAATTAGACTGCATTGGGTCAGATGGCAAGTTACCAGTTTATGGGCATGTGTATGCATCTTGTCTGAAAGAATGTCAAGTCTGTGAGAATAAAACAGTCTTTTTCTGTTATACATAGGGCCCTCCATCTAGTGACTACTACAGCAGGAACTTATTTTGGAAAGGACATTGACAAACTGGAGTACATTCAGAGGAGAGTGGCCAAAACGTGGAGGGAACTGGAGACCATGCCATATGATGATCATTTAAAGGAACTAGAGATGCTTAGCCTTAGAAGAGAAGGCTATGGGAGAAGGAGGTTCTGTGAGGGAAAACTTGCTACCTGTTAGAATTGTTCAAAAATGGAATGAGCTTCTTGGGAAGATAATGGTTTTGAAAATTTGAAGACTCCATTAGAGTCTTCAAACAGAGGATTAATAGAGAATCACTCTGTGCAGGGGAGTTTATCTTGGGTATAGGTTAGACCAGATGACTTCTGAAGTCTGAAATTCTGTGATTCCAGACAAGAGGCTTCCCATGCTTTTCACTTACTGCTAGTAAGGAACTTGAGCATTCATGCATTCATCCAGTTGCTCTTTGGAAAGAGCAAGGGGCCTGGTCAAGTGGAATTTGAACTCAAGTTGTGTTAAATGTTGTGTATGTAAGCATTTCATCACCATATCATTCATTTATTCTTTCATGTTGGGAGTAACTTGAATTTGAATCCCATTTCTGACATTTCCAGGTGTTTGACTATGGACAAGTCATTCAAGCTAAGTTTTCCAAGCCTCAGTGTCCTCATCTGTAAAATAATGAAAATAATACCTGTGGTACTTCCCTCATGGGATTGTTATAAGGATAAAATGTGATAATGTAGGTAAAGTACTTTATAAGCCCTAAAGTACTATATAAATGTCAGCTCTTATTATGGCAATACTGAACTACCTGTGGATTATCGAAGAAAAAAGGGCACAGTGTCTCCCTCAGGAATATACAGTCTAGCTTGAAAGAAGAAAAACATTGAACCTGAAATAACTAGAGGAGACGTTAGGGAGAATAACGAGAAATTCATCAAAGTATTCGCACCAGAGAAAGGATTCCATTTCTTTAAGCCCTCATTGAGGGCAACACCTGGCAATTCTGGCTGGTTTTCATTCATTATCCATTAATGTTTCAAATGGGGCATTACTACATCACTCTGGGCACACTGACATGTGGTTTCTTCCGTTTCTGTGCCTTTCTCCACCTTTCTGTGTGTATACTTTGCTGCATTTCATAGGCGTCCCATTTCTAAAGAGAGAGTTGGAAATGTGAAGTCCCTTTGATAGATACCAGGGACAGAAAAACAGACCTTAGTTTTTATTCACCTTCCCAACATCCTTTCTCACCTATTCCTCTGTGCAGTCATCCCCTCCAGCCCTTAACATGCATAATGTCTTAACCTCTTCTTCCCCCCACCTAAAATGCCATACGATACAACAAATGTTTATTAAATGCCTGTTTAATGCCTGTTAAAGAGCATTATGAGGTGTTTCAGGGACATGTGCAGGATTGGATAAGATATAATCCCTACCACTAAAGGGACTTAGAATCATAGGTCTGGAGCTGAATTAGAACTTAGAGGTAATCTAGGTGAACCCTCTCATTTTGCAAATGAAGAAACTGAGGTCCAGAGACATTCCTTTAGGTCATACAGTAAGTCCCTGAGCCAGAATATTTTTACTTCAGGCCCTCTAATTCCAAAACCTATGGTTTCTTGAGTTTAGAGAATAGTCAAGGGATACAATATAAGCATAGAAAAAGGGGCTTGAGCTATGATTTCATGGATATAAGGAATTCCCAGATGAGGAAACTCTCTCTTTCATTGGAGGTTGAAACTTCTGCAACATCTATGTGTGTATATCTGTCCATTTGTCTATATTTTACCCATGCCATTTTTCTGCCCTTCCCCTAATTTTAACACCTCCATGTTGCTTACCAAGTGATATTGTCAGCCCTTTGCCTGGCATTCAAGGACCTCTAGAAGCTGGAACCACCACCCTATCCTTTCAGGCCAATCTGAATCTTACTCTTTCTCATAGACCCATTTCAATCTCTTCTCTGCCTCTAAAATTTTCTTTTAACTAGATCAAATGATACCAATCTTACCCTACTATAAGCTCATAACATTCATTTAGCATTTACTTTTGGTTTTGATTTTGTAGATATCTGTGGCTTGCTCACTCTCCCAAATAGATCATAAGTTTCCTAAGGGCAAGGATCATGCCTTAAAATACTTCTTTGTGTCCCCCAACACACCTCGCACAGTTGTTTATTTGTAGTAAGAAACAAATAAGTAAGTTTCAATGACAGAAAACAAAACTGTGACTTAGCACCCTGGACCCTAGAATCAAAAGGCCCAGTTTTGAATAACCGTTTTTCTACTTTATGTCCTTGGGCTAATCACTTCCTTCTCTTGGACTCAACTTCTTCATCTGTAAAATGAGAGGATTTTTTTTTTTTTTGTCTCTAAAGTCTTTTCCGGTTTTAAAATCTATAATGATGCCATGACAATCGACAATGTTCATCCAGCTTTTTGTGCTAAAGATCTTCCCAAAATGAGGGCTAGCCTCATTTTGGGAATCTGTTCTTCAGTTCTCTCTTACATTCCATTTCCCATCCAACAGGAGCCCTGGAAGCAGGCAGGTAGTGGAAAGGAGGGAGACTTGAAAAAACTTGAAAAACATCAATGTTCCAGCTGGTCCCCACACATCCCAGCCAGGGCTGAAAAATCAAACAATGATAATTGTTCGTTACATTTCTGTAATGCTTGACGGTTTGCACTTTTCTCAAAACCAGGCTGTGTGATAGGTAGACATTTAGAGAAGAGAATTGGACAACTTTGTGGGGCAGTTAGAGAGTGTGGGAGGATAGGTTTGACTTTGTTTCCTTGTTGTACAGATCCAGAGAGGCATTTGGGGCCCTTAGGACCCTCAAAGAATGTTTAACCAGTTATGAGCTGCCAAGTGCTTGAACAGTCACTAGGTTTTATAATATATACACACATATACATATACACATCTACATGCATGTATATGTATGTGTATATATGTGTGTGTATAATTCCAAAAGTCTTAGTATAGTTTCAGACTTAAACCTGAACTAGCACTAAGACTTTTGGAATGCCTTGTATGAGATCTATATTTATGCATATATGTAAAAATAATATATTTCTCCTACATACAGATACACATGTGTCTATATGTACATATATGCATGCATGTCTATATATGTATCTTGTGTCTAAGATGACATGTATATACATAATAATAGCTAGCATTTATACAGTTTCTGTTCTGTGTCAGGTGATTTACAAATGTTGTCTATTTTTTTTCATCCATACAACATATTATTCCCACAGTTGAGGAAACAAATAGAGGCTGAGTAACTTGCCCAAGATCACATAGGCAGCAAGTATCTGAGGCTGGAATTGAACTCAAGTCTTCTTGTCTGTAGTCCTCACACTCTATCCACTGCACCACTTAGCTGTACACATACATACGTATGTACATACATACATACATACATATTTGGTATCTATGTGTAGATTATACATATGTGTATATATCTATATATGTGTTATATCAATAATAAAAATATACATTTATATGAGACTTACCGTGTGCCAGGCACTGTTCTAAGATATTTATAATATATTTATACATATTATATATATATATATATATATACATGTGTATATACATATACACATTAGGCACCAATATACAATATAGAGATATGTATATGTGTGTGAATATGCATACATATATGTGTGTATGTATGCCAACACACACATATAAACGCACATCTCCATCCCATATATAGGTCTCTAGCATATGTATGTATGCATGGACATACATATAGTCACTAGCTACGCAAATATGAGATATGTGTGTATAGACACATACATACATGCATACATACTTACATATGGGTCAGGGGGAAGATAGGGATTAGACATGTTATTTTATTAGTATATGGAACTCTCAGAAAAGGAAACTCCCTCTATCAATGCAGGTTGGCACCTTCTCTGCATCTTACAGACTTAGTCTCCTAGAGCCCTGAGAAGTTAAGTGACTTGTCCAGGGTCACAGAACAGCACATATTAGAGAAAAAACTTGAACCTGAGCCTTCTTGGCTCCTAAACTGGTCACTCTATCCAGTACATTGCTCTGCTTCTCTATTAAAACTATTCCCTTTCTTGATTCTACGTTGAGAAGTAGAGCACAAATAGAGGTGGGGAAAGTTTTTTGTTTTTTTTTTTTGGAGACTAGAAATTGAAACTAGAAAACTCTGGAAATCAAACCCCTTCTTGGTTGCCTTGCCACATAGGATGTCTTCGAAGGAAAGTCAGAATGGCTGTGCATCACCTTGTGAGCACCCGAAGGCTTTGTTCAGGCTGTCTAGGGAGGCACCCATTACCACCTACATGTTATAGTTTCCTAATTGAAAAATGACATATTTATCATCATGACTCTTCTAAAGACCCAAATAATAGACTAAAAATTGACTATTTGATACTAAAGAATAACCATAGAAGGGTTATTTGATCATGGGGAAAAACGACAAAAGCAGTTTTTAAAAAGTGAGCCTCTCGTAGCTTTTTTTTTTTAAAGCCTATTTATTAGAATTCATGTTATTGCCTATTCTATGCCTTTTACTGTCAGTGATTGGTTAATGGCAAAATAATAATGATCATCATTATCTCTATTTGAGTTGGAGAGCTTTCTGTATGAGAGGAATTAAGCTGCTTTCCTAAGACATTCGCCTCACACAGCAGCCCATAGGACCTGCTCTTTCACAAAGCAATGCTAGTTTCCATGGAGAGTGGCCCACAAAAGTCATTGTTTCTTCAAAGTGACCCATTTGGTTAATATAGAACAAAGCTACACTTCATCTAAGACTACAAACATTGGTCAGGTCAATACGTTCTCTTAATGAATGAATTTTGTCTCTTCTGTTACACGTATCCATTCTACTTAGAGTGAGGGCTAAGGAGGACCATTAAAATTTCTTATGAATAAGAGAAAATTATTGACCAGCCTATTCCACCCTTGAAAGACAAAGGCAGTGAAATGAATGAAGAATTATACCTGGACAGAGGGGGAGTAGTCACCTTGGCCAGAGATCCAAGCCAAACTGGTTCTTGAATAAGGTGGTGGATGAGCTTAAGTAGAATCATACTTCCTACCCCAGCTCCTTCATCATGTACATTCTCCTCCAATAATTACTCCATTTGTTACTTGATGAGGCAGTTAGGCAATGTAGGAGAGAGCCCTGGACTTAGAGTCAGAAAGACGTAAGTTTGAATTTTGCATCAGTCACTTACCACCTGTGTAAGATTGGTCAGGTCATTTATCCTTAATTTTGCCTTAGCTTTCTTCAGTATTTTTTTTTGGGGGGGCGGTCTCCTTTAGCAAGCTGTTAACTTGTTTTTCATGATTTTCTTACATCACTCTCATTTTTCTTCCCAGTTTTTCCTCTACTTTTCTTACCTGCTCCTCAAAATTCCTTTTGAGCTCTTCCAAGGCCTGAGACTAATTCATATTTTTCTTGGAGGCTTTGGATGTAAGAGCTTTGACTTTGTTGTCTTCTTCTGGTTGTATGTTTTGATCTTCTTTGTCACCAAAGTAAGATAATATAGTCTGACTCTTTTTGTGCTGCTTACTCATGATCCTGGTCAATGAATTGAGTTTTAAACTCTTTGTTAAGGTAAGAGTCTGTTTCCAGTGCGGAGAATGTACTGTCCCAAACTTTGGGGGTTTGTACAGCTGTTTTCAGAGATAGTTCTAGGGATCTGTAAATTTTCAGTTCTTCCAAGGTGGTATGATAAGGGGCAAGGTGTTTCCTTTCCACCACACAACAAGCTCCACCACACCAGCGCTCCTCCTCGCCCCAGGACCATCCCTCAGAACTGTGACCCAGATCCAAGCACGGGCCAAGCAAGAGATTCCTGCCTCAGCACTGGCAGAGATATCCCTGCAATCCCCCTCTGATCAGTCACTTGATTCCCCCTCAATCTGTGGGCCGGGAGCTCAGGAGGCAGCTGCTGTCCCAGAGGCCACGCTTGGGACTTGCGGCTGAGACCTAGCTCCTTTCTCACCGCAGTCATAGACTTTTCCCACTGACCTTCTAAGTTGTCTTTGGTGTTCCTGGGTTGAGAAGTCTGGAAACCGCCACAGCTGCCCATGATTCAGTCCTCTGAGGCCTGTTCCAGGGTCACTGCTGTGGCCTGCGTGCCCACGCCGCACTGTGCTCTTCTCCCCACCGGGTGTGATATACTTTTCTGATCAACCATTTAGGTTGTCTTGGGCTGGAGATTTGTTTCACTCTGCCTTTTTGTGGGTTCTGCTGCTTTAGAATTTGTTTAGAGACATTTTTTAACAGGTATTTGGAGGGGTTTGGGAGAGAGCTCAAGCAAGTCACTGCTTTCACTCCACCATCTTGGCTCTGCCCTCCCCCCCTTAGCTTTCTCTCCTCAGTAAAATGGTGATAATAATATCGCCTCACTCACAGGGCTATTGTGAAGAGATAATATATGCAGGGTGCTTGGTAAACCTAAAAGCATTACATAAACATAAGAGTTTTGTTATTATCATTCATGGGGAATCAGAAAGTGGTGATATCTGAATGCACAGCCTGTCACTGAACACAATTTTGAGTCTTGGTACATGACTTTCTTAACATCATTTTTTCCTGTATATTTTCCCTTCTAAAAACATGATTAATGCTTCATTTGAAGACTAGTTGCAACCACAAATGGCAGATCAGTGCAAGTGGTTGTCACCAAGAAAGATTTGCTTTTTTAAGTTCCAAAGAGGTCATTTCCCCTTGCTGCCCAAATCCCAATCAACCTCATTTATTTTGTTCCTGAATTCCAAACAAATCCACCTTCTATTAATCCCAGGATGATGTTTTCTTAATCCCCCTCTATTTTCAGTCAGGAAAGTGAGTCATGATATTAGAAAGGAAAGTTTGAGGTAAAATGGAATTCCTCTTTTTTTTTTTCTTAACCTAAACTAAGGGATTGTTAGCGTGAGGCAATATATAGTACAACCAGGGCATTATTTGATTATTTGAGAATGCTCTTTTCATATGCTTTCTGTGAAACAGCAAATAACCCAGAGCCAGCCTTCCAAAGCATAAGCCCACAAGTGGTCCCAGCCTGAGTTGAGACATCTAATGTTCACATATTACAAAGCTCCTTGTATCTGGCATGAAACAGGCTGGTTGTATGAAAGCCTATACTAAAAGCCTTTAACAATGCGTTTTTGAAATTAACACAGCCATTTCCTCTCTGTGGGGACAGTTGGGAGACTTGGCTAAGAGGCTGTATCTCTTTTTCATTAAGGGAGTGAACATCTCTGTTCATCAATGCTGAGAAGAAATGGAGGCTAGCAGGAACTTCACTTCCTTTCCCAAAGATAACCAACATTTGCTTCTTTGGTTAAGAAAATTAAGCTGAGGAGGCAAAAGGTCTCTGTCCTCATCAACCTTCTCTTCTAATATAAAATGAAGCTGATGCAGCTGAGGACACACATTATGGAGAGTTCTTCTTGTGACCAAAGTCATTTCTTCAGAAAGATGTCTGGCAGTGAGATATCTGAGTAGCAATGAAATATGGCACCAAGAAAGGCTGGTCAAGTCATTTAGAATGTATCATTATCCAATGACAACAAACATTTATGGAGTGCCTAGGTTCCTAGGTTTTTAACTAGAGTGAAGCAATGAGGGGCTTTGCCTCAGAGCTCCCAAAATTTAGAGGCCACTGACAGCATTCATACTCCCTCAGGAGGTAGAAACAACTATTTGCCTCAGTTTCCTCATCTATAAAATAGAAATATTAATACCACTCACCTCCCAGGGTTGTTGTGAGGATCAAATGAAATAATAATTGTAAAGCACTGAGCACAGTGCCTGGCACATAGCAAACACTATATAAACGTTAGCCATTATTATTAAATAATACATTTCATAACATACTAAATAATAATATGTTAATTAGTCTAGTGACTGGCATATAGTAAGTGCTATATAAATGTTAGCTATTGTTGTTGGTATTACTATTATTAGTCATTATTATAATTGCCATTATTGGTTAGTAAGAACTATTCATTAAAATAGAAAACTAAACTTTTGAGGACAGGGATTCTTTTACTTTTGTCTTTGCGTCTCAGCCCCTATCACACTCATAACAAGTACTTAATAAATACTTGTTGATTATTATTTCGATTGATTAATGGTCCTCTTTCTCTCTCCACCCCTAATCTAGGACCACACCTCAGGTAAGCCCCTCCTCGGTGCAGCAGCACTGCCTTGGTCTCTTTCCAACAGTGACCTCAGAATGTCCCAGGGCTCTTGTCCTGAGGCCTCCCTCCACATACAACATACACAGAGTTGAACTCCCCTTAAGTTGATCTGGGGTTACTATGAGATGTTACTTGTGTCAGGCATTGTTTTGGGAGCTTTTCTCAAATACTGGAATCCCTCTTTACATTCCTCTACAAAACATTTCATGTTCTAAGAGTTTAAGACATGTCAAATGAACTTTATATTCTATCAGTCCATCTGTTTGGATAGCCCATTTCCAGCCACAGACTTTCAGGGTATGTGAATATGAAAAAGAACTGTGCTTTGGTTATTATAGGAAACTGCCAGTGTTGGAACACCCTCCACCAAGGCAAATTATTTATAACCCATCTCTAATTGAGTAGACAGGCCTTTATAGAGATTAAATGACTTTGTCTTTGGGTTCGGCTAGTAAGGATCAAGAGGTAAGAGTTAAAGCTAGGTCTGTCTCATTCTATCCAATATACCACGCTGTCTCTAGATTTTCAGTTTATGGTTCATCAAATGAGTCAAAACTTTCTCTCTTTCTCTTTCTCTCTCTCTCTTTCCCTTCCTCCCATCTCCCCTAAGTTGCTGAGTCCTATTCATGAGAGAGGGTGTAGAAAATTCCTTTGTGGTTACTGTAGTGATTACACAGCATCCTCAGGATTAGAATTTTATTGACTCTATCATACTTACACATGTTATTATTGGCCAAAACATCACTCAACCAGCTCCTTTTAAAATTTACATTTCATATTTACCTCTGTGGTCTCTTCTGGCAATGCATTCTAAAGGCACCTGACTATACACTACATGAGTAACTTATTTGAAGTTATTTTGAATTTATTTGGCAGTGATGTCTTCAAGTGACTCACATATTTGCATTTTGAGACATTGTAAAAAGATTTAGATTTGGTAAGTTTGTTTGTTTTTTTTTTTCTACCCTACTGACTCTTCTCAACCTTCAGGTCATACAGTGGTCTTTGGTTGCTTTTTTCAAGTTGAATTCTTGCCTTAACCTAACTGGCACATTTTTCAACTGTGATTTTTCTCCTGATAATAAAACACTGAATTGAATGTAAACAGTCTTGAAAATCATGAAAGCCTTTCGTTTGCAAAACAAATTGGGATCTCCAATTTATTTTTCAATAATCCATCAAAAACCTAGCTCTAGGTTTTTTGAATGGAAGGACTTTCTTCATTTCTTTGTCCAATTTTCCCATTAACTTTGTAGGGAGGTGAAAGATTCTACCTCCATAGCATCTCTCACATTTGTCCCTTTCTATTTGCTCACCCTAGTTCAGGCACTCATCTCTTCTCACCTACACTGTTGCTCCCTAATTTGTTTCCTGGCCTCAATCATATCTTCTTTTTAATCCATCCTCCACTCTGCTGTCAAAATAATCTTTCTAAGAAAAAACATATCTGACCATATCACTTCCTTGCTTAGAATTCCTCAGTGGTTCCTTATTGACTCTAGGAAAAGAATATATATTCTCCACCTTGATATTTAAAGGCCTTCATAGTCCCCAACCTATCTTTCTGGACTTAATTAATATTATTTCCTTTCATACTCTCTGTATGCCAGCTTAATTGGCCCAATTGCTGTTCCTCAAACTCAGCATTTCATCTTTTGCTTTTGTGCATTTTTGTATGCTTCTTACTAACCTTGCTGTCCCTCAGAAATCAACTCAAATGCCACCTTCTTTGAGAAGCCTTTCCTTCCTTCCTTAATTAATTTTATATAAATGTATCAAATTTTCTCATATCTACTCATCTGCATATGACATAGTAGAATGGAATATCCTTAAAGTTATACATAGCTTTTCATTTTTCTCTTTATATCCCTAACATCTGCACAGTACCTCACACAGTTGGTACTTAATACATGTTTATTGAGAGGATTTGAAATGAGTATAAATGGGGTATAGCAAGTAGGCCATGGCCAGTGGCCAAAGTAAGGAATGTCAACTGACCTCATTAGGAAAAAAAAGTCATTCTTTGAGGCTATACTTAATTTTACAACAGTCAAAACTTATTGGATTCCATCTGGAGGCAATCAAGGCCATACTATTCATGAGGGCTGGATAAACCTCTAATAATAACTACTTGTGAGGCCTTGGATCTGTCATTTCAACTCTCTGAGCCTCGATTTACTCATCTGTAAAACAAGGATAGCATTACCCTTGCTACCAACCTCACAAGGTTGCTACGAAGCAAAGCATGGTGTAAACATCGAAGCATTATAGTAATGTGTCACTATTTTCATCAGCATGATCATTATAAGAGAATGAAGCAAGCTTTCCCCTTCCCCACAGGAATCCAAATCAACCTTGCCTTGCCTCCCTTGGAGTAATGATATCACAGCCAGAATTCTGACATCAAACACTGAGGAGCACCCCGAATAAGAGATTCTTTTCTGTCTGGTGAGAAGTTGGCAGAATCAGACTTCTCTTCCCTCTCTCCCATCACATGAGATTCTGAAACGCACAAACAACCCAGTGGCAGCCAATTTCACAGTGAAGAAATTTCAGACAGCTCAGGCTCTTGGTGAAAGTTTGCCTTGCATAATTCATTTTGCTGACATAACCAGGGTTCCCCACCCCCTATCCTTTTCATTTCCACAGAAGAAAAGGGAAAAAAAAAAAAACTTCCATGTCTCCTCGGCTGCATTTTGGCATTTACCAGAAAAAAAAAGGGCCTTCAAGCTTTGGTCATTGATTGCAGTGTTTTCTTCATGCACAGCTTGCCCCCTTTGACTTCTGAGGGAGTACTCCTGTAGAACACTTTGTCCCGGCCAGATCCTGTCACTGCCCAACTTAATAAAAATCCTTTATTTTTTTTTCTTTCTTGAAAACTTTGTGGTGGTAATAATAAAGTTCAGCCTACTGTGAAGGCATCATTTTATAGCTTTCTCACAACCAAGAATTAGGGATACTCACTTATAAATTTTGGCATCATCCAAGGGATATTTGGTGTATTATTTGCAGTGAACACTGTTCCAACATCCAGCAAAAACAAAACCAAATAAAATATATACTTCATAAAGAAAAGCATTCCAAAGAGCTATCTTCAGATTCATGGAATGTGCTTATGTGAGATAGGTATGTGAATGTGAGACAGGTAGATCAAACATGAACATTTCTCCTGGTTGGACCATGACCATTAAGAACCAATGAGAAGACCCAGAGATTGTTAACCTGGAGAAAAGAATAGACTTATAGGATTGTGACCTATATGCGGAAGGAACATTGGGGGCCACACAGTCCAACTTCTCTATTTTTACAGATGAAGAAACTGGGAGCCAAGGAGGTTAAGGCATCGGTTGAAGGACGCCCAAGTTGCATTAATGTTGGGATTTGAACCCAGGTCTTCTGATTTCAGACTCATTCCTCTAAGACTTTAGGGAGAGATAATGGCTGTCTTCAAGTATTTGAAGGGCTGTCACATATAAAGACTAGACTTGTTCTGTTTGGTCCCAGAGCAAAGTAGAGAAGTGGGTCAAAGTTGAAAGGAGACAGAATTAGACTTCTTGCAAATAAAATCTTCAGGCTGCTCCAGGGCAGAGTGGGTTCCTGCTCATTGTAGATCTCTTTCTCAGAGGTGTGGTAGAAAGGTTGTTTTTTTTTTCCCTGATATGGATAGACAGACAGATAGATAGATAGATAGATAGATAGATAGATAGATAGATAGATAGA
>NW_020954548.1:26871039-26873453 GCF_900497805.2 Vombatus ursinus
AGATAGATAGATAGATAGATAGATAGATAGATAGATAGATAGATAGAGATACAGATACAGATATGGAGAGAGAGACAGACAGAGAGATAGAGATATATAGATAATTTTTGAGGTCTCTTATAATGCTTAGGATTTTTTGATTCTGTGATTATCACATATTTTATGACAGTTTTCCCATTTTCTAGATAATGAAGTTTAGGTTCAGAGAAATTATAACTTGTTCAACATCACACAACTGGTATCTGATAGGGCTAAGGGTACAATCCCATGCTTTCCAACTCCAAGCCCTGTCCTCTTTCCATTCTACTTTGCTGCCTGTAATTAGGCTTTCCTGTAGTTTGGATGCTGAATTCTCTTGGATTTTTGGATGTAATGGGTCAACTCCTAAAGACACAGAGTTCTTTGCCTGCTTTGGTACTGTCTGTGTGGACCATGGAGTGCAGCCCACAAGCCTTGATGGCAGTTCCTTCGTTGTTGAAAGCTGGTCTTGATTGTTTCAGAAGCAGAATTCAATTTGCAGTTCCCCCAGTAACGCACTGTGATTCATTCGGGGACAAATCTGGATTGAAACGAGTCCAAGTTTCTCTTTTGTGAGACAGAAGGGAAGTATAAGTAGATACTATAGTCACCCAGATGAGTAAGCCAGGAATTCATGAAGTGATTCATAAATCGTTATAAAGACCACTAAAGTCTACTAAAAAGGAGCCCTGTCTGACTATACAAAGTGGGGTATTATCATTGGGCTTTTTTTTAGATGTTAAATCAAATGTGAAATCCTTAAAACTGTGCTTTTCATTTTAGGTTTTGAAAAGGATTCCTTTTTTCCCTGCAGTTGGCCGACTGCTAAAGCCATTTTTCATTGATTAGTTTTCACAGATGAATTTTAAAACCCCAGAGGATGATATCCTGCAATTCTTTGGCAGAGGGGGACACCCCCCAAAACACCCCCTCCATAGACCATTTTGTGTCCATTGTTCCTGCTCCCTGGCAGCAAATCAATAATCTTTTCATGCAGATACTATGAACCAAGCTATTCCAAGTTTCTTTCGCTTCAACCTGAGACCTTTAACTCCACAGGAAAGAAAACAAAACACCAAATACCACAGCACATATCAACCAATGTAGCATCTGTCTACTGGTGTAAAAACACATATGTTTTGTTTTTTCTTTGGGAAACTGCTCAGTTTCCCTGCAATCCTAAAATGCTCAGCATCCCTGCTAGAAATGTGTGAGAGTTAGATACAATTGATTAGCAAGTAGCAAACATGTCTGACATGTTCTTGACCTGTAATCAAGTTGATTGGGAAATTTGGGTCAGAGACAAAAGTAACATAATGTTGACATAAAGTGGCAGCTAGGTATTGCAGTGGTTAGAGAGCTAAGCCTGGAGTCAGGAAGACTCGTTGAGTTTAAATCTGGCCTCAGATGCTTATTAGCTGTGTTACCCTGGGTGAATCACTTACTCCCGTTTCCCCCAGTTTCCTCATCTGTCAAATGAGCTGGTGAAGTAATTCGTAAACCACTCCAGCATCTTTGCCAAGAAAACCCCAAATGGGGTCACAAATGGTTGGACATGACTGAAAAATGACTGAACAACCACAACTGGTAAGACTAAGGAGGCCTTCAAGAAGAATGGTACAGAAGAAATTAGCCAGGTTAAAAATGACTCAAAAGGCTTTTGGTGTTACTCTAAAAAAATGATGAGATCAATCATGTCAATGAGGACCTATATCAAGCCCTTACTTTTCTTTGAATGACGTAGCTATGTCTCATTGTACATCTTCAGAATTAAGCCACATTTCATATCACCTACAGTCACCATGGTAGGCTAGGCATGTGCCATTGAAAGTTAATGAAGAAATATGCTAGAAACTTCATTATCAAGTGGAAGAGGGAAGTAAGAGGGGTCTGCTAGGTGACCTATAGTAACCAAAGCAGTCTGGCTTACCTTTGGGGGATGGAGGAAAAGCCACCATGTTGAATTTGATCTGATAGATGGGCACATCTCCTAGAGAGGACAAGTGCCCATTAGTTTGTACTAGATGAATGCCATAGACTCATAAGGTTTGTAGTTGGAAGTAATTTTATTCTTTTTTTTACTTTTAGGCAGTTGGGGTTAAGTGACTTGCCCAGGGTCACACAGCTAGTAAGCATCAAGTGTTTGGTCTGAGGCTGGATTTGAACTCAGGTCCTCCTGACTCCAGGACTGGTGCTCTATCCACTTCACAGCCTAGCTGCCCCCTGGAAGCCATTTTAGAAATTATCTAGTTTGACACCCAAGCCTCCTGTCTCATTTCATGAGGACCTCATAGTTTAATGAGAGAGACAAGATGCAAACAACTATGTGTACACTATAGATAGAGAGATAGAGAGAGAGAGAGAGAGAGAGAGAGAGAGAGAGAGAGAGAGAGAGA
>NW_020954548.1:26873463-26940779 GCF_900497805.2 Vombatus ursinus
AGAGAGAGAGAGAGAGAGAGAGAGAGAGAGAGAGAGAGAGAGAGAGAGAGATAGATAGATAGATAGATAGATAGATAGATAGATAGATAGATAGATAGATAGATTGATAGATGGATAGATGGCATATGTTCATGCTGGATGGTGTCTGTCAAGTTCAGAATACCAAAAGATAAAATTTTATTCAACAAAAATTGTAGCCCACCAGACATATAATAACCTAAATGCCTCCCCATGAGGAAAGAACTTAGGGTTTGAGAAATATCAAGCAACCCTTTCTTTATAATGGACCTTCTGCCTTGAAGTACTACACAGAGTGGAGGCTCCCCACAAGGAGAAAGAACTTATTGTTGATAGAGAATTAAGCAATCTTCTCTGGATATAGGTCTCTACCCTCCCTATGGATGTGTACAGTCTCCAATGGGGATGATAACATGGGTCACTTGTATCAATCCTGGTTTCCCAGGTTTCATAGTTCGTATGACTTAAAGTACTTTTGAACATCAAGGTATAGTTTTGTTACTCTTTATGGTGGCTCTGTACTTTGTTTCTCCTCAATTCTGACTTCCACAGCTCCAAGTTGAGCCAGATCCTTTGGCTTAGTGCTGAAACTATTTTTGGGGGGGATTTAGAAATTCCTTCCTTGCTCTACCACTATCAATCAGTCTGCTGGTTCCAGCTAAATGGCACAATAGATAGAGCACTGGGCCTGGAATCAGGAAGACCTAAGTTCAAATGCAGCCTCGGACACTTACTAGCTGTGTAACTTAGTTACTAGCTGGGCAACTTGCTTAACTTCTATCTGCCTCAGTTTCCTCACATAAAATGGAAAAAAAAAAACAATAGCGCCTTTGTCCCAAGGTTGTTATGAGGATGAAATGAGATAATATTTGTAAAATGCACAGTATAATGCCTGGAACATAGTAGATCCTTCTTTCCCTTCTTCTTTCCCCTCCCTCCCCCATCCTTCCTTCCCTCTTTTCCCCCTTCTTTCCTTCTTTCCCTTCTTCCTTCTTCTCTGTCCTTCCTTACTTCACTTCCTCCCTCCTTCCTTACCTCCTCCCCTGATTCTTCTATCCTTTCTTTCCTGGTTCTCTCTCTCCTTCCTTCTCTTTTTCCTTCCCTCCTTCTCTGACTCCTCCTTCTTTCCTTCCTTCTCTTCCGCCCTCCCTTCTTCCCTCCTTCCCTGGTCCTTCCCTTCTTTCTTTTCTGTTTCCCTCTCTCCCTCCTTCCTTTTCTTTATAATTACTTGAAATATGATATGTAGACTCTTTTTTTATCATGGTTTTCAGGTAGTCCAATAATTCTTAAATTATCTCTCCTAAATCTATTTTCCAGGTCAGTTGTTTTTCCAATGAGATATTTCACATTTTCTCCTAGTTTTTTTTTTCATTCATTTGACTTTGTTTTGTTGTTTCTTGATGTAAGATGGAGTCATTAGCTTCCACTTCTTGCCCAATTCTAATTTTTAAGGATTTTATTGAGTGAGTTTTTGTACTCTCTTTTTTCATTTGACCAATTATGCTTTTTAAAGGAGTTGGTTTTTTTCAATGATTTTTTGTATTTTTTTCATTTGGCCAATTATGCTTTTCAAGGAATTCTCTTTAGTGAATTTTTGAGCCTCTTTTACCATTTGGCCAATTTTTAAAGATTTTGTTTTCTTCAGTATTGTTTTTGTTCCTCTTTTACCAAGCTATTGACTCTCTTTTCATAATTTTCTTGCATTACTCTTATTTCTTTTCCCAACTTTTCCTCTACCTCTCTTATTTGATTTTAAAATCCTCTTAAATACTCCAGGAATTTTTGTTGGGTTTGTATCCAATTCACATTTTTATTTGAGGTTTTCCTCATAGCTGTTTTGACATTGATATCTTCTTCCAAGTTTGCATCTTGATCTTCCCTGTCACTGAAGTTGCTTTTTATGGTCAGGTCTTTTTTGCTATTGTTTGCTCATTTTCCCAGCTTATTTCTTGACTTTTAACTCTGTGTTAAAGTTGGACTCTGCTCCTGGGGTGGAAGGGGCACTATTCCAAGTTTCACATTTTCCATGCTACTGCTTTCAGAGCTAGTTCTGTGGGGTCTGTAAGTTTCCAGTGTTTTCAAGATGTTATGATCCAAGGACAGGTGTAATCAATGTTCTCCTGCCCTGTGCCCTGGTCTTTTTCCACGAAGAGACCTTATTCCCCTACAGTCACAAATACCATCACTCCTCTTGGACAAGAAACTGTTACCAGGTCACTTGTTCTCCTGCAGCTGAAATGGCTACTACTCCTTTCTACTTTGGAACTGAGATCAGGGTCTTGTTCCCTTGAAAACAATCACAAGTGCTCTTCTCTGACCTGGAACTGTGACCAACACCCTTGTTCCCCTGAGGCCACAAGTGCTAGTCCTCTTTTTTGACCTGCAACTGCGACCTAGAACTGTGTGTAAACAATGCAACAGAGTTCTATACCCACTGCCAGCAAAGAGTACCTGTAACTTCTTTCTGACATGTTGTCCAATACCGCTACCATTTCTGAGCTGAGATCTCTCAAAGCCGCTGCAGCTGCCACTACTGTAGCCACCTCTAAGGCCTTCTGCTGGTGTTACTACTGTGTGTGCTGAGCTCTAGGCTGTTTCTCACCCTGGTGTCACAGACCTCTCCTGCCAACCTCTCAAGTTGTTTGGGGCTGGTAAAATGTCTTACCTCAACCTTTTGTTGGCTCTGGCCACTACTAAACTAAAGTTGTTTGGAGAGGGGAATGTTGGGAGAGTTCAGCTGAGTTGCTGCCTGTACTCTGTTATGTTTGTTCCCCAATGGATGAATAAAGTAATCCTATGGTAATTTGATTGGCATGGTACAGGATAAGTCAATTAATTTAGGTAGTATTGTCATTTATATTTTATTGGCTTAGCTTACCATTGGATAATTAGTATTTTTCCAATTGCTTAGGTATTTTTGAGTCTAAAGAGTTGTTTGTAGTTGTATTCATATAGTATGCATCATAACAAGTAGACTCCAAAGTATTTTATACTTTTTTATTCTAAGTGGAATTTCTCTCACTATCTCTTCCTACTGTATTTTGTTGGTAATTTACAAAAATGCTGATGGTTTATAGGAATTTATTTTATATCCTGCAACTTTGATAAAGTTATTATTTCAATCAGTTTTTTTTGGTTGATTCTCTAGGGTTCTTTAAGTAAAACTGTCATATCATCTACAAAAAGTGATAATTTTGTTTCCTCTTTGCCTATGTTTATTGCTTCAATTTCTTTTTAGTGTGCTTTATCATTATAACAAACATTTTTAGCACTATGTTGAATAGTAATAATGGACATCTTTAACCCTTGTTTTAATATTTATAGAAGAACTTTTCTCACAACAAACAGGAGATAGCAGAATTATTTTAATACCTAATTTGTAGATTAAGAAACATACTCAAAAAGGTGAAGTGACTTATCCAAAGTCACATAGGCATTAAATGTCAACTGTGAGACTTAGTAGAGCCCAAGTTCTCTGGCTTCACAGCCAGCTGGTTTACAAAGATTCTATATGGAAGCCAACAATGTGACTTGACTGAAAAACATTTTCTAAGAACTTAGGCCTTATTAAGAGAGGTATCTTGTGCATAACAAGGAAAATTATAGTCCTATTCTATTCTCCTGCAGTTGGACCACATTTGGAATGCTATGTCAAGGCCATGATGCTTCCCTTTAGAAGAGAATGAAAAATTGGAGCACTTCCAGATAAAGACCAATAGAATGCAGAAAGGACTGTAAACTATGTTGTCTGTGCTACCCCAAGGAATAGAAAATTAGACAATAAATGTAAAACACTATGACTTGGATAAAAAAAATCAACTTGACAAGTATAAGGTGGGAAGCAGGGTTAGCAATTTATCTAAAGAAGCAGTCTGGGAGTTTTGGTGGACTGCAAGCTCAATGTGAGCCAACAGTGATGTGGTAGCCTACTCAAAAAAGAAGAACATGATCTTGAGCTTTGTCATGAGAGGGATGGCTTCAGGAACATGTAAGCAAAAGTTCCATGGTACACTACCTTCATCAGGCCTCATCCATAGTATTGTGTGTAGTTCTGGGCACCACTGTTAGAGATGGACCTCAATAAGCTGAAGACTGTCCAAAGAAGAGAAATCAGCATCATGGAAGATCTTCCATCCATACCATATGAGGATCAGTTGAAGAACTGGGGATATTTAGATTGGATAAGAGAAGTCTTGGGGAGATATGATAGCTGTCATCAAAGATATGATTGTAGAAAATTGTAAAAAAAGGAATTAGATTTGTTCTATTTAACCCCAAAGGGAAGAGCCATGAGCAATAGGGGGAAGTTTCAAAGAGGCAAATTTAAGTTTAACCTATGGAAAAAAATTCCTAATGATTAGTGAAAGCCAAATATAAAATGCCTGCCTCAGTTAGTTCCACTTCACTAGAATTCTCCCAAGCAGGGGTTGAATGATTTCTTGTTAGCTATGATATAGAGTGGATCATTGTTCAGGCAATAGACTGTATTTGGTGATCCTGGAAGTCCCTTCCAATTCTGAGATTCTATGATGCCTTTTATGAGTATAAAGGGTGGAAATCCTAGAGGTGGTAGAGATCCAGTATTATGTCTAAACACCGAACCCTCCTTGCTCCTTTGTTTTTAAATCAGAATATTCAAAATAGTATAACAACAAGTAACATTTGTAGGGCACATTAATGCCCTTGGCTTTCTTCACACAAGTAATAAAATTCTAACATATGCATTTTGCTGATGAGGAAACTGAGGCACAAAGAATTGAATACATACACCCATGTCAACTAAGCTAGTAAAAAGTGTTAAAGCCAGGGCATCTAGGTCTTCTGAGTCTCTTCTAAAACAACCTCAATATATTTTATTTTAAGGTGCAATATAAGTGCTCGTCAGCAGTGTTAGCCATAAGTCTTTCAAATATTATGGCTAATAAAGTTCAAGAAAATAAAGATTACTTTCAAATGATAATAACACTTCAGTATCTAATGAACCTATGAACTCTTTGATATGGGCATTTGTTCCACTGGAGCAGGTGATAACCTGTGTATGCCTTCTTATCCTATGTGATTTCCATCCATAGATCTTCCCACATCATCACAAGAGGAGTCCTATAGAGAGCTGGAAGTCTTTTTCTTGGCCTTTTCTTCTATTTTGAGGGTATCAGTGGAGCATGAGGACTGCCCATCTACATTATCCCTCACTCATGTCATGTGACACCCTATTTTTGTTATCATACCTTTCCTCTTTGATACCCATTTCTTTTTTTTTTGTGAAGCAATCAGGGTTAAGTGACTTGCCCAGGGTCACACAGCTAGTAAGTGTCACGTGTCTGAGGCCGTATTTGAACTCAGGTCCTCTATCCACTGCTCCACCTAGCTGCTCCGATACCCATTTCTTGACAATAGAACATTATTGGGAATTTGCTGCATCTAATTTGTGCCCACTAAGCATCTCTCCATTACTCTTGGACCACCTACAATTTTAATTTCTTAGAGGTTATTGTGTTTCAAGATTTGCAACCACAGATCATTGCTGAGAAAATGTTTGTGATGAAAATGTGGGTCTTTGCCCTGAGCAAAAGTTTGTAATCATTTAAAGCACTGTACATTTTTCCCAAATGCAAGCCAGCCCCATTGTCTTTCTCCACTTCAATTCTGAGCCCTAACTCATTGTCCATCCATCAGTACCTGTCTAAAATGTTTGCTGATATATTAACTCAGTTGATAAGTCATCTAACTGCATTTCATAATCTAAACAATAGGCATTAAAAAAAAATCTCCGGTTAGTTTTTCTCAATGAATTATTAGACCAGTCTTTTTTGAGTCATCATAGTTTTAGCTGAAGGAGCTCTGAAATGTCCTGGGGGTTGATGTAATCAGCACAGTATTATCTGTAAGTGGGAACATTTACAGGATCTCACCATCCCTAGGGAACACTTCTTTCATTTGAACTCTGCATAAGAAATCTTTCATGACAGTGACAAACACCTTTGGTGAACATACTCCCTGTTTTATGTCTCACTTTACATGAATAATAAGAAGGTCATTGAACAGATTTATCTCTGTGGTTGCATTTGTCAAAAGTCTATGATCTTAACATGTGCATGAGAGTCATCTTCAGAGGAGAGAAAGCTTCTAAGGCTGAATTTTACTCTATTAAGACAAATGCTTTTCTATAATCAGCAACAACATAAAATACTGTGGGATCTTGTCTTCTTTGTATCTTTTTTATTCAACTTTGTAACTAAAAAGATGTGATTTTTCTATGAAGAATTGTCTGCGTAAACTTGCTTATTCCCTTCCCATATTTTCATCCAGGATGCCTATGACACACACATAGATCATTCTCATAAGTGTTTTATCGAGATTAGAATGTAGACATATGAGTCAGTAATTACTGGTGTTTTCTTGATTTTGTCTTGAAGATATTTTTTATCATCTCTGATTCCTCCCCCCATCCTTTGATGTCTTCCCCTCACTGAGATACCTTATAAGTGAGCACTCAGGGCTTTCAAGATTATGACTCCTCCAGCATGGACTTCATTAGGGTATCCCTGATCCATTGGATATTATTTAATTTGTCTTTGGGAACTAAAGTGATAAGGACCACATGCATTTTTTTCTTTCACTAATGATAAAAATTAATATTTTAGGAAGATTGACAAATCCGTATCATTCTCATCTATTTATAACCCTACTAACCAGTTTTATCTTTGTATGTTCTTGGAGTGATTGACTCAGTTGGACCTCATACAAGCTTTTCTCAGAAGTATAATAAGGGAAGAACCAACAAAGGGACATGCTAGAGAAAGTTTGGAGTGTATGCAGCCTGGAGAGGAAGGAAGTCATGGCTGACCTGAGTTATCTTCATAAACAGAGGTTCTGGAAAGGACCAGCTAATCAGAGGGAAAGACCAGAGGAGTAGAAGGTACTTCCAATGTGAAAATTCCAGGGCTGGAGTGAGCTTCCAGGCAGAAGAGTTTTCTAGGGCATGGTGGAAAAAGTCGAGAGTACAACATACAAAGAAATGAATTTTTGGCAATAGTGCTTCCTTGACTATGTCGGGTTAAAACTGCTCAATTATTTGCAGTGTCTTCTCATCTTCAGCTTCTCTTCTTATTTAATATTAGTTTTGACCACTGGTCCAATGAATCAAAAGGTCTGACTGCTTCTCATTTCAGCCACAGCAATGCCCAGCCTCATTTGATGTGTCAATCTAATTTTATGGTATTTTTGGTGTTTGCCACATCTTGCATTTACCACGTTTTGTTTTTCTGGAAGAATGTAATTGAAGTCATATTGTTGTGAGTCTTGTGACTAGTCTATAAACCTTTGGCCTCTTTCATTTTTCAAGCATGAACCGTATTTTACAACATTTTTCACCATCTCCCCCTGTGTCAACTTTTACATTGATGGCACCAAGTACTGAAGTTGACTTGTTTTGGAAGACCTTGCTAGTTTGGTAAGACAATGTCTTTTCCATCTCATACTCAGCACCAGAAGTTGGTACATAAGCTGCAAGTATCCTCTTGGTGCTTTTTTTTTTGCTTCTACTCACCATGAGCACTATAAGATGAGATGATCGAGTATCTTATGAAATGCTGTTTCTTATTACTTTTATTGGCATGCTGGAACAAATTCTGTTGACTCCTGTATTGACCTGTCCAAGGAGAATGTTTGAACCATCCTTCCATTTAGCTCCAACTTATTTTTTTTTGTCTTGTGGTTTCATTATTATGAGACTATGAGTATTGATTTAATTTATTTCTTTCCAGTAGTATGTCAGCTCACTATTCATTGGACAAAGAGCTTATGTTTAGAGGATCTACAATTGTGTTAATAATTATGGATGATTTATAGATGGCTTTTCCTCCTTTTCCAAAGTTCTATTACTGGAAGGGGAAGAGGACCCCACAAGACTGAGGGCCATTTATGTGCATTATGGGTTATCCTGACTGAAGAACTCACTTCTTAGAGATCTAAATATTAACGATGAGCCTCTCTATTTCAGATAGATAGTTCTTCATATAGTATACTCCATCAATGGGACCATAAGTATCACCTTTCCAATATGGAAAATCGTGCCAGAACTTATGTTCCATGGATATAGCCTTCCAGAATTTAGAGTTATCTTACTGCTATGATATTTTATAATAGGAATTTATGAGTGATGGTAAAGATGATAATAATAATAAGAAGAAGAATTTACATTTATGTAACATTTAAAGACACAAAACTTCCTATCTTATCAGAACTGTTAGGCAAAGCTAAATTGACTAGCTTGAGTTTTTTTCACTTCTTCCTTCCTCTGCCCACTCTCTATTGGAGAAACTAATGACCAGGGACATAGCCAGAGGCTATGCATATATGATGTCAGACATCAAGACAAAAACTGAACAATTCAGTCAATCATCAGGATGATTCCGATCTATGTAAGAATCTATTTTTAACGTCTCTGGAGAAGGACATTCCATCATCTCCCTTGGCAACTCATTCAAACATTTAATAATTCTCACTGTCAGGAAACTCTTCCTACAGTATGCTTAATCTCTTATTCCAAAGTTTAAGCCCATTTCTTTTGGTCTTGTCCTAAGGAAAAATGAAAAAGAGCTGATTTCTGTCTATCCTCTTTGTGACAGCCTTACCATACCTGAAGACCTTTGTTAATTCTAAGTGTCCTCTAAGGTCCCTTCTAACTCTGAGGGTCTATGATTTCTATGAAATCAGCTGTAAAAGAAATCTTACTATCTTCACTTTGAATAATTCTGGGTTGTCTTTTTTTTTAATCTTTCCCCTCCCCCTCTGTGGGTCTTCTCTTCTTAAATTCTCTTTGTAGCTTGTATTGAAATAGTCTCCAATCTCTGTGTATCCTTCACTTGGGCATAAGAATAATAACTCATATTTATACAACATTTTTAAGATTAGAAAAGCATTGTCCTCAGAACACCCTTGTGAGATAGGAAGTAAAAGTATGATCATCTCTATTGTACAGAGAAGGAAAGAGATACTCAGGGAATAAATGAATGAAAAAGAATTTTTTCAACCACTGATTATGTGCAAGGCAGTGTGCTAAATGGCAAAGCTACCAATATGAAAGCAAGACAGTCCTTGCTCTCAAGGACCTTACATTTTAATAGAGGAAGGTAATACATAATGGGGAATGATAGGGTGTGACATTTGGTTAGCAAAGTTACAGGGATGGGGGCAGCCAGGTGGCACAGTGGATAGAGCTCCAGCCCTGAAGTCAGGAGGACCTGAGTTCAAATCCCACCTCAGACCAAACACTTGACACGTACTAGCTGTGTGACCTTGGGCAAGTCACTTAACCCCGTTTGCCTCACTTAAAAAAAAATTACAGGGATGTTGAATGGCATCATAAAGCAATAGATTTATATATCCTTTCCAGGAATGGTAGTGTTAATTTCATTTCTGTTCCCAGAGTAAGAAGTGAAAAGTTGGTGGTGGACGGGGAGGAGATTGGAGAGAGAAAGGGAGGGCATGTACTAGGCAGCATGACTTGAAGATGTGTAGAATTCAGCACATTGGTTCTGAGAGCATCGACAAAGTGAGTTCTCACTAGTAAGTAGTTGGAGGAAATAAAAGAAATATGGTCACTCAGCTAATAAGTGGAAAAGTTGAGATTCAGACCCATGTGATTAGAACTTGGAGCTGAAAAGAGCCTTAAAGATCATCTAATTTAATCTCATTTTCCAAGTGAGTAAAATGAGGCCCAGAGAAGTGAATTTGTTCAAGGTCACATAGGAAACAAGGGACAGAGCTGAGACCTGAACCCAAATCCTCTGACTCCAGAATGATTTTCTTTCTCTCCTGGCTCCAAATCCAGTGTCCTTTCTGCTATCACAATGCTTCTTCAATGAAATAGTGTTCCTTTAGGAATCAATGCAACACACAGTGAGTGACTGGCCTTTGAGAAAATGCTTGTCACTTGCCTGTCTTATTGCATTTGGAGGTTCAACGATACCAATAATTTAAATTCACTTAAATACAGTACCGCAAACATTTGTTAAGCAGCTTCTATTGCAAAGTACCATGCTGGGCTCTGAGGAGAGAAAGATGACAAATATAGGAGACCCTATTCTCAAGGGCCCTGCAAAGGGGATTCCAGTCCAATAAAATCATATGATCGTAGGATTTAGTGTTGGAAAGCATCTTAGGGATCATCTTAGTTACTTAGGGCATTGACACATTACATCAACAAATACCTACTATGTGCCAGGCACTGTGCTGACATGCTTAGGTGGGCACATATCCAGTATGTGACCCAGTTGGAACTTGAATTCAGGTCTTCTTTACCCTGAAACTGGCTCTCTATCCTCTGTGACATGCTACAGCTATACAAAGCCCATAGAAATGTCACAGATTTAGGAGAATCATCAAATTTGAGGGTAGAAAGACATCTCTTTGGCCACCTAGTCCAGCCTATACTCAAAAGGAATCTCTACAAGAACATTCTCAACAAGTAGTCATTGATCCTCTGTTTGAAGACATACAATTAGAACAAACCCATTATCTCTCAGGGAAGTTATGATCATGATGTTGTCAATGATGAAGAAAAAGATGAATTTGAGAAAGGAAATGTCACTTTCAGTTACAATCTTTTAGAGACCCCTTGCTCAATAAACCTATTAAAGCCATATTAATACTCTGGGAAACTTTCATAGTATTGATGAACATTGCCCAAGGTAATGGTGCCCTCTGATCCTTCCTCTTTGCCATCTACTATCCTTACCCAAGCCTTCTAAACTTGCACAAAGCTCTTACTTGTTTCAGAGCATAAAGCTGAGGAAGGGTTTATGTTGGTAGGGAGGACTAAGGAGGGAAGGGAAATTGGGGAGAATAAACATCAAAGAAAGTTGAAAAATCAGGTACAGCCTTAAGGAGAATATTCTTTTGTTACGTATATTTTCTGTACTTCTGTATTTGAAACCTGTTTCCTGCATTTCGGCAGACAACTTTTAGCTCATGGTAAGGTTACTCCAACTACGCTAAGTGAGTGGAGGGTGGCAGCCTGGATTGTATGTTTGTTTTCCTTCATGCAGTCTGTTTCCTGTAAGCAGAGATTTTGCTGGTCTTAGTGGTTTGTATATTTATATAACAGTGATCTATTGTTTCAAAAGCATAAAGAGACCAAGGAAGAAGACAGTAAGTGGGAGCAAATGAAGCCTTGTAAAGTTTAAGCCTTGTAAGGTTAATAACGACAAACACCAAGGCATGCAGATTAACAGCTGGGGGAAAATTGAGATTATTACATCACAGAGTCATATTTTGTAGAATAATTAGCCTGGACAGAACTTCTGAGATTACTGAGTCCATTCTCTAGCTTCCAGGCATGACTCTAATAGAGTGAATCTAAATTATTATGTCTCCTTTGTTCAGCATTATAATCTTTCTTATACAGAGACTTTGTTATGTCATTACTCTACTCAAAAATATCCAGTGACTCCCTATTACCCACTGAGTACAAACCTCCTTTGCCTGACATTCTGCAAACATGTTACAGCCCTCCATTTCCAGATATCCCATATTACTATCTTCCTTTAGTCTCTTTTCAAAAAATTCCATGTTCTTTTCTGCCTTTATGCCTTTAATACTGTTGTTCCTATTACTTAGATTGGGCTTCCCTTCCCCCTCTTTGTCTAGTGAATTCCTACCAATCCTTTGAAGCCCAGCTCAGCTGCCACCTCCTCCAGGAATCCTTAGACGCTCTTCACAGCCAGCCTTTCCCCCAGCCTTAACAGAGTAGTTTGTAGACTATAGTGTCTTATAGGGGTATATTTATATGTTTTATTCCACTACTGGATTTATTCCACTACTTTATAAGGACAGGGATCTGGACATATTAAACTTTGCATTTCCCCCACCACCTTTCACAGTTCTTTGTACAATGCAGGTACTTGATAAATGCCTGTTGAATCGATGAATTAATGAGTAAATAATTGAAGAAAATATGAGGATTCTATCAATATGAAAACTTGTCTCTTTACCAATTATTTTTATAGTTTTAATGTTTGATAGAAATCTTTCCAAAGTGAATCTTATGTTTTCGTGCCTTCTTTATTGGGAAAGGGTAGCTTGAGAGGAAGAATACTAGCAGTTGGGGGATCAGGGAAGGCTATTTGTAGAAGATGATATTTTAGTGCATCTTGAAGAAAAAAGAATCTGTGGGATGAAGTTAAAGTGGGAATGTGTTTGAGGAAGATCGGATTGCCATTGCTAAGACACAGAGACAGGAGATGGAGAGGTCAGTGTCAGGGACAAAGAGAAGGCTAGTTTGGCTGGATCACAGGATGTAGGAAGTGGAGAAATGTACAATGACTCTGGAAACATAGGTTAAGACCAGTTGTAAAGGGTTTTTGAAACTAAATTTAAGAGACAGTATTTTATCCTAGGGGTATCAGGGAGCCACTATCTTGAGCAGGTGAGTGACATGGTTATAATTGTACTTAATGAAAATCACTTTGGCAGTTTGTAGGATGGACTAGAGTGGGAAGAGACTGGAGGTAGGGAGATCAATTTGGAGACTTTTGCAATAATCTAGGCAAGAGGTAATGAGGGTATGAACTAAGGTGTTGGCTATATGAGTAGAGAAGAAATGGCAAGATGTGGCTTTGGATATGTCAGGTGAGGGAGAATGATGAACTAGGGCTAACACTGCTGGAAATTACAGAAAAAATCATTCTTAGGGATCCAAGATTTATTAAATGGTAGAAACTATGCAACATATCACTGAAGGTCACAAAAATTTAGTATCTACAAGATACCTTAAAAATTGTCAGGAAGCTAGATTGACATGCCAGAAGACTGTTATCCTTCATAAATCCACAGACAACAAATTCCTGTGACTACAAATACAAATTTCCCCAAATCATTGAGAATTCAAAAAGTAAACTGTATCAAAACTGGATGGCTATTACAGATAGATCCTAGGCTCTGACATTGTGGATGACTCTGGATTCCAGAATCCTTTCATGCAATACAAATATGTTTCTCTTTTAAGCCAATGTTGCCTTTAGGTATAACTCTTGGCTAAATAGAGTATTTACTGGCTGAGATAATTTTGAGGTTCTTTGGGGCCCCTCACTGTGGCAACTGTTTTATGTGTCAGATCTTTTGAAGAAAACATTTATAAAGAAAGGCCCCATCTTGGACTTTCGCCACTTACTACTTTTCAGGACTGAGAGTTTTAATAGATCAGGTTGTAGTTATTACAGTTCTATGAAATGTCTTCTCATCCTCAGCCTTTCTTCTAATTTGATGTTAATCTTTGACTTTTTCTCTATCTTTTCGACGATCTGACTACATACAAACAGCTGATTCTGAAATTATTCCTTTTGCCAGTAACCAGTAGTTTCATGTCTGCCAAGATAAATTTCATTTTATATGATGTTAATCTGTGCTTGCCATGCCTACATCCTAAATCTGTTTGGGAAGAAAGTATTCATATAGTGTTTAAACTACTGGATCTGGAATCAGGGATACTTGAGTTCAAATCCTGCCTAATACTTATTAGCTATGTGATGATGGGCAGGTCTTCTAACTTCTCTAAGCCTCAGTTTCCTCTGAGGAAATTTGAGGAGGTTGTGCTTCCGACTCTAAATATATAATCTTACACTTCCATATAGTTATGAGACTTCTGAATATGCTTCAAAACTTCAAACCTTCGTAACCCTAAACCATATTTTAAAACCTATTCTTCACCCTCTTCTTCTATGCTAACCTTAGCATTAAAGTCACAAACATATGTGTATCAAAAATACATTGATTTGGTTGGGAAATCCTATCAAATTATTTGTAGCATTTCTCTTCCTCATCCCTCTCTGTAGCAGATGCTGGTATCCAGGCTGCATTTATCTGCATGGTCCTTCTTTTGCTTATTATGTCCATTATGAACAATGCAAGATAATACCAACCAAGCTTCTCATAAAATGATGTTTCACATCGTCTGGACACACAATGAAATTAACTGCACTAACTTTTTTTTGCCTCTCTAGAGCACACCTGTCAGTCATCTATCCATTTAGCTACAACTTCCTTTTGTTTCATTTATTGTAAGAATGTCGATACTGATATGGGTCACTTCTTCAAATAGTATGTCATTTCACTGATCATTGAACAAATACTCCACACGTAATGTTCCAACAGTTAAGTTAATGTTTAATTAATGTTAACCTCTGCTCTCTTTTCTGTCACCACCAATATTGTAGAAGCAAAAAGAAGTTGCCTAAAAGTGATGGCCATTTCTCTCTCTCGCTCGCTCTCTCTCTCTCTCTCTCTCTCTCTCTCTCTCTCTCTCTCTCTCTCTCTTTCCAAGCAAACTTAGTCTGAATCAAATGCTTTTTAGCATGGTAGGGCCTACTAGAACTTGTGGTCTGTAGCCTTCAAACTCCACAGTTCACCTCTTTGCTGTGATGAGATACTGGAGGAAGATTTGGGGGAGATCTTAGAAAGATCCACGGAGACGATGTTCTCAGTGTAAGTCCTGTGTTTGTTTACCTAAGTCTTTCAATGTTTCTTCTCAGGATAATATCTATTGAAAGGATAATAGGCTCTGAAAGAAAATATTTACCTGGCAAGAGATATTTAATTAGTGTTTTCTTTAAAAGAAATAGCAATAAAAACCATCAGTAAACCAGATGGCTTAATTCAACTCCTTCACTTTAACAACTACTGCCTCTGTCCACTGAAATCTTATATCTTAAGAGCTGTAAGGGAACTTTCAAGTCCTCTAGTCCAATATTATTCTTTATCTCTTTGTTGTTTCTTGACACATCTATATTAAATCCCAATAAAAAGGTCAGAATAGTTTTACATACTGTCTCACCTAAACTGTTCCAATAGGGAGGATGGAGGGGAGAAGAGGACAGGAAAGCAGAGGAAAGAGAAGAAGAGAAGAGAGGAGAGGGAGGGAAGGGAAAGGGAAGAGGGCAGGCCAGGATAGAATAGGAAAGAAAAGGGATTTCAGTTTAGAGAATCATTCTTTCTTATATGTGAATTTTAAAAGACAGAGAGAGGTAAATTGACTTGTTACAAGGAAGTTAATGATATAATCAGGTAAGTGATCTAGGAGTACTACTTCCACAGCCTGAGTCTGAAGGATGGAAGAACAACTAGTTGAAAAGTTGGTCATTCATTAAGTTGTACTTCTGATGAACTTATGACTACTGTCTATTTATTAGGACTTATCATAATTGATTTTGATCTAGGAGTCAGCCCCAGATTTTAGGAATTAGGTAAATTTTTCAGCTTTTAGAATTATTAGACTATTATAATAGTATCTGAGTTGGACTCCCTACCTCTAATCTCTTCTCTATCTTGTTTGTGTTTCTCACAGCTACTCAAACAATCTTCCTAAGGCACATGTGACTCCCCTCTCAAAAGTCTTCAGTAGCTTCCTAATACCTATAGAATTGAATCAAATTCCTCAGCCTAGCATTTAAGACCCTTCACAATATGACTCCAGTCTACCTTCCAAGCTTTATTCCACAGTATTCCCTTTCATGGACTCTACATTCCAGACAAACTAGATTGTTAGCTGTTCTTCAGTTTCATCTTGCCACCTTCAGCCTCTTTGCATTCACTGTGAAAGCTGCACATTCCTCCCTCCCCCATATCTGTAAAGTACTCCTTTCTCCTCCTGACCCAGTGTTTAAATCCTCTTCCTTCATGATTCAGCTCAGGTTCTATTTCCCCAAGTCAGTCAACTAGTATTTCTTTAAATACCTATTATGCACCAGACACTGCCCCACCTTCCCCTGGTCCTAGAATTCTCTGGCTCCTCAGTTTCCTAGAGTACCATGCTGGTTTGCTCTGGTTCCTTTCTCCCGTTCTTCTTTGATTTAGACTTATTTTTACAACTGTTGTATCCCTCCATGTTCCCCACTCAGTAGATTGTAAGTCTAAGGATGACTGTGCTTTTTTTTTTTAATCTTCATGATAAAGACACCAACACATTGCCTTCTACATAGTAGTTGCTTAGTAAGTGTTGAATTTCATTGTTGTTCAAGAAAAGAAAGTGTGTATGTGGCCAGGGTGAGGGGGAGTATGGGGAGGGAAGCCAAGTCCAGACTACCAAACAGTATTGATTCCTTTCCTCAGTTTGATACCCAAATTTAAGTCTCTTTATGTCTTTAGATTGATTGGAAGTATCCCCTGGAAAGGCTTAAAAGGGAGCAGAACCTATCTAAGGTACTTTCCAGGCTATCAATGTTTTTGCCAGAGCGCTGGTGACAACCAGCCTGTACCTGTTCCCTTCCTCTATCCTCCTATTCACGAATATGAACTGATGCAAAGTGAAGTGAGCAGAACCAGGAAAATGTTGTGCACAGTAACAATAATATTGTATGATGAAGAATTATGGATGAATTAGCTGTTCTTATCAATACAATGATACAAAACAATCACAAAGGACTCATGAGGTAGCATGCTATCCACCTCCAGAGAAAGAACTGATATTGTCTGAATACAGACTGAAGCATGCTGTTTTTCACTTTCTTACTTTATTTTTTTTATTTGAATCTTCTTGTACAAAATGACTAATATGGAAATGTTTTATATGATTGCACATGTGTAATCTATATCTGATTGCTTACTATCTCAGGGAGGGAGGAGGGGAGGGAAGATGGGAAGGATAGAATTTGAAACACAAAAATGTCAAAAATTGTTTAAACATGTAATTGGGGAAAAATAAAATATCATATACAAAAACAATATTCACACTATCTACCTCACAGGGCTGTTAAAAAAGAAAACACATTTTAAACCCTAAAGTGCTAGGTAATGTGTTATTACAAACATTCCTGCCTTCCCTTCCCTCTAAAAACTACCCTACAGAATGAACATGATTGGCATAAATAGTTGCAAAAGATGGTTTCCCATTCTGTTTCTGTTTGAGCCAAGGGAGTGCTTTGTGCCAAGCACAGAACCCACTTCAGCCTCTGGGGCTCTGCATTTCAAACCATACTTGACCCTTTTGAGATTTAAGTCAATTTACTCTTGGCAAAGGGAAATGCATTGTTTGAAAAGGATTAGACCGTCATACCAAACCCCTGTAACACTTCTTGGACATCACATGTGTCTTACAAAACAAAATTTTGATGAGCTAAGTGTAAATGAATTAGAAACATATGGATTAAATTTCCCTTAAAATACAAATGGATTTAAAAATTAGCAGAAAAAGGGGTCCTGGCAAAATGTGTTCTGAGCTTCGCCAACCTCCAAATGTTTGAAATCAAGTTTGAAAGACTTAACAAACCCACATGTAACTGTGGGGTTTGTTTGTTTGTTTGTTTTTTTCTCTCCTTTACTGGTTTGTTTAATAATCATAGTTAAGATGTGAGTGAAATGAGAAGCTCAAGGGAGGGAATGAATGGATGAGAAGCAAGTAATACAGGTTTGTTATTTAAGAGTGTATTGTCATTCTCTTTGCTAAGCCACGATCTGTGATCAGCTAACTAACATTTTGCCTCAAAAGCTTTTTTTTTTTTTGTTTTCTTAATTTAACCTTTGCTCCAGCCATCTTATATTGCTTCCTATTTTTTCTGATTGTTTCCTTAGGTTTGCCCCTTCTGCTCCATCTCCCCACCATATCAGCCCCCAGAGAATGCCAGCCCCTCCTTTGGTCATGCAGAGACCACCACCTTCCCATGTTCAGCAGTCAGCAGGATCACACTTGAAGTCATACCAGCCAGTAACGAGTTCTTCCTTTCAACCAAATGGCATCCATGTCCATGGTAAGGAAAAAAGAAATAGAAAATTACAGTGCCTTGCTTTGAAAAAGCTTTATTGTCTTGGTAAGGTTGCCCCTGAATCCTCAGAATACATTTGAATCAGAAGAGGAAGGTTCTCCTTCAGTTTCTTGATGCCTTCCTCTGCAGTGATATGTATAAAAATAAAATAAGCCATGGAATCCCTCTGTATTTTGCAGACTTGAAAAATGAGGTGGCATTATTTTTGATCCTCACAAATAGTTCAATCCATAGAACAGGGAGAATCCAGGCTGTAGGTCTAGGCCCCTCCAGCCCCCTTTGCCCTAGGTTTATCCATCACAATGTTATTTATGCATAATTACTCTCTGCTTCCAAAAGATGGTAGATGAGTCAGGAGAAAAACAAATATACTACAAGAAGCTGGGATGGACCCTGTAGCTTAAGAAAGAGTAGTAGGCAAACCTAACTTGTCAGAAAGATGTTTGACTCTGCCTGCAGGACAAAGTTCATGGGCAAGTGGCTTCAGAAAGAGGAAGCAGGTGAGGATTCAGGCTGGGTCCTCCATCTTATCAGTACCTGTGGCACCATCTCTCCCAAGAAGAACCTTCTCCCACAAAGGGAACCTCATTACTGCAGAACAGGGCAAAGGACTCCTTAATGGATTCTTCTCAGGACCTGCATCTGCAAATCAGAGTCATAGCCTGTTTTATCTATTTTTCATCTTATCATGGATCAGATGGAGGCAATGGGGTATGGAGGAAAGAGCACTAGATGACAAGCCTGAGGAGCTAAGTTCAGATCCCACCTCTGACACTGACTACCTGTGCGATCTTAGACAGTCACTTAATCTCTCTGGCCCTCAGTTTCTTCAACTGTTAAATGGAGCTGTTGAACTAGAGGGCCTGAGATCATTTCCAGTTTTTGATCTATAAACCTGTGATCCTTCTTCACATCAAGTCCATCTTAATTTTGGTACCTCTGACTTGAATTGTCTGTCTTAAACCATAACGGAGGCTTACTAAGAGACATTGAAGTTTTCCTATAGAGCATCCATGATTTTTAATTAAATAATTAGACAGAATACTGGAATGTTAGTCAGGAAATCTGGGTTCTAGCCATTTCTAAACTGCTTTTGCAACTCAATTATTAAATTGTCAGTGTGAGAATTTGCATTTCAGAAATTGGTAATCTTAATAAATCATGACTTGATTTATTGCTCTGTGATTGTCTATACTTAAGAAAGTATTAATAATAGAGTAAACTTAAAAATGTGAGCATATATATATATAATGTGTATACATACATGTATGTGTGTATATGTATATATGTGTGCATATATACATATTTCACACACATATATTTTCAGAGTCTGTTAAACATTTAAAAGCACACCCTTTTATTATTCTATAATCATGGCTTGAGACTCAAGAACAGTATAGTAGAAAGTTCAGGGAATGAAATCATCACCAGACCAGAAGCCTGGTGGTTATAAGCTGATCACAATTATAATAATATTAATAATAATAACTGGCATTTTATATAATGCCTTAAGGTTTGAAAAGTACTTTACATTTACTTTACATTCATTATCTTATTTAAGCCTCAGGACACTCTTGGTTCTAGACCACTCTGGTGAATATCCTACAGCCTTCTTATGTCCAGCATGGGTGTCTTCATTGCCCTTTGAATCACTCTCAGTTTTGATTCATTGAAATTATGTTATTCTATGGTTTGCAAGCATAAGCATCTCCTAAATATTGGTGTTAAAAAGATGAGACTTTTTGTGTGTCACAGAGTAGTTGGGGATCATTGGATGTGTGATCAAAGGCAGTCTTCTCATTCTCTTCTTTCTGTTCAATTATGACTGCAGCTCATGTCTATTTGCAATGCCCTTCCAAGATATATATGTTCTAATGTTCTAAATCAATGGTTATATTAGGTCAGGAGTCAGTAAACTACAGCCATGGGCCATATCTGGTCTACCACCTGTTTTTGTACAGCTCTCAAGCTAACTATTCTTAGCCCAGTTTGGTCCAGGTGCCATAGTTTCCTGACCTCTGGTTAGGCAATAAACATTCTTCATCTTTCTTTTTTCCTATGTAGATTGATAGGTCACTCTTTGGAGTGTTTATAGATTTCACTGAGGAAACCATTTTTTCCCTCATATATTTAATTTTATTTTAGTTCTGACTTTTCTTTTTTTAAATTTCAGACTTAAATACTAAAATTTAAATACACAATAAGAAAAGAAAAAAAAACATATTATTAACCTTAATATTGAAACCTAAATTGAGAAAGCCTTTTGATATCATGGGTCTGGATCACCCTTTCCTCTCCAGCCACGTTTTGCACAATCTTGTCACCAGTGCACAAGAAGGATCACAGGTTTCCTTTCTTCTTCTCCCTGACCCTCCAAGTCTGGAGGCAAGGAACAATGATCATATCAATTCTGTCATTGCTCTTTGGTGAGGTATGTCAGCTTCTGGACCCATTCACAATCCCTGTAACTTTCCAAGTTAAAATACTCCTCCCTGTTATCTCCTCCATTAAATTGTAGGCCACTTGAGGACAGGAACTGTCTGCTTTTTTGTCTGTATCACTAACATTTAGCCCACTATATGGCACATAGTAAATGCTTGATGAATATTTTCCCATTCATGCATTGATACCCCAAGATATTTATAAACAGGAACAACTGAATGACCTTATTATTTCTGAAGAAACTGTCATCCATTTGATCTCTGCATAGGACATCCTCCATGACAGTGGCAAATAATTTTGGCAAGCAGATATCACCATTTGATGCCTTATTTGATGTTAGTAATCCCAGGATCTGAAGATAGAAGGAATCTTAAAAATTCACTAGTCCAATCCCCTCATTTAACAGACAAGGAAACTGAGACTCCAAAAGGACAAGTGACCAGCCCAAGGTTGTTTAGCAAGGTCATGACAATAGCATTCAACTATGCCCTAATGAAATCCCAGTGTGTTCAATTAGTGCCAGCATTGCTATGTGACAGCAACCATGTGTTCTTGTTAAGTATGTCTTCCAAGGAGTTCATGACTTAATCATCATCTCAGAGTTCGGATGGCATCTGACTCAGATGCCCTCAGAGTTCTTCACAGTAGATGGAGGTTGAGAAGAAATATTACCATTTTTAACAGGGAGGAAGAACCAAGGCAAAGGGCAGCATAAATTGTCGGGCTGAGTCTTAGGTATGAAGTCACCCTTTAAATAGTGCCATGTCTACATTACTGGTGACTGATTTAGAAACTAAGTCAAGCTGGTGTTCCATTAACAGCTTTTTTAAAAAGTGTTTGATGAAATGCACATTTCAAAAAGATTCATATACATACTATTAAGTTCCTCACTCAATGAGTTCCTCAAGACCAGAACTCAACTGTTGTTTTTCCCTTCAGCTCTATGCGATTATATAGAACAAAAATGTCAAAACATGCAAAACTGTACTAATTAGCTGTGTGACCTTGATAAACTCCCTTCACTCAGCCTCAGTTTCCCCTTCTTAGAATAAAGGGTTTGTACTAGATGCTCTTTAAAGCCTGTTCCAATTATATATGAAACAATGTGGTGAAGTCGAAAATGTACTTGATCTGTTGTCTGAAGACCTGGGTTCAAATTTGAATTCTGCTACTTAGTATTTTCTTTGTGGGACTTTGGGCAAATCATTGCACCTCTTCACCTTCCTGGACCTCAGTTTCTTTACCGGCAAAATGAAAGTACAGACTAATTTTAAAACTATAAAGGCTCTTAGAAATTTGGTCCAAAATCCTCACTTTGCAGATATGGAAATTGAGGTCCAGAGAGCTGTGATTTTGTCCAATGTCACAAAGTGAATGAGCATCGGAGTCAGCACTTGAACCTAGGCCTCCTGACTCCTAATCTGTCATGCCCCATTGCCCCTTTAGTTTCCCTTTTCTCTCTCTGGCCATTATCTTCCCTACGAAATCTGAATTTCTGAAAAATCTGCAGATCAGCTTAGCTTTGGTATATCCAGGTTTGAGCTTAATACATTCTTTTTACTCACTTCAGTACATTTCTTAAAAAATGTAATGTCCACACAGGACATGATTCATATTCTATTTAAATAGAGTACCAATCACTTCACTAGAGCTCAATTACAGGAAGACCTTTTTTTTTTCCTTTGTGCTTGAAAAATTAAAAAAAGAAAGACCTGGGTAAATGAGAAGGGTATTTCAACTCCATGCAAAAACTGAAGGAATATTCCTTTGGGTCATGTACAGATTAGAAGCTGGATAGATAAAAAACACATGCCTTCTCAGATCTCAGCTTCCTCTGTGCCATTTTAAACACATTTTTCCTCTCCTGGGATATCACTGGGAGACTTTCAATACTATTTTATGGCATAGGATTCAGTTCTTTTTTTTTCACTCTAAAAATAAAACTCTTTTCCAGAACAATTTCCCCTGATCTGCTATAATTCTGTAAGAAATAATAATAGCGACATTTATATAGCACTTCAAGACTTGCAAAGCAGTTTACATACATTATCTCATTTGAGTTTCGTAGCAATCCAATGAGGTTGGTACATTTCTACGTCATTTTACCTCTAAGGAAATTGAGGCTTCAAAAAAATGAAGTGACTTTCCAATGATCATACAGTTAATAAGTATCGGAGTGGGGATTTGAACTAAGGTCTTTTAAGTTTATTGGGCCTTGGTTTCCTCATCTATAAAACTAAGGAGTTGGACTAGATTATCTGGAACCTTTCCAGCTCCAGATCTATGATCCTATGATTTTAGGATCTCTGAGTTCCTTCCCAGATGTAAATTCTAGGATCCCAGGCTCTACCAGATAGGACAAATAACTATCACGGTAAGTTATTTTTTGAAGACCCTCCTTTTTTTCCTCTTTTCATTTTATAGTGATTAAACAGAGTAAGTACCTTTGTGTTGCATTTTGATACAGTAGGAAGTATTCTGGAGTTGAAGTCAGGACCTAGGTTCAAATCCTAGCTTTGTAACTTACAAACTGTGTAATCATGGACAAGCCACTTAACCTCTTTAGATCTCAGTTTCTTCATCTGTAAAATGAGAGAGTTGGAAGAGATGGCCGCTAAGGTCCCGTCTAGCTCTAAATGTATGCCCCTATGATCTATGATCCTACAGATCTCTGTGAATCCATTTGACTCTGAGCTCCCTAAAGGCAGAGACTATACCTCTTTATTATTCCTAGCACTCAGCATGGTGCGTGGCGTGGTATACAGTAGGTACTTAATAAACACTGCTTGATTTGAGTCCTTGAAAGATCATCCTTCCTGCTTAAGGGACAATAACGTTCTACATCGTCACCATTCCTAGCAAAAGTCTGTAAAGCATGATCTCAGTTTACCCCATACAACTGAAATCCTTCCTCTGGAAACTATTCCTTCACTGCTTACTCTTATTTTTTTCCTACTTCTCTAAAGTTTCCCAGTAGCCAACACAAAGATTTCAATCAGGCAAGGTCGAGTCATTAGATTTCATTAAGGAGAATACCATGGAGTGCTTTCTCCAGCCTGAGCCATTTGATATATATCATGTAGCTATGGGGAGCAGGAGCCGTCCCTGTTAGTTTCTGTCTCCTGCAGTTCATAACCTGCCTTCTCATGATTTAAAGAGCTGTAGCTACAGCCGCTGAATCCTCCATTCAATCCGCTACAAAACAATGGTGACATTTTTCTATCTTGATGTGTAGTCTTAAACTTGTCAGCTCAGTTTAAATTGGCTCCATGAAGAAAGAAAGGATTTCGTGGCCAACATCCTTTTGAACAGAATGATTTGTAAATGGTTTCTCTGGCTTTTAGCAGAAGCATCTTTCAAGTTCATGTAAATCAACCAACATTAATATTTAAATAGGAATGAAGTCGCAGGTATGACTTTAACTAGTTCATGCTCCATCAGCTGCTTGCATCAGGTTTTGACTTCTGATTTCCAGGAAAGAGCCATTTTGGAAGCGGGAGTGATGACCTGTCTTGTTTCTCAAAATGTATCATGAATTGAATGTTGGAATGTGAATTTTTTAAGCAAGTTATGGAGATAATAAACAGAATCTTCTCCCAAGGGAAATTTAGTCACAACTACAGATGCTTTGTTGTGAAATAATGTCAGTAAGCTCAAAAGAAAAACTACTGCTAAGAATTGGGGACTATGTGGAAAATGGGCTAAGCCCATGTTTAAACTCCTGTTTGTAATCACAGTAACAATATAATGGTGCGGGAAGATTTATTTCTTCACCAGCAAGGAAATAGTTAGATACCAGAAGCCCTGGTAAAATGAGGAGTCACCAAGTGAGTGAGCCAATCAATATGTGCTAGGATGTTTCTCTTATTGTTATCATTGTTAATCATCATTTACATGAATAATTACATTAAGCTCAATAATGCTGTTCTAAATACTCACAGAGGATTAAGGATTAATTGCCTACTCCAAGGAAATTATAAATGAGTGTATGAAATCAGTACAGATCACTGTACAAAATCATTCTAAGAATAACTTACTTATCTAAATCTTAATGAACCTCAGCAATTTTACAGAACTAGGGCAACACCTAAATGCATGCACACGTGCATGTGCATGCACACACACATACATACACACAACAGTAGAAATTATCCAATGTACTCTTAATAATCAACCATGTAGGCAGCAATGTAGGGTGGATAGAATGCTTCCCTGAGGAAGACTTGCATTCAGATCCTCTGACACTTGACCCATTGTGTGGAAAAGGTGAATGGGTAGCCTCCAAAGAGATTGGGTTCCTCCTGTGAAAAGCTCTTCAAGCAAACACCATTTTTGAGGTGTGTTGAAGGGAGGATTCTTTGAGGGGCACAGGAAGGAAATAGATGACAACTAGGATTCTTCTCAAAGCTGAAATTGTGCGATTCTTTGTATCTCTGGGTTTAGTCCTTCAACCTGTATTACATCTGAAAACTTGCTAGAACTAATAATATGAATTAAGTCCTAAGTGGGTTGCAATCTGCCTAGGTAGAGTTCCTGCACTCAGAGTTTTCTCTATTAATGAAATCACAGATCCTTCACATATTCATTTCCCATAATGATTAAATAGGTTATTTAAACAAGCAATTATTGAAAAGGCTCCTGTACTGAATTAACTGGGCTACAGCCCATTCAGGAACATCATTTAAATGTATCTAATAAATATGCTTATTGAATGAGAGGATCTCCTAGTACATATTGGTTGGTCTACTCACTTTATAATGATTTGTTTCACCATAGTTTTCTGCCTTTGAGCAACACTGTAAAGTCAAAGACATTTGTCCTCCAGCACCCCTCTTCTCCCAAATTCAGGCTGTTTCCTCTTCTCAGCACTCAACCCCCACACATGTGGCAAATTTGCAACTCACTCTAGTACTTCCCCGGGATAGGAAAAAAAAAAAAAAACTATTCTCACAAGTCACTAACATTTTCAGTGATTTTTTTTCTTAATCAATCAATGTTCATTTGGCATCTACTACATTCAAGGGACTACACTAACTACTTGTGAGCAATAAATTAATCACTTAGCATTTGTTTAGTGCCTACTATGTGCCAGGTTCTGTGACAGTCACTGGGGGATACAAGATAAAAGTGAAATATTTCCCTTCCTGGAGGAATTTATAATCTAACTAGGGCAAACAATATGTGTGTATGTGTGTGTATCAAAATATTTATTTATAAGAAAAAGTATACTGGACTTGCCATCAGAGGACCAAATTTCAATCATGGCTTTGATATTTAGTACTGGGTCATTTTGGACAGGTCATCTATAAAATAAGGGGGCTAGACAAGACAGATTCTCTAGACCCTCTTCCAGCTCTAAACCTCCAATCTGATGACAATTTTTTGGGAGGAGGGCACTGGTAGCTGAGGAGACTCCCAAAAGTGTTCATGTAGAAGGTAGCGAAGACAATAAAGGATTCTAAGAGGAAGCAGAACATTCTAGTCATAGGAGGTAGCCAGGAAAAGGCACCGAAACAGGAGACAGGACATAGAGTAGCATTAAGGTCAATTGGTTTCAACCATAGTGTACGTGAAGAGGAATCATGTACAAAAAAAAGAAAAGTTTAGAAAAGTAGGTTGGGAACAGGTTGCAAAGGACTTTTAAAGGTCAGCCTGAGGAGTTTCTATTTGTTTCTAAAGGTAGAAGGGAAGCAACCTGGATCAGACCTTCACTTTGGGAAATTCACTTTGGCAGCCTAATAGAAGATGGATTGGAGTGGGGAGAGACTTGAGTTAGAGCCCAGTTAGGAAGCTATTACAATTCAGTACCAAGAGGTGATGAGGGTCTGAAGTAAAATGGTGGCTATATGAATAGAGAGATGACAAGATTTGGCAATTGACTAGATATGTGAGATAAGTGAAAGTAAGGAACAGAAGATCAAACTGAGGTTGTGAATCTGGGTGGCTAGAATGGTGGTGGTACCCTTGACAGAAATATCAGAATTTGGAAGAGGGGTATGTGAGAAGGCAGTGATGATGAGTTTTGTTTTGGATCTGTTGAGCTTGACATGTCTGTTGAACATTGAGCTGAAAGTTTACAAAAGGCGATGGTTGACATGGAGACCAAAGCTGAGGTGAGAGAATGAGACTTTGTCAGGTTCTTTTTGTTGTTGTTGTTTGTTCATTTTTCCCAGACTATGTATTGACTTTTAACTTTTTGTTAAAGTTGGGCTCTGCTCCCAAGGTAGAAAGGGCATTGTCTGAAGCTTCATGGTTTTTTTTTGTTTGTTTGTTTTTGTTTTTGTTTTTTTTTTTTTCAGAGCTAGTTCAGGGAGTCTATAAATTTTCAATTCTTCTGAGGCAGTATGATCGAGGTAGAGGTGTGATCACCGCTCTCCTGGCCTGTACTCTGGTTTAGGAGCAACCATACTTACTGTTTTCTGCCCTGGAACCGCGATCAGGGATTCTGCTCCCCAGCAGCTGGGATCTCTAGAGTTCTAATGTTCCTCCTCATCCTGGAACTGAGAACCAGAACCAAGTATGGGCTATGCAATAGAATCCTGCACCCAGTGTAAGGGGCCCTTATAATCTTCTTCTGAACAGCTCTCCAACACCCCTTACCATCAGTAGGGTGAGAGCGCTGGAATTCACTGCTGTAGATTTAGTTGCCTCCAAGTCCT
This sequence comes from Vombatus ursinus, assembly GCF_900497805.2. Taxonomy (NCBI): domain Eukaryota; kingdom Metazoa; phylum Chordata; class Mammalia; order Diprotodontia; family Vombatidae; genus Vombatus; species Vombatus ursinus. Next base: position 26,900,339 of record NW_020954548.1, read on the forward strand.
GCTGCTGGCTTGGTCTTGTGAGGCATGACCTGTGACAGGCTGCCTTGTAGGGGCCTTGCTGTTAGCTTGCCAGGTGGACATGCTCTGGATTGCACCCTCCTTTTAATCCAGTGATATAGACCTTTCCTGCTGATCTACTAAATTGTCTTGGGCTAGAATATTGTTTCACCAAGTCTTTTTTATGGTTTTGCCACTCCAGAATTAATTTCAAGGCATTATTTTAAAGTTATTTGTGGGGTGGGAGGGAATTTGGAGAGGTTGGGTGAGTTCCTGCCTTTACTCCACCATATTGGCTCTGCCTTTAGTCCTTTACATTTCTGAATATAAGTTAAGGGACTTAAAGCTAATGCTTTTTCTGGAGGTCTTGAAAGTTCAATTCAAGGTTTTTTTTTTCTTTTGATATTTTGTTATTTTTCCTTTTCTTTTTTTCCTGATTTGTGGCCAGAAGCTGAAATGGACAATAAGTGTGTATGTCACTCTAAGTGGCCAGGGTACAGGCCCATCCTCCTTTATATTCCATATGATGGCCACTGTTACATAAGAAATTCGGATTTCCTAGAGCAAGCCTAGAGCAAGTGATCTCTTAACCGTGAGTCATCCCATCCTGCCTCTAGACTTGAGTCTTTGGTTTCCAGTCCGAAGAACAAGAAAGTTCAGTTTCTAAATGTCCAGCAAAAATGCCTGGGTTCTAATACCAGTTCTTCCACACTGTATGACCTTAGACAAGTCAATGTGGACTTCAGTTTCCTCATCTGAATCTCAGCAGAAATAAATTAGATTATTTTAAGGTGGCTTTCCAGCTCTAACCTCCCATGGCATATCACTCATATTCCCTATTGTGATGGATTGTTGTATTATGTAAAAGTGTTTAGAAGAAAACGTCCTAGGTGGAGCAGTAGTGCAGTGCTCTGGATTTGCAGACAAAAGACTCTCAAAGATAGGAACTGTTTGGGGATTTGTCTCTGCATCCCTAGCAAGCAGGATAGTGCTTTATACACTTTTTTCTAAATGTTCCTATGATTTCATCCATCTGTGAAGAAGATCTCCCAGTGCCTATTGGCACCTTCCCTGCAACTTAGCTTTAGAGAGCTATTTGGGGCACTGAGAAGTGACATTCCTAAGATCATACAGTAAAATGTGGTAGAGCTGGGACTTGATCAGGGGTCTTCCTGACTCCAAGGCCAAGTCTGATTGCTATGCTCCTTTGCCTCACCTCTAGTGAGTGCTTAATAATTTCTTAATGGATTGGATTGGATTAGGGTCAGATCCTGGCTCTACCACTTATTAGCAATCCCTTTCACCTTTCTAGGCTTCAATTTCCTATAAGTTCATGACACTATTATAGTAGGCACAAAACACCTCCCCCCACCCCAGTCCTTCCACGGAGCATCCTGAGAATCATCATTCCTGGATCCAAGCAACCATATGGAAGTGCTGGGTACAATTTAGCTGCGATGTTCCCACAGCCACATGGAGGCTGGGTGGGGAGTGGGGCCAGTCACCTCTCTGCTACCTAACTCTCCAGGCAAGTTCAACAGTTCTACACAATTCACCGCAGTAAAGGATGGGAAAAGGTATGATGTAGGCCGCTCCCTTTTGTACATCTAATTCATTAATAAGCTCCTAGCCAGTAAGATCTGTAGCCAGTAAGGGCATTTTTCACTATTTCACAGTGTTAGGCCCTGGATGACAAATCACATCATCTGGAGGCCCTCATTTACAGCAAGGTGCCTCCATGGAATCACCCACAACCAGGAATAGTGATTCTGATGCCCATCGATGGAGTGACAGCCCTTACAATGCTCTATTCCTCAATGCAAGAATATGTGTTCTCTGTGTATCCAATTTTAGTAAAATAGAGCTTAATAAATCACAGGAAAATGTCTCATTTTGACACTCCCTCCACCCATTACTCTTCCTATTCCTCCTTATTCCATCACTCTATCCCTAAACCAACAATTTCACATTTACATCTCACAGTTAAGCGTTTCACATGTTTGTGTGTGCCTGATTTTCTCAAAACCGGCCTGTCCTACTCAGTCCTTTACGGCCCTCCACTGGATTTTCTTAGTGGGAATTCAAACTAAGTTCTGCTAACTAGAAAAGGGAGTTTCTATTGGTTTGTGATAGCCAGGCCTTGTGCTACCAGTTATGTTAGGTAAGGACCAGCTCCTCAAAGGAAAGTATTTTGACCCCATAGTTACAACTTTTATTGTATTTTGTAAACACTTCTTTTTGTTTGGGAAATTGGTGTCATCACTCCAGAAAACTGCCTGCCTGCCTCATTTCCAGAACTCATAAATCTCTGACTCTAAAGATTGGTATTCTTAAAAGCAAATTAACTACTTTTGAAATAATTCTGCTTAAGTGGCTGCTTCGTTTGATTTTTATGTGTTGATCATGTCCACGTCAAACTGGATTTTGTAATCCCTATATTTGCCACTGTGATTTTCCTTGTAAACACAAGGGCTTGGTGGTTTAGGGATAAAGTGATGGAATAAGGAGGAATAGGAGGAGTGATGGGTGGAGGGAGTGTCAAAATGAGACATCAACAACATCTGGTTTAATGGTAATGAGGCCATTGTGGCAAATCATCTTAATAGAATAAAGGTCACATCTTGGCTTGGACTGACTGGCCACCCTCAGATCAATGGTCTAGGCTTAAGTTTGTGTTGAAAAAAGACACACCCTGGGCATATAAGATCTTAGAGTTCTTTCTCTTACCAACTGATCACTGGCTATTTGCTTCTTTCTTGGTTGACTCTGATTCTCCTCCCCCCACTCCTAACCTCATCCCCTCATTTGGTTTTATGGTCACTGAAATTTTGTGCAAGACCCATTATACTTAGTCTCAGGCCATATGAATCCACTGAAATGAAGACTTAGGAAAATTATCTGGATAATTCATGGGGCAGGAAACTCCCCTCACACACATAATTGCATATAACAGCAATCAAATAATAAAAAGCCCATTTATTAAGGGTCTCATGTTTTGGACATAATATTAGGCACTGGAGATACAAAGACAAAAAAAAAATCTCTGTCCTCAAAGACCTTATGTTGTACTGGGGTGGGGGGAGGAACAAGGTAACTAGGGGGAGTTTCCAAGCAGGTAAGGGGATCTGGAATGTAAGAGATGAAGATGACCTTCTAGCTGAACTTTGAAAGAAGCTAGGGATTCTAAGAGTTCTACCTCTTAGAGCAGGTCCTGAGGAGTGCATTCTAGGCATGAAGGACAACTGGCACGTATCTTGGTGTGGATACTGGCAATCAAAGAATCATAGATCTGAAGTTGAAAGGGACCTTAGACATCAACTAGTCAAGCCCCTCATTTTACAGATCAGGGGGCTGAGGTTCAGAGAGGGTACATGATTTGCCACAGACACAGTAAGGGGAAGATCTAGAATTCAAACTCTGGTCCTGAGATGTTAAGCATTCAACATTCTCTCCCTTACACCATAAAATATAATGTATGAGAAACAGTAAGTAGGTCAGTTTGGCTAGAACATAGAACGCTTGAAGCAGATTAAAATGTAATGATCCTGGGTGCAGAACCAAGATGGCTGAGGGAAAGCAGTGACTGTCTTGAGCTCTCTCCCAAAGCACTCCAAATACCTAAAAAAATGGCTCTAAACAAATTCTAAAGAAGCAGAACCCACAAAAAGACAGAGTGAAACAAATTTCCAGCCAAAGACAGCCTGGATGGTTGATCAGACAGGTATATGGCACCAGGTGGGGAGAAGAGTGCAGTTCAGTGTGGGCACGCAGGCCGCTGTGACCCTGGAGCAGGCCTCGGAGGACTGAATCGCAGGCAGCTGTGGCAGTTTCCAGACTTCTCAACCCAGGAACGCCAAAGACAATGTGGAAGGTCAGTGGGAAAAGTCTGTGACTGCCGTGAGAGAGGAGCTAGGTCTCAGCCGCAAGTATCGAGCGAGTCCCAGGGCTGCAGCTTTTTCCTGAGCTTCTGGCCCACAGACTGACGGGGAATCTACTGGCTGATCAGAGTGGGGTTGCAGGGATCTCTTTGCCAGTGCTGAGGCAGGAATCTCTTGCTTTGCGCGTGCTTGGATCTGGGTCGCAGTTCTGAGGGGCGGTCCTGGGGCAAGGAGGAACGCTGGTGCAGTGGAGCTTGTGGTGGTGGAGAGAAAACACCTTGCCTCTTATCATACCACCTTGGAAGAAATGAAAATTTACAGGTCCCTAGAAGTACCCCTGAAAACAGCTGTACAAACCCTGAAGTGTGGGACAGTACATTCTTCACATTGGAAGCAGACTTTTACCTTAACAAAGAGTTTAAAACTCAAGCAATTGACCAGGATCATGAGTAAGCAGTGCAAAAAGAGTCAGACTATATTATCTTACTTTGGTGACAAAGAAGATCAAAACATACAACCAGAAGAAGACCACAAAGCCAAAGCTCCTACATACAAAGCCTCTAAGAAAAATATAATCAGTCCCAGGCCTTGGAAGAGCTCAAAAGGGATTTTGAGAAGCAAGTAAGAGAAGTAGAGGAAAAACTGAGAGTGATACAAGAAAATCATGAAAAACAAGTCAACAGCTTGCTAAAGGAGACCCAAAAAAATACTGAAGAAAATAATACCTTAAAAAATAACCTAACCAAAATGGCAAAAGAGGTCCAAAAAGCCAACAAGGAGAAGAATGCCCTAAAAAGTAAAATTGGCCAAATGGAAAAGGAAGTCCAAAAGATTACTGAAGAAAATACTTCCTTAAAAATTAGAAAAGAGCAATTGGAAGCTAGTGACTTTCTAAGAAATCAAGACACTGTAAAACAAACGCAAAAGAAGGAAAAATTAGAAAACAATGTGAAATATCTCATTGGAAAAACAACTGACCTGGAAAATAGATCCAGGAGAGAGAATTTAAAAATTATTGGACTATCTGAAAGCCATGATCAAAAAAAAGAGCCTAGACAGCACCTTTCAAGAAATTATCAAGGAAAACTGTCCTGATATTTTAGAACCAGAGGGCAAAATAGAAATTGAAAGAATCCATCCATCTGCTCCTGAAAGAGATCTCCAAAGGAAAACTCCTAGGAATACTGTAGCCAAATTCCAGAGTTCCCAGGTCAAGGAGAAAATATTACAAGCAGTCAGAAAGAAACAATTCAAGTATTGTGGAAACACAATCAGGATAACACAAGATTTAGCTGCTTCTACATTAAGGGACTGCAGGGCATGGGATATAATATTCCAGAGGGCAAAGGAGATAGGATTACAACCAAGAATCACCTGCCCAGCAAAACTGAATATAATCCTGCAGGGGAAAAAATGGTCATTCAGTGAAATAGAGGACTTTCAAGCATTTTTGATGAGAAGACCAGAGTTGAATAAAAAATTTAATTTTCAAATACAAGACTCAAGTGGAACATGAAGAGGTAAACAGGAAAGAGAAAATCATAAGAGACTTATTAAGGTTGAACTGTTTACATTCCTGCATGGAAAGATAATATTTTTAACTCATAAGACCTTTGTCAGTATTAGGGTACTTGGAGGGGAAAAAATTATATGTACATATATATAGATATAGACAGATAGATAGAGGGCACAGGGTGAGTTGAAAATGAAGGGGTCATATCTGGAGAAGAAAATTAAGGGGTGAGAGAGGAATATACTAGAAGAAGAAAAAAGGGAGAGGTGGAGCGGGGTAAATTATCCCACAAAAAAAAAAAAACAAACAGAAAAGAAAAGAAAAAAAAAGAAAAGAAAAGGCTCTTACAGTGGAGGGGAAACAGGGGAAGGTGAGAGGGAATGAGTGAATCTTATTCTCATAGGATTTGACTTAAGGAGAGAATAACCTACACACTCAACTGGGTGTGGAAATCTGTCTTACTCTACAGGAAAATGGGGGGGAAGGGGTCAAGAGAGTAGGGGAATGATAGAGAGGAGGGCAGATTGGGAAAAGGAGTAATCAGAAGCAAACATTTCTGAGGAGGGACAGGGTCAAAAGAAAGAATAGAATAAATGGGTGGGTGGGATAGGATTAAGGGAAATAGAGATAGTTTTTCACAGGATGTCTACTATGGAAGTGTTTTGCATAACTGCACAAGTATAACCTATATTGAGTTGCTTGCCTTATCAATGAGGGTGGGCGGGGAAGGAGGAAGGGCAAAAATATGGAACCCAAAGTTTTAAAAACACATTTAAAAAGTGTTTTCACATGCAACTGAGAAATAAGAAATATAGGAAATGGGGTACAGAAACCCATCCTGCCCTACAGGAAAATTGAAGGGGAAGGGGATAAGAGAAGGAGGGGAGAGATAGAAAGGAAGGCAGACTAGGGGAAGGGGTATTTAGAATGCATGCCATCTTGGGGTGGGGGGAGGGGCTAGATGGGGTGAAAATTTGGAACCCAAAATCATGTGGAAGTAAATGTTGAAAACAAAAAAATAAATTAAAATTACCATAAAAAAAGAAAGAAAAAAATAAAAGAAATAAAATGTAATGATCCTGGACAGACATGATGGAACCAAAGACTTTGAATGCCAAAGAAGTTTGTATTGGACCCTAGAGGCAAGAGGGAGCCACTGGAGCTTTGGAGCTGGGAGTGGCATGGTCAGGAATCTATGCGTGAATGATTGATTGGAGAAGGAGAAAACTGGAAACCAAAAAAACAAACTATAGGCCATTGTAATAATAGTCCAAGGGAAAGGTAATAAGGCCCTGAACTAAGTTGATTGTGGTGTGAGTGGACTGAAAGCTGTGGATGAGAAAGATGTTGTGGTGGTCAGAGCAACAAAATTTGGAGGACAAGAGGAAGGAGAAAAAAGGAGAAGATAACTCTTGAGGTCACAAACCTGGGTGAATGGAAAGATGGCAGAAATAGGGAGATTAAGTCTGCAAGTGTCAGACCTGAGCTTTAGGAAAATGACTCTGATGACTGAATAGAGGATGTACTAGAGTGAAGAGAGACTTGTGGCAGGCAGATGGGCCAACATGCTTTTGCAGTAGTCCAAGTGTGAGGAGATGAGGGCCTGCACCAGGGTGGTGACAATGTCAGAGGAGAGAAGGGAGCATATTTGAGAGAAGTTGTAAAGGTAAAATTGAGAGACTTGGTGGGATATGGAGACTTGGGGGGAGGGGCGGTAAGAGATAATGAATAGTTGAGGATGTGATATTGTAAGCCTAGGGGGCTGACTGGGAGGATTGTGGTGCTCTTGACAATAATAGAAACATTTAGAATGGGGTGGGGTTTGTGGTGGGGGCATTAAATAACCTGTTCACAGTCATCTAGCTATCAAGTGACCAAGTCAGAATTTGAAACTTAGGTTCTCCCCAAGATCAGCGATCCTTCCATTATACCACATTGTTTTCCCACGTGTTGCATGATATACAAATTAGTGAGAAAATGTAGGTAGGGGTGGAGGGAAAGAGAAGTTCAGTTTTGAATATGTTGGGTTTAAAATGTCTGCTTAGCATCCAGTTTGAGATGTTTGAAATGCAGTTGGAAAAGTTAGAGGCCCAAGACTGAGCCCTGTAACTTTTGAAGGGTAGGCAGCATACTATGGATTCTCATAATGGGCCTCTGCTTTCAATCAGTTTCCATTCTAGCAGGATGATGACAAAAACACAGATAATCATATCATTTTGTTGTTACTGATATGGTCAATTATGGCGATAGTTTTCCTACTATTGAACCAGCTCTGCTTTGCTGTACATAATAATAGGAAGATTTGTAATAATACTGAGCTTGTCATGAGAAAACTCGAAGTATATGTATATATAATATGTGTGCATGTGTATACATACATATGTATGTATATATATATATATGTGTGTGTATATGTGAAATTACTTTAAAATGTATATACACTGGATCATTTTGCAGGTTGGAACTATCTTTCTCCATGTTACATAAGTCCCAAAAGTATATTATCACAATCTGAGTTCACCTAAGTAATCTGCCTATATATGGTATTTTTACATCTAGAGATATGTAGTAGGAAAAGTGGTTGGAGTCAAAATATTGCAGTTAGAAAATTTGAGTTTGATTCCAAATCTACCATTTATTAGATGTTTAACTCTAGACAAACCCCTTTTATTTCTTTTTTTTTTTTAGGCAATTGGGGTTAAGTGACTTGCCCAGGGTCTCACAGCTAATAAGTTAAGTGTCAAGTGTTTGGTTTGAGGCGGGATTTGAACTCAGGTCCTCCTGACTTCAGGGCCGGTGCTTTATCCATTGCACCATCTAGCTGCCCCAAACCCCTTTTATTTCTAGGCCTAAGTTTTCCTGTCTATAAAACAAGTGAAAGATATGTTACAGGGGTATGGTAAGTTAAAGGTATTTTAAGCCCTAAAGCCCTATATAAATATTCTTACTATTATTAATAGCCAGAACACATTGGATTAATTACCCCCATTTTGGATATTCATAACTTGGAATTTTTAAGTTGTCAACAACTGTATTTTTTTTCTTTTGGTCTTTCTAATGAAAACCAAATCCATCTATTGTAATTGTAGTTCATCAGCTATGTCTCCCTTTGGACAAGGATCTAGGAACTAGATGAGGACACTGATGGGTTTAGTGATTGATGGAAAGAACACCAGAGTTGGAGTCGGAAGACTTAGAGTCCCTTGCTCAGACACTATCAGTGTAATTCCAGAGGTCTCTTGTAGCTGAAAATTCTGGGCCTAGATGATCCTGCCATCTTTGTCTTAAATGGTCCAAGAATGATAGGTAGAGCAATGGGAAGAATAGGCTGGCAGTCTTAAGATTTATAGCAAGCTTATATATACAGATGTAGCTCTTCTTTTAAGTACCTTGATTTCAATCTATTTATAGCCATATACATCACGTATATATATATATATATATATATACACATATATGTATATGTATATATTCATTCTGATTTAGCATGGCTTGTTCAATTGTTTCAGTTATATCCACCTCTTTGTGACCCCAATTGAGGGTTTTCTTGGCAAATATAATGGAGTGGTTTGCCATTTCCTTCTCCAGCTCATTTTACAAATGAGAAAACTGAGGCAAATAGGGTTAAGTGACCTGTCCAGGTTCATATACCTAGTAAGTGTCTGAAGCCCAGATTGAACTCAAGTCTTTCTGACTACAGGCCCAGCACTTTCTCCTGTGTCAACTAGCTGCCCCCTTAGTGTTGCTTAGAAGGATGTTGTTAGTAGATGTCATTCATCCATAATTTGGTGATTACTGCCTAGTCAACTTATCCTAGTGGTGAAATGTTTTTTTTTTTAATTTTTCTAATTTGTCATATTGTATACATATGTGAGAGAGAGGCAATGTGGAGAGAGAGCTGGTCTTAAAGCCAGGAAAACCTGGGTTCAAGTCTTGTCTTTGATACACAGAAGTCCTGTGATTGTGAATAAGTCATTTCTCATCTCATTGTTCTAAGCAATTCTTGCAGTCTCCAAGTTGCAGAGAAGATGGCCGCATGTATTAGTGGAGGGAGTTTCCTTATTTGAGAATCCCTCTTACCAGTAAAATCACAAGTCCAATCCCCATCTTACCCCTTCTACATGTAAAAGTGTTTGGTTTTTATTTTCTTTCTAGTTTAATGGAAATTACATAGAGAAAATAGTTTTCTGATTCTGGCACTGCTATTTAGGATCATAAAATTGAAGAATCAGAAACTTGTCTAGAAGGAACCTCAGGAGTCATTTAATCAAACCTTTTCACTTTATAGATAAGGAAACTAAGTCCCTGAGATGTTTTGTCACTCACCCAAGGTCACAGGTTATAGAAGGGATAGATAGAGCTGGGATCTGAACCCAAGTCTTCAAACTCCAAATCCCCTTTCTTTCCCACCAAAATTCTTTGGAAAAGTCGCTTCATCTCTTCTAATTCTTAGTTTCTTATTCTGTAAACTGAGAGGGTTGTACCTGTGATCACTAGAGTCTATTTCAACTCCTATAATCCTGTGTAAGACAAATACTCCTTCCTAATCTGGTTTGCCAATTTTCCTTCAGTCCCTTTACCCCACCCCATGGAGAGTGGAGAAAACCTTGAATTTGGGAGTTAGGAAAACTGAGTGTTAATCCTGTCTAGGACATTTGCTAGTTGTGAGACCAAAGGCAAGTCACTTAAGCACTCAGCTTCAGTTTCATCTGTAAAATGATGAAGATAATTTATGTAGAGCACTTTGCAACCTTCATGTCCTACATCTATATGAATGACTATAAATGACTATTATTATTATTACAACCCGCACAAATAAACATGTTTTCTTATTATAAAGGTAGTCAGTGGACAAATTGGAAAGCTGGGCTGTGGCTTGTTAGCATAAACCCTAGTATCACGTTTTAGTTGTGGGGGGAAAAAAAGCACCAGACCAGGAGTCCAGAGGCCTGGGTTCTAATTCTAGCTCTAGCTACTAACTATCTATTTACAAGCCCATTCACTTCTTTGGGGGTCTCAATTCCTCATCCATAAAATGAGGTTTTAAGACAGGGATTTCTTAACCTTTTTATCTGTCATGGACCCCTTCTTGCAATACTGTTTTAATTGCATATAGGGTTACAAAGTAAACCAATTATATTGAGACATAGTTATCTATGTGTGTGTGTGTGTGTGTGTTATATTTAAAAAAAAACCCTAGATTCCAGGTTAAGAACCCATGGATTAAAGCAAAATGATCTCAGAGCCTTCTTCCAGCTCTAAATATGATCCTATTTCCAGATTACAATGAAATGAAGAGGCCCAAATGGAGGAGAGTGGGGCAGTGTTCCCAGTATGTGTCCAACAGCTCCCAGCCAACTGGCTCTGAATGCTAGAGATGGAAACAGGAGACAGTGATGCTCTTCCTGGCCACCTTCCCTATGCTGTGCATCATGGGGGACCCAGCCCAGTGTCCTTTGGGAAAAGCCAGCACAAGGTGCTCTTGGCAATCTTAATTGGGTTTATTAGAATTTAAAAGGCTATTGTCTTCCTAATTGAGCTCAGAGTTGCTTAAATGTCAGTTGTAAATAGCTCAAGTGTTTTACAAGCTGGTTCAATTCTGGGGGAAAAAAATCTGTCTTCCAACCACACAGCCTGTGAGCCATTCTCACAATTTCCACATTTATAGACTCAGACAAGAGGTATTATCACTGTTTCTAGCAGACAGGAAGCCCTACCTCAAATGAGGACCAGTATGATGAGGTTGTCCAGGCAAAGGAGCTCCCTTAAAAATACTTTTAAACCAAGAAAACTTTCATTTTCTAGACCAGTCACATTTTTCTATTGGATTAATGAAAAATCATTTATTAAATACTCACTACATTATAAGCACTGGGGACATAAATGCATTGAATAACTTTTTGTGTAGAAGACAGAATATGAGTTCCATAAAGTAGAATAGAAGGCCCTTGTTGGAAGAGATGGCCTCAATTTTGTTTTTAAATCCTAGCTTTACCACAATGCCAGGCCTATGATAGGCATTTAAATACTTACTAATTCAAAATGACAGTGATTGTTTGTATGACTAGAATATATAATTGACTTAAAATTTTAGGGTTGGATGGGACAGTAGATAAAATCTAGTCCAGGGGTTATTAACCTATCTTGAGTCAGGGTACCCCTTTTGTAGTCCTTTTGAAGCCTATGGATCCCCTTCTCAGAATAACAAATATGTGTGTATACATGTATGTATATATGTATATAGAAAATATATATGTATGTATCTGTGTATATATATATATATACACACACACATATGTAATTGCATTTCAATTAAATTCATTTCACATATGTGCAATTATAAATGTATTTTTTAAACCCAGTTCCCAGTCACCTGGTTGAGATCCTATCCCTAGCTCCTGTGGGTAGAGCACTGAATCTGAAAGAACAGGGCTCATATCTAGGTTCTGCCCCCAGCACTATTTGTATGACAGTCACTTCACTACTCCTGGTCTCAGTTTCCTTATCTGTAACAAGATGGGGTGGGACTAGATGACCTCTTAAAGGCCTTTCTAAATATTAACCTTCTATAATGCAAAGATTCTACTACACACAGAGAGTCATCCCTGAGGATGGAAAATATGAGTGAGTACAACAAATGTGAGAAATAGTGAATAGAGAATCTTTAGTCTTCAGAGGGCTGTTTCCTTCCAGGTCTAGCTCTATGAGCTTATGATGGTAAGGGAAGAGGCTCTGGGGGAGAATGCTTCCTTCGAAGGAGCCAATGACAGAGTATAACAAAGGTCTCTAGTAAAGGTGGCACATATTAATTGATTTCTTTTTAAAGATCAATTAACAATACCCCCAAGAAACCCAAGCATAAAGTTCTTCAGCTTCTGTGTCAATGAAATAAAGTTGTTTGGTGCTTAAATAAATTGGCAAAGATGAATGACATTAATTAAGCACTTAGCATCCTTCAATTCTCACCTGGCTACACTACCTTGGGACAGCCTCATTAACCTGTAAGGTCTCCTCAGCCTTGGTTCTCCAGCTCATCACTACCCTCTACCCTCTGATTAGAGGATGGAGCCATGAATTCCAGACCTCAACTCGGACATCTCCTCCTTTCTCACTTAGCTGCATTACCTTGGGTTTTCCCCTGCTACCACCATTTGGTACCAACCCCCACCCCTTTCAACTCTTTTTGTGTTTTGTCTTTCCCCATTAGATTGTAAGTTCTTGAGGGCAAAGATGTTCTTTTTCCATATTTGTATCCCCAGCATTTATCCTAGTGCCTGGCACATAGTAGTAGGTGCTTAACAAAAGTTCATTGACTATTGATTACTATGTGCTAAGCACTGTGGATACAAAGAGGAAAGTCTAATGAGAGAGATGGCACATACGGAAAGTTTCAGTGGCAAAGCAGATGGCAATGATTCTTCTCTAATGCCCTTTCCATCAATAAAATTATTTCAGTCTCTGATGTTGAACCATTTGACAGTGCCAAAGACTTTAGTGGCAAGAATTTTTTTGAGAGAGGGGTCCTCAGTAACCATGGCTTTAGCACCTGCAGAAACAATTGTCAGGCAGTATCTACATTGGGCGGGAAGCATTGCCATGTCCAAGGCTCCCTCCATCGGTATCTGGGGGAAGATGATGATCAATTTGTAAGCATTTATTAAGTACCTTCTACTTGACAGGCACTGTGCTAAGTGCTATGAATACAAAGAAAGGTAAAAGACAATCCCTGCCCTTGAGGAGATCATAATCTAATGGGAAGACAGCTATGTACAAACAATCTATATACAGGATATATAGAAGTTGATTAATAGAGGGAAGGCACTAGAATTAAGGGACTGGGAATGTCTTCCTTAAAGAGTAGTATTTTACTTAAAAAATTTTTTTAAATAGTATTTTAGCTGGGATTTGAGGGAAGCCAGGAGGCAGAGATGAGAAGAGAGAACATCCTATGCATAGAGGACAGTTTATCAATGGCCTTGAAGGCCAAATAGAGGATTTTGTATTTGATTCTGGAGATGATAGGGAGCCACTGGGGTTTATTAAATAGGTAGGGGGAGAGATGTAGTTGCACCTGTGCTTTAGGAAAATCATTTTGATGACTGAATGAAGAGTGGACTGGAGTGGGGAAAACCTACAGGTTAAGAGGTTATTGCAATAGTCATGAAGGTATTGCAATAGGTGTGAGAAGATAAGGGCCTGTGCATCAGGGTAGTAGATATCAGGAGAGAAGAGGGCATGTTTTTGAGATATGAAATTGACAGGCCTCGGCAACAGATTGGATATGGGGAATGAGAGATTGAGGAGTGGAGAATGGTGGTGCCATTAACAGTAATAGGGAAGTTTGGAAGTGGGGAAGGTTTGGGGAGAAAGATAGTGAGTTCAGTTTTGGACATGTGGAATTTAAGATGTCCAAAGGGCAACTGGCAATACAAATCTGGAGGTTAGCAGAAAGGTTAAAACTGGATAAGTAGGTTTGAGAATCATCCGCACAGAGATGATAATTAAATCCATGGGAGCTAATGAGATCACCAAGTGAAGTGGTATAAAAAAGAAGAGAAAGGGACCCAGGATGAAGATCCAGAGGAGAACTGACGAGTGGTTAGATAAACAGGAGGAAAAAACCCAGAGGAAAGAGAATATCAAGGAGAAGAAGTTACAAAGAGGTCAAGAAAGATGAGGATTGAGAAACAACCATTGGATTTGGCAATTAAGAGATTGGTAACTTTGGAGAGAATGTTTAGGTTAAATGATGAGATCAAAAGCCAGATTATAAAGTGTTAAGAAGAGAGTGAGAGGAAGTACAGATATCTATCATAGACAGCCTTTCCACGGAATTTAACTACAAAGGGCAGAAAAGATATAATTAGCAGGGATGGAAAGATCAAGGGAGAGTTTTTGGAGGATGGAGGAGACATGGGCATGTTTGTAGACAGCAAGGAAGCAGACAATAGAGAGGGGTAAAGGAGAAAATAGTGTCAGAAGGCATCTGATTTATATGAGAAAGAGGATTAGGGGACAAGAGGGAGTTTGTCAGCAAACGGCCTCAATTTTTTCAGTTCTTAGCTGAGAGGGTGGGGGGAATAATGGAGATGTGAGGAAGGATGAAAAGGTTTGAAAGAACTGCTGTACAGTGTGGGATAGTGAATTGATAACAGAAGGGTAGAAGTCATGCCTCCCATCAATAAGGGCCCTGTTGAGGTTCTGCAACATAAATTTGTAGTGGATGCAATCAGAACAATTGCATGATTTTCTCCACTCTTATTCAACAACACATGTGTAGAGCAGATGGTGGGCTAAAGCTTGACAGGGCACAATTGGTGATATGACAAGGAGGCCAGGAATTCTACCAGTGTAGAATCAAACTGGTTTACCAAGATGTCAAGTTGGGAAAAGGGGAGAAAGAGTGGTTAGTGAAGGCATGATAGCCTGGCTGGGGAAAGAGGTAAGGGGAAAGGGCGAAAGTCAATAGATTGTGATCAGTTAAGGGAATTTCAGCATTCTTGATCATGGAAATGGTACATTTGTAGATGATGGCAAGATCAAGGTTCACCATCTTTGTGTGTGGCTAAAGTGGTAGAGGGGAATGGATTGATGAAATGGGAGGTTAGTGTGTTTGGGGGAGTGGCAATATGTAATGTTCAAGTGACCTAGTATGATAAGAGGAGTTGGGAAGGAGAAAAAGATTGTGAGCCAGATATTGAATTCATTGGGAAAGAAAGAGCAATGTTCTAGAAGTCTGTGGACAATAGCTACCAGGATTTTGATTGGGTAGAACATGTGAACTGTATGGACCTCAAAGGAGGAAAGGTTATTGACTGAAGGTGATAGAGGAGAACCTGCAAGTGGTAATGAGTAGCAAGGAGTATTCTAACTCCTCTACCTCGGTCAGTCAGTCAAGGTGAATGGGGGAAAGTGCAGCCAGTGTTGGAAAGCATAGCCTGATCTCACTGATAACCACAAGATGGAAGGAGAGAGAAAGGAAAAGATTTAAGATGAAAATAAATTTTCTCTGGAGTAGGCATTAAATAGAGCACAATAAAGGGGTGTTGAGTAGGATGGGGAAGGGGGTTTGGATGATGACCTACAGGAATTCAGAATCTCTGGAAGGTGTAAGGTATGATCAGGTTAAGGAGGTAGTGATGGTTTGCCTTACCTGGGCACATGGTGCCTTGCTACTTTAGCTAGGCCAACTAGCCTGTCCTGTATGTGTCAGCTGATTTTCAAGAATTGTCATAGGTCAGGGCTGACCAGGAAAAAATGGACATATTTCTTGGACCAAGTCTGAATCTGCATACTGGCTTTGACATAATCCAACTGGATTTGAAGTTAGAATACCTGAAAATTACACCAAGACTGCCTAAAAGTCCTATTAAGGGGGCACCCATTCCACTTTTGTGTATTTCTAATTGTTAGGAAATGATTCCTCATATCTACCCTAAACCTACATTTCTTTAGTGGATCCTCATGTAGGGTGGTCACAAAGCCCTCAGCAAACTAGCCACCCTCCTCTGAATGTGTTCTAGGTTATTGACATTATTCCTGAACTGTGGTGTCCAGTACGAAATGCAATATACTTGATGGCGACTGAACAATGCATTATACAAATGGAAGATCGCCTCTCTTTCTGGACCTTGTGCCTTCCAGTGCAACCCTATAATCTCATTAGTTTGTCTAGCAACCACATCATACAAGGCACAGGGTGTCATGAGATTGCAGATGATTGACACATCAAGATCTCTTTTTCATAGCAATTGCCTTCTAGCCATGCTCTTCCCATCTTGTATTTGTGAAATTGATTTTTTGAACCCAAGTAGAAGACTTTACATTTGTTCCTTGTAAATATAATTTTATTAGATTAGACCCAATATTGTGACTTATCAAAACCTTTTGGGATCCTAAGTCTGTCAATCCAACATGTTATGTATGCCATGTACATTTGTGTCATTAATAAATAAGACTCCTTTAAAGTTTGAAGCTGACCTATTTATAACTATTGTGCAGATCTAGCCATTCAGATCCACTTTATCTGTATTATTGTCTGGCCTACAACCCTTTAATGAGAATAACATGAGAGACTTTAGGAAATGATTTGCTAGAAATCTAGGTAAATATTTATCTACACCATTCCCCTGATCTACAGTTAGTAGTTAGTCTAGTTAACCTGTCGAAAATTAAATGAGGTTAGTCTGACATGACCTGTTCTTGCTAACACCATGCTGACTTTGAGATCATCATTTCTGGTCTTAATAAACATTCCTTTAATAATGCATTACAGCATTTTGCCAGGAATTAAGGCCAACATCACTAGCCATTAGCTTTCAGGGTCTGTTTCCTTCTCTTTTGTGAAAATAAAGACAGTATCTTCAGGTCTCTAGTCTGACAGCATCTCTCCAAAGACATTTGACAATAATTCAGTAATTAAGTCTGCCAGTTTTTGTTTTTTGTTTTTTTTTCTAGTACCCTAGCAGGAAGTTTGACAGGGCTTGGTAACTTGAACTCAGTAAGAGAATACTTCCTGTTCTCTCACACTCTCTTTACTTTTCTGGGGTATTGACTCCCTATTAACCACGTTGGTCTGGTTCTTCCCAGGCCAAAGGTCTTTCTTCTATGTAGAGATATAGAAACAAAAGAATTGATTAGTTCTATCTTTTCTCTGTTATCAGTAATCATTATCCTTTTCTTCACCCCTTCTTCCCCTTAATAGAGCTGTCACAAAAAATAATCACAAAATGTTAGAGTCGAAAAGGACCTCAACCACTATCTAAATGAACCCAAACAAGGAAATGAATTGCCACTGTAACACATGCCTAATGAATTGTCAACTGGTCTCACCTGAAAACCTCCAAGGGATTGCGGCAACCTACCTCCTTCCAGGACAACCTATTCTACTTATGAGTAGCTTTAATTGTTAAGAAATTTCCCGTAACATCTAGCCTAAACTTACCTCTTTGCAATATCTACACATTGCTCCTAGTTCTGCCCACTGAGTAAAACACAACATCTAGACACTTGAAGATACCTATTATATTCCTCCTCCTGTGGTTTTCTCTTCTCCAAGCTAAATAACTCCCTTTAAAATGAGAAGCTGTTCTGTTTCTATAGATTTTAGGTGAAGACTGAGGTTCAAATCCCATCTCAGACACTTACTGGTTGTGTGACACTGATCATGTCTTTAAACTCCATGTGCCTTCAATTACTCATCTGTAAAAGGAGAATTGGACTCAGTGGCCTCTTAGATGCCTTCCAGTTCTAAATATATGATCTTGTCTTCTGATCCTCATATGACATAGACTCAAGGCCTTTCACCATCCAGTTGATCTCCTCTGGACCTCCAACTTAGCAAAAACCTTTCCTGAGATATGGTATCTAGAACTGAAAACAATACTCTAGAAAAGGTCTGACCAGGACAGGATACAGAGGGACTAACACCTCGTTATTGCTGGAAAACATGCTTCTCTTAATAGAGCCTAAGATTATATTACCATTTTGGCTGCTATATCATATTACTTTCTCACATGGAGCTTACAGCCTACCAAGAACCCCAGATCTTTTTTCAAACATCTATTGTCTAACACCATGATTCTCATCTTCCACTTGAGAATTTATTTTTAGAAATTTTGTATTTATTCCTATTGAGGTTAACCTTTATAAATTCATCCCAATGGCAAGATCTTTTTTGAATCCTATCTCTACCATCTGATGTTTTTAACTCCCTCTCATCTTTCTGTCCTCAGAAGATTTGATGAGCATGTCATGCAGCTTAGGGCCAAGCACAGATCCCTGGGGCATTGCACTAGAGACAAGATAACATTGAATCATAGCTACTCTTTGAGTCCAGCCATTCAAATAATTCTGAATTCCTCCAAATCTCTTACCATCTGGTCTGTGTCTCTCTTTTCCACAAGAATAATATGCATGAGATAGTTTATCAGAGGGCTTGCCAAAATCTAGGTAAATATATCAACATCTTTCTCCTAATCCTCCAGTTTAATAACCTTGTTGAAAAGGAAAGTTAGTCTGATATGACCTGTTCTTGAGGAAGTTATGCTAGCTCTTTCTAGCAGCTACTTGTATTAGACATTCTCTATCCATCTTTGTAATGATTCACTCTTATATTCTTCCAAAAATCAAAATCAATGGGGCAGCTAGGTAGCGCAGTAGATAGAGCACCGGCCCTGAAGTCAGGAGGACCCTAGTTCAAATCTGGCCTCAGACCAAACACTTGACACTTACTAGCTGTGTGACCCTGGGCAAGTCACTTAACCCTAATTGCCTTAAAAAAAATCAAAATCAAATTCACAGGCAAAATTGTGTTCTCCTTTTTTCAATAGGTCCAAAATTTGCCCTTCATTAGGCCTTCCCTTTTCCATAATCTTTCAGATGTCACTGGTCATGGTTTAGTAATTATATCAAGCAATTTTTTTATTACCTAAGGATATAGTCCATTTGCTCCAGGTGATGATGTGTCAAGTATAGGTACGTATTGTTTCAATCGCCTTCATTTTCTAAAGAATCAACTATCCATCGGCCATTTCTGTTCTATTATTTACAGTTCCAGGGTAATTCTCCTTAGCAGAGAAAACCAAAGTAAAGTACGGCTTGAGCCACTCTTCTTCTCTATGCTGATAGTTGTTGTCATCCCATCTACCCCAAGCCAGGGTCCTTTTTTGATCTTCGTCTTTCTTTTAACATAGCTAAAAGTAAAACCACCTTTTTGATGACCTCAGGACTTGGTTCAACTTTCCCAAATAAGAGGCACAATTTCCCAAGTTGTTCAAATCTATAACATTTGAGTTTGACTCTTAACTCTCCCTCATCCACCATAACCATAATGATAATAATAATCCATTGCCAAGCATTGCTTCTTCCTCCATATCTCGTGTCCATCCTCTCTCTCCATTCACAAGGCCACTACTTTAACGCAGGCCCTTATCACCTCTTGCCTAGACTACTATAATAGCCTCTTAAATGACCTTCTGGCTTCCAATCTCTCTCTTCTCAAATCCAACCTCCATGAAGCTGCCATAATTGTCTTCCTAAGGCACAAGTATGACCCAATGTCACTCTCTTGCTCAAGAAACTGTTAGTGGTTCTCAACTACTCCCAAGATGAAAAATATATTTTCAGTTTGGCATTTAAGGACCTACACAATCTAACTCCAACCCAATTGTATTGCATATTAATACCCTTCATACACTGACACTCCATGTTTGAACCAAACTGGATTACCATTCCCCAGTTTACCATTCTAGTTTCCACTTTTGTGCAATTTCCCAAGTTATATACCTTCCCCAGTATGTAGAGTTCACTTTCTCTTCTTATCCAGCTCTCTGGATCGTTAGCTTCCTTCAAGACTTCACTCAGGGTCCACCTCCTCCACCGTGAAAACTTCACCCCAGTTGCTAATGCTCTTTCCCCTCCTCAAATTACCTTATTTTACCTGCATTCCCATTGTGCATTACATAATCTAATAGAATGTAAGTTCCTTGAGGAGAGAAACTACTGGGTTTTTGCCTTCATATCCCCACTGCCTGGCACAGTGACTTGTGTACTGTAGGTATGTAGAAAATGTTGATGTGAATGGGAAAACTCGAGCCCTAGTTAGTTGATGAGATTTCTAGTCACTGTTGAGTTGTCTAGTTATGAAAGCCCTGGAAGGGTATAGTCGGAATGTTTCTTCTCCGTGTTAGAGTAGGATGAGTGAAAACTGACAAAGGGGGTGGCTTCACTCCTTTAAAGATCAGCTTCCAGGGCTGAAGTTTGTTTAGAGTTTGGGTTCGCTGCTTTCCCATTCTGTCACCAGGTTGCATGCATATTCACTTAATAAGCACCAAATTTTCCTTTTCGGCTTGTGTATCTGTGGCACAGCCCCAAATACTATACTTCCTCAAGGAGCCCACAAAATTATAGTCTCTGAGGAAAAATAATTAGAATCATAAAGCTCAGAAGTACACATCCTTTCTTCTACTTGGCAAGAAAACCACCATGCCACTAAGAAGAAATGGCTTTGCCAGCTCTGCCTCTAACCACTAACATTTACTTATTCCACTCTCCAGGCCTAGATGGTTTAGCACCATTGGTAAGAAAAACAGTACCAGCCATGCCTATGCTCAACAGAGTGACTGGGCACAGTGTGTGGCTTATACCAGCTGCCCCAGGACAGTTTCACTCAAATTATCACTAGAATAACACAACTAATACCTGTTATTTTTGTAAGTAACAGCCAATTGATTTCTTCTTCACAACTTGGATGCAATCTAGTGAAGATAATTTCTCCTTTGTACATGTGTCTCAAAACATCTTTTAAATGGTGTTCATTTGTATTCCTCTAGATTCCACAACTCCATAATAGTTAATTCCTTGGGCTATTGCAATTGACCAGCTGCTAATAATGATAATAATAAATAACAATAAGCATTTGTGTAGCTCTCCAATATCTGCAAAGCACTTTATATATGTTATCTCATTTGATTTTTCACAAAAACTTCCTAGAAGTTGAGATCTTAAGTGTATAATACAACAGAAGTCATTCCAGTTCATATGACAGCTTTCAGTATTTGTTCACTTTTTTCTCCATTCACTTCAATTCCAATTCTACAAGCATTTATTAAATATGTAACTATTAAACATAATAAGGTCTACTGTATATTCACCTCACCCCCTCCCCTCCACCTTCCCATACATGCCTGGTGATCCAGTCACACTAGCTTCCTTGCTGCTCTTCAAATAAGACACTCCATTTCTTAGCTCTGGTCATTCTCTCTGACCATCTCCCATCCCTGGAATGTTCTCCCTCCTCATTTCTGCCTCCTGGCTTCTCCTTTAAGTCCCAGCAAATGTCCTACCTTCTACAGTAAGCAGTTTCTAATCTCCCTTAATTCTAGTGTCTTCTCTCTGATGATTATTTCCTACTTATCTTGTATAGAGTTTGTTAGTATTTGGTTGTTTGTATGTCATCTCCCTCATTAGATTGTGAGCTCCTTGAAGGCATGGACTGTCTTTTGCCTTTCTTTGTATCCTTGTGGCTTAGCACAGTGCTTGGCACATAGTAGGTGCTCAATAAATGCTCACTGATGGACTGCCAGGCAATGTGCTAGGCCATGGGGACATGAAGGTAGAAATAAAACAGTTCCTGCCTTCAAGAAACTTACTTTCCTTTGGGAATTTACACTCTACTGAAGGGTGCAGCATTGGACAAAGAGGGAGCATGATCCAAGAATCACTGCAGGTGCATATTGACTTAGAAAACCACATATTATCTATGTTCTACTGTATTTTTATTTGTTTTGTCAAATATTTCCCAATTATATTTAATCTGGTTCAGGTCATATTGGGGAGTGTTGTGGCTACCTTCAGGCCATATGTTTTATATCTCTGCTTCATTATAGTATTTGGAGGTTAAAAAAAAAAAGGCTTTAAAGAAAATCTAGCCCAAACCTGCAATTTTACCAATGATCAAACTGAGTTCTCTTACTCTGAATCTCTATTATCACTGTCCTTTTCTGAGTAGGCTTTAAAGGGTTTTTGTTTATTACCTTAAGCTGCCCTTAGACTGATTGTTTGACCTTTTCCCTCCTTTTTAAATATGCCACATGCCCTTCTATGGTTCCCTGTAGTCAAGCCCTTATTTAAGTTTAGAAAAAAAGACCACCAGAATTTCTGATAAATACTGAAATCAAGAAGGCGATTTTTAAAAAGTGCTCTCTGTGCCTTTTGGACAATAATAGAAAAGCCTAATGAATTTGGGAAGAGGGAGGAAGGTCACTGGTTTGACTTTTTTCAAAGTTTATTATTTTTATTTTTCAACTAACAATTTTTTAAAAATCATTCTGTCTCTTCCACTAACCCCACCCCACTGAGACTAAGGATTATTGACCTTGGCTCTATTTGAATTGAAGCAAGAGCTCCTCTGATGGCTTGGACAAGGCAACTGTGTAGCCTGGAATAATTATATGATTTCTAAGTTCTCTTCCAGTCCCAGGAGTTCATAAGCTCTGGCCATGTGTGCTGAAAATAAGGGGGCTCAAGTAGGTATTCAGTTACTGATTGCTCTGACCACACCTTTGGAATGGACCAGTATAGTAGAAATTTCACTGCTGGCTGTGATGATTAGTGCACCAATTTCACTTGAGATAGAAGCCTGTGACCTATTAAAGTTATTTATTTGCATGGTTTTTCATCTCCATCCCTTTTTGGAAGCAAAAATATCTGCTAAAATTGGAGAGATTTTGCAACTAAATCCTCCAGTGAAATCTTTCTCTGATGCTATGTAGGGTTGTCAAAATGACCCTAGGTCTTTGAAGGTTAAGCCAGTAGAGTTATGACAGATATCAACATGGAGAGGCTTTGTGTCAGAGCCCAGTGAGTGATTGACTACTCTCCAAGTACCAGTCAAGCTAAATGAAAGTCATTAGGTGATTTGTCTTTTTTAAAGTCATGGCAGATCATGAAACCATTTGCTAAGGTGCAAACTTTTGGTCTGTATCAATGGATAATCATTTATGAGGGTAGTTTTGTCAAAGAATCAACAATTTCCAGAAGATTGTGGGTCTGCTTAGATTTTTATAATTTACTTGAATATAGACTTAGATTCTGTTGTTCTGTGAGGATGATAAGGAAGATGAGGAAGAGCTATGAATAAATACCTGATAACACATACCATGATCTAAAAAGATCATGAGACTTCAGAACTTTGGGAATAGCTATCATGTTCCCAAGTCTTTTCTTCAGGTTTACCATCTCTATTCCATTCAATCAATCCTCATAAGGCATGATCTAGAGTTCCTTCATCATCCTGCTTGTCTTCTTCTGGACAGGTTATTAATATTCTTCTCAAAATGTGATATGCAGAACTGAACATAGTACTCCAAGATGTGGACTGACCAGGGCAAAGTACAAAGAGACTACTACACCTCCTTATTTCTGGCCAATATGCTTCTCTTGGTGAAACCTAATATCTCCCTAGCTTTCTTGGATGCCATATCCCACTCATACTGAGCTTGTAGTCCACTAAAACCTCTAGATCTTTTCCCTATGAGTTGTCATCTAGCTATGCCTTTCCCATATTGTACTTGTGAGGTTTATTTTTTCCAACTCAAATCTATATAATAAGGAAGAAGTAATACTTGAATCTTAAGCTTATCTTAACTGGTCAAAGGAAGGAATATACACATATACACATAGAGTTGGATAAGGAAATACTTTTCAAACACCAAAGAAATAAACAGAAGAATAAAAGCAAAGATAGACTAAGAGAGTGACTATTCAGAAGAAAAACAAACTCTTAAAGATGGGGTAGGAAAAAAGAGCAGGAAAAGTGTAAGAGAATAAGAGGGAGAGAAATACACAATTAGTTATCAGGACTGTGAATGGGATGAATTCATCCATGACACGCAGCTGGCAAACAGGATGGATTTGAAACCAGAATGCAACAATATGTTGTTTAAAAAAAAAAAAAAAACTTGAAACCAAAAGATTAGAGTTAAAAGAAAGGGCTTAATTTATTGTGTTTCATCTGAAGTAAAATAGGCAATAGTATCCATCATAGTCTAAGAGAAGACAACATCAGAAATAAATCTAACTAAAAGAGATAAACAGGGAAACTACATTTTGCTACAGGGTACGATAGAAAGAATTACTGTCAATACTAACTCTAGATGCACCAAATGCCATGGCATCTAAATTCTTCAAGGAAAAGATAAATGAGTTATAGGGAGAAATCAACAGTACAACAATAATAGTGGGATCTCAATTTACCCCTCTAAAACCTAAAAATATCTAAGCAAAGAAGAACCTGAGTAGAATTCCAGAAAGTTAGATCTAATGGGCATCTGGAAAATATATCTCAGCTACAGATGCATGACACCTTCACAAAAACTGATCATGTATTAGGTCATAAAACCTCACAAACAAATACATAAATACTAAATGCATCTTTTACTGATCAACCACAATGCAGTAACAATTATATTCAATAAACGGCCTTTGAAACAATGGTTAAAAATCAATTAGAAATGAAATAACTTAACCCTAAAAAATGGTTGAGTCAAAAACAATTTATAGGAACATTTAATAATTTCATTAAAATGACAATAGGACAACATATCAACAATTTGGGGATGCAGCCAAAACGTTACTTAGGGGAAATTTTATATCCCTAAATGTTTTCATCAATAAAAGAAAGAAAGAACAGAATGATGAATTGGAAATTCAATTAAAATGACTAGAAAACCAACAAATTAACCTCCCTCAATTAAGTACCAACATGGAAATCCTGAAAATCAAAGGAGTGATTAATGAAATGGAAAGAAAAAAATTGAATAAATAAAATTAGGATCCATTTAAAAACAAACAAAAAACAGAATAGATAAGCCATCAGCTAAATTGATTTAAAAAGAAAACTAATTTCCATTATCAAAAATGAAAAGGGTGAATTCATAACCAATGAAGAAAATGCAGCAATTTTATGTACTATTTTGCCCAACTATATGACAATAAAACTGACACTCTAAGTGAAATGAATCAGTGTTTACAAATATCCAAACTGTTCAGATAAACAGAACAGGAAATACAATACTTAAACAACTCCATCATAGAAAAAGAATTGAGCAGGCCATAAACGAATTCCCAAAGAAAAACTTCCCAGGACCAGACAGATTTACAAGTTAATTCTACCAAACATTTAAAGAACAAGAAATTCCAATAATAAACTGGTTGGGGGAAAACAAATAAGTAAAGGAATCCTACCAAATTCCTACATCATCTGATAGGTAATTATACTTAGCATCAAATGCTAAGTATATCAATAAGAAAAGGAAATTAAAGGAATAAGCTTGGGCAAAGAGGAAATAAAATTATCACTTTTTATAAATTATATTTAATAAATAAATAAGTGATAAGATGGTTTACTTAGAGAACTCAAGAAAGTCCACTAAAAAAACTAAAACAACCTCAGCAAAGGTGAAGGATATGAGGAAAAAAACCACATCTATATTTCTGTATATTAACAACAAAATCGAGCAAGAAGAGATAGAAAGAGAAATTTCATTTAAAATAACTACAGACAAAATAAAGTACTTGGGAATCTACCTGTGCCATGACATACACAGGAACTGTATGAACACATTTACAAACTACTCTTTGCACAAACATTAATCTAAATAACTAGAGAAGTGTTAATTCTTCGTGGGTAGGCTAAGCCAATATAACAAAAACTACATGATCTAAATTAAATTATTTATTACCAAACTACCAAAATACAACTTTATAGATCTAGGAAAAAGTAGTAACAAAACATCTGGAGGAACAAAGATCAAGAATATAAGGAGAATTAATGAAAAAAGGCAAGAAGGAAGGGAGCTTAAGAGCAAACTATACTACAAAGTCATAATCATCAAAACAATTTGTTCCTGGGTAAGAAACAGGTTGATCAGTGAAATTAATTAGATATGCAATATATAAAAGAAAACAATAACAGTAGCCTAGCATTTGTTAAACCCCTAATCTCAGTAGCTGAGGCAAGAACTCACTATTCAACAAAACTGTTGGGAACACTAGAAAGTAATCTAGCAGAAACTAGAGATAAACAAAATCCAAATAAAGGACTTTTTTATAAGTTATGCAGGGAACTGAGAAAAATTTATAAAGATGGTCAAGGAACATGAAACAGAGGAAGAAGTCCAAGCTATCAAAAGCAACATGAAAAATGCCATAAATCACTAATAATTAGATAAATGAAAATTAAAACAACTCAGGGTAACACTTCACATACAAAAAGGCAAATGACAAATGCTGTGGGAAAACAGGTGCATTAATGTATTGTTGATGGAGTCATGAACTGTTCAGCCATTCTGGAAAGCAATTTGCAACCATGCATAAAAATTTTAAAAAAACCGTTAAAATGGGCATATTCTTTTGACCTGGTAATATCTCTACTAGGTGTATTACCACAAAGAGATCAAAGAAAAGGAACTCTTTGAACAAAAATATTTATAACAGATCTTTTTGAAGTGGCAAAGAACTGGAAACATAAAAGGAATTGTTCATTAATTGTGGAATGGCTGAAAAAGTTGAGATAGAATACTAATATGCTTTAAGAAATGATTAAGGGGATAGTTTCAGAGAAATCTTGGAAGACTTCCATATACTGATGCAAAGTGAAGTGAACATAACTAGGAGAACAATTTATACAAACAACTTTTAATGACTTCCAGTTATCTGTGGTAACTCACCTACAATATGACCTTCCTGGGCTACTTTAGTTGGCAGAGTTAAAGCTATAACAGAGCTTAGATAGCTAGATAAATCCCTTCCTTTTACAAATGGGGAAAACTGAAGCTCAAAGAAAATGACTTATATGAAGTCATACACAGAGAAAGTAGAAGAGTTGGGATTCAAATCTAGTCTTTCCACTATATGATACTGTGCTCATATTGTAGTAAATACCAGTGGTGTCGCTGAAATGACTAATTTTAAAGGAGAGCCTTCTTCTAAGCACTAACTGAGTCTACAAGGGTCTTTGGGGCCCTTTTTCTAATGTTTTGTTGCTCCCTTCATGCTTTCCAAGAAACTCAAGGTTATTTCTTTGTTTCAGGGTTCTACGGGCAGCTGCAGACATTTTGTCCCCCCCATTACAGTGATCCTCAGAGAAACATGACCCATGGCAACTCCTGCAATATGGTGCCTTCCTTAGAAGACTGCCTTGTCCCTGCACCCGTGGGCCAGGCAGGGTTCGATGTTTTCCACAGAGCTTTTTCAGCTCATTCAGGCATTACAGGTCTGTTTGACATCGGTGGCTTAGAAACCATCAGAAGGGGGAATTTCCCTTTGTTTGTACCATTTGTTTTCCCATTATTTGTATCTTACCAGGGACTCTTCACTTCTCTCCCGTCCACCCTAAATTTGCCCTGCAAGTTGCAACCTGCAGGTTGATGTTATTTAGGGGTGTTGTTGGCTGGGCGGCCCCCATTGTGAAATGACCCATCACCAATGACTTCTTCTCTCTTGCAGTGTATGATCTGCCATCAGGCCCCACTGGTATCTTTGGAGAGTCTCTACGAAATGGACCTGAAGATTCCACCTTCCTACAGATCAGTGCTGTGGATCGCTGCCCCAGCCAGCTCTCTTCTGTCTATACCGAAGGCTAAAAGCCACCCAGGCATCTAATGCTCATCCCCAAATCCTCTGCTTCAAATCTCCTTCACCTTCATCCAGTCAGGACTCCAAGTGCCGGGGTTTGCAAAGCCAAGGGGCACAGAAGGATCCTTGCAGAAGAGGAATGGGAGACACGAGTCCTCACCAAGCCTTCAGAAACTCAGCAGTCATGTCTCTTTCTCCTTCTGTTTGCCTAGTTATGTGACAACCCCAACTATCTATTCAAAGGGAATTCAAAGACTGAATGAGAAAGTGGGTGTTGTTGGGAGACTTTTCACATGGAACCACTGAAATCATGAAAGAAAAAAATTCAGGCTTGGTTTGGGGACAATCCTCTTTTCATACAAGGACATTGAGGCACAGTACAAGCCTCTTAAGGCACAGGGCTATGCCAGGCACATGCCTCTGTGGTGCTTCTGCAGCTAAGCAAAGCCAAACATAAAAGGGAAAAAAAAGTAAGAGCTTCTGACAGATGCCTCTGGTAGCACCATCTCCCAGAGGCCCTCCAGGGATGCCCTCTGTCCCCAGGATCTCCAGCAAGCTTGGTTCAGCTCTCCCATTTTATACCCACAGGCTTACCAGTAGATTGCTTTTTGATATTTCTCTAATTACATTATTTTATGCAGTGAATAAAAAGAATCTGTCAAGTACAGTGACTTGAAAGACAACTTACTTTTATCCCAGCAATTCTTCCACTTGTGAGAATTAGGGTACCTTTTTGTCACTTAAAAGAAGAAAAAACAAACAAAAAACCCAACAACAACTTTCCTGTGGCCTGTTTCTGACATGGCCAAGTAAATAAATAAAGACCCCTACTTATATTTCCCCAGCCTTTAAAATCCTGCCCACACAGACCCAGCAGTGCTTGGGAGTACTTTGATCTTTCAGTTTTGTAGTTAGCAGAAGATGAGTGGCTGAATTATATTAGCTATGTTCCTCCAGCACTGAATGCAAAGTCTTAAAGTTGATTTAATTCAGCAAGATTTGGGCCTCCCATTCCAAGGAGCTTGTGCTTAGAGAAGAGCTACAAACAGATAAATTAAATCCTATTTTGGTGCTCTGGCCAGGTGAGACATTGGCAGGCCTTTGGCAGGATGAGGTAGAGGGGAGCTGAGAGGAAGGAGGGAGGTTCCAGAGATGGCATCTGTATGGGACGAAATGAATGGGGGACTAAGGTGAACAGTCACTCTGTAAATACTGTCCTCCCTCCTCTTCCAGCCTGGTACTGTTCTCTTTGCTCTTCCTTTTCCCCTTCTCTCCATCTCTTCCCTACCTATCTGTCTCCTCCTCCTCCACAATCCCAGCTTAGGCCCAGGCCACTCCAATCCTAACACCCAGTTACCAGCTTTGGAGAGAACTGGTAAGAAACCAGTTGAAAGTGATAATGGAGGAAGTTTGAGACATGGGATACATATTAGGGGATGGAAGACAGATGGGAAGCCACCATTTTTGAAATGCTAGCTCGGAAGCCCAGAATTTAAATTTTGCCCTATCTTGGTACATAAATTTCAAGACTAGGTGGAAAGCTACTATTTCTGATATCTTTTTAAAAGTAAAATATTCTGGGGCAACTAGGTGACATAGTGGATAGAGCATCAGCCCTGGAGTCAGGAAGACCTCAGTTCAAATCCAGTCTCAGACGCTTGACACTTACTAGCTGTGTGACCCTGGGCAAGTCATTTAACCCTATCACTAGCCAAAAAATAAATAAATAAAACAAAAGTAAAAAGTTCTGGAGCATAATACTATCAAAATGTTCAAAATACATTTTGATGCCATTATATTTAAAGACTAAAGCTACATTTTTCTATTTATAATAGAAGGAAAATAACCTCATTAGGAAAACTATTAATAGGACAATAAAGAAATCTGGTGTTGTGCCTAAAATAATGGGTAATTTCAAATACTGGTGAGTGACTTATGAGCTTCAGTGGTAAATCTTTTCCTACAGGATTCTGAAGTTCAGTCCCAACATTAAGTCTAATGATGAGTTGAGAGAAGAACACGCATGTCAGTCTATATCAGGGGTGCCAAACACACAGCAAACAGGCTCCATTGCAGCAGTACCCCAAAGTGGACCTGAACCAGATTAAACTATAATTGGGAAATATTTAACAAAATAAATAAAATTACAATAACGTAGATTATGTTAATATGTGGTTTTCTATATCAGCATGTGGCCTTCAGGAATCCTTATGCATGGTTTAGTGACCTGTTTCAGTTTGAGTTAGATACCACCGGTCTATACTATGGACCCAGGTGAAAAGAGGCTAACTTCTCTGTACACAAATGGGCCCTAATATAAGAAAAACCAGTAAATAAAGATTCAAACTTAAAAGTGCTTAATTGGGGAGCAGTTATTTTGTTTTACATAAAGTTATTCCAGTACATTTTAAATATAATTTAAAAACAAAAATTGAACTGTTTTGCACATTTTCAGGAGCCTATAAATCAATAAGTCAGCAGGCATTTATTAAGCACCTACCAAGTTCCAGGTACTATGTTAGGTGCTGAGAATTCAAAGACAAACATGAAGCATTCCATGCTCTCAAGACACTTACATTCTTTCAGGGGCAGATAATATGTACAAACACATTTTGTACACTTGTATGGTAAAATCCCTTTAGTCTAAATCATCCTGAGTCAAACTCAGGTTAAAAAAAGAAAACTGCTTTAGACTCCAGAGATAATCAATTAATTCTGAACTCTGGAGCATTTATGACTTATTCAAAGTACATACAATTTATTCATGTAGAGAAAGGAGGATAAGGACTGTGTTGGGTGAAACAGTTCATAGATTGGTGTGGTCACCAATTAATCTCACTGTCACATCATGTGACTATGATATTAATTCTAACATGGAAAAGGGGCAGAAAAATTCAAGCATGACTATCAGAAATCTATTCTAAAAGATGGCAACCATTCCCAGTAACAGTCTGCCTTCCTATGAAGACATACTTGGTTCTCTGACTACCAGTGTTATTTCTAGCCCTTCCTTAGGCACTATCACCCCATCACTGGCAACTGCCTGGAGTGAAAGTGCAGAGAGGCTCTGTAGGCAGTGGTGGCTTATACCATTGCCCACTTCTCCTGACTTCCACAACATTTATGGTATGAAAGCCGCCATATAGGTACTGCAGGAGGGGCCATCGGCCTTGAAATCAGGGATTTCTCATAGGTGACCCGATGGTTAGAGTGCTTGGCCTGGAGTCAGGAAGACATGAGTTCAAATCTGGTTTCAGACATTTGCTAGCTGTATGACACTAGGTAAAACATTTAGATTCTGTCTCAGTTTCTTCATGTGTAAAATGGAGGTAAAGATAGCAACCTCCCTCCCAGGGTCATGAAGAGAAAATGAGATATTTTTGCAGCACTTCACAAACTTTGAAGTGTTTCATAATGCTATTACTATTATTATATTCATAGGATCTTAGAAGACCATCTTTTGGAAAAGATTTTTGAGGTCATCTAGTTCAATTTCATTTGTAGATGAGCCCATTGAGGCCCAGACACATAAAGTGACTTGCCTGAGACCACACGAGTAATTAGTGGCAACTAATTCAAGGCTTGAACCAAAGTCTTCTAACTCCCGGGCCAGTGTTCTTTCCACTACACCACAGATGGAATGCCCAACCTGTAAAACCTCCTTCTTTCCCTGTCCCTGTTCTTGTTTCACCCCCAGAATACATAATTGGATAAATGGGAAGAAAGAGTGAGTTAAGTATAAAA
Organism: Vombatus ursinus; assembly: GCF_900497805.2. Lineage (NCBI taxonomy): Eukaryota > Metazoa > Chordata > Mammalia > Diprotodontia > Vombatidae > Vombatus > Vombatus ursinus. The sequence continues at coordinate 26,931,608 of NW_020954548.1, forward strand.
ATCTCACCCCTACACAGCTCTCCATGTCATCGCTTACCAGGGATCCAAGTTTCAGCTCTGTTTTAGATGTACCTAATACCTGTAGGAAGTATGTATGTGCATTCATTATTATTCTGGTACTATTGTAAGCCTACTTCTGGAAATTGTTCCCTATCCATTTTTAGCTTATTATGTAACTTTTCTGAAATATCTGAAAGGGGATTGTCTATCCTGTTTTTTTTTTCTTTTCTATCTCTCTCTCTCTCTTTTTTTTTAAAGAGGTGCTTGTGAAAATACACACATACACATAGTTCAATGCCAGTTATCTGATGGTATTAAAGCAACACGCCTGAAGACATTTTGTTTGCTGCATTGTCTTAATTCTCAAAAGGGATTATATCCAAAAGGCTGTTATAGTTTAGATTCAAATCCACTGTGATCTAAATCCTCACCAGCCCTTTGTTTATCTCCCTTTGCCTTCTTTGCCAAGTATCACAGAGTTAATTCTGTGGTTGTAAAAAGATCTCTCTACTGGTGTACAATGGTGATCCCACTTGTGGGGTTAGGGATGGCCAATTATGAGAAAATCAAAAAAGCTTGGTCATAAGACCAGTTTCTCAAGGGGGGGAAATGTTGCCCTCATCTGCCTGAGACCACCATTCTATCCTGATTGCCTTGAAGGCTTGGAAATAATGACTTTGTGCATCATTTGAGATTTTTATCTCACTCTCGACCATATCGTCAGCATTTCATTTAAATGGCACTTTTGGTTATTGGTATAGAATTTGTGTGGTTATTGTTTTTTCTATGAACAGCTATAGCAGAGAGACACACATTGGAAAATAATAGTATGTGCAAAAAAAAAAAAAGATTTATTTTGTACAGACAGCAAAGCATCCTGTGTAATGTTGCTTACTCAAAGCACTTTGGAAGAAAAAAATGGAAATCTGTTTTCCATAACTCATACAGACTCTTGTACATAGTTATATATGCTCACATATAGATATGAACTGCATATATCATACTGTATATCAGGCTGATTCTATTCTAGTGCTACATCTGGTGCCTATTGTCATAAATCTTTTAAAGAATTAGGTACTTTTTTCTATTAATATGTATAGTTTTGTGATTTGTCACAGTTATGTTTCATATAATCATAAGTTATTTTGTCTTGTTCCATGAAGTCCTTTTTTACGTCAAAGGTAAAATGAAGGGTTTGTGCACTTGGTACAAAATAAAACTGGAAATGTATAACAACCCCAGCATGGTGGAAATTGTCCTTTGGGGTGTCCTTGCAAGCACAACTGGCCTAGCTATTGTTTTATTTTGGGTTTTCTGTTGGTTTGTTTTTTTGCCATTAGGCTCTGTCATATTAGAGCCAGCTCATATAATTAGAAGCAGTTAAGTGGAGGGAGGGGAGGAGCACCTCCAAGGGCAGTTTTTAAATGCCATGTTGCTTTAGGCCAAGGTCGAAGCCTGGATTCAATTATAGATATGAGAGGAAGAAATGACGGTAAAAACGTGTGTCTCTCTGAATCTTTTACATGTTGGGACTGCCCATAAATAAAACATGAAGTTTGGTTTTGTCAGACTTAATTAAAGCTCGTATACATGTTTTATTGGTTATTCTATTAATCTGCTTCCCAAAGTGGTTAAATGTGTGCAGGGCCTTAGGGCTTGTAGGTCTTTCAGACATGATGCTATATACTGATATCGTGCTTTGAAAAAGTCCAGAAAGCTTGACATTCAAGGTGAAGAAATTTCTGTGTGCTGATGACTGAAGCTATGGACCCTTTCATTGAGCTGCATCCTGGGGCACTGCTTAACAAGACAAAAGTGTTGGATTGCAACTGTGTCCTGAATATCCCCAGTAGAAGTGGTCTGATTTTTTTCTAGTCAGGAACGTGCCCTCTTGCAGAACTGGTTAGCTCTCTCCCAAGCTACTCTTCAATAAGGATGTCAGAAACATTTTTTTTTTAAATCCAGTAGAAATATTTTCAAAACCAATACAAATGAACGAAGGGAATCCAGCATAAAAACACACCATTATCATAGAAAGCATCTTAGAAAACTGCCCATGTGTTTGTTTCTAGGGCTTCATTTTTTTAGGGTATAGGAGAGAATAAAACAATGGAAGACGGCTAATAGCTGTGAGAAAAGATGGGGCTAACTCCAGGAGACTATGTCTATATTTGATTTAGGAAGCTTACTAAATAATCTTTATATCTACTTAAGTATTATTTCAATGCTGGGGCATCATCAATGTGCCCAGTCCTTCCACTGATCCAGGTTCAACTAATCCACATCTGAGTATTCCCTCAATTACTTACTGTGTACCAACACTCTAAAAAAGAAGAAAAAAAAAACATATCATCAATGCGTCATCCAGTGGCCAATCTTCTAATAATGAGTCTCCAAATTTAACTTGGCTTGTCCTCAGTCAATAGACATACCATAGCCAGACCAGACTTCAGTTTTTTCCAGCCCAGTAAGACTGGTACTTTCTTAGTGTTAGCCTTCAGGAAGCCATTCAATGAGCCATTAGAATAGACTTTAGTGGAAGGTTATTATCAGAAGTAATAACATAATAATCCAAATCCCACTATAACATCAAAGGTCTATGATTTCAACAATGTGGAGACTCTCTTCACTGAAGTATATGGTAGCCAATGAAATATCACCAAACCTTCTCTCATCTAGGCTAAACATTCTGAGTTGTTTCACTTGTTCCTCTTGGGGTGTGATTTTGAGTCTACTCAAAAGGCAGCTCAGTGGCATGATGGCTAGAGTGCTGGGCCTGGTTTCAGAAAGACTCTGGTTCAAATCCTGCCTCAGATACTTTCTACCTGTGTAACCCTTGGCAAGTCACTTAACCTCTCTGCCTCAGTTTCCAAAATGATAATAATAGCATCTACCTCCTAAGGTAGTTGTGAGGATCAAATAAGATTTTTGTAAAGTACTTAGCACAGTACCTGGAACACAGTAGGTGATTAATAAATGCTCATTCCCTTCCCCACTCACCATCTTCATTGTCCCAATACCCCTCACTGGGTAAACTCTATTTTATTGATGTCTCTCTTAAAATATGACCATAGGAACTGAACATAACATCCAGACATGGCCTACCCCAGGCCTGCACCTTTGGCCCACAAAAGAGTTTTAAGCAGCTCACGAAAAATGTAGAGGGTGGAAAACAGGCCTGCATAACATACCGCCCTTTGCAGTGCCGAGCCAAACGTAGCGCAGGCCTGACCTAACCAATGCTGAGTGAAGTGGGACTAGTACTTCCCTTGTTCTAGATGCCACATCTCTGTTAATGTCATCTAACATTGCATTCTTTTTTTTGATAGCCATGTCTAACTATTGACTCTTACTTACCTTGTAGTCCACTAAAACATATTCTCCCTATCCTGTACTTGTGTAAGGTTTTTGTTTTGTTCTGTTCTGTTTTTAACTCATGTTTAGTTTTTATTCTTATTAATTCTTACTAAATTTATTCTTGTGAGAATTGGCCCATTATTCTAGGCTATTGACTTCTTTTGCAGATACTTCTGTCATCCAGTGTATTAGCTGTCCCTCTCAGCTTCATGAAATCAGAAAATATGATTAGCATTCAAAGTATTCAACTTGGAATAACTTAAAATGTTTACTATGACAAGGCCTAGGATTGGACCCTATTGAAAGACCACTTTTTTAAAAGGCTTCCTTCTTAGGTTGAGTTTCTCTCTCCCTTTAGGTTCAATCATTCAACCAGTTATGAATTTATCTATTTCATTGTCATCCAGTTTATATATAATATACCCATATGTGTATATACATAATATATAATGTGTGCTATGTATATACATGTGTATGTGCACATGTGTGTTCATGTGTATATATGTATGCATATATGTGTTTGTGTCTATGTATATATGTGTGTGTGTATATATATGTTTTTCCACCAGGATATCATAAAAGTTGTTAAAGACCTAACAAAATCCTTATAATACTATATCTTTAATCTGGCCTGGTGGTGCCTTCCTGTAATCCCTGATACAAGCTGGTGGACCTCTTGAGTTCAAGAGTTCTGAACTATAGTGGGTATACACACTAATTGGCATTAATAGGTTAAGTCCCCAGGAAAGGTCAACAATTTGCCTAAGAAGGGAAAAACTATCCAAGTCAGAAACAGAGCAGATCAAAGTTCCAATTCCAATGAAAATGAACAAAACCTGTGGGTAACCTCTGTACTTCCATACTAGATGAGATAAAGAGATCTGGTGATTCTTTGGTTTTTTTAAAAAATACTTTGCCTAGAGCATTTTCCTGATCAGTATAGTGGTTTCCTGCAAAGAAGAAAGTGAGTTTTGGCAAAACTTTTGAATAGTCAATCCATGCTGACAAAGTAGTCAACATTTCCCTTTCTAGAAGTTCACAACCATCTATTTAATACTTTGCTCTAAAATTTTGCTAGCCATCAACTTCAGATTTTTAGATTTATATCTTATGGAATCAACTTTTCCCCCACTTTAAAAAATAATTGATATCTTTTATTTTTTTACAACACATCCACTTCCCAGTATATTATTTCTTCCCAACTGTGAGCAATCCCTTATTAAAAAAAAAAAAGAAGTTTTTTAAGGATTAAAACACAAACAGTTCATTGAAACTAATCAACCCATAAAAAAAGTATAACATAATATGCAGTATTCTGTTCCTATAGTCCCCATTTTTGGAAGAAGAAAAAAAAGAGGAATTGGGACATTTTTAAGGTAGTGATTTGCCAAGTTATGAGTGACAGTAGTCCAACAGGGTAAGGGACTCAAGCACAGAGGACAATATACAGTTGGAGTGGCTAAGTAGAAAGGCAAGATCGAGAATAGAGAAAATGAAGCTAGAACAGAGATGAGAGCCTAAAAGAGCATATTCTTGTTCCTTCCTTCTGGTTCAATATGCATGAAAGAAGATGATTCTGGTAACAGAGATGGCCGGTGTATCATTGGAATTCTGCATCTGAAACAATGGATCACTCAGAGCCTAAGCTTTCAAACAACCAATACCTTAAATAAAAATCATATTTGTATATCCACAGATAAAAGTCATTCCAACAATGAGGTTAAATGCAATGGGCAAGGAAATTCTCAGGTTCAAAGAATTCCCTGTCAGAGTCTTAAAAATGATTTTAAAGTATGTCTAAAGTATATCCAAAGGACCCAGAGTTGGGTCCTACATCAATCGACCTGAGGCAAAGTTGATCAACCCATCCAAGGTCTGCTCCATAATTTCTTTTGAGGGATTAACTGGAGCCTCTCCAGTTCTACTGAACCACAATAACAACAGATGTACTGTTTTCTTGGGGAGAAGAGGTCTCCATGAGTTCCACAAGATGGAAGGTATATGGTAGGAAATGACTGAGGGGAAATTTATTCTCTATGGAATGACTCTCTCAAGGGTACATTGAATTTGGGGAGAAGGGCCAGAACTGTACAGGGATTTCAGAGGGTTAAGTCTGAGATGGATAGAGATGAAAGAGATAGGGGGCAACAGGAGAAGGGAAATGATTTTCACTTAGGTAGTTGGTAATAGCATTTGGGTTAGGAGAGAAAGAAGTTGCAGTTTGCTAGAAATAGAATCAGGATATAGTACCTCTTAATGGTAATCCTATCCTAAAGTGTTGGGTAGATAACAAAGGGAAATATCCATTCTCTTTTACACATTAGGGGAGAAGTAAGATTTATCCTGGCACAGCAGTCCTACTCATAAGGGAAGTCGTGATGATAAGAAGTCTGGAATCTGAGTCTCTGATCCTAGAGATAAGATGCCTGAGATTCAGAGCCTAGGCTAGGTCCAGCCCAGTAATATATACATATATACATATACATATACATATACATATACATATACATATACATATACATATATGTGCATACATGTATATGAAAGAGAATAACAAAAAAACTCAAAAATTTGAAAGTGCAATGGAATAACAGAAATGAAGTTGAAATCAATGGAAAGAAACTGATCAGAATGTTATATACACAATTTACAGTGTACTGATTTAAAATAGAAGGGGAGAAATATATGAGTTTCATGGGAGAACATACAAATAAAATGATTATAATCCTAAATATAAGTGGACTAAATTGCCTAAGAAAATGAAAGATGGTAGATAAATTAATGAAGGAACAAAACTCAACTATGTGTTACACATAAGAAACATATTAAACATATATAGACAAATACAGATTAAATCTCAGAGACAGTGACAGAGGAAAAAATACATAGAAAAAGTATTATACTATGAAGGAAAATGGACCAAAACTCCCTGATGAAAAAAAAATGCTGTGGACTCCCAAAGGATCATGGAATAACAATAAAAAACTCCACAATTATTTTTAAACAATCAAACTTTTAAAAGAAGATAATTAAAATTGAATTAAATAAGAAAGTAGTGCTGTCAATTAAAAATTTAAAAAGACAAACATAAGGGCAGAGAAAGATAGAAAACATGATAGAAATTCTCTCCAAAAAAGAAACAGACCTGAAAGAGAATGATAGATTTGGAACACAAAAAGAGGACACAAATTCCATATAATTCAAAGTAATTGATCTCAAAGACAGTATGAACAGTGATAATTTAAGGATCACAAGTCTACCAAGGGAATATGAAATATCAGAAGCATGAATGCAAAATGACAGAAAATAGAAGTAAACTGTCCAGTGCACACAAAGCACTGAACAAGAGAATCCAACAGAGAAAATTCTCATACTTAAAATTCCAAGGAATGGAGTAGTTAAATTTCACAATTTCAATAGCAAATATCAAATTATTCAAGCACTTTCAGCTATTAAGAAATCTCTTAACTTAATAACCAAGGATTACCCTTACAGTCATGAAAAACTAGAAAAGACTGAAATGACATAATCAAGAAAGCAAAGGAATTCAAAACTGCAACCAAAAACAATATATCCTGTCCAGTAGAGACTAATTGTCCATAAAAAGTTATACTTTCAATATAAGAGATTCATCTAAGTAATTCCTAAAAAAACAAGAATATTTGACTTAAAATATTCCAAACAAGGACAAGAATTCACTATTTGAAAAAAAAATTACTGGGAATACCGGAAAACAGTATGACAGGTATAGTGGTATAGAACAACATCTTTCATCAAATACCAAGACAAGGTCGAAATGGGTGCATGATTCAGAAATAAAAGGTGATACAGTAAGTAAATTAAGGGAACATGGAACAGTTTATCCATCAAATCTATGGATAAGGAAAGAATTTATGACCAAACAAGAGATAGAGAGTATTACAAGATGTAAAATGGATAATTTTTATTATATTAAAAAAGGTTTTACACAAACAAAACCAATGTAGCTGAGATTAGAGGGAAAATAGAAAGCTGGAGGAAATGTTTTACAGCAAGTTTCTTTTATAAAGGCCTTATTTCTCAAATATATAGAGAACTGAATTAAATTTATAAGAATACAAGTCATTTCCCAACTGATAAATGGTCACAAGTATATGAATGGGCACTTTTCAGAAAAGGAAATCAAAGCTATCTACTGTCAAAGGAAAAATGCTCTAAATTACTAGTATTTAGTTATCAAATTAAAACAACTCTGATTTACCACCTCGGAACTATCAGATTAGCTAATATGACAGAAAAAAAATGATAGATATTGGAATGGATATGGGAAAATTGGGACACTAATGCACCGTTGGTGGTAAGCTGATCTAACCATTCTGGAAAGCAATTTGGAACTATGCCCAAAAGGATCTAAAACTGTGCATACCCTTTGGCCCAGCAATACTACAACTAGGTTTGTATCCCTAAGAAGTAAAAAATAGTAGAAAGGATTTATTTGTACAAAATATTTATAGCAGTTATTTTTTGTGGTGGCAAAGAATTAGAAATTGAAAGGATGCCTATAAACTGGGGAATGGCTGAACAAGTTGTGCTATATGATTGCAATGGAATGCTATAAGAAATGAGAAGCAGTATGACTTCAGGAAAACATGAACTAGTGTAACTTGAAGTGAGCAGAACCAGGAGAACATTGTACACAGTAACAGCAAAATTATATGATGATCAACTGTAAATGACTTAGTTGTTCTCAGCAGTACAATAATCTAAGACAATTCCAAAGGACTCATGATTTAAAATGTTATCCACCTCCACAGAAAGAACTGATGGAGTCTGGATGGAGATTGAAGCAAACTATTTTTTACTTCCTTTATTTTTTCACTTTTTTTGGTCTGTTTTCTTTCATAACATGACCAATATGTAAATATATTTTGCATATCTGCACATGTATAACCTATATAAAATTGCTTACTAACTTACAGAGGAAGGAAGAGAATATGGAACTCAAAATCTAAAAAATGAAAAGTAAAATTTGTTTTTACAAGTAATTAGGCAAAAATAAAATTTATTTAAAAATAAAAGTAATTCCAAAATAACACTAAATCTATTGTAGAGTTAATAAATAAACTGATAAACCATTAACCAGACTATTCAAAGGAAGAGAGAAGAAATTAAATTATCAAAGTGCAAAAAGAAAAAAGAAAGAAGAAATAAAGGGAATTAATGGAAACCATAATAACCAATTACATGTCATTGAAACTGGAAATTCAAAATGAATAAGTAGCTATAAAAATATAAAAATACCTAAGTTAACTAAATAAGAAATAAAAACCAGTCAGAAAATCTTGAGGATCTCATTACTTGTGACGGTCTACATTTATATGCAATTTGATTCAAAATGTAGTAGATACAGAGGTCTACTTGTACTTCTAGGTTAGCCAATCTGTTGTATCATTTACCTGGGCTCATTGAAGGTGAAAAGAGTGTAGCAGATGACCAAATGACATTAAATTATTACTCTTTACCACAATCAAGGAAGAAGAACTATGGGTCTGTGGGGCAAGAAAGCTGAAGCTGTTGCCAATAATCTTGAGAAGGACACTGGGTCTTTCCCTCACCTCCCTGGGACGGCTTATAGGCAACTTGTAAAAACTGGGCCAATGTGAAGTGACCTTTTCACAGCAGAGCTGATTGAACTGACAGTGGGGTAGGGGTGAGTGATACAGAGGGCCGCGTGAGACCCCTGTGTGGTGGAGCAGAACTGTTCCGGGCAATCTGGTTACTTGATTGGCTGTGTGTGTGTGTGTGTGTGTGTGTGTGTGTGTGTGTGTGTGTGTGT
>NW_020954548.1:26940789-27093569 GCF_900497805.2 Vombatus ursinus
TGTGTGTGTGTGTGTGTGTGTGTGTGTGTGTGTGTGTGTGTGTGTGTATGAGAGAGAGAGAGCGTATATGTGTGTGAGTATATGTGTGTGTATGAGTGTATGTGTGTGTGAGTGTATGTGAGTGTGAGCTAGTGTATGTGTGTGGAGAAGAATCTAAAGTCTCCTTCAAGAATCCTCTCTTGATTCCTCCACATGTTGAACTTCTTCTCCATCACTGAATTTATTCTGTATATTATTTGCTTATCTAAGAAATATTGTATTCCCCAGAAGAACATGAGCTCCTTGAGGGCAGGAACTATATTACTTTTGTCTTTGTATCCTCGGTGCCTAATACCATTAATAAGTGGCGCCATTGTGTGTTGATTGCTGATGGATTGATCCATTAGGTGGACTATATGTCAAACTGACGAATGCCATAAGGCATAATATATAGTGACAGGCCAGATTCTGATGGCACAATGGCACAAGGGGAGTGATAGCAGCATCCTTAACAGCATGTTCTGAGCCTTCTCAGTTGTGCCTATACCAGATGATTTGAGAGACATGCAATCAGAGATCATAGGACCTTTATACTGAAAAGAAAGTTAAATGATGAAGGTGCTTAAATAATCCAAGAAAAAAAAATCCAAGGGAAAAAAATTTTAGGAATGCCACAGCATCATTCAACACATTGAAGCTTGCCAGACAGCAAGTGGTTTGAGCATTTGTTGTAGTCTGGTACTTTTAAAATAAAGTAATATGTTGTCATTTTTAAAAATCCATATGTTTCCCAGTTTGGCTTTGCTCTGTGCACAATACTGAACATCTGTATAGTTTGACCTATTATACTTTACAATAGGACCCATAATAGTAAATAGCTACATAATATAGTTCATTGTCCTGCTCATCATATAGCATATTGTATAACTCAGAAGAGCAGAGTCCTTTACATATGAAAAAGCCTTTGGTAACTGTTCTAACCTATATCGTTTCTTCAGTTTTATTGCCAAATCAAAGTTACTCTTTTTCCATTTGCACATATCACTGAGCTACCAGCAAGTTGGAGTTACTTTAAAATCATGATAGCCATTGTCTCAAAAAACTTGTATCACAAAGCCAGTGATTTTTATACCAATGTCAACATGTCTATCCCCTTCTCATTTTCTTGTTATCCATTCACATAGAATATAAGTTAGCAGCAGATAAAATCTTACTCAAAGTTCCCCTCAAATACAACAGAAAACCAGTTGAACTAGACTATGGAAAATTAGCTAGAAAAATGTGCTTAACATTTCATAATTCAAAGACTTCCTTGGGTAAGTTTCCTCCTTACTAACATAGATTCACACTTTAAAGTTAAGTCATTCATTTGGAAAGTCAACAAGGTATGATGAAGAGACAACTGGACTTGGAGAATAGAAAAGTCCTTCTGAAAAACATTAGCCAATAAAGCCTGAATTGTAGACAGGTTTGGCTGTTCTGCCTTTTTAGAGGACAGACCCCAAGAAACAGAAAGAGGAGAATCCTGGAACTCTTCCTGAGAGTTGCCCTAATCCTTGATCTATGTTCCCTTTTGCCTTAGATCCTGGATCACCTAAACTGGGCTTCATCTTTACTGGGCTGAGGTCAGTATCCCAGCTCACACACATTATACAAACATAGTGTAGTTCAAACAACATGAGCCTGAGAACTAGTCTCCAATTTTGACTTGGCCATTAATTCATTGTTCACCATAAGCAAGCCAATTCCCCTCTCTTAGATGACCTCTAAGATCCTTCCAGTTCTAAAATTCTGTGATTATATTCCATAAGTATTACTACCAGCACTGTCACTCCATTCATTCATTCATTCAACAAGCACCTAAGTGTCTACTATGTGGTAGGTACTATTCTAGGTAGGTATCGAGGATACAAAAGCAGCTAGGTGATCCATTGGATAGAGTATTAAAGTTAGAGCCAGAAGACCCAAGTTCAAATCCTACCTCACATATATACTAGCTGCATGACCCTGGGAAAATCACTTACCTTACCTCAGCATCAAGTTTCTTCATCTGTAAAATGGAGTCAATAACAGCACCTATTCTCAAAGTGTTTGTGAGGATCTAATGAGATTAAGTAAAATGTGTTGCAAATCTTGAAGCACTATGTAGTGTCTATTATTGTTATTAATATTAAAATATGGAGGTAAATGTGGAACATACCTTGTCCTCCAGAATCTTTAATTCTATTGAGATGAAACAGTGGGGAACCTGTGGCCTTGAGGCAATATGTGGCCTTGTAGGTCTTTGGGTGTGGCTTTTTGATTGAGTTCAAGTTTTACAGAACAAGTCCTTTTATTAAGGCAATTTGTTCTGTGAAGTTTAGTTTCAGTCAAAGGGCTGCACTTGAGGACCTAGAGGTCCACATGTGGCCTCAAGGCTACAGGTTCTCTGCCCCTGACTAGGATCATGGATTGAAGGAAACTTAGAGACCATTTAGTCTAACCAACTCATTTTATAGATGAAAAAACTGAGGCCCAGAGAAGTTGTGACTTGTTCAAGGTCACATGGATAGTAAAGGAAATGGGATTTGAACTGAGACCCTCTGAATCCAGGAGTTATCTTCCCACTATTTATTTATATAGGTAAATTATGTCAGTCAACAACTATTTATTGTCTAATATGTGGCATGCATTGGGCTAAGCACTGGGGATACAAAGAATGTCAGGAGAGTAAACTCTCAGTCCAATTTGGAAAACAACATGAAAACAACTACATACTATACATATGTGTGTGTGTTCATGGGTAGATATGTATACATGTACATATGTATATACATACAAAAGCATATGAGTGTGTGCTTATTTGGCATAGGAATGTAAGTACAATAGTTTTCATATCTAACTTGAAAATTAATAGTCATATTGGAAAGTGGACAAGCCAAGAAAGTGTGTACATACACACACACACACACACACACACACACACACACTAAATTAGAGATATCAGAGGGAAGGCTCTTGCATTAAGGAAGAACAAAAAGGTTTCTCATAGGAGGGAGAGTCTTTTTATGAGAATTGAAGGAAGCCAGAGAAGTCTAGAGGCAAAAATGGGGAGAGAGGAGGAGAGAGGGAGAGGGAGGGGGAGGGAGAGGGAGGGAGATGGAGGGAAAGGGAAAGAGAGGGAGAGAGAGGGAGTGAGCTTCAAGCATGGAGGACAGCCAGTGAAAATGCCCAGAGTTGGGAGATAGAGTATCTTGTATAATGAATAGTGAGAAGGAGTAAGTAAGCATAGTAAGATTGAGGAGTATGTGGGGATATGTAAGATGTAAGGAGATTGTAAAGGTAGGAAGAGGCCATGTTAAGAAGGCATTTGAATGCCAAAGGAGTTTATATCTGATCCTGAAGGTATATATGAAATATATAAGGTAAATCCAAGGAAATTTCAAGGGAGTGGAGAGATACAAGCAGTGGAGATGCCAGGAAAAGACTCATGTTGAAGGTGACACATTTAGCTGAGCCTTAAAGGAAGCTAAGGATTCTAAGAGATAAAAGAGAGAAGGGGATACTTTCCAGACATAAAGAACAGTCCATACAAAGGCATGTTGATGGGAGATGTAATGCTGTGCACAGGGAACAGTAAGTACACTATTATGGCTGTTCCATTTTTTTTGTCTAGATCTTTAGATGAAAGGTGCTTGTTTCCCAAGAGCTTCTACCACGACCCTGTCTCAAGCCTCGAAGATTAATTTCTTCTCTTGGCTTGTCCTACTTCCCAGCATGACTGTATTCATTTTCAAGTTAGATATGAAAACCATTGTACCACATTTTCCCATGCCAACTTATAGATTTACTGCCAAAGTATATTTGCCTGGTAGTCAGTGTCATTAATGATTCACAAACGAGAAGGACCTGTTCGGTGAACTGTGACAAAGAACTCCTTTTTGTGGTCTCTGCTCAGATCTCCAGCTCAGCTTTGAAGTCACTGGGACATGCCAACCTTATGCCTAGCCTAATTGAAAGCCAAGAGGAAAGTACAATAAGTGGATTCCCAAGAAGGAAAATTCATTGGAATCCTCAGCTTTTCATACTCTATGAGTTCAAATCCTTTCAGTAGATCAGAACCCAAGCTACTAGGTAGTCAAGAAATGTTTCACTGAAACACAGGAAAGAAAGAAGCTAAGGGGCCTAAGAGGACTTGATGAAGAAAGGTCAAAAATAGACATTGAGTTAGCTATAACATGGCTGGGTTTTCAGGATCACCTCTCAGGAGAAAAAAAGGGTTCTGAACTAGGAGACCATTGTAAGAAGCTAAGCTAAGTAGTGCAGTGGGTATTGAAGTTCTGGAGTTAAAGTTAGGAAGACTTGGATTCAAATCTTGCCTCAGACATTTGCTAACTTCATGATGCTGAGACAGTCACATTACCTCCTATAGCCTCACTTTCCTCAACTGTGAAATGAAGGGAATTGGACTAGGTAGCCTCCAAGGTCTCTTCTAACCCTAAATCAAAATCAAACCTATGGTTTGACTTTCAGATCTATTACTCATACTTATTAAATGCTCAATAAATATTGGTGAGATTGAATTTAATTGAATAGCTGTGTGACATTGAACAAGTCACTACCTTGTCTTTTAAAGTCTCTCTTTCCTCATCTGTGATAATATACCACCAACCTCATAGGGCTATTTGGAAAGTGCTATACAACCCCTAAAGTGTTGTCTTAAAGTGAGTTCCCAGTGCCATTTTCCCTCTGGCCTCTCCATCAACTGGACCTCCTAGATTGGGTCCCCAGGAGGGTGACTAATTCCTGGTTCAAGATACTATGTGGATTCTCACTCCTCAAGCTATAGTTGGTCATGAACCCCTACTAATATGCTTTAATTTCAGTGAGGCAGCAGACAAAAATAGCTCAAAGCAAAGGTATTTACTAATATAGTATAGAACAATAACCTGCATAGACACTTTCCCTATAAATCTAGAGCACATTCTCCCCTAAATACACATGATATGAGCAGGAAGAATAGGTACATACACAGAATATATTGGTAAGGAGGCATTCATTTACAGGGTACACATAAGAGCAAGGAACCCTCCCATGTCTTTTCTCTTCCTGCGGCACCCTCTCACCGTTCCTCCCCAGGCACAGTTGCTCAGACTGATCATCTGGCCTCCTTGGCCTGTTCTTCCTTGTATCTTAATTCATAATTGCCAGGTCTAATATTCACTCACATCCATAGTTGGCTCTCTTCTCTACTGCCAGGAGTCATATTCTTCAAGGCTGTGTTCTTCTGGGTAAAACAGTTTGTGAAGGAAAAATATTATATAACTAAGTTAAGCCTGAGTATTTCTCTAATGGGGAAAATGGAGTCAGCAGAATTTTTACAAGTTTTAGTTCCTAGTTCATTGACATCCTTAGCAACTTTTATTCATCTTTGATATTCTGACCTTGATTCACTAAGCATTAAAGACTCGTTTAGATTTGTTTAACAGTTGGTGGCCACATTGATAACAGTCTAGATCAGGATCATCGGATCACAGATTTATAGCAGGGAGGTGTCCCCTAACATTTGTTCTTTCCTTTAGCAGTTCTTTTACATTTTAAAAGCAAAATCTTACTTTAGGTGAAGTTAGGTCTGTTTGTGAGATAATGCAAATAGAAGAAAAGATAGGAAACAATTTACACATGATTTATGGTGGCCTTTATAGCTGAAAGTTCCTTTTTTTTCCTTCAAATTTTAGGTTTGGAACTTAAGCATCTTTGTTCCAAGGGACAAAGCAACTCCTTTATCTGTAGTTCTCTACTGTTATCTTCCCACAGGGTCATGGTGTATTGACAAATAGAAAATGACAGCCTTCTCAAACCAGAATAGGGGATAATGATGCTGAGCCTCAGTTTCCTCTGCTATAAAATGGGAATAATGGTACCTTAGTACTTTTCTTAGAGCAAGGGTTCTCACCCTGGAGTCCCTAAATTTATTGTTGCTGCTATTGCTTTATAATACTTTGATAACTGTATTTCAATTTATTTGGTTTTCTTTGAAGTATTATGCATTCTATTTTACACATTTAAAAACATTATTCTCAGAAGGGGCCCATAGCCTTCACCAGAGGTTCCAGTGAGGTCCAAGACACACAAAAGATTTAGAACATCTACCCTAGAGAGCTGTTGTGAGGCTCAAATGGGAACATGTATATAAAGATAGTTGCAAACTTTAAAGTGCCATATAAACATAGGTTGACATTATTATTTTTATCATGCCTTACTATGGGCTTTGAAATGACCTTCACTTCTTGAGAGTTATGCTTGTATGCATGTAAAGTACATTTGAGTACAAGCATAGCCGCAGATCATGCCCACTTTCCAAGGACCAGCCTATCTAAGTTCTATCGGACACTAAGCTGGTCGTTTTGTGATGAATTCTTTAACCAAGGAAATGCCTGAAACAAAGACAAATATCAAATGGCCAGAGTCATTTGTCATCCTCTTCAGCTTTTCCAGGGATATTAGCAGAGTGGTAGAAAAGGGGCAGCAGTTGTTAAGAATCGCAATTTTTTGATCAACTATACACATTAACTACAAAAAAATGTAGTAAGATCTTTTAAATTAAATTAACTGTTGGCATTCTAAATGTGAGAGCCTTGACCAATGACCAATGGGTAAAAGTATTACTGTAAGAGAATCATATCATTCTTAACCTTGTCACTATAAATGAAACCAGAAAACAAATGAAAGTTGCCCTCAAATAAAAGGTTAATTCACAGATTCGCCTTAGGCAAACAATGAGTTATGTCCAAAGGACATAAGAAACACCATTTTGTGAGGAACTTGGTCATATCGTATTGCAGTGTTGATTATAAGCATTTTCAAAAAGATCTTTATGAAGATAGTTCTGCTTATGGACTCAAGGTAAGGAAATTCTATGGACAACTCAGTAAGACCTTCCAAATTAAATTAATATGTATTTTAAGACATGGTGAATTTAATGCAAATGTGAGGATTAAGGGAAGGATGCTGCCCTTCCCCACTCCCACCCCCCCAAAAAAAGCATTAGAAAACGTGGTTCAAGAGTAAAAACAACAACACTAGACATCAAAGGTGAATAAGATATGTAGAAACCTGCTGTCAACATATCTTGGCTACTTTCTTTAAGAGGAAAGCTGGAACGCCCCGGACATGAAGAAAATAAATTACAGCACAAATACACAAATGAAATGTGTTATATTTTAATAGACAGGAAGTAACTGCTTACGGATATAATACTCATTTTCTAATCAGTTTTCAGAATATAATGGAACTACTGGTTTAGAACAAAGATAAAAATCGATGTGAAATTGGAAGAAAGAATTTAAAATAGAGCAGTTACAATGTGCAAATGAGGCATCTGCAACCTGACCTATTTAAACAGACTATCAGTGCCTAAAAATAGGGAAAACAATAGACGGTGGCACAGACTATTACCATTTCCTAAGAAAGTTTAATCAATGTAAATCAATTACTACAATGAGGAGATCAAAAGAGCAGCAACTGTTTAATCCAGTGAACACTTAATCTCCTTGCCAAGTGGAAAATTATGGAAGGCAAGTGCAATACTAGTTTTGATAACAACCTATTTTATAGTAGAAAATAGTGGGAGATTATGCATAGTATTACCTTGTAAAATGGTGGGAAGCAATGGAAAGAAAAACAAATTTCCAGAAAGCATAGTGGGAGACTCAAATAAGCCAGGTTATCCTGAAATATTTAATCAATCAATAAACTTATTTATTTTTAGGATTTAGGTATGAAACTAGGAGGATAACAGAGAAAAATGGAAACAGTCTATAAACATTTCTACAATAAAGTCTTTTCTCCATTAATGAAAGTCAAGCCACTGTATTTCTGCTCTAACATCATAATTCCCAATATGTTACATGAAACAATAAAACAAGAGAAATGAAAGATAACAAAGATGAAAAGTCTTAAATGCCCAGATGAAATCTACATGGAGGAGGGGTGTGTTAGAAAGGATACAATTTTGAAGGCATTAAGGGAAGATCAATTCTCAATAACTGAAAGTGGGGACACAAACTACTTTGAAAAATCCTTGAACCCTATTTGTCTTATCAAAATAAAAAGGCATCTAAGAAAATATCAACAACTACCAAATGCCTGTTCTCCCATCTCGACAAAGTCTTTATGAGAATAATCTTCATATTCATTGAGAGCATCCTTGATAAAGGTATAAAAAGAGAACAGAACCTTTTGCAAATGCCATTTGCCAGTCAAACAAATCTTTACAGGCATATATTTGACAAAAAGGGATAGGGAATGAAATATTCCATTGTGTTCAATGTTTGTCAATTTTTTTAAAAAAGCATTTGATTCTGTAGAGCAAAATGTTGGCTCTCCTCCAATAAGATGTCTTCATTGTCTGTGTAAAAACCATACAAGTCTCCTTGAAATATGTAATGACATAGATACGTAGATGAGCTTTTCATTATTCACATCAAATGAGGCATAAAGTGTGGAGACCTATGCTCACTAAAGGTGTTTACAGCTTTCACAGAAGATGTCCCAAACAGAATCCAAATAAAAGAGGGATTTCCCGCAGTTGATGAGGTCCTCCAGATGCTACAATTTGCAGATGATTTTGTGTTGACATCATATATAAAATCAAGGAACATTGCAGAGTATCTTAAATGAGATCCATAATCACTAGAGGAATTTGTCCTAACTCCAAAGGAAAGGCCAAGTGGATGAAAGATGTCTATTGTCCAAATTCTGACAAACATTTAAATATGCAACCTATAAAGTTGGTCTACTAGCATAATATTAATACAATTCAATTCACTAAAAATTCATTCAACACCTAGTAGCAGCAAAGTACTGCACTTGGTACAGAGGACATAAGAACAAAACCAAAATACTTCTTGTCCTACATTCTGCTATATATAACTAAGTAAATATGAAGTATCCAAATAGAAATACATAGTTATTTCCAGGGGAAGAGAGCACTAAGAAACTAGAAGGATAAAGAAAGTTTTCACATAGGAGATGGTGCCTGAGATGAGCTCTGGAGGAACATAGGAATTCTATGAAGTAGAGGTAAGAAGTCCAGAGGTGGGAGACTACCTGTCCAAAACCCTGGAAATTTTAAACAGTATGTTGTGTATAGGGAGCCGCTAACAGGCCCATTTTACTAAAATGGAGGATATATGAAGAGGAGTAGTATGATATAAGGTTGGAGAGGTGAGCGAAAGTCATATTAGCCCTGGATTTAAATGCTAAGCTAAGGAGTCATTATTTTATTCTAAAGGCAAAAGGGAGTCCCCATGAACTTTGAGGAGGTAAGGTGGCATAATCTGATCTATGTTTTAGGAATATCTGATTGGAAGTAATACGGAGGATAGATTGGAGAGATGAGAAACTGGAAGTAAAGAGGTCAAGTAGGAAGCTATTATAATAGTTTAGGAATAGGAAAAGGTAATCCAAGAGGCTGAAATAGGGTAGAGGCTGTGTCAGTGAAGAGAAGGGAGTGCATCCAAGAGATGTTATGGGAGTAGAAGCAATGACACTTGGCAACAAATGGGATATGGGAGTTTTGGGAGAGGGAGGCTGGCTCCAAGGTAGTAAATCGGGGTTATTGGAGGACTGTGGTGCCCTCAACAAATCTAGGAATGTCTGGAAGAGGGATGTTTGTGGGAAAATATAATGGACAGACACTTCAAACAGAAAATAAAGTGGGCCTACAACTGAAAATGAAGAAGAGAGTAGGATGGATTATCTTTGAGAAACTGCATAGTGCTTTTAATAACCCCAGTCTTCTCCTCAAAACATAGGTTCATGTTTTTAACATTAGTATTCTGATATAAGCATATGTCGCATCAGACCTCATGCACCTGG
The DNA here is from genome assembly GCF_900497805.2 of Vombatus ursinus. Taxonomy (NCBI): domain Eukaryota; kingdom Metazoa; phylum Chordata; class Mammalia; order Diprotodontia; family Vombatidae; genus Vombatus; species Vombatus ursinus. The sequence goes on from NW_020954548.1 coordinate 26,950,630, forward strand.
TTTCTTTTCTCTTACCAAGCTACACATATTTACATGATTCAGTATGGCTGTGAGTCATGGGATACTATAGTCTCTAAACAATTAAACTTGAGGGTCACCCAAAAGGCAATAGGGAAGCACATGCCTGACATAAGTAGGCTATAACATACTACCCTTGAAGAATCTACACAGGATACTTAGGTTAAAGAATATCATTAGACAAATATACGAGAAAAGGAGACAGCCAGGTCATGTAGGGAAAGTGTAAGATAACCAATTTCATTTCCCATTATTATGGAAGCATTGGCAAGGTATCTAAGAGGAAAGGCCACTATGCATTGGGCAGACCCCTGCAGAGTCACACCAGATGAGAAGGTATGGATGGGTTGGATGTGGTTTATGTTGCTGAGGGGAGTATCCACATCAAGTAATAACAACAATAACTACCATTTACATGGTACTTTAAGGTTTGCAAAGCATTTTATAAATATTACTTCATTTCATCCTCACAACAACCCTGGAAAGTAAGTTCTATTATTATGCCCATCTTACAAAAAAAATTTGGGCAGATGGAGGTTAAGTGATTTACCCAGGGTCACATAGCTAGTAAGTATCTGAGGCAGGATTTCAACTCAGGTCTTCCTAACTGTAGGTCTAGTGTTTTATCCACTGTACCACCTAGTTGCTTCTAATAAGAGAAATCTGTCAATGCATTTTCTTTAAAAGTCCTCATGAAAGTCCTTTCTGATACATGCACATGTAATATACATACCATCCTTGAATACATGTGGTTTGGCTAGGAAGAAGCCAAGATATGACATTACATATGCCAATGCCAGTAAGTATCTTTCTCTGGGAGTAGATAGCAGAATCAGAAGTACCTTAGCTGGTATAATTTTGATGGGTAGCTCTAGGTGGGATAAGATCACAGCTCTCATGATTCTTTAGTGTTCCAATTCAGGTGCACAATGTGTGGAAGCTTTGAAGCGGCCACTTACAATGATGGACTGGCACCAACACTTGGAAATACATCCACACAACAAAATGATAACATGGGGAGAGAAGACCAAGCCTATGCAGCAGCACTGGATCTTACAGTACTCAGTTCCCTGATTCTTGTCATATAATAACCATAGTCAGCATTTATATAACACTTTAAGGTTTGCAAGGCATTACACATGTCATCTCATTTGATCCTCAAAACAACCCAGTGAAGTAGATGTTATTATTACTCCCATTTTACAGAAGAGGAAACTGAGATACAAAGAGCTAAGTGATTTATCCAATGTCACACAGCTAAAGCATCTGAGGCAAGATTTGAATTCAGGTCTTCCAGACTCTTAAGTCCAGCACTTTCTGTAGTTTGCCATCTAGCTGTGTGTCAAACGATTTCATTACCTCATCTCCTAAGGCAGTTCAAGTCAACACTACTCCAGTCCTCTTCCCATTATAATACAACTAGCCACTGTTCATATCAGCTGAACACTTTGCTACTAGTAGGTGAGAGTATTCCTCTTCGGACATTTCCTCATTTCCCAGCAGACTATACTCGTTTCGATTTTTTATTTTTCTGGCTGCACTTATTTTGGATTTCTTTGACTTTACTATATAAGTACCTATTTCACAGGGTTTTTGTGAGGATGAAATGAGCTGATGTAGCCTAAAAGTACTATATCAATACTAGAATTATTAGTGTTAGCTATTGGTTTAGTCTTCATATCACTAGTACCTAAAATAGTGTCTTTATATAGTATGCATTTAAATAATAATTTGTTGAATTGAATTGGCTATTCAATCTCTGCTTAAAGACTTCCAGCAGAGAGGAAGGATCATTACTTCTCAAGAGAGACCCTTTCATTTTTGAACAAATCTAATTGTGCATGTGTTTTAAATTTCATTGATACATTTTGCTTTGGGACATCAATCGCATCCCAGAAATACCTTTTGTTCTGTAAGATTTTCCCATAAAAACAATTAAACACAAATAATACAGTAATTGTGATGGACAACTTATGTAGCTCTCTGCTTTTAGAGTTTACTGCTTCTTAACGGTTGGTCAAAAATCATTTATTAAGAGCCTACCATGTGCCAGTCACTGTGCAAAACACTGAACAGGGGCAGCTAGGTGGCGCAGTGGATAGAGCACCGGCCCTGAAGTCAGGAGGACCTGAGTTCAAATCCAGTCTCAGACCAAACACTTGACACTCGTTAGCTGTGTGACCCTGGGCAAGTCACTTAACCTCAATTGCCTAAAAAACAAAACAAAACAAAACAAAGCACTGGACATATGAAAAGAGGTAAATAACAGGCCCTGCCCTCAAGGACCTCCCAATCAAATGTGAGAGACAAAAGGCAAACAAATATGTACAAACAAGCTATAGGAGAAATAGGAAATAATTTAAAAGATAAAGCATTAGAATTAAGGATTAGCAAATACTTCATGTAGAAGATGGGATTTTAGTTGAGGTTTGAAGGAAACCAGGAGAGCCAGAAGGCAGAAATGTGGAGGCAGAATATTCCAGGCATGGGGGACAGTCAGAAAGAAATGTTTGAAGCCAAGAGATGGAGTATCTTTTTTTTTGTGTGAAACAGTCAGGTCAGTGTAACTGGACTGAAGAGTATATATAGGGCAGTAAGGTATAAAAATACTGGAAAAGTGAGGGACAGGAGGTACTAGATAAAGAAGGACCTTGAATACCATGCAGAGGATTTTGTATTTGGAGTGGAGTGGTGTGGAGTGGAGAAAGACTTGAGGAAGACATACTTACCATATAATAGGAATCCAAGTGTGAGGTGATGAGCACCTGTACCATGGTGATGCCCCCAAAGAGTTTATGTACTATTAGTGGGGAAGTAACATGCACACAGTTGAGTAAATGTAAAATATAAAAATGTACTTACGAAGTAATTAGCAGAGGTGGCACAAAGTTATAGGTGTGTGGAAATCAGGATAAGCTTCATGTAGGAGGTAGACCTTGAGCTGAGCATTAAAGGAAGTTAGTGATTCTAAGTGTTGGGAGAATGGAGTGTATTCAGACATGGGGAGGGGGCAGTCAGTGCACAGACCTGGAGGTGGGAGATCTAATAGAATATATGGGGAACAAGTAGGGCATTTTGTATAGAACATGAATTGATTGTGTGAAGTAAATATGCAGTAAGTCTGAAAAAAGGAGAAAGAGGGAAGAGAAAGACAGTGAAGACTTTAAATAGCAAATGAAGGAGTAAAGAAGGAGAAGGAAGAAGGGGCCATGGGAGGTTCCTGGACAGGGATTTTTTTGAGCCATTAGAACTTTCAGAGTGTTTTCTCTGATCTTCCACATGGATCAGACTTATGCTTCAGGAAAATCACTTCAGTGTTACGTAGCCTTGTGGTGGATAAGATGGAAAATGAGAGACTGATTAGGAAACTATTTCAATAGTCTAGGTGAGATGTGATAAGACCCCAAACCACAATAGAGGCCACATGAGTGTCAAGGAGGGGACAAATTCAAGAGATTTAGTGGAGATAAAATGGGCAATTTTTGGCAACTTATTGATTAGATATGTAGGGTGAAAGAGAGTGAGAAGTAGGGGATACCTCCAAGGTTATAAACCTGGATTTCTAGAAGGGTAGTGATCCCCTCAACAAAAACAGAGAAATTTTTAAGAGGGGTGGGTTTGGAGGGAGATATAAGTTCTTCTTTTAAAAAATATTGAATTTTAGATGTCTATGGGACATTCCATTGGAAATGTCCAATAGATAGTTGATGGTATGGTTCTTGAATTCAGGAAAGAGACTAGGATTATCTGCACAGAGATAATTGAACCCTTGGGAATTGATGAGGTCACCAAGAGAGGAAAAGGAATGGGAAAAGAGGACCTAGGATAGAATATTAGGGTATATCCAGAGTTAGGAAGTGGGATATAGATGATGATCCAGCAAAGGAGACTAAAAAATAGCAGTCAGATAGGTAGGAGGTGAATGGAGAGAGAACAGAGGCTTAAAAGCTCAAAGGTGACCCAGGAGGAGGAAAGGGTAGTTAATAATGCCAAATGTTGTAGAGAGATCAAGAACAATGAAAACTAAGAAAGGTAATTGGTAACTTTAGAAAGAATAGTTGCAGTTGGGTGATAAGGTTGGAAATCAGATTGCAGAGAGCTAAGGAATTGGATGAGAGGAAGCCTTGCCTAATTCTAGCTCAGCTATGATGGAAAGAGTTGTTGCTGGAAGTTTGGGGCGGCTGTGGAATTTTATTCATAGTCTAGTAAGACACCTCCCTAGCTCCCCTGATAGTGGTTCAAATAAGTAGAACTTGTTCTAACTGCAAATTCATTACTCTTTCCAGGGGAAGTTGAAGAAATCAAATATTTATTAGTGCCTACCATGTGTCAGGCACTGTGCTAAGTTGTTCCATTGTAAAACATGTAGTCTATCAGCTGGATGCCAGGGAGGACACACCAAACAGAGCCAATGTCTCATTGTCAAAAGGTGGAAAAATTGTTGGACACCTAGCTGAGATGCCCAGTCTCTATTGTCTAGAGGGTATATTTGTTAGGTCAACTATATTACTAGTGAGAAGTTTTTTTTTTTTTGCTCTTTACAGAGGTTTAGAACTAGACAGATATAAAAACCTTAAGGGAACAGAATCATGCTAAAATTGTAGGCTTGTATTAGTGAGGGGAAAAATAAACAATACTGGAGCTACAGGTGTTAGGAGACCTATTAAACCTTGAAGTGCCACAACCTGATACTTCTAGCACGTTGGACACATTAGTGCAAAGGACTTGAAAGAAGTCCCGCTGGATCATTATGGGAGAAATGGCAAGTGGGGTGATAAAAACAGAAGTTCCAGGTGATGAGGGACTAGTGTCAGGAAAGCAAATAGGCCATGAAAACAATGGTCCAGTTCTGGAATAGGCTTTAACTGAAGGTAATGGAAACATATACAAGAGTACATCAAGCTCTTTAATTACAAGATAACCAGTTGCTGGTTTGGTGCATCAAGTCAGAGAAGGATGTGTACTAGCCAGAGACAGAGTTGGACTTAGATACATATAGGAAAGATGACAAGTTTAGAGCTGGATGGGACCTTAGAGACCATCTGGTCCAAACTTCTCTTTTGATAGAGGATAAAATTGAAGGTCAGAGAGGCTGAGTGATTTGCCTAGCATCACAGCTAGTAAGTGGAAGAACCATCCCAAAGAGCTATGACATCAATTTTGGTCCTCTGATTCCAAATCCAAGACTCCTTAGATGATAAATATCCAGTCTATTAACATGACTGTACTTGAAGACTTCCTATATCACTAAAACAGAGTCATCCACATACTACTATAAAGCATTGGTAGATGATTTAATTAAAGAGAGAGAGTTGAATAGTGTTTAGGGACTCTAAGAACTTGGACCTGAGAAATAAAATCAAACAAAACGCTGTAGTCCAAACCTGGAAATAGCCTGAAATGGGGTTGGACCATAACACTTCATGTTCAGAAATTTGATCCATATCTTGGGGCTCAGAAGACATGAGGGGTAGTGATTAATTGGCATGACAAAAGGCCCTAAGAAACATGGCCACCTCAGTAACTTTTTCCTGGGGATTTCTTAAAGAGTAATGTAAATGTACTTGCCAAAAATCCTGGAAAAATACAATTCTGTTTGGGAAAAAACAAGGCTGATTCTTTTTCTCCAAAGAAATGGCATTTATTTCACATTAAAAACCCCATAAAACTTATTAAAGAACCTGGGGGAAGCCATTTTGGCAGATGAATTTCCCATCAGCCTACTTGATTTTACTTCCTGCCTTTCATGAATATATGTGTGTGTATATATATATATACACACACATATATTCATGAAATACATATATATCATATATACTATGTATGTGTATATATAATATATATATATATATATATAAAGCATGAGACTCCCCACTGTGCTCTACATTCATATGCATCTGTCATCCAATTTACAGCTTGCAAAGGAGGTGTTAATTAGTTGGCAGATGTACCTACAGAGTTGGGCGGGGGTGGGAAGGTCTCTAGCTTTTCCTATTCATATAAGCAGGAAGTGAGAAGAATGGAAACTCACTTGGCTCCCCAAAATGGCAGCCTTCAAGCCAAAGTAAGTGATGAAACTACAACAGGTATTTCTTTTTTTCCAGAAATAGAATCTATTTCTGACTTGGCATGATTAATTTCAAATTATTTATATCTCCTAGTTTATGCCCTAAAGAGTTAATTTTAACTGAATTTCAAGGTTTTTTTGTTTTTGTTTTGTTTTTGGTTGTTTTTTTTGTTTTTTTGGGGTTTTTTTTGCTCTTCTGGAAAGATAAAAACCTTCTGGAGAAGAAAAGAACCCTTTGAATTTGGGCGAGTTCTTAAGCGAACAAAATTAGCAGTCCAGACTGAAAGATGCTAATTTCAACCAGAGAAAAAGCACTGAACACATTATACAGTAAAAAGGAGGAAGAGAGCCATGTTCCAAAGGCTTCACTGGAGCCAGGACAGTCTCTGGGTGAGGTGGGAAGTTACACACAGGTGGAGCTAAAAGGACTTTTCATTCACAGTCAATAAAAAATAAAGAAAAAAAAAAAACCTTGGCTCAGCACATTAGGTTGGTTCCTATAACCACTGACTGTGGGGCGGGGGGGGCATTGGGGGGGAGGTGGTGCACAAGCTGTTGGGGAGAAAGGGATAGAAAGGGTAGGAACTAAAAACATACTCTGAACACTGTACTTAGAGCCCTAGCATTTGTACTTCAGAGAACTGGTCAGGTTATTATGGCCTAGAATTCACAATTAGCCGATGAAAGGGGAAAAGTAGATCTTAGGAAAATGTTTGACGAAGGGTTTCCCAAAATCTGGCTCACAAAATAAACTCACAATGCATGCTATTGCAGCATGGCCTGGAAATGTGTTTTGTAACAGGGGCCCTGTGTCTCCATTTGGCTCCATCCATAATGCTGAAAAGCAGAGGAGAGCTGGGGTCCTGAGAGGAATGTGACATACCTCTGGGCTACATAGAATTTGAATGGAAGAATTCAAGATCAGAGACACAGGGCAGAACAGAAGGGGTGAGATGGCAAGAAGGGTAGAGAGTTCATCTCCATGTCTAACCTGTCTTACCTGGTATTCCACTGCTACAGAAGAGGGTTGTAGAAAGATTCATCCTGAGCTCTCTGCCTGTGATCAGATACCACGGATAATAGTCACTCAAATTCATGCCACATGCTACAAGGAAGGGCAAGAGCTAAGTTCTAATGATCACCCTTACTGCATAAAGTGACTTGAATATCATAGCTAAGAATAAATTATATATTGACCAATAAAGGACCCTGGAGATCATCTAGTCAAATCCTCTCATTTTATAAATATCCAACCACCTCATTTCATAGATTAGGATATCTCAGATAGATTGTGATTCACTTAAAATTCCATAGCTGTTAAAGGGTAAAGTTGGGAACTGAACTCAACTCCTCTGACTCCAGGTCTGATGCTACTACACCAATCAGTTGGGAAATGTGTTGTGTTTTCTGTACTTCTTTGACTGTTCACAGGATGAACAGTCACGGGACACTAAATAAATCCATCCATGCCTTCCCTAGAACTCTGGGTTCAGAGTGGCCTATTTGCCATTTTATGGGCTACCTGGTCTAGGAGAAACTAAAAGTACATACAATAGGTGTTTGTATTTGGTATTGATGTTTTATTTGGTATTATTTAGTGCTTCTTAAGCACTGGTGTTCCATGTCTTGTTGCCAGTTTTTTTTTTTTTAAGCCAGCAAAATATTAGTATATTAAATATGAACCCTTGTTTTCACGGGAAGCTTGGAGTCAGTAAAAGAGCTTTTTAATTTCCCAAAAGCAATCCCTACTATCACCCTCCTATTCAACTCTGGACTCAACTCATTGTTCATCTCCACTGCCGTCTCAAATAAACATATTGTTGAACAAGCTCACAGGGTATCCATACAAATTAATGTTGAAATCTGGGCAAGAGACATTTTGCGTCCACTTGGTCTTTCCTGTGTGAATAGAGACCAAATTCCCTTGAATTACTAAAGATCTCTTTCAGAAGACTCTGCAGGACCCTGGGTCTTGATCAGCATACTGTCATCTGAAAATGCGAGCACATAGAGGACCTCATCTTCCACAGGGAATCCCTCCTTGACCTGGACTCTATGTTGTATCTCATCCATCATGGTGGCCAATACATTCAGTACACATATTTGTCTGTGTTTTATATCCTACCTGATGTTTACTGTCAAAGGGTCATTGAGCAGGGTTATTTCTGTTGTTATATCTTCTGATTAATCTTGAATGTTTCTGTTATATGGATGGAAGAAATCTTGCTACAAAAGAACTCGGAAGGTGTTTTATTCTACTGATTTAAATCCTTTTTTGTAATCAGCAATGGGCTCTTATATTCACTGTCATTCAGTTAATTATGAAATAAGAAGGAAGAAAGGAAACAAGCACTTAGTAAGCCCCTACTATATGCCAAGCATTGTGCTAAGTGCTTTATATTATCTCATTTGATCCTCACAATAAGCCTGGAAGGCAGGTGTTATTATTGTCCTTGTTTTACAGTTGAGGAAACTGAGGCAGAGAGTGATTAAGTTACTTACCAGGGTCACATGGTTAGTAAGTATTTTAAGGCCAGATTGAACTCAGCTCTTTCTGATTTTACGCCCAGTGTTCTATCCACTGTGCCATCTAGCTGCCTTTAAAATAGTAATCGTAAGGATATGGCTCATTGTCAAATATTGCAAAACCTGCTTGCTTGGAAAAACCTACTTATTCCCTGGCTGATACCCTGATAAAGGATAACCTTGATTCATGCACACATGACTCTTATGAAGATTTTATAGAAATAAGAGAGTAGGCATATGTAGCCTTGTCTTGAGGGAGTGGATGGGATTAGAAAACCCCTTACAATAGTCTTTTAAAAATTATTTTTGGTTTTAATAACATCTGAGATTTTTTTCTGTGCCTTTGGTATCTTCTCTTCCTTCAGATACTTCAAATTTTGATCCCTCAACACCCTCACAATTGTGTCACATCCAGCACATTTTATGTAAACTTGGTCCAATGACACTGCTTTCCCTGTCTTTGTTCTTATTGACATTTCTACTTCTTCTATGAGCACATTTGAGTCTGTGATACAGTTCCACTGTCCTTGATGGAGAGAGATTTTCTATTTCCTCCTTCTTCTTTTAATTGTCTTTCCACTATCATCCTTGAATGTCCTTGAGATGACTTCGTTTAGATGTATCTTGTCAAACTTTCTTTAAAATGCTTTTACCCTCTACCATTTCTCTCTGCTTCATGAGGCAATCTTACTCATAGTTGTCCATTGTTCTCCTTCATAAGATTTTACAAATGAATTTCTGTTCTAATCTGGTTTTATCTTTGGCAGCCATCTCTTTCCATTTGGCAAGTAAGGCTGGTGTTTGCTACAGTCCTTGAGGGGCTCTTTGAGGTGCCAGAATTGGGGATTTATTTATATTGGTCAAATTTTGGGATGAAATTATTATCCTCTGTGTCTGTGGTCCATTTATCATTTTGATTTTTCAACTACTAGTTTTAATCATTTAGTATTAGGCTATTTCAATTGTACACAATATCTTTTTCTCATTTTCTTCTTTTTTTAAATAATTCTTAACCTAGCTCTGATGAGTTAATGGCCTTGACTTGAGTTGATACAGGCAGTTGACTCATAGTTCCCATATCAATAACAAGTCTTTTTTCTGACTATTAAAATTAGAATCTATTTCATTCCTTATGGTGTCATTTGGTACTCACCATTTCCAGCACCTACTATTTCTTTTTTTGGAAGAAAATGTTCATCAGATTTATGATGCATCTCTATAATCTACAAGTTTTTATTCTCTTTTATGCTTTCTTCCTGAACCATGCTTTCTCACATAGTTCTGCCAATCCTCACCTATTCCCACCTTTGCAAGGCGGTTTCCTACTCATTTTTTTTTTACTTAGTCCTAAACTTAGCCATTTCTGTTCTCTTAGTGATCAAACATTTTGCCAGTACTCCCTCCAAATATTTATATCCTGTGACTCTGATCACCCCACCCTATTCACCACTCTGACATTAGTTTCCTCATCTATAAAATTGGAAATATAATGCTTGTCAGATAACTTCCTCTATGTGGATGTGTGTAACTAAATATATTAACAAGCAAAATATTTCGTGCATCAGGGAATTAGAAAGTATAGTGTACATGACAAATGTGCCCTCTAAACTATTTGAAAATAGAGTGACTTAAATCATGAAATGTCCACTCTTTAGAAATCTCAATTATGTTTGTAGGTAGTAATTCTAAAGAGTATATCATGGTTGAATATACTGACTCCTCCTGGAAAATAGGGCTCTAATTTACACCTGAACACACCTCAAATTCCTCAATTAATCTATGTCATTTTAGGAAGATAAGAAGTTTGGTGTCATAAAATTTAGAAATAAGGATAAATATTGGGATCATAAATCTAGAGGCTGAAATCCAAGAAATTTCTAGGAGCCTCTTGGATGTATTCACACAGCCCCCCAATGAACTTTGAAGAAAAAAAAAACCCAGCAATCAGCACTCCAATTCTCTGCCTGAAAACACATCCACTCAAAAACAACAACAAAAAAAAAAACAACAGGAAGAAAACCTACATTTATTTTGGGTGCTGACTCAGCAGAAAAAGGGAGCAGTAGAGTGTATTTCTCAAATCAATATACTTCTCTAGGCCCTATCAGAAACTGAGTTTGAGACACGTAGGACTGGGCCTAAATACAGAGTTTGTCTGTGGTCTTTTCCCTCCTGCTCTGTTCTAGTCTAATTGTTTTTCTTTGGGTGTGCCTGTCAGGTCTCAGATAAAATGAACTGAAAAGGACACTAAAAATAGCCTTTATTTTTTCCCCAACTCCCATGCTTCACTCAGGGAGCTGGCAGGTATCTTGGAGGAGAAGCAGCAAAGAAATTGTAACTCTGACAATTACGTACATACAAGGCATTTACTAATCTCATCGCCTTCCCTATCCCTGGGTTTTGGTTTTAAAGTTTGAATCCTGTGATTTCAATAGTATAAGGAACTCCCAGTAAAGATATTCCCTCTACCAATAACTATGGGCAACTGCTCTCTAATTTATATTCTTAGAAACTTGCCTGGAGGATCTGAGGAGTTTAGTGACTTGCCCAAGGTCATAAAATAAGTACATGTTAGAGTTAGGAACTGAAATCACTATTTCTAAGATCATAAGTCACTTAACACCATAGATCTAGATTTGGAAAGGACCCTAGAGATCATTTTCTACACAAGTAAGGCTCTTTCCCTGATTCTTTCCCAGTTTCAAATCTGAACATTTCTTTTAAGCAGAGTAAGTTATGTTCTTCACCCATAATAATAATAATAATGAGATATGGTGGGGAAAACTCGAGATTTATAGTCAGAGGACATGTTGTTGAATTCATTCCTGCTACTTACCACCTGCATGATTCTAGGAAAGAAAGTTTACTTTTCTGGATCACAGCTTCCTCAGCACCTGAGTAATTGTAAGCTTCTCGAAGGCATGAACAATGTATTTTGTGCGTGTGTCTTTATATCTCCAACGTCTATCACATATTTCATGCTTGTTCATTGATTGAACGATACAGAAATAGGCCAAGATGATTTCTAAGGTCCCTTTTAGCACTAAATCTTATGACTATCCCATTTCCATTTTTTCTCCACATAATTTCACTTCAAATGGGAGGCCTCTGTATATGAGAAGGTATCATAAAATGATTCAGATGAAGACTACTATATATGTGTGTATATGCTATATATATATATACACACACACACATATAAGCAAGGCTACCATATATACATGCAGACAGACAGACAGACAAGAGGTAAATGCCAAGGCAAAGCCAAGTTGGATGCAGCAAACACAAATTTACTTTTGACTTGAATATGAACATGCCAAAAAAAATAAGAAAAATGCAAGAATGGTTCCCAGGTCGTCTTTAGAGAAGGAAAGTAAATTTTCACTGCATGTCCAAAGGTAATAAAATAATTTCAAAAGACCCTTTGGTTATTTCATCTTGCAGGGTTTATAGCAAGCATAAGCAAAAAGAGAACCATGAAGATAATTGCAGCTTATCATCAACATCAGCCGCAGAAGATAAAGAGAAAGAAAAGTCTCACAAAGAACTCAACAATATGCTCCAAACTGAGTCAACGTAGTTTAATATTTGGTGATTTTGAAGTGAAGGTGGCACTGGGGAGGACAGTGAAAAGCATGTGGGAAAACAAAACTCAGTTTTGAGAAATGAAAGGCATCAAAGGCTGGTAGACTACTTAAAAATCTCACACTTTTACATCACGAATACTTTCTTCCAGAAGAGAGGCAAAAGGTGTCAGATACGATGATCCCTGAACAACATCACAGTCACAAAATGAAATTGCTTCTCTTTTAACAGACAAGAAATAACTGGATCCCAATGTATTGCATCAAAATATACTGTCTATATAGAGTCAGAATATTGACTCAGTAGAGCAAAGGTAAAAATCATTAAATTATAAGAAAGAATAGCTTCAACCTGTCCTATTCAAATGAGCTGTCATTGGAGAAAAATCAGAAATAGGAGGAAAAAGGCAAATATATTGGAGTAATGGTTAGAGAGCTTGCCTTCAGGATCTTATCTCTGACACATACTAAATATTTGGCCCTGCACAAGCCACTTAAACCTTTCATACCACAGATGTCAAACACAAGGTTCACAGTGTGGCCAGAAACACATTAAAATGTAATTGGGAAATATTCAACAAAATAAAATACAACGGAATATAGATAATATTAATATGCGGCTTTCTAAGTCAATATGTAGCCCATAGGGATATTTTGACCCTTCTGCTCCAAGTCATTCTCTAAGAAAATGCAAAGAAGGTGCCAACCTGAACTGGTAGAGAGAGTTTCATGAAGTTCCAGATATCTGTGAAATCACACATGCAGTCCCAACCACTATTCCTATCTCCATGGTTATCTCAGAACATAGTGAGGCAGGTCTTTAGATGACAGAGATCCAGGCCATCACAAGCTTTCCCTGATGGCATATATTTTGAGATTTTGGTATCACTTCTTTTTTTGTGAGGCAATTGGGGTTAAGTGACTTGCCAAGGGTCACACAGCTACTAAGTGTCAAGTATCTAGTCTGAGACTAGATTTGAACTCAGGTCCTCCTAACTACAGCACCCATACTCCATTCATTTCACCATCTAGCTGCCCCCTTGGTATCACTTCTATGTCAGAATAAAGTATCAGAGCAGGACTTTGGTGAAGGTTCTCATATAACAGTGAAGAGAAACAAAAGTGAAAAAAACTCTACAGAAAGCTAAGCCTGAGTCACAGCATCCCAAGAGTACCCATAGAAGAAACTGATTTTAAAAAAAATATAAAATGAAACAAATTTATCGATTTTTCTATAATGATCTCCTTTCATCCTCAGTAGTAGAGAAACCACCACATTTACGCTCTAGCACCTCAGTTCCCTAAGTGGCAATTAATAAACTTGTAAAGGTTTTTAAGGCAAACTTGTGAAAAGTGGCTGGATCAGACCAAATGAACACCAAAAAAAAAATGTGCTTCAGGCAACTAAATGAGGAAAGCATTGAATCATTTTATTGGATATCTAAGAGAGACATTCTAAAGAATGGGAGAAAATCATATATGATATTGTTAAGAGAGACTATCTCCTTTTTCTAAAATCTTTCTGAAAATGATCTACACATGTATTAAAGGTATTCATGATGAAAATATGAGAATTGGTATGTTCTTGTCAATAGTTTTCTCCAGCAAATGTATTATAGTCACACAACTGACTAAATGGTGACCAGAATACTTGAGAGACATAGTCATGGAGGAAATTCTTCTCAATGAGCCTGATTAACATCAAGTGAGGTATAAAACACATTACAGTTCACCAAAGATGTTCCACATTGTCACAGAGGGTGTGACACGCCACATCCATTAGAAAGAGAGAATGCCTACAAATGGTGAGATCCTGCAGATGTTTCTGGAAATGACAGTGTGGTGATTGCAACAATTCCCATAACATTAAGTATCATTTTCAATGAAATCTATAATTGCTCCCCCCTCCTCAAAAAAAAAAAAGAAAAGAAAAATCAACCTATTATTCCATACAGGAAAATCTACATGAATGAAAAATGTCTTATGTCTAGATAACATGCATTTACATACATGGCCAGTCCACTGAGTTAGTACATCAATACAAATATCCAGAACAGGCAATTAAGACAAACAGTGAGTTGGTTCCAAAATTGAGGAGAAGGAAAAGATAAGGCTGGATTGCAATTGGAGCAGTGAGTAATACATTTAATGATCCTAAAAACTTCCCTGGCATAACTCATTTTAAAAAATTCTTTTGGAGATTTCCTATGGTTGGCAAACACGAAACAACTCTGTGTCTAAATTTCAGGGGAATTAAATGCTAATGGAGAGACACATGTGCATACAAGTAGGCTACAGCCTATTTCCAATGATGATGGGTGGCACAGTAAATAAAGTGCCAGGCTTGCAATCAGGAAGACTCATCTTCATGCGTTCAAATCTAGCCTCAGACATTTACTAGCTATGTGACCCTGGGCAAATCATTTAACCCTCAATTTTCTCATCTGTAAAATGATCTGGAGAAGGAAATGGCAAACTACTCCAGTATGTTTGTTTACCAAGAAAATGCTAAATGGAGTCAGGAAGACTTAAATATGACTGAAAATCAACTGAACAAATATATTAAAGAAGTAGCTTAAGAAAAATCAAAGAATCACATGATAAGAAAAGGAGGTGGACCCGTCATAATAAATGGAAAGCTTGAATATTGACCCAGTACCCACAAAATGTAAGATGTAGACACGTGCTTCCAGCAAGTTGATGGATCATATCTATGGCTAAGGCCATATCTAGATGTATGTGTACATGTATATATGTGTGTATATTTACATACATACACACAAATACACACACACACACACACACATATATACATACACATTCACACACACACATAAACACACCCAAGAATCATATAAGATGAGAAGGCTTGGGAAGATCACTGGTTGGTTCAGAAGGATAGAAGGGAGAGCAGGAGTGGAGAATGTGTGGCTTTTGTTCTGTAAAATTTGGATTCAGTCAAAAGGCTGACCTAGAAGGCCATATGTGGCCTTAAAGCTGCAGATTCTCCACCCCTGGTAGAGGGTATCAGAAGACCTGGTTTAAAATCCTGCTTGTCATTTAATACCTGTGTGACCTTGAGCAATTCACTTAACTTCTCTGGGTCTCAGTTTCCTCAGATATAAAATGAGGGGGTTGAACTCAATGGCCTTTAAGGTCCCTTCCAGCCTGATATTTATGCTTCCATGAATGGATTGTTTGCAATCTGCACTGATTAAAGGAACATCCACATATGCAAGATCACAAATCCATTGAGGAAGCGCCACATACAAAGTATTTTGCTTGACACTGGGGACACAAAAGTTTCATTATCAAGAAACTTACAAATTTCTAGTAGAGATAGCTAGCTAGCATTTATATTATAAATATTTGTATTATATTTATACTTTAAGGTTTACAAAGCACTTTACACATGTGTAATCTCAATTAATACTCACTTGGAAGATAGATGGCACTAGTATCGCTATTTTATAGGCAAGGAAACTGAGGTATAGACATATAGTTAAGTAACTTACCCAGGATCATATCATGCAGCTAGTAAATATTTGAGGCAGATTAGAACTCAGATATTCCTGGCTTCAAGTCCAGCACTTGATACACTGTGCCACCTAGCTGCCTCTAAAGATAGCTACACACACACACACACACACACACACACACGTATTATGTAAGTAAAAATGAGATAAGTGCAAAAAGCATAGAACCAGGTAAAACGCTGTAAGAAATTAAAAAAAGGGGAGTTCGCTGTCTTCTAGTAAAAGGGAGAGAGGACATAAAAAAATCTTCATTAAAGAAGGGGTACCTAAATTAGGAATAATAGTCAAGAGGAGAAAAAGTGAAAGGATATTTTCTGTAAAGGCATAAAGAGAGGAGATGAGAGGATGGTACCAGGGGAACAAGAGTGATGGTCTCCAAAGGCCAAAATATGAGGAGTTCTTTGATATAAGAATTTGCTTTCTAACCAAAAAGCCAAGTGTCAGCACTGAGATTATCAGGAAACCAGGTGAGCTGCTTTTCTTTTGCAGAGATTTAGACTCAACAAAGTGATTCATACAGGGTCCCAACCTTTCCTACACACCTACTTATGTATTCTAGGTCTCAAGATCATTTCATGGAGACATTGTGCAGGTGAAGTGCCTGGGCAGGTCAGCAGAATTGAAAAGACTCAGATCTAGTGTCTATTTCCCATTGAGATCCCTTCCTCGTTTATTATCCAGGTGGAATCAGGAAGTGCGGGACATGGCCAGAATAACCTTCATGGCTTTGGGAATAAAAATTTGAAATCAGCCAATATTCTGTTATCAGTTAGTTATGGGCCTCTGCCTTATTGACACTGTCTGTAAGAGTTTATACATTTCATAGAATCGTTGGATTTAGAGGTGGAAGGAACCTTGCAGATCATTTTTTCCAACATTTTCATCTTACAGACAAAGAAATTGGGTAGTGAAGTGACTTGGCCAAAGTCACTTATAGAGAGACAGATAGGTAGATAGAGACAGACAGAAAGATAGATATAACTAGATAGAAATAGGTAGATAGATAGATATAAATAGGGAGGTAGGTAGAGATATAGGCAGATAGACATATATAGAGAGAGAAAAAAATAGATAGGTAGATAGATATAAATAGGTAGGTAGAGAGATAAACAGACAGAGACACACACATGCAAAATGTCGGATACCAACATAGAAAGGTGTTTGGCACAGAAGTCAAAGAGAATGCAAACTTTCTATGTGTTGTTGTTGCTGTAAATCAAGTCTAAAAAGGCATGGGTGAGTGAGTGAGTATGTGTGTGTCCCCATGCAAACACCCAACCACAGGAGCTCTGGCCTCAGTCTAAGAGCCTTACCTCATTCAGTAAGCATTTAACAAAGGGAGCATTATTGAATGCTAACTAATTATCAGGAGGGAAAGGCGAGACAGAGAGAAGGCCAGGGACAAAGAGCACCTGACAGGACGAAACGTTAATAATTCACCCAGAGGCCTCTGAGAAAGACAGAGTAGCCAGAGAGAGTGGTTTCATGCATCCCCTATATAAATTTCTTGTTTTAAACATTTCTTTCCCTTTGAGCCAAGGAATTAAATGGAAAAGAGGAGCATTAAAGGCAGGCGAAGGGGAGCTGCCTCTTTTCTACCTTGTCAGGTTGTCCTGCTTCCAGTCCTGCTATTACTTCCCGTATTGTATTGGGGGGAGGGGCAGATTGGGGTCAGATCCTTTTCCCCCTCTGGGTTCCAGGCTCCCCACAGTTAATCATGAAGATTGTGCTCAGGAATTCCAAGCATGCCACTTAAACAGTGGCACAATCTAGGTAGAAGGGAAGTCTGAAGAAAGAGGTCAAAGCTAAGGATAGGGCACCACCCCATGTCAAGTGAGTTAAGCCCTTTCTTTAACTCTATCCTTCACCTTAATGTTATGGCACTTGGAAATACAAGTGTGCTGGGTGAGCAGAATTTTGCTAAAACATATGTGTTTTGAAAGAGAAATGAATACTATCTCCCAGTTGTAGTGCTTCAGTAAATAGGTAAGGACAAAAGAAAAAAGACTATTTCCATGTGCAAAGTAGAACATATAAAGAGGAATGCATAGAAATCTCTAATAGCTATAGCTTTTACTTTTAAGTACAGGTGTCCCAAAAGTCTTACTTCAGTTTTAAGCTTTGAGAACTTCAAAGCTTTAAGCAAAAAACTTTTTAATGTTTAATAGTGCACTAAAACTTTTGGGACACCCTGTATCTGTTAAATTTAATATGTATTTTTCCAAGCTGTCTTGCTTGTCTATTTTTTCCTGGATTTTCTTCTATTCTCTTCTTAAAAAACACTTCAGTGACCCTCCTTTTTTTTTCTTTTTGGCAACCCAATTGTTTGACTCTGCTTCCTAATCTTCCCCACTTCATGGAAAAAAAAAAAGTAAACCCATGTAACTGACATGGGTAACCAAGCGAAAAAACATCCTCACATTAGCTGTGTCCAGAAATGTATATCCCATCCTGCATCTTGAATCAACCACCTGTCTATCAGGAGATGAGTACCATGCTTCATCATCAGTCCTCTGGAATCCCACATCGTCATGACCAGATTTCTCAAGTTCAAAAGACTTTCTCATCCTATGTAACTTCACGGTACTAAGCTAGATAATGGATGAACAGTAGAGTATTTCCAAGAAAGGGGGCTAAGGTTCCTGAGTTCCTTCAGTCATCTTTTCCAACTGGCCCTACTTCCTCATTCTGCATTTGCCAAGTCATGAAAATGCAACCCATTCAACAGAGTTATTTGTTCATGGAGTTACCTTTTTTTTGGCCAACTCCCAGTTGGTTGCATTTAGCTTCTTGACAATGTTGGTGTGGAAAAGAAATACTTCCTAATCTTTGTTGATACTTGGGAGGGTCTGCAGCTCATCAAGTGGAAAATTAGAATTAAATGGGAAGTGGCCCTTGGGAAGAGATTGAGACATCATCTTGTGTTTTTGCTGCAGAGTGTTTCGTGACTTTTAACTATTAAATTCTAATGATATTCATTCCCCAGGCATTTATTGAGTAATTTGTTTGTCTTTACTTTTCTCCAGATGGGATGAGCAGCCATAGGATGATTGAGGTTAAAATGTCAGCTGTCCTTTAAGTAGTACTAGGAACCTTGCCTTCCTGAAGGTCAGTTTGAGCCTTTCCTCCAAGACAATACCATCACTAGGCTTCTGTTACATCCTTTGCTACCATCTTCATTGTTTTCTTCTCACTTCCTTCCTTCTAAAATATATTCTACAAGATTATCCTTGCTGATTTCTCAAACCTCTGCTCCCTTCTTTGATGACCTCATTTATTTTCACAGTTCCCAAATCCCTTTTGCTCAGTTGAGGTTTCTTTCCCAATCTCTTAGCTATTTAATAGACATTTATATCTGGGATTTCCATCAGTACCACATACTATTTTCAAAATTAGACTTAATTTTGCCCTCATACATGTTCCTATTGCTGACATTTCTATTTCTGTCAACGGTCCCATCCTGCTTCCAGGTATTATGCTTGATATCTAGGTTAACATTAACTTTCATGCATCCCTGATATGTAACCAGTTACCAAGTTCTTTCTCAGGACTTTTGGTTGAGGGAAACAGGGCAAGCTTCACAATTAAATCTGAGCTGAACCTTCAAGAATACAAGGACTCCAATAGGCAAAGATGAGGAGGAAATGATCATAGATTTTAGAGCTAGAATCGACCTTTGGAATTTACTTTGGAATTTCTCTCATTTTATACAGGAGGAAATTGGGACCCATAGAAGTTCAAATAACTTGCCTAAGGTCAATTCTACCCTCAATACTTTTCACACCCATGTTTTCCTTTCCATTCTTACTATCAGTTATTCACATCTTCTTTAATTTTCAACTAGACCAGAGTTAGAGCCAAGATG
The DNA here is from genome assembly GCF_900497805.2 of Vombatus ursinus. Taxonomy (NCBI): domain Eukaryota; kingdom Metazoa; phylum Chordata; class Mammalia; order Diprotodontia; family Vombatidae; genus Vombatus; species Vombatus ursinus. The sequence goes on from NW_020954548.1 coordinate 26,970,226, forward strand.
GTAGATTAGTGGCAGCACCAAGCTGAATTCTCCTAACATTCCTCTCCAAACAACTTTAAAATAACACCTCAAATCAAATGTTGAAGCAGCAGAGCCAAAAAAAAAATAGATCAAGGTGAGATATTTTTCTGGCCTAATAAAACTTAAGTGGTTGGCAGGAGAAGGCTATGATACCCAGGGTGGAAACCTATCCAAAGCTATACATGAGGTGGCAGCAGCAGCAGCTTTGGGAGCTCTCAGATCATAGAGGATGAGGGGATTAGACAACTGTTCACAAAGAGATTACAGGGGACCCCTTGCTAATACTTGATACAGCTGGCACTGATAAACAACTCTATTGCCCATGCTCAGCTCTGAGATTCATTTCCAGGGTGTAGAGAAGCAGTGGTGCTTCATCAAAAGGAAGCAAAGGCTGTGGTCAGTTCCAAGGCAAAAAGAGTGCTAGTGCTTGTGGATGCAGGGAACCAGGGACTCTTCCTGGGTAAAGACAAAAGTGCAGACTGAGAGAACAGGATCACACCACCCTGAAAGCACTAAAAACTTGTAAACTGCAACAAACTAGTTCTGAAATCAGCAGCACAAAAAGTCCCGAAGCTTGAGACAGTGCCTCCCCACAACAAGGTGAGCAGAGCCCAACTCTAACATAAAGTTCAAAGTCAAGAAATAGGCTGGAAAAGTGAACAAATAACAACAACAAAAAAAGAATTTGACCATAAAAAGCTATTACGATGGCAGGAAAGAACAAAATATAAACTCAGAAGAACACAACTATTTGAAAACAGCCACAACAATGTGAAAACAGCCACAACAATGTGAAAACTGTCACAGCAATGTGAAAACAGCTGCAACAATGTGAAAACAGCTACAAAAAAGTCTCAAAGAAAAATGTTAATTGGACTGAAACCCAACAAAAAATTCCTGGAAGGGTTGAAGAAAGAGATAAGAGTGGTAGAGGAAAAATTAAGAAAAGGAAGGAATGAGGTAAGAAAATTATGAAAAGAGACACAAAAAATACTGAAGAAAATATCAACTTAAAAACCAGAATTTGCCAAATAGTAAGAGGCACAAAAATTCACAGAAGAAAAGAACTCCTTAAAAAGCAGAATTGGCCAAATAGGAGAGGAGGTACAAAATCTCACTCAAGAAAATAATTCCTTAATTCATCTATTCAATGCCATACCAATAAAACTACCAAAAATTATTTTACAGAGCTAGAAAAAACGATAACAAAATTCATCTGAAAGAACAAAAGGTCCAGAATATCAAGGGAACTAAAGAAAAGAAATGCAAGGGAAGGTGGCCTAGCTATACCAGATCTTAAATTGTATAATAAAGCAGCAACTTCAAAACTACTTGTACTGGCTAAGAAATAGAGTAGTAGACCAGTGGAATAGGTTAGGTATGCAACACACAATGGTTAATGACCATAGTAATCTACTATTTGATAAATCCAAAGACTCCAGCTCTCGGGATAAGAATTTAATAAAAATTATAATATTATAAAAATATTTAATGAAAGCTGCTGGGAAAACTGGAGAACAGTATGGTAGAAACTAGACAAAGACCACCATCTCACACCCTATACCAAGATAAAGTCAAAATGGGTTCATGATTCAGATATAAAGATTGATACTACAGGGAAATTAGGGAGAACAAGACCTTACCTACCAGATCTATGGAAAAGGGAAGAATTTATAACCAAACAAGAAATAGGGAACATTATGAAATGCAAAATGGATAATTTTGATTACATTAAATTAAAAAGGTTTTGCACAAAGCCAATGCAACCAAGATGAGGAGGAAAGCAGAAAATTGGGAAAGAATTTTTACAACCAGTGTCTCTGATAAAGGCCTCATTTCTAAAACAAATATAGACTGAATCAAAATTAAAAGAATACAAGTCATTCTCCAACTGCTAAATGGTCAAAGGTTATAAACAGGTAGTTTTCAGAGAAAGAAATTAAAGCTATCTGTAGTCATATGAAAAAACGCCCTAAATCACTATTGATTAGAGAAATGCAAATCAAAATGACTCTTAGGTACCATTCACACCTATCAGATTGGCTAACATGACAAAACAGGAAAATGATCAATGTTGGAGAAGTTGTGGGGAAATTGGAACACTAATGCATTGTTGGTGGAGTTGTGAACTGATCCAACCATTTTGGAGAGCAATTTGGAATATGCAGAAAGGGCTATAAAATTATGCATACCCTTTGACCCAGCAATACCCCTTCTAAGTCTGTATCCCAAAGAGATCATAAAAATGGGGGAAGGACCCACATGTACAAAAATATTTATAGCAGCTCTTTTTATGGTGACAAAGAATTGGAAATTCAGGGGATACCCATCAATTGGGGAATAGCTGAATAAGTTGTGGTATATAAATGTAATGGAATACTATTGTGCTATAAGAAATGATGAGCAGGTGGACTTCAGAAAAAAACCTGAAAAGACATATATGAACTGAAGCTAAATGAAATGAGCAGAACCAAGAGAAGATTATACACAATAACAGCCACATTGTGAGATGACTCACTTTGACAGACTTGGCTCTTCTCAGCAATGCAAGGATCTAAGACAATTCCAAAAGACTCATGATGGAAAATGCTATCCACATCCAGGGAAATAACTATGGAGTCTGAACGCATATGGAAGCATACTATTTGCTTTCCTTTTCTTTTGTAGTTTTGTTTTATTGCTTCATTCTCATGGTTCCTCCCATCAGTTATAATTCTTCTTTATGTCATAACTAATGGGAAATATGCTTAATATGAATACGTAAGTAGAGCCTATATCATATTGCACACCACCTTGGGGAGGAGGGAGGAAAAGGAGGAGGAGAAAATTTGAAACTCAAAATCTTATGAAAGTAAATGTTGAAAACTAAAAATAAATAAATATTTTTTTAAAAAAGAAAAGGATTCCTTAAAATTTAGAATAGGGCAAGTAGAAGCTAATGGCTCCACAAGACATCAAGAAACAATAAAACAAAGTCAGAAATGGGGGGGATGTGAAATGTTTCATTGGAAAAAATCACTGATTTAGAAAAATAGATCAAAGAGAGATAATTTAAGAATTATTAGACTACCTGAAAGCCTTGATAAAAAAGAGTCTAGACATCATATTTCAAGAAATTATCAAAAAATAAAAAAGAAAGAAATTATCCAGGAAAACAACCCTGACGAGAGGATTCTTGGAAGGTGGTGAGTAGGTCAGAAAATTCCAAACTCTCAAGTTTGTCCCCCACAAAAGAGATGAAATAGCACCATGGGGTTAACATATGGAGGTAAAAAAAAATAAGAGTAGGGGGCACAACAGGGTTCCTCCTGGGATGATTAGAGAGGATCTAAAGAAAAGTTCCAGGATGAGGTTTGATCCCTGTGAAGAGTGAATACCTCCAGGCTAGATCCTAGGTTCACTGAAACAACAATTAGCTGGATTGGGAGGCTGTCTTGGCCCCAGCCACAGGAACTTTTAACCTCGAGACAGTGAGGGGTGTTGGGTGTTTGAGTCAGAGAAGATCCAGAGAACCTCTGCTAACAAGGAATGCCAGACCTAGCTATTCTGAGAAGGAACCAGCACATACCCAATGAGGGCAGAAGCAGTGGGGCAGAGCTATCACTGCCTGTAGGCACTTACAGAAGGCAGGAGGTCTTGGTTTCAGTTCTAGGCCAGAGGGTAGAACTGAAGGGGTATCTGAGGACAGAGGCACCACTCTCCATACCCCAGGAGTAATACTACAGATAGAAATACTATGTATTTGAAAATACAAATAAAATAAAAATAAAATAAATACACACAAAAATGTAAAAATACAAATAAAAAAAAAAAACACATAGGCTAAGGAGAAAGAATTCAACCATAATGAATTGCGGTAAGAATAGAGAAAACCAGAGTTCATCTCCAGAGGAGTGTATAGAGGAAAAAACCCTCTTCTGCCTCAAAGAATAACATCAAATGGTCACTTGCTTAAAAAGAATTCATAAAAGAACTTTAAAAAGACTTTAAAAATCAAATGAGACAGATTGAGGAATAACTAAAAAAAGAAAAAGAAAAACTAGAAGATTATGAAAAGGAAGTCAACCAATTAGAAAAGGAGATCCAGAATCTTAAGGAAGAAAACAACTCCTTGAAAATCAGAATTGGGTAAGGGGAAGCCAGCAAATTTATAAGAGATCAAGAAATTATAAAACAAAATATAAATAATGAAAAAATAGAAGAGAATGTAAAACATCTCATAAGAAAAACAACTGATCTGGAGGACAGATCAAGAAGAGAATACATAAGAATAATTGGACTACCTGAAAGTTATGATCAAAAACAGAATCTTGATATAATAATGCAAGAAATGATTAAAGAGAACTATCCTGAAGCATTAGAAAAAAAAGGGGAAAGTAGAAATAGAAAAAAAAATCCACCAATCACCACCTGAAAGAGATCCTATGAGGAAAACTCATAGAAATATTATATTCAAATTCAAAAACCCCCAGCTCAAGGATAAAATATTAAAAGCAACAAGAAAAAAAATTTAAATATAGTAGTGCCACAATTAGAATCACACAAGACCTAGCAGTGGTGACAGCAGGTCTTGGAACACTATTTATCGAAGAGCAAAAGAACTGGGGTTCTGGCTAAAAATATCATACCCAGCAAAGCTAAGCATAGTCCTGAATGGAAAAAAGGACATTTAATGAACTGCCAGACTTTCAGGACTTTTGTTTAAAAAAAAACTGAACTTAATAGAAGATTTGACATACAAGAGGGAAGAGAAATATAAGGTACACACCAAAGATTAATTACAAGGAACTCCATAAGGACAGTTTACTTCTTATGTATCTAAAATGTAAAGCATATGTCTAAGATTGTTATTTGTAATTAGTAACTCTAGGTAGTTTGTAAGAAAGATTCAGGTAGACCCGAGTATGATATAACCTTAAGAAGTAAAACCATTGGGGATGGAGCCAAGATGGTGGAATAAAAGGAGTGACTTGCTTGAGCTCTCCCTCAAACTCCAAATACCTGTAAAAAATGGCTCTAAACAAATTCTAGAGCAGCAGAACCCACAAAAAGACAGAGTAAAACAAATTTCCAACCCAAGACAACCTGAAAGGTTGATTGGAAAGGTCTATCATGCCAGGCTGGGAGAAAATGCAGTTCAGCGTGAGTGTACAGACAAAACAGGCCTCAGCGAACCTTAAGTAGGCACTAAATCACTGGCAGCTATGATGGTTTTCAGACTTCTCAACTTACAAATGCCAAAGATGACTTAGAAGGTCATTAGGAAAAGTCTGTGACCACAATGATAGACATGCTTGGTCCCAGCCCCAGTCCTGGTACAGCCCCAGGGAGGTGGCTGTTTCCAGAGTTCAGTTCATAGACTGAAGAAAATCATTGAAAAAACAAGTCAACAGTTTGCTACAGGAGACCCAAAAAATACTGAAGAAAATAACATACTAAAAAAAATAGACTAACCCAAATGGCAAAAGAGGTCCAAAAAAATCAATGAGGAGAAGAATGCATTAAAAAGCAGAATTGGCCAAATGGAAAAGGAAGTCCAGAAGCTCACTGAATAAAATACTTCCTTAAAAATTAGAATGGAGCAAATGAAAGCTATTGACTTTATGAGAAATCAAGACATTGTAAAGCAAAACCAAAAGAATGAAAAAATAGAAGACAATGTGAAATGTCTCATTAGAAAAACAACTGACCTGGAAAATAGATCCAAGAGAGAGAATTTAAAAATAATTGGACTATCTGAAAACCATGATCAAAAAAAGAGCCTAGACATCATCTTTCAAGAAATGATCAAGGAAAACTGCCCTGATATTCTAGAACCAGAGGATAAAATAGAAATTGAAGGAATCTACCAATCACCTCCTGAAAGAGATCACCAAAGGAAAACTCTGAGGATATTATACCAAATTCCAGAGTTCCCAGGTCAAGGAGAAAATATTGCAAGCAACCAGAAAAAAAATCAAGTATTGTAGAAACACAATCAGGATAACACAAGATTTAGCAGCTTGTATATTAAGAGACCAGAAGGCTTGGAATATAATATTCTGGAGGTCAAAGGAGACAGGAGTACAACCAAGAATCACCGACCCATCAAAACTGAGTATAATCCTTCACAGGAAAAATGGAAATTCAATGAAATAGAGGACTTTCAAGTATTCTTGATGACAGGACCAGAGTTGAACAGAAAATTTGACTTTCAAATGTAAGACTCAAGAGAAGCATGAAAAGGTAAACATGAAAGAGAAATCCTAAGAGACTTATCAAGGTTGAACTATTTACATTACTGCATGGAAAGATGATATTTGTAACTCATGAAACCTTTGTCAGTATTAGGTCAGTTGGAGGGGAAAATTACATGTATATATATGTGTATCTATATATATATATGCATATGTGTGTGTACGTGTGTGTGTGGATAGACAGACAGACAGAGGGTACAGGGTGAGTTGAAAATGAAGGGGTGATATTTGAAGAATAAAATTAAGGGGTAAAAGAGGATTATACAGGAAGAAGGAGAAAGGGAGAGGTAAAATGGGGTCAATTATTTTACAAAAAACAGACAAGAAAAGGCTTTTATAGTGGGAGGGGAAGCAAAGGAAGGTGAGAGGAATGAGGAAATCTTATTCTCATTGGATTTGGCTTAAGGAAGGAATAACATACACACTCAAACGGGTATGGAAATCTGTCTTACCCTACAGGAAAATGGGGGGGGGGGATAAGAGAGCAGGGGGATTATACAGGGGAGGGCAGATTGGGGGAGGAGGTAATCAGAAGCAAACACTTCTGAGGAGGGACAAGGTCAAGAGAGAATAGAATAAATGGGGGCAAGATGGGATGAAGGGAAATATGTTAGTTTTTCACAATGTAACTACTATGGAAGTGTTTTGCATGACTACACATGTATAACCTGTATTGAGTTGCTTGCCATTTCAATGAGAGTGGGTAGGGAGAGAGGAAGGGAGAAAATTTGGAACCCAAAGTGTTAAAAACAAATGTTAAAAATTGTTTTCACATACAACTGGGAAATAAGATATGTAGGCAATGGGGTATAGAAATCTACCCTGCCCTACAGGAAAATAGAAGGGGAAGGAGATAAGAGAAGGGGTGGAGATAGAAGGGAGGGCAGATTAGGGGGAAGGGCATTCAGAATGCACGCTGTCCTGGGGTGTGGAGGGGACAAGATGGGGAAAAAATTTGGAACTCAAAATCTTGTGAAAGTTGATGTTGAAAACAAAAAATAAATAAATATTTTTTTTTTAAAAAAAGTGAAACCATTTAGGAACAGCTAAAAAGAGTAATTATTTTATATAAATGAGGTGTGAGAAGAAGAATCAACACAGTTCTGGAAACCTACTTTCTTAAGAAATGGGTTCAAGAGGGAACAATATCTAGAAGAGCATAAAAGTTTTCTAAATTCAGAAAGAAATAAAATGGTAAGGGGCTAGAGAGGGAGAAGAGGATAATGGAGGGATCTCTAGAGGGGAGGGTGAGGGAATAGGTTAAATGGGAGGTATAGAAAAGTGTTTAGATTTATGGGAATGGGAGGATAATGGAGGGATGATCCTGGCAGGGGGAAGGTTAAGTAATAGGAGGGCAAGATAGTGAGTAGAAGGAAAATAGAGGAGTTAGGAGGGATAGGAAATAAGAGATATGCACAAACATAAAAATAAAGATCAGAAGTAGAATTTGTTATAGAACATATATGTCCATATATATGTAAGCATGTATGTATACATGTATATGTATATATGTATATGTGTATCTATATATCTATATCTACACATAAATATATCTGCACTTAATTTTAGCCTTCTGGGGAAAGAAAGGGGAAAAAAGAACAAAGTAAAAAGCACATAGCAGAGAACAAAAAAAAAATCTAACAAGAAAGCAAAGAAAAGATGGACAGCTCTCAATGCAACACATAGTATTTATTATATAGGCTTTCTTGAAATGGAATTTTATTACTATATATTTTGAATCCTTTCTTACATTCTGCTGCATACATAGCATGCTTTTTTCTATTCTTATTTTGTATTTAAGTTTATATTATTTTTTTCTTTTCTTATTGTGTGTTTAACTTTTTCAGTAATTAAAAAAAATATATATCCCTGATGTCTTAGATCCAGAGGGTAAAAAAGGAATTGAAAGAATCCACTAATCACCTATTGAAAGAGATTCCAAAATGAAAACTCCCAGGAATATTATAGCCAAATTCCAGACCTTCCAGGTCAAAGAGAAAATATTTCAAGCAGCCAAAAAGAAACAATTCAAATATCATGCAGGCATAGTAAGGATCACACAAGATTTAGCAACTTTTACATTAAAGAAGCAGAAGGCTTGGATTATGATATTTCAGAGGGCAAAGGAGCTAGGAATACAACCTACCCAGTAAAACCGAGTGTAATCCTTCAGGGGGCAAAATGAAAGAGGGGACTTTTAAGCATTTCTGATGAAAAGAGCAAAGAGGAATAGAAAGTTTGATTTTTCAAATACAAGATTTAAGAGAAACATAAAAAGGTAAAAATGAAAAAGCAATCATAAGAAATTCAATAAAGTTAAACTGTTCACATTCCTACATTGGAACATGATACATATAATTCCTAAGGTCTTTATCACTATTAGTTAGAAGGAGTTTACATAGAGAGAGGGCTATCTATAGGAATATAAAAAAAAACTCTAAATCACTATTGATTAGAGAAATGCAAATTAAAACAATTCTCAGGTTCTTCTTCACACCTATCAGAAATCACAAATGCTGGAGGGGATGAGGAGAAAATAGGTATACTTATGAATTGTTGGTGGATTAGTGAACTGGTCCAACCATTCTATAGAACAATTTGGAACTATGCCCAAAGGGCTATAAAATTTCACTACCCCCCTTCTCCCAGTAATACCACTACTAGATCTATATCCCAAAGAAGTCAAAGAAAAAGGAAAAGGACCTACATGTACAAAAATATTTATAGCAGCTCTTTTATGTGGTAGCAAAGTATTGGAAATCAAGGGGATGCTCATCAATTGGGGAATGGCTGAATAAGTCGTCGCATATGATTGGGGTACTATTCTGCTATAATCAATAATGAGGGGGTTGGTTTCAGAAAAACCTTGGAAGATCTATATGAACTGATGCAAATTGAAGTGAGCAGAACCAAGAGATCATTGTACACAGTCACAGCAATATTATACTATGATCAACTGTGAATGACTTAGTTTTTCTCAGCAGCACAAGGATCCAGGACAATCCGAAAAGACTTATGATGAAAAATGCTATCCACATTCATAGAAAGAACACATGGCACCTGAATGAAGATCAAAGTATACATTTTTTTTTACTTTCTTTTTCTTTTTGGTCTGTGTTCTCTTTTGCAACATGGCTAATATGGATATATGTTTTGCATAACTACACTTGTGTAATCCATAGCAAAGTGCTTGCCTTCTCAAGGAGAGGGGAGGGAGGGAGAGAATTTGGAACTCAAAAATTATAAAACATGAATATTTAAAATTGTTTTTACAAGTAATTGAGAAAAAACATTCTAATTTTTTTTCAACTAGACCTATTAAAATAGCCTTTTAAGTAGTTTTTATTGGCTGATGTAATTTGCCCAACATATCACTGCCACATTAAGCTCCCAGATGCGCAGCTCTTGTCCTATCAATCCAATGCTCAAAAATGTTCACTGACTCCCCATTGCCTACCAAGTAAAAGTTCAAACTTCTTAACTTGCCATTTTGATCTCTCTACTCTTTGACATGAACCTATACTTTTAGCCTTAACTTTTACCATACTCCCTCACTATATTGTTTAGCCAACTTGGATTACTTACCTTTCCTCAAATACTCCTCATGCTCCTTACTCTCTGTATATAAGGAATATCTAAAACTGTTCCCATTTCAATTTTTTTTTGCCTAGGGTAACCCCTAGACAACATAGCATGTGTATCTATCACTGTTGTTATAAGGGGGCATTCTCTACTCAGAAAAACTTCAAAGGTTCCCCCCCCCCATTGCTAGGAAGTTCATAGATTTAGAACTGGAAGGGACCTCAGAGGTTGAGTCTATCACCCTCATTGGCCAGATGAGGAAACTGTGTCCCAAGTTAATATCCAAATGCCTTCACCTGATATTTAAGATCTTCCACAATCTGGTTCTAAAACTCCTTTCCAGACTTATCCTGCATTACCCCTATTCACATACTCTACGCTCTAGCCAAACTGTCACTAGTTATTAGTATCACCTTTCATTCTGCTGCCTCTGTGTATTGGCATAGATCGCCCCCTGTGCCTAGAATCCACTCTAGCTTCATCTCTGCTAGTGGAAATCTTTTCCTTACTTCAAGGCCCAGCTCAGATACCAGATTATTTATGAAGCTTTCCCTGATTTCCCCAAGGGGAAAATGATTTCTCCTTCATATCTTCTACAACTGACCTCTTCACTGACCTTGTCACTTTTTGCCTTGTCTCATTCTTGCTTGCATGTTTCTTTTTCCCCTTTTAGCTATTACTCTCTGACTCTAACCTTATCCTGTTTTCCCTCACTACATGATTGCATAGTTCATCTTTTCCTAGTGCCTAATACAAAGATTTACTCTTAGTAAGTGCTTAAAAATATTTGCTGAATTGATTTAAATCAAAGAGAAATTTCCAAGGCTAACTGGTGAGATATAGTTACATTTCCCATATTTGGAAGTAAATGTCATCCATTTGACCTGAATTTGAAATAATGGAGAGAAGTTACTTTTTTAGTTAAGTAAATTAAACATTCATCTAACATTTTAAATGAATAAAATGTTGTATAAATAAGTCTGTTCCTGTCAACAAGAAGATTAAAAAGTCTTTATAGAGGAGGGAGTAGTGGAGTCAAGTATTTGTCTTGAGGGACAGAGAGGTAAAATGGAATGATAGAGAGTAAGCCTCAAAGCCAAGAACCTTTGGGTTCAAGACCTGACTCTTAGACATCGTATCTGTGTAACTGTGGGAAAGTAACCTACCCTCTCAGTGACTCTTAGAATCTACCCTTCAAGACTTTAAATTTCAAGGAAAGTATCAACCTGCATTGATAGAGTATAGGGAACTCATCTGGGAGTTCCCTACTTTAATGAAGTCACAAGTCCAGTCGCTACCTCTTAAAGGATGACTCGGATTTCAGTTGCTAAAGATTGGGGAAGAGTTGCCCCTAGCATTGGGGTGGTGAGCAAACAGCACACTTTGGATCAACGTATTCCATTTTGACTGCCATAATTTTGAAAGGATATTGATAACTTGGGGAGCTTCTAGAGGAGAAGGACTAGAATGTTGAGGCATTTGGAATCGTGCTTTCAAGAATTCATTAAAGAATTTGGTTTATAACACAGAAGAAGAGTTTATTTTCCTTGGGGGTAGGGGAAGGAAGCTGATGATGGTGGTGGTGATGGTGGTAATGGTATAACTATGATAATTGTCCTCAAATATCTGAAGAGCTTTCACGGGGAAGAGGGATTATCAGATCTGTTAGCTTAGTCCTTGAGGGTAGAACTAGATATAGATCATCAACAACAGCAACAACAACACACATTTATTAAGCATGTACTATGTGTCAGGCACTAAAGTAAACACTAAGGATACAAAGAAGGGCAAAAACATGATGCTTGTCCTCAAGCTCACGTTTTAGTGGGGGATAGAAAATGTAGGCAACATACAAATATCAATGATAAAGAAAATAAGGACATTGGAGGGTTACAACTAAAGGGTGCCATAACACCTGAAAGACAAGGTTGTTAACCAATAGGGGATCATGGAAGGCTTTGTTGGGGAACTTTCAAGAATCTAGCTTCGGATGAGGTCTATGGAGAGGACAAATACAACTTGATTGAGAGACTTTAAGGAGAGCACAGAGCTCTCCTTGACATACCAATACATTGATATACCAATGTCAAGTAAGCTCCATTCTCCTTCATTTTTTTTTCATCTTTTTGTTTCTAATGAAATTGCTAAAATGTTTTTCTGTTTGGTTTTGGCACACTTGCTGGCTTGAAGAAAACAGGCAAATACATACACCTTTCCTCTGAAACTACCTCATAGTTCTTGGTCCTTTCAAAATCTAATAACCTTATTTCATGCTTCTGCCTTCATTACTGACATTTCCTTAACAGGGTCATTTGCAAAATGTCTGAGTGACTAGTAACTGTTATAACAGAGTCAAAAGAAACATTGTGACTTTGGGTTTCATTTTTCATAAAGCATCTTGAATGATTTACATGCAACTGGCTCTCATGTGGCATACACAGATTACCTGATCTGGGATCTCACCCACTCTGTCTACAAGGGAGATTGAAGAGGGCTAGGGAGCTAGAATTATATTCTACCATACCTTAAATATTAGTAGTCAACTATTATTCTAAGTCCCAAAATAATGTAATCTCCCCTGATTGCTCTCAAGGAGAAGGTAATATTTAGTTTACTATTGCCCTTATTAGCTCTTTCCCGCCAAATACCAGTTGCAAAACAATCATCAAACTGCTAATGAACCTTAAAAAAATAAAAGTAACTAATAAAGAGAAATTGAGCAAATTATGCAGAATAAGGTAGAAAATAGAATATACCAGAATGAGTAAATTTTTTCCATTTGGAACAAGGTAATAGTTTAGCTCAACTAAGGAGAAATCTCACCAACTCCAAGGGTCTGTTCTAGGGTGGTAAGTGCTGGAAGTCAGGAACATTGTCTTCATGTCCACCCTTTCAAAGTTGGTGTTTGCCTTTCATGAACCACTTCTCTTGAAGTTCTCCCATTATCTGAAGTCCCATCACCCTCATGTGTGCAATATGCAGCATCTTAAGCTCGGAGGTCTCACAACCAACCAAAATTCACATTCCCTTACACATACAAAGTTGAACATGCTCAGAAGTCTGTCTTTCAGGGCACTGACCATTCTAAGTGGTTAGGGTGTTACCTTTAGAATTGTCAATTAAGGAAACTATCTACTAATGCATATCACCACTTTTTTATACAATTTATAATCTTAGAGAGTTTCCTAGAGCATTGAGAGGTTACATAAGTTTCCCAGGGTCACATAGCCAATGTGAGCCAGAGGCAGGACTTTAATACAGTTCCTCCTAGTTTCAAGACTGCTCTCCCACTACATCATACTCTATCTTTTATTATTTCACTAATAGCATTTTTAATTGCCATACAAATATAGCTTCCTATTTGAGTATCTTAAAATTAATTTTTAATTCAGTATTTTATAGATAAATTTTTGAGAATTAAAATGCATGGAAACACCAACATTCAAACCTTAATTAACCAGAATTTCCCCGTATGTTGTATTTTTAAGGGAAAGAGGCAAATGAGAGAAATAAGAGAGATGGGAATAGAAGGAGAGAAGAGGGGAGAGGGGGAGGGAAGAGGGGAGAGGGGGTTTTCAAATCCTTTATGGAAATATTTTTAAAAAAAACCTTACAGCATAGATCCTGGGCAGGGATAAAATTAGAAGGGGGTAGTCAAAGTCCTGACTAGTGGTGTCAAATTTAAAGGCCCCCAAATTTAGAGGGTCCTGACAGTACTTGAAGTCCTCTAGCATTAGTAAAAATAGCAATGCTTAGCCCTTAGTTAGAAAAAACGAATTACTTAGAACAAGATGCTACTACGTAATGGACTGGTGCAAGTTTGTCCCCCTGATTTGCCTTCTTGCACTCAAGTAATGTCACTTGTGGTTTATGGTGTTTCGACTAGGTACAAAATTTCCTGGTTTATACAGTCCTGTTCTTTTTATCTCATCTACAATTCTTTATAATGCATTTAATTCAAATGTATCACTGTGTGCCTACTATTTTGAGAGCATTGTCCTAGGTACTAGGAGGAAAATAGGTTTGAATAAGACATTTTTCTTGCCTTTATCAATTCTAATTGTTACATATCCACCATTTCAAGTTTCTCTGATCCTTCCAGTTGGTAGTGACCTTCTCAGACTCCACATTGTCCTTTGTTTATACCACTCTACTGCATTCATCTGTTTCAAGTCTTCAGTCAAGTACTTGGCCCATACTTTGGGAGAATCAGGCCATGGCATCTTGCAATGGGCCTGAACTCAGGTCCATTGGCCAAAGTCCTATTATGTGAAAGATGTTTGGAGTACTCAATGGGCAGTGCTAGGACATTACTGAAACAATTGATGGAACCCTGTTTTTCCACAAACCAAGACTCGCCTCACTAGCTTTTTTTCATTAGTCATGCTGTCTCAGCTCCTAGTTGTTCACGTGGTACAATGTCACACTGAATAGAAAATAGCTTCATAAAGTAGTATGGGGACGCAAGTTTGGCGAAGCCTCACAATTAGTAGCTAATGATTAAATCCATTTGGTCCTCATTGTACAGTAATAACATTATTTATATGGGATTCTTAGGGGTCAGTTAATGTGGCTTCATTGTACAGTTCAAGTGGAATTTCTCATCCATTATCACTAAATAATCTCCATTTCTTGTAAATCCCTTAGCAAAGATTTCTTATAAAAGAAGTTAAAAGGAATAAATCCTCTGAGATATTACAGGATTCTTGCTGTGTGACTCCCACGGACTTGGATGAGAACTGCTTAGTTTAAACCTTCAGCTTTGCTCTGACTGCTCATCCCACAGTGACTTTAATGCAGGATGGGAAAGACAGCTATAAATATTTGTAATGGAGCTAGCATTTGTATTGGTTTGCAATATTTTCATGATGGTGGAGCAGAGGGTAGCTAAACTCTAATATTTATTTTCAGCCTTGTTTTCTGAACTCCTACTTGTCCCTTGGGTGTGGGGAATTAGGATTCACTTCAGAAAACAGTAGAGTGCAGACAGGGGTGAGAAGCACATATTTCTTCTTTCAACCTCTTTCAAAACCATCCTTTTCTTCTGAAAAAAAATTACTTTTTTTTGCCCAGATAAACCCTGGAGATATAGAAAGGTGTCACCAAGGGCACATATAAACCCTGCCAGTTCTGAGATACTGACATCCAACTGCCAACTATTTCAGCTTCTCCAGGTAGGCAGAGCTGCAGCTGCCCAATGGAGTGGCTTTCAGGATTGCATAGTTCCCATGTACAATTAGACATGCAGGAAATGGCAACCATCTATGCTTTAGTTACTTAAAATTTGATTTCACATGTAATTTCTCCAGCAAAGGGAAAAAATGTAGAACATATGTTACATTCCTGGACTTCATTTTTTTTTTTAATAAATGAGGGGGTAATGAAGGATTATGCCTGTTCCCTTCTAGCTCTGTGATCTGTGCTTTTTTAATAATTTATACAGATCACTTTCCTCCACCTCTCATCTCCAAACCCCAAGCTAGTGTTTAACAGAGATATTAAAGAACTTAAATATGCTTTTTAATCATACATTTGAACAAATATTTCAATTACTGACTTTGTGATCTCATCATCAGTATGTGTAACCCCCACATTATGGCAGATTTCAACCCCTCTAACCCCTCTCCACCTTCTACTTCCATAAGATACTATATCTTTCTGGGTTTTTTTTCTTTACATAAACCTTCCACAGTAGTCCTACACAATGTGCTACAAGCTTCTCTTTGGGGGTACACAAACATACACATGCATTTACATATATATATATATATATATATATACACATACACATATGTATGTACATATATACACATATATACATACACACATATATGTATGCATAATGAGTACATCCATAAGACTTTTATAATATATTAGCATTTTATCTTGGGAATAAAGTTAATAGCCTGAGTGTTGCACTGGTACTCACAAAATGAAAAAAGGCCTAGAAAAGTGAATGTCCACATTGATGGAGGGAAAACCCTTGTCAGTAAACTCTACAAAAGTACTGAAGATGACAATATCCCATTAAATAGAATGACACTGAAAATTTGTCAGATAGCATGGGTTTCTTCTATGAAACTTTATTACTGCCAAATATTTCCACTAGATTCTTCTTTTGATACCTCATTATGACATGGGAGTTACCGTGATATCATCAAGGCTATGCCAGTGATACACAAGCTCTGATTGATCCAATAAATCTGGAAAAACTTTGAGTATAGGCTTAGCGCCATCTGTGTACCAGCCTAGCTAAGCTCAAGGGTCTCATCAGGTGAGTGTTGGCCATAAGGTATCAAATTTTCCTAGCCACAGATTCTCACAAAAATGTCTCCCAAGCACGAAGGGTTGTAATAGAATCAGAGGAGGGAAGGCCCACATACCAGCTAATGAAATCATGCATTTTTGCAAATAATGATGGGTGTGGTCAGGTAAATCATGTGTTATAATTTTGCAAGACTGTGAGAGAAGTAGTCTGTCAGTCAACTAACATCTATTAAACACTTACTACTTACCAGACATTGCTAAGCACTGGGGATAAAAAGAAAGGCAAACTTTCTTTAATAATAGTCTATGTATTAAAATCAAATAAGGTATTATTTGGTAAGAATAATTTAGACAGGAAGAGATATGTCCACCTAAAGTGTCTGCCAAAATGAGTAATATGGAAATGTTTTAAGTGATTGCACATGTATATATCTGTTTAGCATCTTAGGGAGTGAGAAGGGGAAGGAGGGAAGGAGAAAAGCTCAAATTCAAAACTTTAAAAAAAAGTTTTAAAAATTGTTTTAGCATATAATTGGCAGAAAAATAAAATATATTAAATAAAATCATTATCAAGTAAAAAAAAGCATCTGCCAATATCAAAGCTGTTCCTACTAATTATACAAACTAGAAAAGGTTCTCGTATTCCCTAAAGGTTCTTGTTTGTAGGTAGGATTTTGATTGCCTTGAACCCTCATACACAGCAAAGCCTCCTTTGCGAATTCCATTGCAACACCAAAGGGACTGGTCTACAGTTTTGACCCAGTAGAGTTAATAATGAAAGAAGTCTCTCTCCTCTCAGTTGAGAGGTGGAGGATTGTAGACTTAGAATGTGTTATATGATACCAGAAGCAGTCACCATATTGGTTAGCTTTACTTAAGCATTTTTCTTTATTATAATTTTTATGCTTGAGGGAGAATTGCTATGGTGCAAAAATAAAATATAAAGTAAAATGAAGAGCTTGGTCAAACCACTCACCCATGAAAAGTAAAAGAGGTGAAAGATGCTTATTTCCTGGACTATGACATGAAACTCAATGAATTTGCATATATCCATCTGCATGGTACACACATATATAAGAAGCAATGTGATGTTTTTTTTTAGATAGAGACAATTTTGGAATTAGGAAGGATTCAAACGCTACCTCTAACATATATATTGGCTGTGTGATCTTGGATAAGTCACTTAAACTTTTGATGCCTTTGGTGTCTTTCCCTCCTTTCAGATGCTTTGTGGGTGAATCCATGGACTGTCTAACAATTGTTTTGCCTCCATAATTAATTCATATTTTACACACTTGACTTAGGTAGACACTGTTCTGCCCCTTCTGTGAGCACATTCTGAGCCATAATGTCAAAAGTCCAAGTGCTATAGTTCCAATGTTCTTGACTGTGAAAAAAAAGTTTGTAATAAAAATCTTGGCAGATCTTTTCCATCTCCTCTCAGTTTTATCCTTAAATGCCCTCAGGACTATTTTGCTTAGTTGGGTCTCTTGCCAAGCTTTCTTTAGACTGGCTTCTCCCTTTACTACTTTTTGCTGCATAATGAGGAGATACTGCTCATCATCTTCCACCATCATTTTCCAGGAGATTTTTACAACTGAGTTTGTACTCTAAACCTGTATTTGCTTGGGCTGCTAATATCTCTTCACTTGGCAAATGAAGTGTTTTTAGATTCTTTTGCTCTCAATGTGGCAAAAGATTTAATTAATTTTTGTATGAAATTATTCTAATTGGTATCAATATCCTTTCTTCTTCTCCCATATTCCATTTTTAAATATTGGTAACGTTTAAATAATCAGATTGAAGTTGTAATTGCATGTTATATATGAGAAGAAAAATTTTAAATGGAGAAATATAAAATGTTAAAAAATATTAAAAAATGTTCAATTTCCCAAGTAGAAAAATGCAAATTAAGATAACCTTTAGATACTTCCCTCCCACCAGCATGACAAAAATAGCAAAAATATTTTTAATTGACCAAATTCATTTTGGCATGGTTTCAGGGGAACAGGCATGCTAATTCATTGTTGGCAGGACAGTAGACTAATGTAACATTTTGGGAAACAGTATTTCAATATTCAAAAAAATCTCAGAACTGATCATGCCTTTTGGCCCAGCAACTCTATTGTTGGAACATTATCCTAAAGGTTTCAGAAAGGGGAAAAGGTGCTACATACATACATTTATATAGATATAAAATTACATATTATACACATTACAGAATTACATACAATATTTTAAATATTTAATATATTATATACATTATATGCATATATAATATACACATATGCATGTGTGTATTCACAACTATTCAAAAGTATTCCCTTGCTCTATCTGTAATGGCAGAAGAATAAAGGTAAATTAAATATCTAAATATGGAAGAGTAGATAAGTAAATTTTGCTATGTTATTATAGTGAAATAGTTGGAACACTGTAAAAATTCTGATATGAATGCAAGGAAGTATGGAAAGGTCTGTTTAAACTGATGCAAGGCAGGGGCAGGTTAGCATATCCAGACCTATATACACATTGCGAAGAGTGGACCCGAGTTCAGTTTCCAGTTCTACCACTAATTACCTGTGTGATCCTGGTAGAAATCATTTGACTTCTACCTCAGTTTTCTCAACCACAAAATGAGGGGTTGAGCTAGATCAATTTGAAAGTCCCTTCTAACTCTCCATCTAGATCTCATGACACTGACTACAAGGAGATTTTTGTCAAAGATGGCAAAGTTTCAGACGGTCTTGGAAAGAGACCCAGAACAAATGCATTTCTTGCCTATTTGTTCTGTCAATTTGTCTGGTTCTACTTTATTAAATGTTAAGGGTTTATGTAAGATTGTATTCCTTTATTTTGTAAATTCATTTGATTATTGCTCTTTGTTAATGGTTATTGAGTTAATATTTTTTTTTCAAATCAGCAAAGTTCTGCTGAGGTTCTCTCAATAATATTAAAGTGGAGGAGGAGGAGAGAGGGTCAGAAGAGGATGAGGATGGAGGAAGAGAGAAAAGAAAGAAGTAAGAAAGAGGAGTGAAAGAGAAATGACGAAGAAAGAAGACAGATAGGAAGGAAGAAGAAAAAGATAGGAAAGAAGATTATTTAGCTGGAACAGTGGCAGGAGGGAGATGGAGGAGACAAGGTGCTATTAAAGATTTACTCCCAGCTACTGCTATTTTAGCATGAGGTTGTTGGCCCAGATCTACCTCCAATTTCACAGAAAAGGTTGAGGGACAGAGAACCCTCCTGCAGCATGTGGTTCAGCCTCTACCAGGACCTCAACAGACTGATTTCCAATAAGCAGGGCCTCCCTTACTTATCCACCAGGATGACTCTGATCACCAGAGAGCATGGTTTCCCCTTTCCCCTCTCCAAGCAATTTCAGCAATCCATATTCTAGCCCTATAGGTGGGGTTTCCATACCTCTCTCTCCCACCACCTCCACCAGCCATAAAGGAAGGTTCACTGCCAGCACACATTCTCATTCTCATCCTCACCTCACACCAATTTAACAGTTCCAGCATCCAACCAATGAAAGAGATATAGCACTAGCCCCTCACTGCAACAAATCCTGACCCTGGCTACCATGATACAGAGAGCAATGGCATCCAGGCAAGCCTCAGCAATTCGCCACTCCCCATCTCACCCCACAAATTAAAGGACTGAAGCCACAAGTTCAACCTCAGGATTACTGAGCCATGACACTCAAACCAATCTCACACCCCATATGTAGGCCATTGTACCTACTCCTGATTTCACTCCCAGGACCTCAGTCTAGAGGCTATAGCTTTTATCCTTTACCCACAGTTTTATAAGCATTTCCAAGATCCTTCTAAGTATAGCCATCACATGGTAGCTTCCATCAGGTCTGCTAACATCACTATTCCTAAAGGGGAATGAAAGTGGACTAGGACAAAAGTTAACAATGAGGAATTGACCAGAGACTACTAACACAAGCAGCAATAATGGCTTCCTACATAACTTCTTGACAGGAAAGGGGGCAGAACACCAAAAAAGGAGATAAACTGGAAGTGAAACTCTAAGGAAATTCATGCAAAGACCTGGAGACAGAGGTCTACAGTAATGCTTTGAACACACTGGAAAAATAAATAAGAAATATAAAATGTATCCAACAAATAATGAGGATTAAAATAAAACAACTCAAACACAATAAATTCAACAACATCAAATATCCAAGGGACAAAATTTAGTTTGAAATGCATACTGAAAACAATGTTAAAAGAGGTGCAATAAATAAATATCAACAAATAAGTAAATCAAATAATGAAAGAATTGGAAGAATTAAAAGAATATTCTAATTGAACACCAAAAAAGGCAAAGAAATAAAATTAACAAATATTGAAAAGACAACATCAGCAGAAGCAACACTGTACATTATAATGTATATTGTATAGTGTATATATGTGTGTGTGTGTGTGTGTATATATATATACATACATACACACACACTGTACCTGTATATTAAATATAGTCCCAAAAAGATGAATAGATAAAGAAAATAAAATCAAAGGAAGTTTTCCAAAATACAAAAGAATTTAGAAACTAATAAGTGTGTATGCAGGAGGAAAATACATGTGAAAGCTATAGCAGGAAGTTCAAATCTTGGATTAATCAGAATTTTAGAGATTATTTAAAAAAAACTAGACATCTTATTTAATAAACTAATTAGAGAAAACTTCCTGACATCAACAAAAATAGGCAACTGAAAATGGAAAAATAAATTTCACTGGAAACCAAAATGGAGAAAATGCATATTCATCTTACTAAAATTTAAAATTATATAAATACTAAACAAAAAAGATTCTACAAAGCACATAGAAAAAAGATACTATCTATTAAAAATGCTGATTAAAATGTCATTTGACTTTCCAACAACAGGTGAAAGACTGTAAAGCTGAAGAAAAGCACATCTTAAAATGTGTGGTAGATCTCAAACCATATCTTATGAAAACAAACAAATGTTTTATGGAAAATATGTCTGTGTATGTTTATCCTCCTTCCCAAATCAAGAAGTGAAAGAATTTCTTAAAAACCTGCAAATAATGGGGGATGAAGAAGATTCCAGATTGACTAAAGGACAGTTCTTAAAAATGATAATACATTAAACCTGTTACTACTTATTGCTAAGATCATAAAATATGTAAACTTCAGTAAGTACAGTGGAAATAATCAAATTATGACATGAGATTGGCAAAAATAGAAATTAGTTAAATAAGCAATTCAATTCAACATTTATTAAGCACTTATTTTGTGCAAAGCACTTATTAAATGTGTTTCAAATTAATAATAATAAACAAAAAAGTAAGTGTAGTAAAACTCAGTACTAATTTATTCTCCCAGCCTATATCTATTAGAGATGTAAATGTGTCTAGCATAAAATGGCTGGCCTGGGTGTGACATGGATACATAAATATCTTATCTTAGATCTGTAAAGCCTCATTCCACATCTCCAAAGTGAGACATATTTACACCTTTGTGGAAAGTAGGAGGAAGAAAATGCCACTCTACTGCCAGCAACTTTTTGGAAGAGGGGCAAGCAGGATGGAGCCCAGCTGGTGCTGGATGACTGTTTCTCCAATTTTCTATCTCCAAAAGGAGTATTGAACTAGTATTCTATCTACCTACTTCACCTCAAATATTTGTGGTCTAGGGGTATGATACTCCTTTTCTTAGGAGTTTAGGATAAAATGGCACTTTCCCTGATCACTCTTTTTTTAAAATGTATTTATTTTATTCTGAACTTAAGAAATCAAACAAGCATTTCCACAACATAGAATAGAAAAAAAAAGATGCACATGAAACTGCAAATCTTTTATGTGCAACTGGCTGTTCCTTTTAAATATCATAAAGTTATCATGTAATTTTCTTTTCCTTTTTTTTCTTCCTTCCCCCCATACCCCAGATATGGCTACCATTAGACACAAATATGCATATATATGTATAAAACTATTCTATACATACTTCTATTTATTAGTTCTTTCTCTGGATGCAGATAGCATTTTCCTTCATATGTCCTTTGTAGTTACTTTGGGTCTTTAAAATCGTCAAAATGACTTGGTCATTCCAAGTTGTTCTTAAAACAATATTGCTATTACTATATTCAACATTCTCTTGGTTCTGTTCATTTCTCTCTGCTTTATTTTGTGCAAGTCTATCCATGTTTTTCTAAGATCATCAAGCTCATCATTTCTTATAGCACAGTAGTATTCCATCACACTCACATACCACAATTTGCTTAGCCATTCCCCAATTGACTGCCACCCCTGCACTTTCCAGTTCTTTGCCACCACAAAGAATATAAATATTTTAGAACATACAGCTTCCCTTTTTCCCTTAACAGGCGTAGTAGTGATATTTCTGGGTCAAAGGGTATAGCATAATTCCAGATTGCTCTCCAAAATGGTTGGATTAGCTCACAATTCCACTAACAGTGAATTAGCATCCCAATTTTTCCACATCCTCTCTAACATTTGTCTTTTTCACCTTCAATCATTTTAACCAGATAGGTGTAAAATGATATCTCAAGGTTGTTTTAATTTGCATTTCTATAATCATTAATTATTTAGAGCATTTTTCATATGACTATAAATTGTTTTGATTTCTTCATCTGAAAACTGCCTTTTCATATCCTCTGACCACTTATCAATTGGGAAATGACTCATTTTCTTATATATTTGATAAAGTTCTTCATAAATTTGATACATGATACTTTTATCTGAGAAACTACCTATACATTTTCACCCAGTTTTCTGCTTTCCTCTTGGCTGCATTTGTTTTATTTGTATGAACCTTTTTAATTTAATGTAATCAAAATTATCTATTTTATACCACACACTGCTCTCTTTCTCTTGTTTATTCATAAATTGCCTATCTACAAGTCTGCTAGGTAATATGTTACATATTCTTTAAATTTTCTTATAATAGCTTTCTTTATATCTAGGTCATCATTTTGATCTTGTCTTGATAAATGGTATAAGATATTGGTCTGTGCCCAATTTCTGCCATTCTGTTTTCCAGTCTTCCCAACAATTTTTACCAAATAATGAATTCTTAAGCTTAAGAATTTACACTTGTCAAATACAATATTATTATATTTGTTTGCTACTATGAACTATATATCTACTCTGTTCCACTGGTCCACCTTTCTATTTTTTAGCCAGTGCCAGATAGTTTTGATAATTATTGCCTTATAATATTGTTTAAGATCTGGTACCACTAAATCTCCTTCCTTTATATTTTTTTTTCATTAGTCACTTTGATATTCTTGATTTTTTGTTCTTCCAAATGAATTTTGTTATTGTTTTTTTTTCTAATTCAGTAAAATAAATTTTAGGTATCAAATCACTCTCTTAAGCAAGGATAACACTTAGTTTGCTCTCACCAGCTATAGCTCCTTCCCACAAAATGCTGGTTACATAAAAGATAATTATCAAAGTAAATAGTAAATCAAGATTTAAGAATTTATACAGGGTACAGTAAAAGAAATATATACAAGATTAAATGAGCTATTCAGAAGCAAGATGAGATCTTATCTCAACTAAGGAAAGAAAACAATCTCATTGGGGGACGCCCACTCTTGGCAATCTCTAGGATTGCAGGCACTGAGAATCAATGCTCATATTGGGAGCTAAATTATTCACATATCTGTGACTCCAAAGAGATCTTTGGTCCACTCACAAATTTACACTTCCTTCTTACACCTCTCTTTGACTCCTTTTCTGCCTGCCCCAGTGAGCTCTTTAAATCTCAAGAAATGTCTTCTTTATATACATAGAGAGGTGGTACATCACATCTAAGGTCAGTGGTTCCTCAGCAAATAGTCATGTTTCCCTCCTTGTACATAGCATTCAGAGTCACAAAGTTACCTTTCCTTCTTATTTTTAAATTAAATTGTAATTTTAAATTATCACTTATTTTTCTCCTTTACAAATATGCACAGTCACACAAAACAAATTGCCCATGTTGACCACAGGTAAAAATATTTATCTCATTCTAAATATTTAGTACAGGAAAGTGTTCTAGGAAATTGAGTTGAACTTGGAACAGGAGTTAGGTTACATTACTCCCCTGGACCAAAATTCCTTATAGTCCCTAGCAAAAATATTTTGGGGTAAAGCTTGAAACCAATAACTACATAGCATAAACATAATTATAAGCTCTTTAAAACAAAGGTGATTTTCCTGGACTCCTAGTAACCAACTATGATACCGATGAAAACAAAGAATTAATGTACATTAACTACTTGTTACTAGACATGACACAAACAAAGCCTCTCCTAACAAGATATCTTAGTGGCAACATGCTTAAGTTATGTGCATGGCATAGTCCATAACAGCTCAAGAAAACATGCATGTTCATAGTACACAGCAATTAATCATAAGCAACAAAGTAAAATGCAGCTAACTAATCAAAGTTATCTATCTTTAATAAAATAATAATATCAATAGGCCTACATAAAAATACAGCATAACTCTAAACCCTCTGTCAGGTCAGGAGCACTGTGTCTAATCACCGATCCTTTGGAATCATGGCTTAGAATTGTTAAGTCTTTCAAAGTTGATTTTCTTTACAATGTAATCATTTATAGCTTTGTTTTTCATCATTCCTTGCATTGCAGTATTATTACATTATGTTCACACACTGTAATTTGTTCAGCCATTCCCCAATTGATGGTTACTCCCTTCCCAAAGAATTGGAAAGTCTGAGTTTCCAATTTTTTGACACTATAAAATTTTAGTAATGTATGAACTTTTCCTCTTTCTTTGCTCTCTTTTGGGAAATCTTAAGATTAAAAAAAAGGCCACATAAGCATTAGGGACTCCTTGGATATAGTTCCAAATTGGTTTCTAGAACAATTATAAATACACAATTTAATAACAATTATAATAATACATAATACATAATATATACATATTATACATACACATAATAATATAATAATGCATAATACAATAATACATAAATACAATAAATATACAATATAATAACAATTATAAATTTATAAATGATCATGTTCCTTTTTTGTCACTTTTCCCATGAATGGGTATTGAATGGAACTTCAAATTTTTAATTTTTATTTCTTTTATTATTGATTTGGAACAGTTTGACATATGGCTATTGATAGCTTGGATTGCTTATTTTGAAAACTGCCTATTCATATTCTTTGACTATTGTCTATTGAAGAATGACTTGTATTATATGTTTGAATCAGTTCTTTTTCTGTATCTTGGATATAAAACCTTTGTCAGAGAAACTTATTATGAAAGACGTTTTCTCCCAGCTAATGGCTTTCATTCTCTTTTTAACTGCATTGATTTGTTTGTGAAAATACTTTTTGATTTTATGTAATCAAAATTATCCTTTTTATCTTCTATGATCTTCTCTATCCCTATTTGGTCATGAACTTTTCCCCTATCCAAAGTTCTTATAAATATTTCCTTCCTTACTCCTCTATTTTGCTTATGATGTGGCCTTTTACATGTAGATTATAGGTCCATTTGAAACTTATCTTGGTGGGAAATGTTGGTCTAAAACAATTTTTTTGCCGTATCACTTTCTATTTTTCCTCATAGTTCTTATCAATTAGTGAGTTCTTGCCCCAGAGGTTGTTGCATTTGGGTCAGTGTGACTTTTAAAGTCCTTCATAATCTGGTTCCTAACTTTGCAGACATTATTCACACTTTTTTTTCATCTACTCTACCATTCAGGCCAATGAATTGCATTCCATCTATTATATCCTTAAATTTCACAGGCTGAGCTCTCTCCCAGGTCCCACTCATGGAATACATTCCTTCCTCTTTTCCAACTCCTAAGTTCTTGTTGTTGTTGTTGTTGTTTTTAAGGTTTAACTCAGGTGCCAGTTCCCATGGAAATCCTTTCCTAATCCCCCTAGTTGGTAGTGCTTTCTAAATCTGAAGTTATTGACTATTTACTTATCTGTTACACATGTTGTATCCTAACCCTATCCTACACCAGCCCTATGGTAAAATCTAAGTTCCTAGAGGGCAAGGTTAAACTTTTATTTTGTTTTTCTATTCTTAGTACCTAGCACAATGCCTTATACATATGCACTGAATAAATTGTGGATAAGCTTAACTTAATTTCAGTTTACTGATTCTCTTATTTATCTGACCATTTCCTCAACAAATCCAATTCAACATCCATCTGGTCAGCACTTTTTATGTTCATGGTACTGCCTTGGTTTCATTAGTGTCTCCTTTTTCCTCTTCTGATCCCTAAATGTGAGTTCTTTATCTGGTCTATGGTAGGCTCATCTGCTCCTCTAGTTTCAACTATCACTTTCCAGAAAAATAGGAGATGGTATGGAGTAATGAACTTGGGATTTCAGGAACACCTGACTTCCAATCCCAATTTAACTAAATATATATGTGTCACAATAAATATGTGACCCTGAGCAAGTCATTTCAATCAATTAACAAGCATAAAGTGTTTATGTGCCAGGCACCTCCCCAAACCTCAATTTACTTTTGTGTAAAAATGAAATAATTATTTGCACTTCCTCACAGATTTATTTTAAGGAAGATAATTTGTAAATACTTAAATTTTATATAAACGTGAGTTATAGTGAAGACGGAAGCTCCAATTTTTTTCTAGCTCTGACCTAAATTTCAGTTCCCTATTTCCTCCAAGACATTTCTTACATGTTTCACTATCACCCCAAACTCAACATGTATGAGAGTAAGCTCATCTTACTGCACAGATTCCACACAGCTTTGAGTTCTACACAGTGGAGTGCAATGAATTCTGAGTATGAAGCCCTGGGGTCAGAGGTTGACTCTGCTATGTAGTATTTTGGTAACCTTCCTGGGCTTCAGTTTCCTCATTTGTACAGTGGTGAGAAGGGCAGAAATAGGAAAGAGAATATAAAATAGAAATAGACCTGTGATTTTTCTGGTATAGGCAATTCCACGGTGAGGAAATTCTACCAATGAGGTCCAGTAGGTTCTCTGTTACTCTATAACTGTTGCCACCCAAGAACAGAGAAGTGAGTTGCTCAGATTCACATAGCCAATATGTACCCGAGGTATGACATTAACCCAGGTCTTCTTGTCCTCAAGGCCGTCTATCTATTACCTGTTGCTTCTGTACAATAACATAATTGATTTATCTATGCCTCAGTTTTTAGGCACAAGTTATTGTCAGAATTTAGTGTTTACTTGTTTCTTTTAGCACTAGAAATACTGGGAAATAGGGGAAGGGGTATTTAGAATGCATGCCATCTTGAGATGGGGGAAGGGCAAGATGGGGTGAAAATTTGGAACTCAAAATCTTGTAGAAGTAAATGTTGAAAACAAAAAAAAATAAAAATCACCATAAATAAATAAATAAATAAATAAATGCAAAAAAATAAAATAAATAAAAAATGAGAAAAATTTTAAAAAAAATAGAACTAGAAATACTGTGGATATAGCACCAGCTCTGAAGTCAGGAGGACCTGAGTTCAAATCCAGCCTCAGACATATAACACCTACTGTGTGATCTTGAGCAAGTCACTTAACCCTAATTGCCTCACCAAAAAAAAAAAAAGAAAAAGAAAAAAGAACTAGAAATAATACTATAAATATTTTAATTGCATTTTTTATTTTTGATAATATCATTGAGATATATTTCCAATAAAGTAATTTTATGTCAAAAAGTATGATTTGGGGGACAAGGGGGGGTAATTATTGTATTGGACTGCCAGATTACTATCCAAAAATAGTCTACCAGTTTGTAATTCCACCAACAATACAAGTGTAGTACCTGTTTTTTTTCCAGTCTTGCCAGCAATAAGTTTTCATTTTTGTCATTTTGATGAATTTGCAGTAGTACTAAAAAGTTGCTTAATTTCCACTAATTTACTAACATTTTGAACTTATTTTTAAATAATTATTTGCAATTTGTTTCCTTCATATCTTCCGATCATTTAACTACTGAGCATACAGTTTTGTCCATACACACTTATCAGTTCCTTAAACATTTTAGATGTTGAGTTTTGATATTATATTGACATTTTTTTCTTTTTTAGCTTGATTGTATTGTTTTTATTATCATTGTGCAAAATTTTTAAATCTATACTAAATGAAACATATTTAATAAGAACAATGAGTGGGAATTGTAGAGAGATAGATTTCAGTTTGTTGTAAGGAAAAAGATCCTCACCTTCAGAACCATACCAAAGGGAAATGGGCTGCCTCACAAGACATGGGCATGAAGGACCTTCAAAGCAAAGGCCTGGGAGGTAGAAGGTATTTCTAGTCAGGTGTGAGTGGGACCACAAGGCCATTGCTATTCCTTTCAACACCAAGATTCTATGATTTAGTGATACCTTGTGTCCCAATAATTTCTTCTATTTGTTTATTAGATAAAAATTTATCTACTCTCCAAAATTGATATAGACAAATTATTCTATTACTTGCATCATTCACTTTAATGTTTGTCTATAAGCCAGTTGCAGTTTAATATGGTATATGTTTGAGGTTCAGATATAAATTTATTTTCCCACATATCACTAAACATTTTTTCAAACTATAGTAAATAACGAATCTTTTCTCTAATTTTTAATTTCCATAGGTTTATCAATGTAAGGGCTCTCTACTTTATTCCATTGATCAGTTTTTGTTGTTATTCAGTTATTTAGTCGTGTCCAACTTTTTTTGACCCTGTTGACCATAGCATAGCATTCCAATACTGTCCGTGGAGCTTTCTTGACAAGCATACTGCAATGGTTTGCCATAAGGCAAATGGAAGTTCAGTGACTCGCCCAGTATCACACAGCTAGTAAGTGTCTGAGGCCAGATTTGAACTCATCTTCCTGACTCTAGGCCCAGTGCTCTATTCGCCAAGCCACATAACTGCCTATTTGTTCATATATATATTTTGTCCAGGAGTAATTTCATAACTATTTTCATAACTAATTTCATATTTTCTTATAATTTTTTAATATCTAGAAGTGGAAAAGTGCCTTCATCAGAATGTCCCTTGTTCTTCTTGCCTATTTGTTTTTTCCATATAGGTTTAGATAAAATTTTTTCTAGTTCTATAAAGAAACCCATTGGTATTTTGGTTACATCATAATATACACATATATATTTATATACATGTACACACACACACACACACACACACACACATATATATATATGCATTAAATCCACAAATTAATTTGGGGATAATTGTCTTTATAACTTCTAATCTGACCCATTCACAAACTGAATGTTTCTCCAATCTTGATCTTCCTTTATTTCTATCAGAAAAGTTTTATAGATAACTTTATGTGCCTTGTGTGTTGTTCAGTCATGTCTGACTCTTCATGACCCTATTTGGGGTTTTCTTGGCAAAGACACTGGAATGGTTCACTATTTCCTTCTCCAGCTCATTATAAAGATAAAGAAACTGAGACAAACAGGGTTAAATTAATTACCCAGAGGAACACAGCTAGTAAGTGTCTGAAGCTGGATTTGAATTTAGGTCTTCTTCACTCCAGGCTCAGAACTCTATCCCTTGTGGCACCTAGCTATATATGTCACATTAAACTCTAGTATTTAATATTTTAAGTGGGTTTTTTAATGTTTTTCTTATCTTTATTTTTAGCATATTAATTATGCAAATGATTTTTCTCTTAGCACAGTGTCTAGTACACTGCAGATATTTAATAAATGATTGTTAACTAACTCTTACCTCTTAAAATTCATTTATTGTTTCTATTTTGGGTTTTTTTTGGGGGGGGATTGCCAACTTGGTTGGATTTTTCATCTTTGTTATTTGGAAAAAACAATATTTTGATCATGTCATTTCCAGCATTACTCATTCTAATTTCTTTTCCCTCTCTGTTACTATTACTATTTCCAATAATATATCAAACAGAGTAGTAAAAGTAGATATGCTTGTATTGTAACTATTTTAATTAAGAATTGTAAAACAGATAATTAACTTTAAGTCAATATTTTTGATTGAACAGATAAAAATCCTATTCCTACTATTTTTATTTTTAAAAAATCTTCAGCGAGGGTTGGATTGCATCCAAGGCTTTCTGGAATCCTTTGATATGAATATATGGCTTTGTTAAGATTTTTGCTAATGGATATATTACGTTTGTAATCATTATAATTCTAATCTAGTTTTGAATACCTACTATGAATCCATCTTGATCATCATAAGCATATTTAAATGTAATGCTCTATTCTGATAGCTAATATTTTATTTTGTCAGTCAAGAAGCATTATTAAGTGCTTACTATGTGCCAGGCAGTGTGTTAATCACTAGGGATACAAAAAAGGAAAAGAAAACAGTCCCTTCTCTCAAGAATTTCAGTCTAATTTTGTACTTTTCAGTCTATATTCAGTAGGGAGTCAGTCTATCCCAATAGAGTGAGATCCTACACCCATAAATTATAATATGGTGATATATGTATAAATAAGAAATAATAAAAGAGTTGTTACATTTATAATACCTTCTTTCAAATAATAAGGAGTGGTTTGTTTTGTTTTGGTTAGGTTTTTTTTTTAATTAATCTGTCCTTCCCACTACTTCATTCTTCCCCTCTACTAAACATTTTTTTTAAGTCCTTCAGCACATATCCACATAGTCTGGCAAAAAAAACAAAAAACAAAAAAAAAAACTCATGTTGGTCACATCTAAAAAGTATGTTTCTTTCTACATTTTAAGTTCATCACCTCTCTGGCAGGAGGTGATTGGAATATTTCATCTTTATTCTTTTAAATATATAGTTTATCATTATCCATATACTCAATCCAAAAAAAAGTTGTTTTTCTTCTACAATGCTATTGTATAAATTGGTCTCCTAGTTCTGCTCATTTCACTCCATGATAATTCATAAATGCTTTCCATGTATCCTCTGAAATTGTATGTTTTGTACTGCACAATAATATTCGATTCCATTTGTATACCACAATTTGTTTAGTCATTCCCAAATAGAAGGTCAGTATGGTAGTTTCCAATTTTTGGTTCCCATTTAAAAAAGCCACTATAAATATTTTTGTATACAGAGATCCTTTTCCTCTTTGGTTTCTTTGTATTATTTGATTTCTTCTAGTAGTGATATTAAAGGTATACAAATTTGGCAACTTTTGGGGCACAGCTCCAAATTGCTTTCCTGATTATACAGACCAATTCAAAATTCCACCAACAGTGCATATGTACCCATTTTCCCACAGCTTCTCAAACATTTGCAATTTTCTTCTCTTATTGGTCAGTCTGATAGGTTTGAAGTAGAACCTCAAACTTGCAATAATTTGCTTTTCTCTAATTATTAGTGATTTAGAATATTTTTTTTTCAAATGATTGTTGGTATCTTGTATTTCTTCCTTTTAAAACTTCCTATTCATTTTCTTTAATCATTTATCTACTGAAGAAGTACTCTATAATTTTTTAATCACCCCTGCAGTCATCTGGCCAAGCTATGCGGTGGCGAAGGAGGGGAGGTTAGGGGAGGTACCCGCACACCTGTGCACATAGGGGTGCTTCCACAAGGTAATGCACTGGTAACTTCAGAGAAAAAATGTTATCTGTGTCCTCTTGCTACAACTTTGGTCATTTATTTGCAAATAAGTCTTCATTCCATTTATATCCCATAATTTGATAGTATATTATTGTATGTAATATTCCTTGGTAGTGTTTTTAATCTCTTTTATGTTTATTTTGATCTCTATTTTTTAATTCTGAATTTTGGTGATTAGTACTTTTTTCTAACTTAAAATTGCTAAAAATTGGAATCATTTTTATTTTACATTGCTCTTGGTGTTGGAATAGTACTGTAAATGTAGGACTGAAAGAGGCTATAAAGGTTTACCTATTCTAACACTTTCATTTTAGAAATAATAAAATGGAGTCCCCAAAAGGTTATGTGTTTGCTCAAAGTTACACATGCAGCAATTACTATTTCTGCTCTTAGCTTCATTAACTATTTTTTCTCATAATTACTGTGCTTATCTTTTTCATGTGTCTTTAATACAAACTGAATTAATTTAGCCTCATTCCTATTAATGATATTTATATTAAATAACTAATAAACAACATTAAGAAATGCTTTGACTGTAACCTGTAGGTTTTGGCACATCATGTTAGTGTTATCTTTTCATTTTTAGTGTCTTCTGACTTTTTCTTTAGCTCAATTGTTATTTAACATGTTGCTTTTTGTTTTCATTTAACTTTGATTCTTTTTATATTATTGTTGCTCATTTTATTATATTTTGATCTAAAAATAGAAACTGTATAATTTCTACAGTTTTCAATTTACTGAGGTTTTTCTTTAACCAAATAGATGACCTCTTTTTGTGAAAGTTCGGAGTACAATAAAACAAATGTGTTCTATATTCCTTCCATTTTGTTCTCTCACTTTGTCATTTCTAGTTAATTTTGAAATAAACAGAACATGTTTTTACTTTTAATTTTAGTGAATTTTTCATACTCAGATAATGGAGTTATTATATTCTATTTCTTCTTGTATTGCTTATACCTTTTCTTTTCTGAATTTAACTGTCAAAATTTTAGTATGTACATAGTAACATTTTTAACTATTCATTATTTACTCTTCTCTTCACTAGTATATTATCTGTTCCCTTTGATGCTTCCTGGCCTGAATTTAATTTTCTCTCATATCATTATAGTTACCTCCGCTTTTTATAAACTTTCACGTCCATGTTATAGTTCATACTAGCTGTTGACATGGATTATCTCTATATTTTTTTCCATCCAATATTTCTTATCAGCAATATAGCGATAGATTTGATTATTTCATCCCTATTATAGCTTTTCATTTTAATAGGCAAATTTAAACCATTCACACTTGATATTACAAATTTATTTTGATGTGTATTATGGCATTTCCACCCTTTATTTTTGTTCTTGATATTCTCTAGAGAAAATGAAAATGGTCTCTTCCCCTTCTATAACTATTTCCATTATTAAGATTACTTAAGAGGTTTAATCAAATTTCTGTGTTTTAATTGTTTATGCATCACTGAGGCTTTATCCTCTGTTTCTCAAAGATTGGATTTTTTTGCTTTGAAGATCTCCAACTCCTTTGATTTTTCTGTGCAGCAGAGGCATCGGCCAATGAAAGCTCACATCTTATGAATATGAATAGCATGCTCTTCCTGATGTAGTCCTCCATGAAGAGGATAGCAATGAGCCTGCTTCCAGAAATCTATGTTAAAATAAAATAGTTGGGCCTGACTCCCTACATGAAAGTTTGCAAAAGTATTTTATATCCTCCTCGTTTAGTGTATGGTAGAGAAAAGGCTTTTTGTACACTTGCTTCATTATTGTTCATTGTTACATGATCTTTTCCCCCTACTACTTCAGACATCTTCATTGGGCTCTCCCCCATGCCTCAAAGTCTCTTTCTCCTTTACTCCATCTCCTGATTTCTTTCAAATCTTAACTTAGTCACACTTTTAGTAATAACCTTTCCTGATCCTCCTTAATGCTTGTGTCTTCCCTCTGAAATTATCTCCAATTTGTCCAGTATATGTCTTATTCGCATTTTTGAGACAGTTGTTTGCATTTTATCTCTCTTGTTAGAACTTTCACTCCTTAACAGAAGGAACTGGGTCTTTTTTTGTTTGTTTTTGTCTTCCTTTGTATCCCAGCACTGGCACAATGCCCGGCACATAGAAACTGTATTAACTGGTCAAATTAGCCTCTGTTTCCTGGTAGTAATCAAGTGTGAACCTCATTACAATCCACTACAATCAATTCAAAGTAAAGCTAGGAGTTTGATACTTCTACTACATAGCTTACCAAATGCATATATTCAAACTTTGTTGCACTGAACCAAAGTTATGGTTTGGGTCAGAGAGCTATCCACCTCCTAAAAGAATTCCCACTACATTGTACCTAATAAGTGATTGCTTGAATATCTATAGTGAGAGAGGACCCACTATCTCCTGGAACAATCCATTTTACTTATAGATCTAATTATTAAGAATTTTCCTCTAATACTAGATAATTAGAAAAGGGCAAATGTCTTTCTTTAACAAAAAAAATGAAGAAGACAGCATCTGCAAACTATAAACCAGTCATTATAAATTTGGGTCCTGCTAAATTTTTGGCAAAAAGATGGTTAATTAACATAGAAAAAAAGAACTGAGAAGAAAGAACCAGACTGACATTGTGTGTCAGAGTCTCAAAAATAGCAAACCAGGGTATGGCAGTAGATTTAATTTGCTTAGACTACAGCTAAGCCTTTGGAATGGTCCCTTAATGTTATCCTTGTGGACAAAATGGAGTGAGGGTATCTAGATGCTGATGTAGTTAGGTGGATTCAGGACTGGTTGAAAGACTGGAAACTAAAGAACAATCCGTAACGAGTCAATATCAATTTGAAGGAAGCTGTCAGTGGAGTGACCCAGGATTCAATGCTTGGCCCTCTATTAATATTTTTATCACTGATCTTTATGGGGTTATAGGTAATAGGCTTATCAAATCTGATGATGACATAAAACTAAGAATGATAACTAGCATGTCAGATAACAAAGTCAAGATTCAAAAAGATACTGACAAGCTAAAGCATTTGGCTGAATCAAGTACATGTTAATTTAGAGATATTGGATAGAGAATATACCTGTAATTTTTATTGATCTAGGGAACTCCCAGGAAAGAATTTCCTCATAACCAATACAGGTTAAATATTTCATCTTTATTCTTTTAGATATATAGTTTATCATTATCCATATACTCAATCCTATGTAACTTACAGTCTTTGAGGGTTCCCTAGAGTACTGAAAGTTCTAGTGACTTTCCCAGGCTTACATAACCAATGTGTGTCAGTGGTGGGATTTTACTCCCTTCACTATCCCATGCTGCTAATTAAATGAGATGATAATTTAATAGGGATCCATGTAAAGAATTGCATTTGTGTTAAGGCAATTGACTTCACAAGTACAAGACAGAGGGGGTATGGCTGGACAGAATATATTGCCTGAATGAACTGGGGTTTTAGTGGATGGCAAGTTTGACTCAAAGGTATGATAAGGCAGTCAAAAAAGCTCAAGCAACCTTGGGCTATATTCAGAGATGCACAGCTTACCAAAATGAGGGGTTACAGTCTTGCTATGGTCTGATCTGATGAGAAGACATCTGCTACATTGATTTCAGTTCTAGGCACTGAATATTACGAAGAACATTATTAACATTGGGATTGCTCAGAGGAGCATAATTAAGATGGCAAAGGGTCTTTGTATGGCCTTCAGTCTATGCCCAATTAAGGCTGATTGAAGGATGTGGGGATATTTGGACTAGAGAGGAGAAGATTCAGAGAGAATATGATAGCCATGTTCACATATTTAAAGGCCTATAGAAGAAGGAACAAACTTGCTCTGTTTGGCTCAAGAGAGCAGATGTAGGAACAATGAGTGAAAGTTTTAGAGAGGCAAATTTTTCTGCAGTTCTAGACATTATATTTTAGGAAGGACCTGAGATGGTGACAAAGATTAAACTTGTTCACCTGGCACCAAAGAGCAGAATGGAAGCTATTGGTAGAAGATACAAAGAGACAGGGTTAGGCTTGATGTAAGTAAAAACTTTCTAACAATTAGAGCTATACACAAGTGGAATGGGTTTGCCACAGGAAGTAATGGATTTCCTATCACTAAACATCTTCAAACAGAGGCCGGATAGAATCTTGCATAGATAGGGAGTAGATTGGATGGCTAGCTATGAGATTTTTGTGATTGTCTAAGTAGGAAGAATTCAGATATGAGTGGGGAGGACCATGAAGACAAGGATGAGAGCATCAGTAAAGACAAAGTGATAAAAATGCATATTGTACCTTTGAGGAACAAAGACCTCCTTCCTTCCAAACAAGCATTTAGGTCTATAAGATTTAGAGCAGCTTTCATTTTAAGGTTCTAAAGAAACAAAACTATAAAAGGTTGGTGACTTGCAAAAGTACCACAAGTAGCATATAATGAACACGGATCTGAATCAGGTTCCCTGACTCTTTCAGCTCTAAATTCTACAATCTATACTACCATGGGCAAAGACATTCACACGAGTCCATAAGTTCAATTTCTTTCTGTTTTGCTTTCAAGAACTGAACCACAAAGGTTAGGTAAAACACTGAGTAGTCATTTCACAATGAAACATTTCAAACATTTGTGGGTTTCCCTGACATTCTAGTTAAGAGGGAAGAAATATTTCAAAAGAACAGGTGTGGTGATGCCTTAGCACTGAGCTCTGAAGATCTGCACTGACATACTAGAGCTATTTGGGTGTTAAAACCAAGTCTAGCACCAATATGTTAAGCCCCCAGGAGGAAATGGAGAAAACAGGCTTCCCAAGGAGCAGCATACCAGCCCAGGTCAGAAATGGAGCAGGTCTAAACCCACCACTAAGTTTCTACCTGTTCTACAGTTTTCTAGTTACCATAGCCTTCTAGTTTGGCCATACACATTTTGTTTCCAGAAATAAGGTTTGCTTACCATAAAATACTGACAACAATGGGTCCACGGAGAGCAAAAGAACACAAAAAATGGAACTAGACAACTTGTGTTTAAAATCCTCGCTCTATTATTACTATCTAGCCACAAGAATTTCACTTACTCTCCCTAGACCTCAGTTTCTTCATCTGTAAAATGAAGAGCTGAATGAAATGATCTCTAAGATCCCTTCCAGCCCCTATACCTACAGTCCTATGTGTAAATCTCAATGAACTATATAAATAATAGTTTTTCTTATTAATGCTCCTTTATCTGTCAAGAAATGTAGCAATGTTCTAGGTCTACGGAAACGTGGCAACTATTCCCTGGGTTGTTGGCACAGGGAGTCATCAATTCACAGGTAACATTAACCTGGCAGAGGTGGTCAAAAGCTTTGAAAGAAAGGGCGAGAATTCCGGGGAAGAGATTTAAAAGCAAAAATGGTGAAATTTATCGGGGGCAAATACACTTCACTTTGAGGTAATACACCTGAAGGGAGGGGTAAAAATAAATGATGCTGATGTCAACATCAACACAGAATAAGCTAAGAATGAATGATTGCAATCAGTGCTGCAGCTATATAAGGTGGAATACTAAAGCACAGAAGAAAGCTGTGCCAATAATACCTATAAAAACTTCTATATCAATCACTAACATTTATATAGCTTTAAAATTTACAAAGTACTTCACATATGTTATTTCATTTGACCCTCACAACAACCATATGATGTAGGTACTCTTAATACTCCCATTTTACAGATGAGGAAAGTGAAGATGAGAGAGGTTAAGTGCTTCTTGCCTAGAGCCACAAGGCTATTAAATATTTAAGGCAAGACACAAACTCAGGTCCTTCTGACTCCAGGTCTAAGACTCTGCCCACTGTTCCATCTAGTTGCCACAGAGCACAACCATCACAAAGCCAACTCCACAGAGCAGGACCATCAGAAAGCCAACTCTGAAGAGTCTGGGAAAGATGAAGATAATTGGAGACTTTTTAAATTGACTTCATGAGGAAAATCTTGAGGAGTTGGGTTTATTTAGCCAAAGAAAACATCATTCTCTTCTAATACAAGTAGGATGACTCTACAGGAAATGGAGAAATAGTTGAAAAGGCAGCAAGAGGGATTTGGGCTAGATATAAACAAAAATTTCCTGCCTGGTTTATGAATGTCCTATCAAGAGAAAGTTGGGAAATCTTTTGTGAAAACTTTTTTTTCTTCTCCTAGAATGGTTTAAGTACTCTCCAAAGCACTAATCTGATGCTTCATCATGGATAGTGGTAACTCTGTTTTATTAAAAAAAAAAGTAAGGCATAAGCTGGGGTTGGGTCTCCAATATAAAAAGATTCAGGTACAGCCCCAGGAACATTCATTGCTTGTTTTCTAAAAGGGTGACTTATTGCCAAATGGAGGACTGCTTACTGAATTCTCTAGCCATGGCAACCAATGAAACAAGTAGAAACTCTAAAAGAAGCCCCACTTCTAAAGACCCCTTCCTCTGCTGCCACAATGACAGAAGACTTGTGGGAGGAAAGGGAAGAGTTAGTGGTGCTAAGAGTCACCAAATTTTGAGACCATCTATAAATATCATTTCATGTGACAGTATTCTTAATGCTGTCCAAAGACCAATAAGCAGTTCACCACAAGGAAAAAAACTGAACCACATCCATATTGACATTCTCACTTTAAATGAAAGTAGACAATGTGAAAGAGCCATAGCTAAATGTAAGGATGGTTCACAGGTTCTCCTCAGAGAGGCAAATAAAGGAGTTGGCAGAATACATTTCACTGTGTGCCCAAGGGCAAGAAGAAACATCATTACATGGGAGATTTGGTCATCTTGCCTTGAAGTGCTCAGGCTGAACATAAATAAACAGACCACCATGAAGATAATTGTGTCTCATGTCCCAACATCTGTTGAAGAGGATGAAAAAGAGAAATTATGCAAAGAACTTGGCAAGATCCTCTGAACCAAATCAACAGATACCAAAACACTCAGTGGCTATGATACAAAGGTGAGCTTTGAAAGGTAGCAAAGACAAACATACAAACCAACAAACAAAACCTGAGAGGCAAGATATCATGTTGGATATATTTGGAGTCAGGAGAACCTGGGCTCAAATTCCACTTTAGATCCTTAGTAACTGACTGACTCTGGACAAGTCAGTTAAACCCTTTGGGTCTCAGATCCTCATCAGTAAAAGGAGTAGGTTGGGCTAGGTGACCTCTACATTCCCATCTAGTTCTAAATTGATAATTCCATATTGGAAAGTAAGGTTAAGATTAAAAAATTAGAGAGGCCAAAACTTTGAGCCCTCATATTGTGATGATGTGGTAAGCACAAAAAAAAAAAAAAAGATCACAAAAATGGTATCAACTGTATGCTAACAGCCAGGAAATGAGTGGTTGATAGCGCAATCATTATTTCAGAATCAGCTGGAGTGACAAATCGGTCAGTTCCTATGGATCTGAAGTGGGATTTGGCTCCTTCTTGTGGTAATCCACAGGATATGTGGACAATACAATTTTTAAAACTTTAAGTACCTGCTGTATACAACACATTTTATTAAGTGGATAGGGGATATAAAGAAAAAGAAATGACTTCTAACCTCAAGAAGCCTACAGTCTACTGAATAATATCAATGCTTTTATTTTCATTTGTATTACATTTTCAAGGGCATTATTTCAGAGTCAGCTGGAGTGAGAAATCAGATCACTGAATAATTAAAACAGAGGTAAAAATGAGTATCAAATTAGAAAGATACAAATGAGAAAACACAAAACAATGACCTATTAAACAAGTTGTTGCCCTTGAAAACAGGACATCAATTGTTCTCCTGGTTCTACTTACTTTGTTCTATATCAATCCATAAAAGTCTTCCCAGATTTCTCCGAAATCACCTCTTTCATTATTTCTTGCAGCACAATAATATTTCGTTACATTCATGTGCAAAATCTTGTTCAGCCATTCCCCATTTGATAGGTACTCCCTTAGTTACTGGTTCTTTGCCACTAAAAACATCCTCCATCCTTAACACATCCCTTCTTTTCTAGTGATATACTTCTGATGATATGCTTTACATCACTTCTACATAATTCTTATTGAGTAGTGCATTTCAGCCTACACACATATATCATGAAACTCTCCATTCTCCTTTGGATGGCCATCAACTTTAATAATTAGGAGTACAATGGAATTCCATGATGCCTAGCTGTGCTGAAGCATAGCAATAGAATGAAAGGGTATGGTGGTGGTTTGATAAGAGACAAAAAGATCTCAAATGGAATCTTCATTTATTTGTGTGGTTTTGGGGGGTTTTTTTGGTTTGTTTTTTAGGCAATTGGGGTTAAGTGCCTTGCCCAGGGTCACACAGCTAGTAAGTGTCAAGTGTTTGATCTGAGGCCAGATTTGAACTAGGGTCCTCCTGACTTCAGGGCCAGTGCTCTATCCACTATTTGTGTGTTTTTTTCTTATGATGATTATTAGAGCCAACTTGTGAGTAATTATGGATCTCTTTTATAGGGCTGTGCAATCAGTTCATTGTCATCATAAAACAGGAGCAATCAAATGAATTCATCTTCTATAGGAAATTCCTTTTTCATTTGGAGTCTGTTCTAAACATTCCTAAAGACAGAGGCAAACATCTATGTCATGCATATGACATTCAAAAAGATACTGCCCATGCATGTTAATATAATAAAATCATAAATATGATCTTTCATAGGAACATTCAGATAACTGATTTATTATCCTCTTGTTATTAACACTAAAGAGACAAAAGTTACTTGCTAAAATTATTCACCACTGTCATAGATTATTTCTGCACAAAGTCTTAATGGAAGAAAAATTTCATATAGACAGTGAGATTTTTTCAGATGCTCCTGCTTTTATGAATGATACTGTGCATGCATTAAAACATTGCTGGGTATCTACAGTTTAAGTTCTGTTTATTCACAAGAGATCTGGCTAGCCGGTCACAAATGAAAAACCAAGTGAACAAAGAATGTATATTGCCCAGATTGTTATATACACATCAATGGACAACTCATCAAATTAGTCAATCAGCACATTTTTCTTTGGAAAGCATATGATATAGGAAGGGAGATAAGTTAGTAATTGAATAAGAAGAAGAAATGAGCCTGGATCACATTTGGCAAATAGAACAGTGCTTTCAATGCCCATCTGTTCAACATCAATATTTTTCAGTGATGCTATATGACTGCAAATAGTGAAACACCACAATCTATTGCACTAGAGTATAAGCTTCTTGAGAGCAGAGACTATCTTGCCTTTCTTTGCATCCCCCATGTTTAGCAGAATGCCTGGCACCTAGATGGTGGTTAATAAATGCCAGCTAACTGATTCAGAGGATCATAGATTTCATATAGGAATTGACCTCAGACATCTTCAAGTCCAACTCCTTCATTGTAAAAGTGAGGAAATTGAGGCCTAGGGGTTGTGACATGCCCAGAGTAGTTGCCAAATAATAGAAAAAGATATAATAGGTGATCAGATCACATCATATTACTATTAATGCATGAGAAGAGGCACAGAAACTCTATCAAAGACATTGATGATCAGAAAGGGACATACAGAAAGTAAGAAAAAACATTGACCAAGCTGTTTTATTGGAATTCACATAACATTAAAAGAAGTGGAGGAAGGTCTCCAGCCAATTGAGTAGATAGTGGACAACACCTACAAAGGATTAAAAAAAAAGAGCTTAAATGAGTTGTTACCTTCAGTGGAAGAGAGAATACCCATATACATGAAATCTTAGTTCTCTTGAAGTATCACAGATTATCAAAGTTAGAAGAGACATTAAAGATCATATAGTCCAATTCTTACTCGAATGAGAATCCCTTCTACAAAATTTCCAAGGAATAGCCATCCAGCCTCCAAGACAACTCATTTAGTTTTAGAATAATAATAGTTATTATTGTAAAGTTTTTCATTATGTGTACCCCAAATATTCTCTTCAAACTGATGGCCATGACCAACCTCTAGTGATTCACATGGCAATAAAAGATATCATCAGAAGGAATCAGGAAAACACTACCAAGTCTAGGGCAAGAAATAGCATAAGGGCATATGTGGCAATTTTACCACTTCTGTGAATTGAATGCAAAGGTCTCAGAAGACAAATTTAGGAAGTAAATAGAAGTTTAAGAAAATAATGTCTAACAACAAGACTTGTATTTCTTAGTCACAGCTTAAAATATAAAAATGGTCAACTTCAAGGGATGGATACAAGATGGCAGAATAGAGAAAGTACTTATCTGAGCTCTCCCAACATTCTACTCCAAACAACTTTAAAATAACTCCTCAAATCAAATTCTAGAGTGGCAGAATCAATGAAAGGTCAGAATGAAGCATTCTTCCAACCCAAGACAACATAGGAGGTCAGAAAGAGTGATCTGTAACACAGTGGTGGATGCTAACATGGAGTCCACATGGATGAATCACCAATGGTAGGACCAGATGATAGTAAAAGAAGATATAGCAACTTTGAGAGCTCTCAAGCCAGAGACAGTAAGTGGACCTGGCAACACATCAGAAAAAAACATTACAGGGAGCCCCTGTGCTATTACTGGATGCAGGACCAGATGCTTTTTGCCAACTTCATTTCTTATACCCACTCCTGGATGATAGTTCAAGCAAGTGAGAGTGACAGAGCAACTGAGAGAGACAGAGCAACAGAGACACTGTCAGTCAAAAGGGAACAGAAACACTGAGGGACAGTATCACTCTTAGTCACAAGTATCAGGGACTTTGAGGAACAGTATTACTTCCACTGGCAAGGAATTATGTACCCTGAGGAATAGCATGACTTCTGGTCCCAGCAGCAATGAGGAGCAGTATGAATTATAATTGCAAAGAATCAAGGGTCTTTCCTGGGTAATGACCAGAGTGTATACCAGGATAGTAGTAAACACACCTCTCTCTAGGTCACACCAACTTGGAAGTACTGTAAACTTCTGAACCCTCAGAACCAGCTGAAAAAACAGCAGGGAGGAAAAGCCTGAAGCTTGAGACAGTGTTCTTCTCCATCTCAGAACAGAGCTCAATGTTAATATAAAGTTCAAACTGAAGAAATATGATGGAAAATGAGGGAAAAAGAAGAACTTGACCATAAAATGCTTCAATAATGACATGGAAGATCAAGAAACAAATTCAAAAGACAATGACATCAAAACAGGTATAAGCAAAGCCTCAGAGGAAAAGAAAATGTTAATTGAACACAAACCCAACAGAATTCCTAGAAGAGGTTAAAAAATTGATTTTCAAATGCAAATAAGAGTAGTAGAGGAAAATTAGGTAAAGAAATAAAACAATGGAAGAAACTTATGAAAAGATAATTGACAGCTTGGTGACAGAGGTGCAACAAAGAGGGATGAAGAAAGTAGCTCCTTAAAAAAACAGAAATGGTCAAATGAAAAAGGAAGTACAAAAGTTCATTGAAGAAAATAATTCCTTAAAAATTAGATTTGGGCAAGTGAAAACTCCATGAGACACCAAGAAACAATAAAACAAAGAATGAATGAAAAAAATAAAAAAAATATAGGAAATGTAAAATATCTCACTGGAAAAATAACTGACCTAGAAAATAGATTTAGGAGAGATAATTTAATAATTATTATGACATGAAAGCCATAATCAAAGAAAAAGTCTAGATATCATATTTCAATAAATTATTAAGAAAAATTGCCCTGATATCCAAGAATGAGAGGGAAAAGTAGAAATTGAAAGAATTCCCTGATCATTGAAAAAAGCTCAAAATGAAAACTCTCAGGAATACTATAGACAAATGGCAGAGCTCCCAGGTCAGAGAGAAAATATTCTAAACACCCAAAAATAAACCATTCAGATACTGTGAAGCCATAGTCAGGATCATACAAGATTCAACAACTACCACCTTAAAGGAGCTTGGAATATGATATTCTAGAAGACAAAAGAGCAGAAATTAAAAGTGAGAATAACCTATCCAACAAAACTGAGTACAATTCTTCAAGGGAATAAATAGATATTTATTGGAATAGAGGACTTTCAAGAATTTCTAATGAAAAGACCAGCACTGAATAGAAAATTTAGCTTTCAAATACAAGACTCAAAAGAAGCATAAAAAAAGATAAATGTGAAAGAAAAATTATAAGAGACTCAAAAAAGTTAAATTGTTTATATTTCTATGCAGGAAGATTATACATGTAATGTCTAAGAACTTTATTATTATTATAAGTGTCAAAAGGAATCTACACAGAAAAAAGAAGAGAATGAGAGTCAGTTATGTTGGGGTAATATAAAAAACAGATAGGAAAGAAAGAAGGATGACCTAAGAGAAGGAAGAAGAAGAATGAGAGAGATAATCTCAAATAAAAGAGAAACACAAGAAAAAACTTTTTACAGTAAAGGAAAAAGAGTGGGGTATGGGAACAATTCAAAACTCACATCTAAATTAGCACAGAGAGGGAAATATATATATGTATGTGTGTGTGTATATATACACACACATAGGCCTATATGTATATACAAACATACATATGCACACATATGTATGTAGGTTTTTTTTTACATGCACACACACACACACACCCATAGCAATAGAAATTCCCTATACCAAGAGAGGGTCAAAATGATTATCATAAGAGATGATACCATAAGCAAATTAGGAGAACAAGGAATAGTTTGCCTCTCAGATCTATGGAGAAGGGAAGAATTTATGACCAAAAAAAGAGATAGAGAACATTATGAAATGCAAAATGAAAAA
Source organism: Vombatus ursinus (assembly GCF_900497805.2). Lineage (NCBI taxonomy): Eukaryota > Metazoa > Chordata > Mammalia > Diprotodontia > Vombatidae > Vombatus > Vombatus ursinus. The sequence goes on from NW_020954548.1 coordinate 27,014,556, forward strand.
TTTTGATTACATTGAATTAGAAGGTTTTGCACAAACAAAATGAATGCAACCAAGATTAGAAGGAAAGCAGAAAGTTACGTAAACATTTTCACAGCCAGTGTTTATGATAATGGCATCATTTTTCTTTTCTTTTTTTTTTTGACCTAGAAAATGGTATATGTTTATTTATGTCTTTTTAAATATATTAACATATGAAAATCAGATAGGAACTACATTTTGGTGTTTACTTTTTATTAATTTATTTATTTTTAGTTTTCAACATTCACTTCCACAAGATTTTGAGTTCCAAATTTTCTCCCCATCTCGTCCCTCCCCTCACCCCAAGATGGTGTGCATTCTAAATACCCCTTCCCCTAATCTGTCTTCCCTTCTATCACTTCCCCTTCTCTTATCCCTTTCCCCTTCTATTTTCCTGCAGGGCAGGATAGATTTCTATACCCTATTGCCTGTATATCTTATTTCCCAGTTGCATGTGAAAACAATTTTTAACATTTGTCTTTAAAACTTTGGGTTCCAAATTTTCTCCCTTCCTCCCTCCCTACCACCTTCATTGAAAAGGCAAGCAACTCAATACAGGTTACACATCTGTAGTCATGCAAAACACTTCCATAACAGTCATGTTGTGAAAAACTAACTGTATTTCCCTTCATCCTATCCCCGCCCCCCCCATTTATTCTATTCTCTTTTGACCCTGTCCCTCTCCAGAGGAGTTTGCTTCTGATTACTCCCTCCCCCAATCTACCCTCCCTTCTATCATCCCCTCCTCTCTTATCACCTTCCCCTCTATTTTCCTGTAGGGTAAGACAGATTTCCATACCCAATTGAGTGTGTATGTTATTCCCTCCTTAAGCCAAATCCAATAAGAGTAAGATTCTCTCATTCCTTCTCACCTTCCCTGACTTACTTTCCACAATAAAAGCTTTTTCTTGTCTACTTTATGTGAGTTGATTTACCCCATTCTACCTCTCCCTTTCTCCTTCTCCCAGTATACTCCTCTCTCACCACTTAATTTTATTTTTTAAGTATCACCCCTTCATCTTCAACTCACCCTGTGCCCCCAATCTATATCTATATATACTTACATATAATTTCCCCCCCAACTACCCTAACACTGACAAAAGTCTCATGAGTTACAAATATCATCTTGCCATGCAGAATGTAAATAGTTGAACCTTAATAAGTCCCTTATGATTTCTTTTTCCTATTTACCTTCTCATGGTTCTCTTGAGTCTTGTATTTCAAAGTCAAATTTTCTATTCAGCTCTGGTCTTTTCATCAAGAATGCTTGAAAGTCCTCTATTTCATTGAATATCCATTTTCCCCTTGAAGGATTATACTCAGTTTTGCTGGGTAGGTGATTCTTGGTTGTAATCCTAGCTCCTTTGTTCTCTGGAATATCATATTCCAAGCCTTCTGATACCTTAACGTAGAAGCTGCTAAATCTTGTGTTATCCCGATTGTGTTTCCACAATACTTGAATCGTTTCTTTCTTGCTGCTTGCAATATTTTCTCCTTGACCTGGAAACTCTGGAATTTGACTATAATATTCCTAGGAGTTTTCCTTTGCAGATCTGTTTCAGGAGGTGATTGGTGGATTCTTTCAATTTCTATTTTACCTTCTGGTTCTAGAATATCAGGATAGCTTTCCTTGATAATTTTTGTTTTGTTTTGTTTTGTTTTTGGTGAGAGCAATTGGAGTTAAGTGACTCGCCCAGAGTCACACAGCTAGTGAGTGTTATGTGTCTGAGGCTTGACTTGAACTCCAGTCCTCCTGATTCCAGGGCCAGTGCTCTATCCACTGCACCACCTAGCTGCCCCAATACACCACACCCAATATGGGGCTCAAACAATAATTTCTTGAAAGATGATGTCTAGCCTCTTTTTTTGATCATGGCTTTCAGACAGTCCAATAATTTTAAATTGGCTCTGCTGTATTTATTTTCTAGATCAGTTGTTTCTACAATGAGATATTTCACATTGTCTTTTATTTTTTCATTCTTTTGGTTTTGTTTTACAATTTCTTGATTTCTCATAGAGTCACTAGCTTCCATTTGCTCCATTCTAATTTTTAAGGGATTATTTTCTTCAGTGAGCTTTTGGACTTCCTTTGTGGAAACACAATTAGGATAACACAAGATTTAGCCGCTTCTAAATAATAGAAGGGGAAGGGGCTAAGAGAAGAGAAGAGGTCATAGAAGTGAGGGAAGATTGGGAGAAGAGGTATTTAGAATGCACACCATCTTGGGATGAGGGGAAGGGAGAGATGGGGAGAAAATTTGGAACTCAAAATCTTGTGGAAGTGAATGTTGATAGCTAAAAATAAATAAATAAATTTTAAAAAAGAAAAGGAAATTACTATTATTTAAAAAGGGTGAATGCATCACCAATGAAGATGAAATTAAGGCAATTATAAGGAATTATTTTGCCCAATTATATGCCAGTAAAACTGAGTGAAATGGATGAATATTCCCAAAATTGACATTGACAATAATCAGACAGATTAACAGAAGAGGAAATAAAGTATTTAAATAGCCCCATCTTAGCAATGAGTTCCCCAAGAAAAAAAAATGTCCCCAAGATCAGATGGGTTTACAAGTAAACTCTACCAAACATTTAAGGAACAATTAATCCCTAATTCCAATACCATAAAAAAATTAACTGAAAAAATATACAAAGAAAAGGTGCTACCAAATTCCTTTTATGAGACAAATATGATACTAATACCTAAATCAGGGAGAGCAAAAGCAGAGAAAGAAAAGTATAGACCCAATTTCCTTAGTGAATATTAATGTAAAATTTTAAAATTAAAATACTAGCAAGGAGATTACAGCAATACATCACAAAGATCATAACTCTGACCGGGTGGAATTTACAGCAGGAATGGAGGGATAGTTTTATATTAGGAAAACGATAAGCATAATTGATCATATTAATAGTAGTAAATAACAAAATCACGTAACTATATCAATAGATGCAGAAATAACCTTTGACAAAATACAACCACTAACCCTCTTTAAAAAAAAAAAATTAAAAGCATAGGAATCAATGGAGCCTTTCTTAAAATGATTAGTATCTCTCTAAAACCAAGAGCAAGCATTATCTGTAATGAAGATAAATATGCAGTATCCCCAGTAAGATCATGGGTGAAGCAAGAAGGTCCATCACCACCACTACTGTTTGATATTTTATTAGAAATGTTAGATATAGCAATGAGACAAGAAAAAGAATTTGAAGGAATGAAAATAGGCCACATGGAAACAAAATTATTGTACTTTGCAGACAATGTAATGACATGCTTAGAGAATCCCAAAGAATCAACTAAAAAACTAGTGGAAATAATTAATAACTTCAGTAAAGTTGCAGGATATAAAAGAAATCCAAATAAATCATCAGCATTTCTATATGCTACCAACAAAACCCAGCAGCAATACATATAAAGAGAAATTCCATTTAAAATAACTACAGAAAATATAAAATTCTTGGGAGTCTACTTGCTAAGACAAACCCAGGGATTCTATGGACATAATTACAAAATACTTTTCACAAAATAAAGACACACCTAAACAATAAGAGAAATATTAATTGCTCATGCGTAGGCCAAGCCTATATAATAAAGACAATTCTATGTAAATTAATTTACTTATTCAGTGCCATACCAATCAAATTACCAAAGAATTATTTTAAAGAACTGGTAAAAACAATAATAAAATTCATCTGGAAGGACAAAAGGCCAAGAATATTAAGGTAATCAATGAAAAAAATTATTCCAGATTTCACACTATATCACAAAGTGGTAATCATCAAAACAATTTGGTACTGCCTAAGATATAGAGTGGTGGATCAATGAAATACATTAGGTACAAAATACATAGTAGTAAATGACCATAGTAATCTAGTGTTTGATAAACCCAAAAGAAGCAAATTTGGGGGGTAAAAATTTACCAATTAACAAAAATTGCTAAGAAAACCAGAAAACACTTTGCAGAAACTAGGCATAAACCAACATCTCACACCATATATGAAGATGAGGTGAAAGTGGATAAATGATTTAGACATTAAGGTGATATTATAAGTAAATTAGAGGAGCATGGGAAAATGTACCTGTCAGAGCTATGGATAAGTGAAGAATTTATGACCAAACAAGAAATATGAAGGATTACGAGAAGTAAAATAATTTTGGTTACATGAAATTACAAAGCTTTTGCACAAACCAAACTAAAGCAGTCAAAAGTGGAAGGAAAGCAGGAAAATGGGAAGAAACTTTTACAGCAAGTTTTTCCGATAAACATCCTATTTCTAAAACGTATACAGAATGTAGCCAAAGGATTTGAACAGTTTTCAGAAGAAAAAATCAAAACAGGTAGCCACATGGAAAAAAATGCTCTAAATTACTACTGATTAGAGAAACAAAAATTAAAACTCTGGCATATCACCTCAAACCTATCAAATTGGTTAATATGACAGCAAAGGAAAATTACAAATGCTATAGTGTGTGTAGAAAAATTGGGACAATGATGCTCCATTGGTGAAATTATGAACTAGCCCAACCATTTGTGGGAAAATATAGAACTACCCCCAAAGAGCTATAAAATTGTGTATACCTCTTGACCCTGCAATACCAATATCAGGTCTGTATACCAAAGAGATTAAAAGGGGGGGGTTAGTTCTATTTATTTATTTATCACACCTATCAGATTGGCCAACATGACAAAACAGGAAAATGATAAATGTTGGAGAAGATGTGGGAAAATTGGAACACTAATGCGTTGTTGGTGGAGTTGTGGAATGATCCAATCATTTTGGAGAGCAATTTGGAACTATGCCCAAAGGGCTATCAAAATGTGCATACCCTTTGACCTAGCAATAAAATTTCTAGGGCTGTATCCCAAAGAGATCACGCAAACAGTAAAAGGACCTACATGTACAAAAATATTCATAGGAGTTCTTTTTGTGGTGGCAAAGAATTGGAAATTGAGAGGATGCCCATCAATTGGGGAGTGGCTGAGCAAGTTGTGGTATATGAATGTGATGGAATACTATTGTGCTGTAAGAAATGATGAACAGGCTGACTTCAGAAAAACCTGGAAAGACTTGTATGGTGCTGAGTGAAGTGAACAGAACCCAGAGAACATTGTACACAATAACAGCCATGTTGTGTGATGACTAATATTGATAAACTTAACCCTTCCCGACAATACAAGAATCTAAGACATCTCCAGAGTGCTTGTGATGGAAAATGCTATCTACATCCAAAGAAAGAACTATGGAAGTTTTATTGCTATTTTTTTTCCTCTTTTGTTGAGTTTTGTTTCCTCTTTCTGATGGTTCTTCCTATTGGTTTTAATTTTTACTTACATCACTAATGTGAAAATATGTTTAATATGAATGTAAATGTATAGCCTATATCAGATTGTGTGCCATCTTGGGAAGGGTGGTGGGGAGGAAGGGGGAGAAAAATTTTAAACTCAAAAGCATATGGAAGTGATTATAGATAAATCAAAATAAATTAATAAAAAGTGTTTGACAAAGAAATAACAATAACAATAAAAAGGAAAATATAGAACTACCCCCAAAGATCTATAAAATTGTGCATACCTTTTGACCCTGCAATACCAATATTAGGTCTGTATACCAAAGAAATTAAAAAGGGGGGGTGGTTCTATTTCTTCCAAAAAATGTTTATATCAGCTCTTGTGGTGGAAAAGAATTGGTGATTGATGACATGCCCATCAATTGGGAAATGGCTGAATAATTTGTAATATATGATTGTGATCTAATACTATTGTGTTATAAGAAATGACAAGCAGGATGGTCTCAAAAAGATCTGGAGAGATATATGTGAACTCATGTAAAGTGAAGTAAGCAGAACTAGGAGAACATTGTACACAGTTACACAGCTGTACTGTAAGGATGGTCCACTGGGATTTCAATCATTAGGCTATCATTCGGTTCGAAGAATATTGTGGGAAAGTCTGGAGCCAGTGGAACACTTAGCCAGGGTAAAGTTGCCAGCCTTGACTAGGAATAGCTCTGAAGAGAGTGAAATTGTCTCTCCTCATCAGCTGTTGAGAATGAAAATTTCTGCTAGATATCTTCTAGATATCTTCTTCCTCTAGTGTGGCCCCCTCTGTGTGAAATAGGGAGTAGAAGCCCATTCTTCAGTCCCAAACTCCTGACTGTTCTCATGAGTCTTGGCTTCAACTGGCATCAAGGTCCAGACATTTCAGTTTCTAGGTTTCAGAATTGGTATGGGAATGGGTATAGATTGTTGAACCTGTTGTCAGAAGAGAACTTTGCTCAAGTTCTGTAGTATTTACCAGTTGTGTGACCATGGGCAATTCAACTAACCTCTATCAGCAGCTGGGTTTCTTCATTCATAGCAAAATTCTAGAAAATAATGACTTCAATTTTAAATTATGTACATATATACATACAAATATATATGCATGTGCATATATGCATGTATATGCAAACACATACATGTATGTGTGTATATCTTTTATGTACCATTTTATATGTTGAATATCTCATTAGAATGGAAGCTTCTTGAAGGCAGGGACTGTTTTTGTATTTCTTTGGACTTTCAGTCCTTATCACAGTACCTGGCACATAATAAGAACTTTATAAATGCTTGCTGACTGTTGACTGAAAAGCATTCAACCTATGTGTATTCTCAAAAAATAGATACCAGAGAGAGTCAATTATAGAAGGAAAACTAGAAAGAGAGGTCCAGAAATTGAGTGGATAAAAAATAGGAAAGGAACCAGCAATAAACACTATGACCTCACAAAAAATGAGTAATAAGCAAGCAACCTAAATGTCCTTATAGAAGGAAGCAAATTCAACCTGTTATTCTTCACAAAATGCTATTCCTGTAACTCATAATAGCAAAGAGGTATCCGTAATTTTTTTCAAAAAGGCTATACCAACAAAGTATAAATTCTGACAGGTTCTAAAATGCCAGAAAGACTTCAAGTACATTCCTAGCAATAGTCCAAATCTTCTTCCCATGGACCTGCTAGCAAAAGTATAGAGAGGTTTGTTACTAGGAGGCTAGGACTTAGGGGCAACTTCTTTGGTCATGGCAACTCATAAAAGAAAGACAGATAAAGTTTCTGATCCTTTTCCAGGTCCTTCTCCAGAGATTGACTGGAAATACAGGAGAAACTGAAAAATATTAATTTTAATATTCACTATAAGTGAAACCAAAAGGTACAAGCAAGTTTTAATTAAATATACACATAGCTCAAAGGTTCTGTTAGAGAGGCAAATAAAGTGACAAAGAAGAGATCATTTCATGGGAGATTTTATTATCTCATCTTATAATGACCATAACAATCATTTATGAAAAGACCATCATGAAAATAATTTCAGGTTATACATCAACATCTGTTAAAAGCATGAAGTAGGGGAGTAGAGCCAAGATGGTGGAGTAAAAGCAGTGACTTGCTTGAGCTCTCCCCCAAATACCTGTAAAAAATGGCTCAAAACAAATTCTAAAGCAACAGAACCCACAAAAAGACAGAATGAAACAAATTTCCAGCCCAAGACAATGTGGATGATTGATTAGAAAGGTATATTGCACTAGGCTGGGAGAGGAGCGCAGTTCGGCATGGGCACACAGGCTGCAGCAAACCTGGAGCAGGCCTCAGAGGACTGAATCATGGGCAGCTGTGGTGGTTCCCAGACTTCTCAACCCATGAATGCCAAGGACAACTTAGAAGCTCAGTAGGAGAAGTCTGTGTCTGTGGTGAGAGAGAAGCGCTCAGGGTCCCAGTCCCAGCTACCGAGCATGGCCCCAGGGTGGCAGCTGCCTCAGGAGCTTCAGGCACCCAAACTGAGGGGGAAATAGAGTGGCTAATCAGAAGGGGATTGCAGGGATCTGTCTGCTGGTGCAGGATTCTCTTGTTTTGCCCATGCTTGTATCTGGGTCATAGTTCTGGGTGCCGGTCCCAGGGTGAGGAGAAGTGCTGGCATGGTGGAGCTTGCAGTGGCTGTGGAGAGGAAATCCTCCTCACAGTTCCAAGACAGAAAAGAGTGCTTGTGGTCACTCAAAAACCAGAGCACAGGCCAGGAAATGAGTAAACACCTCGCTCTTGATCTTAGCACCTTAGAAGAACTGAAAATTTTCCGGTCCCTAGAAGTATCTCTGAAAATAGCTGCACAAAACCCCTGAAGCTGGGGACAGTACATTCTCCACACTAGAAGCAGGCTCCTACCTTAAGAAAGAGATTACAACTCAAGTAATTGGCTGGGACCATGAGCAAGCAGCACAAAAAGAATCAGACCATAGAATCTTTCTTTGGTAACAAAGAAAATAAAAACATAGTCAAAGCTCCTACACCCAAAGCCTCCAAGAAAAATGTGAATTGGTCCCAGGCCATGGAAGAGCTCAAAAAGGATTTTGAGAAGGAAGAGAAGTAGAGGAAAAACTGAGAGTGATGCAAGAAAATCATGATAAACAAGTCAACAGCTTGCTAAAGGAGACCCAAAAAATACTGAAGAAAATAACACCTTAAAAAAATAGCCTAACCCAAATGACAAAAGAGGTCCAAAAAGCCAATGAGGGGAAGAATGTCTTCAAAAGCATGGTATGATAGATACACGCTCAATTGGGTATGGAAATCTATCTTACCCTATTGCCAAATGGAAAAGGTAGTCCAAAAGCTTACTGAAGAAAATAGTTCCTTAAAAATTAGAATGGAGCAATTGGAACCTAGTGACTTTATAAGAAATCAAGACACTGTAAAACAAATTCAAAAGAATGAAAAAATAGAAAACAATGTCAAAGATCTCATTGGAAAAACAACTGACTTGGAAAATAGATCCAAGAGTAATAATTTAAAAATTATTGGACTATTGGGGCAGCTAGGTGGCGCAGTGGATAGAGCACCAGCCCTGAAGTCAGGAGGACCCAAGTTCAAATCTGGCCTTAGATTAAACATTTGACACTTACTAGCTGTGTGACCCTGGGCAAGTCACTTAACCCCAATTGCCCCCTCCAAAAAAAAATTATTGGACTATCTGAAAGTCATGATCAAAAAAAGAGCCTAGACATCATCTTTCAAGAAATTATCAAGGAAAACTGCCCTGATATTTTAGAACCAGAGGGCAAAATAGAAATTGAAAGAATCCACCAATCACCTCCTGAGAGAGATCCCCAAAGGCAAACTCCTAGGAATATTGGAGCCAAATTCCAGAGTTCCCAGGTTAAGGAGAATATATTGTAAGCATCCAGAAAGAAACAATTCAGGTATTGTGGAAACACAATCAGGATAACACAAGATTTAGCAGCTTCTACATTAAGGGACTGGAAGGCATGGAATATAATATTCCGGAAGGCAAAGGAGATAGGATTACAACTAAAAATCACCTACTCAGCAAAACTAAGCATAATCCTTCAGGGGAAAAAATGGATATTTAGTGAAATAGAGGACTTTCAAGCATTCTTGATGAAAAGACCAGAGCTGAACGAAAATTTGACTTTCAGATACAAGACTCAAGAGAAACATGAAGAGGTAAACAGGAAAGACAAATCATAAGAGACTTATTAAGCTTGAACTGTTTACATTCTACATGGAAGATGATATTTGTAACTCATGAGTCCTTTGTCAGTATTAGATTAGTTGGAGGGAAAAAATTACATGTATGTATGTATAGATAGATAGACAGACAGATAGATAGAGGGCACAGGGTGAGTTGAAGATGAAGGGGTGATATCTAGAGAGTAAAATTAAGGAGTGAGAGAATTATACTGGGAGGAGGAGAAAGGGAGAGGTAGAATGGGGTAAATTATCTCACATAAAACAGACAAGAAAAGGCTTTTACAGTGGAGGGGAAATGGGAGGAAGGCGAGAGGGAGTGAGTGAATCTTATTCTCATCTGATATGGTTTAAGGAGAGAAAAATATACTCGCTCCATTGGGTATGGAAATCTATCTTACCCTACAGAAAATGGGCAGGGGAAGGGGACAAGAGAGCAGGAGGATGATAGAGGGGAGGACAGATTGGGGGAGGGGGTAATCAGAAGCAAACAATTCCAGAGAGGGACAGGGTCAAAAGAGAGAATAGAATAAATGGAGGGCGGGATAGGATGAAGGGAAATATACTTAGTTTTTCACAACATGACTACTATGGAAATGTTTTGCATGACTACACATGTATAACTTGTATCAAATTGCTTGCCTTCTCAATGAGGATGGGTGTGGAGGGAGGAAGGGAGAAAATTTGGAACCCAAAATTTTAAAAACAAAAGATAAAAAAAATTTTATTTTCACAAGCAACTGAGAAATAAGATATACAGGAAATGGGGTATAAAAATCTATCCTGCCCTACAGGAAAATTGAAGGGGAAGGGAATAAGAGAAGTGGGAGAGAGATAGAAGGGAGGGCAGATTAGGGGCATTCAGAACGCATGCCATTTTGGGCTGGGGAGAGGGACAAGATGCGTAGAAAATTTGGAACCCAAAATCTTGTGGAAGTGAATGTTGAAACTAAAAATAAATTAATTTAATAGAAAAAAAAGGCAGAAATGAAACAGCTAGTCTAAATTTACAGTCAGTAGAGAATCCAGGAAGAGACCCACAATTCTAAATATTCAGTTTTTGTCATATGTCACCATGCTTTTTTTAATTATCACAGCTATAGAACTTTAGGACTGAAAGGACCTTCAATGGACACGTAATCTAATCAATAACATCAAAAGAATCTCCTGTACCATACAGACATGATAAATTGTCAACCAGCCACTCCTTGAAGACTTCCAATGATCAACTTCCAACCCTTATTGGGTAGAGCAGTCCATTCTACTCTGAGATAGTTCTAATTGTTAGGAAGTTATTCCTGAACTTAAACCTAAATCTGTCTCTGCAATTTCCACTCATTACATCTGGTTCTCTTCTTTGAGACAAAATAATATAAATATAATATCTCAAAAAAAAAAACAATAGGTCAGAGGAGAAGTGAAATGGGATGCTGTATCCTCACAGATACACTCATTACAAGTATAGCTAGAGTCTCTACCTAGGTGTTTGAAGTACAGGTTTATTCTGTAGCCTCTCATGCCCATTAGATCCTCAGAGAGTCTAGAGCAGAGATATTCACCTGAAGTTTGTGAATTTAAAAGAAAAACATTTTGATAACCATGTAAAAAAAAGTATGAAGTAAGATAATTCTATGAAGACTTAATAAGGTCTTCCAAATTAAATTAATGCTTATGTTACAGTGAGTTCAATGCAAATATGGGCATAAAGAAGAAGAGTGGAAAATATGAAAAAACATGTTTTAGAATTAAGAAAGAGGAAAGGCCAAAGCCTTGCAGACTATACAGAACATTCAATCCTGTGTATTATAGATACTTTAAGAAGATAGTTTGTTGGAAGGCACTCAAAAAGGAGGGCACCAAATATTACCCAAAATGAAATTAATTACATTTAATAGATAGAAAATGACTTTTCATTAGTGTGAAAGTAATTTCTGAGTTTGACATCTTGACGTCTTCAGTGTGTTAAAGCAAAAATCAGAAGCAACACAAAATGAGAAGATGTGGCATGTAATCACTGCAACTCCAGGATGACTTATTAAAAGAATGTGAAATGAATATAAGAAGAGACATTGATATAGACTCTTACCAAGCAACTTAATGAATGCAAATCAACTGCCACAACAAGGAGGCAAAAAGAGCCTAGGAACCACTTCAGCTATCAAATGCATTATTGCACTACTTAAGTAGAGATATATGGCAGGCAAGGGAAATTCCAATTTAGCACATAAGTATATTATAAAATTTCAAAGGAGCATGGTTGAGGATTATGAATAGTATAGTATAAAAACAAAATATGGCAAAAGAAAAAATGAGTTTATAGATAACTTGATGAGAAACTCAAAAGCTCATATCATTCAGGGATCATTAGGAAACTGGAAGGAAGACCAAAAATTTGTGGAAAAAAATAGAAAAAAAATCTATAAAGATTTCTATAAGACTCTTTTCACCTTCGGTGATTATGTAAACATCACATTTGCATTCTTATCATAGTAATCAATGTACTTCATGAGAAAATAAAAATGGCATGAAAGAAAACAAATATGGGAAGAGCAGCTAGAATAGACAAAGCATATCCAGAAGAGATCAGTACCAGAGGGGACATCATTTTGAAGGTATTGATGATCAATTCTCAAGGTATCTTAAAGATAGAATGATAGCAAAAACTTGGAGGAAAATATCTTAGACTTTAGATCTTAGATCTCAAACATCAACTTCTCCAACCAACATACCTACTTTCTCTACAAAACTTTTATGAGAATAATCCAAACCTGCAGCAAGGGTCTTTTTGATTAAGGTTTGAGCAAGGTAAAAGCATTTTCCCATGAGTTATATTCTTTGATAAAATACATCTTTAAAGTCACATAATTGACTGAAAAATATAAAGAAGGAAGGAGGAAAGAAAGGAAACCAGCATTTACTAAGCACCTACTCTCTGTGCCAGGTACTATGCTAAGTGCTTCCCAAACATCTCATTTGATCCTCACAGCAACCCTGGGAGGTAGTTGCTATCATTATCCCCATTTTACAGGTAAAGAAACTGAGATAGAGAGGGTAAGTCACTTGCCCAAAGTCACACAGCTGTTAAGTGTCTGAAGCTAAATTTGAACTCAGATCATCCTAAGCCTAGAGTTCTATATTCTATTCTCTACCAATGAGAATACAAGGCCCTTAATGTGCTTATTATTTGTTGGATTTTTTTTAAGGAAAGATTTGATTTGGTAGAGTAAAACATCACCTTAAAGGCTCAATTCCAAAAAGATTTCCCCCCTACGTAATTCAAAATAATGCAACATTTCATGAAAGATACAAGAAATAACCATTTGATGACCTTCTATCCATTAAAATCAAGAGAGGCATAAAACTGGGAGATATGTATTCACCCAACTTAAGCACCACCATCATGGGAGATATTCAGAACCAAGTCCAAATGAAAGAGGGATTCCATATGGATGGCAAAGTTCTCCAGATACTCATGTTTGTGGATGATGTTGTCCTGAGTGCATTAAGCCCTCTAAAATGAGATCCACAATCACTCACAAGTTAACTCTAATTAGCCTACTTATTGTTCAGGTTATGGAATTAGATGGACAGTCCATAAGGCTGTTCCATTAATGTTGGATCCCATGTATCCACACATCTTTCAGAAGGGCAGCATGAAGGACAAGAAGCTGAACCCAGAATCAAACAGGAAAAAAACAGCAAATTGGATTACCTTTGAAAAAATACATAGTTGTAGGTTTGTTGGTTTTTTTTTTTTAACAATTCTAAACTTCTCTGTGAAACAAAGCCTAACTATTAAGATCAATATTCTCTCAGTGATTCAGCATCCCTAGAAGTCTTGGAGAGTCATGGCCTTCAAAGATTTAAAGTTAAGGAAAAGCCAAAGGCAAGGGAGAGATGCAGGCAGAGCATGAGTAGGCTACCACACATTACTAACAAGAGGCACAAAAGAGAAGTGATATAAAATATGTCACACATGAATGAAAGAGTTGAGTTGCTTATGAAATGAAAGTAAGATATACCTGAGTGCTCCACTGATAAGCAAAAACAAAAAAATAGGAAATCTCGACAAAGGCTCCCAACATATTGGGTAGAACCTCTGTGTAAAACGTGTACAGAAGTCACATGGGATGTGATGGCATGGATTGCTTGACATCTACATTATTAGAAAAAGCATCAAGATAAGGAGAGGTTACTAAGGGTTGGTGAGAGAAGTCCAATAACTATGGTGTGTGTGTGTGTGTGTGTGAGTGTGTGTGCGCGCGTGCACGCGCGTGCAGTGTAAAATGAAAGTTCAGCTCACTTACTTGGCTTTTTTTCTTTTTAATCACCTTGAGCCATTCTGGAAAACCATTTCAGGCAACCTAATGCCTGCCTCAGTGGCAGGTGCAAGATGAAACTACTGCCTTTATGCTGAAACTCACTTATCTCCTCTATCAATTAAATAAGAACATATAACCAAAAGTTTGTGTGCTTTAAAAAAAAAAAATCTGAAAGTGGAATAGCCAGTAACAAGATGGGACAGAAAGAAAGCTCAAGAGGAAAAGGGAACATGAAGGTTCAAGCAAGTGCACAAAGTCTACTGGAAATACTGCAGCTACTGTTAAACATCTGATTGCAAAAACATGAAAGAGACTTTTTTCAGACATTGGAGAGAAGGGAAGTTAAAGATTTTCCATATGTATTACAGTTGAAGGAAAAGGGGAAAATGTGTCTATGATAGAAAAGTGCCACTGAACCAGATCCAGTCTTCACCTCCCCACTATAGTGCCTCTTCTCCCTTGCCCTAGGCACCAATCACACCCCTTAATCATAAGGATTTCTCTGTAAAGCTGCAGACCAGCACTTCCTCATGGGTTCTCAATGTGGCCACAATTGCACACTGGAACTGATTTTCCCTCCCTTCCCAAGTCTCTCTACTAAAATTCTCTTCAAACAATCCTAGAAGCCTTCACCCACAGTTCATGACTTCAGTGATCCATGAGATTCTGAGAAAATTTCAGTATTTCCATGGCTACCATGATTCAGGGACAGATTCCAGGGCAGGATTATATATGCAAAATTCTTTGCTAATCTTAAAGTGCTTTATGAAAGCTAGTTATTTTTATTATAATTATTACTCTGGAATAAGAACTTGAGCAAATTAAACTGTTATGCTACTTTCTATTCTTGTCCTGTACTCTAAATTCTTGGGATCTGCATAGTTCATCCATCCTCCATTCCTGAAATATAATGGCTCTCTATCTTCACATCCCGAAGCCCTTCATTTAGCCTCTTCCTTCGAATCCCAGATCAATTGCTACTTTTACTGATCATCCATATCCAGGTGGAACTGCTCTCTCCCTCCCCAAATTTTCCTGAAACATCTTATGGGAATCTCTTCTTTTACCTTATTTATTGCCTTACCTTTTATCACATTTAATTTTATCCATATCATATGCCCCTTCCCAACTAAAGTATTAGTAGGTTGAAGTCAATGGCTGCCATTTTTTACCTTCATGTCCCGAAAGCTAAGTGTTAGACCTGCTATGTAATATTAAGTTTTCTGACATCAAGGCCAAGAGTGATATTACTGTATCACTAAGGCATCTCAATTTACATGAGTGCATGAGAGAGGTACAAAGCAAAGTGCTATGTTGGGGGAAGAGAGGAGATGAGGGAAGGCATATGGAGGAGAGTAACAATAACAGCTAACATTTATATAACACTTACTATGTGCCAGGCACTGTGCTAAATGCTTTATAATTATTATCTTTTTTGATACTCACAACAACTCTATTCTAGTTGGACTTTAAAAAATGAGCAGAATTTCAACAGAAGAATGAAGGGAGGAGAGAGATTCATAGGAGTTATCAGTCAATAAATAAATGTTGATTAAATGCACTATTTATAAAGCTGGATTTAGAAGTAGAAGGGACCTTAGATAGTATCAAGAACAAATTGATAATTTTACAGATAAGGAATAGGGGTCCCTGACTGGTTGTGGAACAGTTTACACAAGGATAGAGAGGTGAGGAAATACTGAAGGAAAGCATAGTAATGTAGTTTGTACCTTAGAGGACAGAGTAAGGAGTACATTTCCATAGCTAGAAATGGAATGTGAGATGAGATTATGTAGTTCTTTGAATACCAGAACAAATCATTTTAATCTTATTTATTAGGAAATTTTCAGCAGTGAATAATCCAGGAAGCATTGAAGATTTGAGAAGAGAAGAAATCAATCTCTGATCAACGAAAACATTTTCCTAGCAACTAGAGGCAGAATGGATTGGGGGTAGGAGTGAGATAAATTGAAGCTATTCTTGGCAAGCTCCTTTTTCTCCCTCTGACCACATAACTTTGTCCATCCCCTACTATTTTCTCTTTTACTTCAACTTCTGAAGAAGAGATGGCCCTTCTGGTCAAGAACAACCAAGATGGATCTTCGATCACAACCCCTTTCATTTCCTCTGGATATTATCCCCCACATTGTCTCTGTTGTCCCTCATCTTTAATCCCTATCTACTAGTTCCTTCTCTGATGCCCATGAATATGTCCAAGTCTCTCCAATCTTTAAGGAACCTTCACTAGATCCTACATAATCAATAGCTATTGTTCTATAACTGGTGAGGCTAAGTCACAATGCCAATGAGCATTCCAAATAGGGATGATCTGTAAACAATTTGAGACGTGGATCTGAAGTTTAGAAGAGAAAGCCAGACTCAAAGTACAGACTTGGATTTATCTTCATGAAGTGGCAGGTATTGAAGATGTGACGGTGAATGGGACTGCCAAAGAAGAGTGGAAAGAGAGTGATGAAATCAAAGACAGAACTTCAGGGAGCTCCCATTTTAAGGAGGAAGCCAAGAGCACAGAGGGGACTCAGAACCCAAAAGAGGTCCATGGGATCATAAGGTCCCAGACATAGAGCAGGAAGTGTCCTCAGAAGCCACCAAGTCCAACTGATCAAAGAGAATTCTGAGTAATCAGAAATGTCAAATGCTTCAAGGAGGTTAAAGAAGAGATAAGCTAAAAAAAATGTTCTCTGAATTTGGCAACTAAGAAATTATTCATGATTCATTTTGAGAGCAATTTCAGTGGAACAGTGAGGGTGAAAGTCAAAATGCCTTCCTGGTACTTCTATTGATTATCAAAGAAGCCCTAATTCACCAAGACAGTTTTTAACCATATCTAAGAGAATAATATTATCAGAAAAGGACCTCAAATCAACAAAGAATAGGAGGCTTCTTTGTGGTTCACGTTATTGCACTATAGGCTACCCAGATTCCAAAATCCTACTTGAGCCCTTAACTTGGATTTATACATATGCACAGATAATCACTTACTCTCTGGCCAATCTTGAGATGAGGTCACAATACTTAATGTTTGTCCTTGATCCTATTTCTGTACAGAAGGGTTCTGGTGTAAGAAACAAAATGGAATTGTGGCTCAACTAAGGCCAAGCAGACATCGGGATGAGTCACCAGAGGGGGAAGAAATGTTAACTGAAAAGACAGTCCTTTGATTAAAGCAAAAACCAAAAAAAAAAACCTAGCAAAGGTTTGTTTTCTCAACCAGCTTCCATCTATAAAAAGTCCTCTGCTAGGCTTTCATAGAAACTTTAAGAAAAAGATATCTCTTTCTGTCCTATCCCCTCCCCCTGCAAGCCCAATCATCCTAGCTGGGGCCCTTAATACAGTAAACAGGCACCAATGAGTCAGCTGCACAAAGTGGATATGCCCAATAGGGCAGGCTCCGCTGACTCATTTTTTCTCTTAAGCACATGTTGACTCACCAAGAGTTCAAAAAGAAATTTTGATGACTTAAAGACTAGCCTTTGTTACTTTCTTTGCTGAACTCTTCTCTAGACTGAATGAGCAACAAGTTGTAGCTGTGGATACCTTCTTTATAAAAACAGAAATGCAGTCATTTAAAACAATAAAATGATTGCTCAATTTAAAAAAAAATATCCCTCCAGAGCATTTTTCTCCAGGAAGGTTTTAGAATGAAAGTATCAGGGGTTTGGGTAAAGTAAAATGAAGCCTGCTAAAAGACAATACAGGAAGGACCACAACTGAAAGGAAAGATTAGGAAGAGGGAGGGAAAGCCCCTGCATTGCAGGCTTAAGTGGACCCAGAAGATCATATGAACACAACAAGGTCAAACCAGAGCAATGTTTGTCTTTACACAAAATAAACTGAGATATAAGTCCTATTCTCCCTAAAGTATTTGAGTCCTAGCATTCAGCCCCTATTTGAAATCATGAAGCAGTAAAAATCACTCTAGATTTGAAGGCAGAAGATCTGAATTCAGTTCTTGGCTTTTTGACTTATTACCTGGGTGTGCCTATACAAGTCCCAGAAAATTCTATCGGAGAGTAGAGCTAAGATAGCAGAGTAGAAGCAGGAACTCGCTTAAACTCTCCTAAATTCCCCTTCTAACAACTTTAAAATTACATCTCAAATTTGAATTCTGGAGTGGTAAAACCAACAAAAAGTGAGGGTGAAACAATTGTCTAGCCCAAGACAATTTAGAAGCTTGGCAGGAAAGGTCTGTCACATATTGATGATGATCCAACCTGGAGCTTAGCACATGTCACTGCAACAGTGATCTTGGAGGAGGCTGCATCAATAGTAGCAGCAGCAACTTTGGGAGCTCTCATGCCACATAAAGGACCTAGGAATGCACTGGAAGAAGGGGAAAGTGAGAAGAAGAAAAGGGTAAATTAGCTCACATAAAAGAGACAAGAAAGAGCTTTTACAGTGGAGGGGAAGATGGGGGACTTGAGGGGAAGTGAGTGAACCTTACTGTCATCAGAATTGGTAGATTTTTAGAGAACAATTTAAATTTAGAGAGAAATTTAAAGAGCAATTGGTAGATTGGTTCAAAAATCAATGCAGTCAAGATTAGAAGAAAAGCAGGAAATTGGGAGAAATTTTTTTTTTACAGCAAGTTACTCTGATAAAGGCCTCATTTTCCAAATATATAGAGAACCGAGGTAAATTTATAAGAATATGAGTCATTTCTCAATTGATAAATGTTCAAAGGATATTAACAAGAAATTTTCAGAAAAGGAAATCAAAGCCATCTATAGTCACAAGAAAAAAAGTTCTAAATCACTACTGCTTAGAGAAATGCAAATTAAAACAACTCTGAGGTAACACTCACCTCTATCAGATTCATTAAAATGAAACAAAAGGAAAATGACAAATGCTGGAAGGGATGTGGAAAAATTGGGACACTAATGCAGTGTTGATGGAGTTATGAACTGATCCAATCAATTGGAGATCAATTTGGAACTCTCCCCAAAGGGATATAAAAGTGTGCATATTCTTTCACCCTGTGATACCACTTCTAGGTCTGTATCCCAAAGACATCAAAGAAGAAGGGAAATGACCTATATGTACCAAAACATTTATTGCTGCCCTTTCTGTGGTGGCAAGCAATTGGAAATTTAGAGGATATCCATTAATTGGGGAATGCCTAAAAAGTTGTGGTATGGAATTTTGATAGAGTACTATTGTTCTATAAGAAATGACAACCAGGATACTTTCAGAAAAACCTGCAAAGACCTACATGAACTGATGCAAATTGAAGTGAGCAGAATCAGGAGAACATTGTACACAGTAGCAGCAATATTATATAATGATCAACTGTGAATGACTTAGCTATTCTCAGCAATATAACAATCCAAGACAATTCTAAAGGACTTATGATGAAAACTGCTATCATACATCCAGAGAAAGAACTGATGGAGTCTGAATACAGATC
Source organism: Vombatus ursinus (assembly GCF_900497805.2). Classification (NCBI taxonomy): domain Eukaryota; kingdom Metazoa; phylum Chordata; class Mammalia; order Diprotodontia; family Vombatidae; genus Vombatus; species Vombatus ursinus. The sequence goes on from NW_020954548.1 coordinate 27,033,848, forward strand.
CAAGTATACCCTTTTTACTTTATTTTTCTGGGGATATTTTTGTCTATGTTTTCTTTTACAACATAGCTAATATGGAAATATATTTTGCATGATTGCACATGTATAATATATATTAAATTGCTTGCCTTCTCAATGAGGTGGGAGGAGACAGAGACAGAGAGAGAATTAGGAACTCAAATTTTAAAAACAAATGTTAAAAAAAAGTTCTATTGGCTCTTGTTTTCTCATCTGTAACATATAGGTGTAGAACTATATAATAACTCGCATTTTTATAGCATTTTCCTTCTCTACAACCTTGTAACATGGGTATAGCAAGTATTTGTAACTCTATTTTATAGATGGGAAAACTAAGTCTTAGAAGGGGTAAGTGATTTACCCAGTGTTATTTAACTAGTGAGTATCAAAGTCAGGATTCAACCCAGCTTTCCTGATGCTAAAACCAGTAGGAGTTTTACCCCCCATACTAGTCTGCCTTTGATGATCTGAAGCTAGCCTTTGACCTCTAAAGGCCTATCATGGCATAAAAACTTAGCTTCACTTCCACGTGAAAGATGACAACTAGATGTCTCCCATTACCCTGAAAATATAAGAGAGAAAAAGAGAGGTTTGTTGTGGGCTGGACAGGATTAATTTTGAAGTCTCTTCTGCCTCTAAAAGTCTTTGTTTCTGGAGAATCTTCTTATTCAAGGCTGGCTTTACAGAAACCAAGTGTTTTATAAACTTCTAAGTGCTATAGAATTATGGACTATTATTTTACACATTAATCAACAACTGGAATGATGAATCTGAGCAGCCCCCAAGTAGGCTTTATGCCCAAAACTACCTCTCCTGCTGCTTTTTGAAACACTACCAGTAACGCATTCCTTAGTCTTTAACATGCTTTTTAAAAAATACAGTTGAACACTGTCTCAGAAACCTGACTGTAGACAGTGATGATTAACATTTATAGAATCTTTTAAGGTTTACAAAATGTTTTATATTCACCATCTCTTTCTGGTCCTCACCATAAACCTGTCAGGTAGCTGCTATTGCTATCTATACAGTAAGCACTCAATTAATCTTTGTCAACTGACTAACCTCATTTTACATATGGAAAAATCCAGACACATAAGGGTTAAGTGACTTGCTCAGGTTCACACAGCTTGTAAATGGCAGAAGAATGCAAATCCAGGTTTATCTAACTCCAAGATCCACTCTATTAGGTGCTAGTAGAGATGAGACAATGAATACCTAGGTAGGCAGAATAGAAGGGGGGATGGACATTGACCAGAGGTACAAGGGGCAATGAAGGCAAGCTGCCCACTTTTTGACATTGCCCAAGACCAGCCCTGCTTTGGGTCCTTTGATTCAACTCTTCCCCTGCCTCCTACAATGCATAGCACCTGGTGAAAAGTCAACATTGGCACTGTTTGGCGTCACCATAGGCTCCTTCTGCTAAGTTCCACACTTAATTAAAGCTTGTTGACTCTATCTAAACCTACTCACGCTTAACTGCACATCAACGAAGATCTCAATGAAAACATTTTAAAGTCAATGGTTAAAAGTAGAACGTGTTTTAAAAACAGAGATAGAAGCACAAGAGTATTAGCATTAATTTTCTAATTGTTATTTAACTCTGTGCTTGACAAAAAAAAAGAAAGAAAAAAGAAAACCCTCATCAAGGCCTCAGGAAGAGAAGTAGTTATCACATTAAGCAACCAATTACACCAACAGATGATGGAACTTCTTTGTGTGGGGATTGGTGCTTTCTATAAACTACCTTCATTCATATTTGCAGCTTTAACTTTCTGAGAATTGTCTCCAGATCAACCCACGGGTTCAATGAACAGATCTAGGCTAAAGGGGTCCATATTTGAGGAACTTGGAATAAGTGAGGAAAATGCTTAATTATAATGAACTTCATATCATTGAATAAGCACTTTCAAATGTGCAAGAATTTACAGATATGTTTACATTTTTTGTCCTTCCAGTAGAATGTAAGCTCCTCAAAGGGAGTTATTTCATTTCTTTTTATCCTTATATCCTTAACACTAAGCATAGCACCTTGTATGTAATAAGTGCTTAATAAATACATGTTGAATTAAATTCCCATTCTGTGCAAAGCATAAGGATGGAGGAGAATTGAGAGAATGGAAAGATAAATATAGTGTGGTCCCTGACTTCAGGAAGTATATAAACTTGCAAAGGGAGTCAACTAGGTATGCAGAAAACCATACACAGTGCAAGTACAAAATGCTCCATGTTTTCCAAGAATGGAATAAACACAAAGTATAGAACACAACAAAGCAGTTATTGTGCCAAATGTAACTTCTGGGCAGGACTCAGGGCATAACTGATGCTCACTAAATTGCTCAGAAGGAAAATAATCCAGAGAACAGTCCAGGCATGCTTAAAATAAGAGATGTTGGTTTGCATCAGTGTTGCTGTCTTTCTAAACTATGTTGGGACATTAGTGAAAACTGATTAGCATTAGTACTACAAGACACTAATTTGGCAATTTTAATTGGTCTTCCCAGAATGGGAAGCTTTGGGACTAAAGAACAAGTTCTTTGTCCAAATTGTCTTAGACAGGGTTCTTTCCTCCACAACTATAGGAGCTAAAAAATATGGAGCTCTTTGGATAAAAAGTACTGTAAATTTGTCATTTGGTGGTTTTTTTCAGTCTCCGGCAGAGACACACATAAGAGAATGAGGGAGGGCTCAGAAGATGCTGTCAAGGATATAGCTGCTGATAACTTTGTGGCCCAGAGTCTCATTACTGAGTCCCTCAGCATTCTCCATGCCTCAGGTGGCTTACTATGTAGTCCAATGTTCAAGAAATCCCCAGGGATATCCGTAACAGGAGGAGACAAACCACACAAGGAAAGTTATCCAGATCACAGTATCAGACTCCCCCAAGCTATTCTGATTTACTACAAGGAGGTCAGAGAATCATATCTAGAACTGTAAGGGTGCTCAGAGGTCTATCTAGTCCAACACCCTCATTCCACCAACCAGGAAATTGAGATCCAAAGAAGTTAAATGTCTGACTCCAGGTCATACAGGTAGCAAAAAGTCAGAAGCAGAATTTGAACCCAGCTCCTCTGAATGCAATCAATGCTATTTCTACTATATCATGCTTGCAGGTTTTCAGGCTCTTTCAGGTTTTGAAGGCTTTCTTGTTTTCCCCTCCTTGTCAGTAAGTTCAACTGCATGAACAAGCATAAAAGCTATTTTAGGAACACCACCCCAGACTAAGGCCCTGGCTTTCCTTACTTCATCTACTGATTTCCTCCCTAGGATGACTGGCAGTTTTTTTCTGCCTTCCTGCTCCCCTAACTCACCTGCCTTACCTTCCAAATTATAGTAATAGGTATAGTTATTATCAGTTTTTTTTCCACCATGTTTAGATGAACACACAGAATCTTATAGTGGAATGTTTGGGCTGGTAAAGACCTCAGAGGACATCAAGGTGACTTTCCCAATGACTCAGAGTGTTAGAACAAGGGTTAGAAAACTCCACTGTCCTTCCTCAGTCCGGTGCTTTCTATGATACTACATGACGGCTCATTGTTAAACTACTATTATGTTCATTACATAATGTTCACATTTATGTAAGACTGTGACTAATCCAAATTTTTAGTATTGGATCAGATGTGGAATATAAAAGAAAAAACACAATTGAAAACCTTCTGAGATGTGGGCCTTTTTTTATAGTACAGCTTCACAATGAAGCATACACTGTATTGCTGGATATTTCTTAATGATAGAACATTCTCCCAAAAGCTACAGTAAGCTATGTCTGTCAAGATGAATTCCATATTACATCTAAACAATCTCAGAAATACTTGACATTCATGTACAATCACAGGGGAGAAGATGGGATAATTACCAAGCTTTTAAAGACTGTTTGACTTAGCAATGTGGATAGTTGTTTGGATACATAAAGGGAGATGACAAATGTTTAATTCATGCTGAACTCACATAGAAGCTGACTATACCCCTTCAGCCTTTCTGTTGGGTGTTATGGTTTTGGTTTTGTTATTATTTTTCGTTTTTAAAAAATCAGGTAAGATAGAATTTACTTTCTTAATTATTGGAAACCTCTCATTAAATGACAAAGGCCAGGGACCAGATAGAAAAAGACCTATATCTAGTCAATCTTATTTATTTTAAAAGACAAATGACCAGAAAAGTCTCATTAAAATCCTGAAGGAGAGCACATTCCCCATCTCCCTTACTTATAAATGTAAAGCAATTTTTTCCTAGCCATTTAATATACTGCTAAACAGTTGCTACCTACCAGCAAACTTACCATATCTCACATGTGCCTATGCAATTTGAATTTTTACCTTGAATCTAAAACCAGGAATGAATCAAGGAGGAATGCATGATTCAACAGGTTGACAAATGCCTCTTCCCTTCACCTGGTTATTAGTTTTCTCTCTTATTTTGTCACAAACCCCAATTTATTTGAGCTGTGGACAGTCACACATTAGGAATCAGTTCCAGATCAATTATGTGACATGCACTGTATACATCCAAAGTTTCACTTAGTTTGACATTTTAATCAGTAATATGCAATTAACATTGACTCAAGTTCTCCTCCAAATGGTCGTGCCATGAAAGTAACTATAGACTACCAGAAGTTATACTTGCATAATTTAAGCTTGAGCAAGGCGCATCAATCTAAAAGGAGCCTTTGAGCATAAGTTCAATGACTACATATCAATTAGGACTAACATGGAACTACTCATAGCCAGAGAGTAAGCCACCAAGTAATCACAACTAGCTTTTATAACTAAAAAAAAGTGGTATGTAGAAGAGGAAGGAATGTCTATACTATCAAAATCTCGCATCCTTTGAAATATTTAATGATTATGGATGTGGCAAACTTGGGATATTTCACATGGAGAGGAGCAAAGTTAGGGAAGATATTGTAGCTGTCTCCAAGTATTTGAAGGATCATCATATAGATGATATGATAGACTTGTTCAGATAGACTTGATCCTGAAAGAGCAGAACTAGAAATAATTGATGAATATTAGAGAAAAAGATCTATCCTTGACATGAAGACTAAAAAAACTTAGAATTAGAGCTGTCCAAAAGTAGATTTATTAGCTTTAGAAGTAGTAGGCTGCCCATCACTCAAGTTCTGTAAGTGGAGGCTAGTTGACCACTTCTGAGATACTGAAGAAAGGATTTTTTTCCCCCAAGTATGGCTTGAACTATATAATCTTGTCTTCTAAGTCTGATATTCTAATTCTCTAGTTCAATTTTTTTCTACCATCTTCTTCACCCCTAAGGTAATTTAAAACACTTTTCCCCAAAATATTATAGCTCTGCTGATCTTAAAAAATATTTTCTGTTACAGTATCAGAAAATGTTTTTAGATGAAAAGTTATGGGTATAACTAAGACCAAAATAGTAGTCTCTACAAGTCTGAAAAAAGACAACCCAAGAGCCTACTCCAAAAGATACAGTAGCAGGCCATGGTCCACTCAGAGGGTATATCAGCCATGGATCATAGAGACCTAAGACTTGCTAAAACCCATGTTTTTATGTGATGCCCACAGAAGCTAAATATGTCAAATTCTCAGAAGTTAAAAGCTTCTATCCACTAGTTGAAAATAAGTTATTAATCTAACTGAAAATTAATTGTTAATTTCCAAGAAGAGAACCAAGATGGTGGAGTAGAGAAAGCACTACAACCAAGCTCAACATTTTCCTTCAAACGACTTTGAAATAATGTCTCGAATCAAAATCTGAAATGGCAGAGACAAGAAAAGGTCAGGGTACAGCCCAAGAGTATTTATGAGATCAGAAGGAGAAATCTTTGACATGTGGGTGGGGGTTAAGATTACAACCAAGAATAACCTACCCCTCAAAACTGAGTATAACACTTCAGGGGTGGAAATGGACACTTAATGAAAGAGAGGACTTTCAAGTGTTCTTGAAGAGAAGGTCAAAGATGAATAGAAATTTTACTTTCATATACAAGACTCAACTTGTTGAAAGATCAACATGAAAGAGAAATCAGTAAAAAGTTAAACTTTTTACATTCCTATAAGGTAAAGTTATACATGTGACTCCTAAAAAAGTCTAGCATTACTAGGGAAGGTTGGAAAAACTCCCCATATATGGGGGAGAAAAAAATAGGGGAAGGGAGAAAAAGAATGAGTAAAATTATCTCACATGAATGAGGTTCACAAAGAAAAGCTTTTACAGTGGAGAAGAAAATGGTTGGGGGTATAGAGGACAAGCAGCGGTTGAACCTCAAGCTCATATGAATTGGTTTAAAGAGGGAAGAATTGGATATAGACTCTATAATTGGGTATAGATATCTATCTTATCCCACAAGAAAGTGGGAGAAAAAGGGCATAAGAAAAAGGGGGGAGTGATAAATAAAAGAGGGCAGATTAAGGGAGGCAATGACCAGAATCAAAAGACTTTTTAGGAGGGACAAGGTAAAAAGAGAGAAAAAGATAAAACCAAAGAAAAATAGAATGGAGGGAAATGCAGTTACTAATCTTAATTATTAAAAGGGGGAACTCACCCATAAATCAGAAGCAAATAGCAAAATGGATTAGAAAGCAGAATTCATCAATATACTGTTTACAAGAAACACTTGAAACAGAGAAACACACACAAAGTTAAAATAAGGGGCTAGAGCAAAATATATCATTATTTAGCTAATGTTTTAAAAAATGCAGGGATGACAGTCATGATTTCAGACAAAACAAAAGCAGAAATAAATCAAATTAAAAGAGATAATTAGGGAAACTACATCTTACTAAAAGGTACCATGAACAGTGAAGTAATATCAATACTAAACATATGCAGCAAATGATACAGCATACAAAGTCTTAAAGAAAAAATTAAATTTGTTACAGGAGGAAATAGACAGCAAAACTACACTAATGAGGGACCTCAATTTTTCTCTCTCAGAGGTCCCTCCTTAGTAGTTTTACTATATTTATTAGTATAGTTTTACTATACTTATTAGTATAGTTTTGCTGTGTTTTTCCTCCTGTAATAGATTTAACTTTTTAAGACTTTGTATTTATCTACCTCTGAGAGGTAGATAAATTCAACAAGAAATTACACAAGAAAATAAGGAAATCAATAGAATTTTAGATGAGTTAGATATGATAGCTCTCTAGAGAAAATTGGATTGGAATAAATAGGAGTACACCTTTCTCAGCTTTACATGGCACCTTCACACACAAAAAAGGACTATGAATTAGGACATAAAAACCTCATAAACTAATATAGAGAAGCAGGCATATTAAATGTACCCTTTTCAGACCATAATGAAATAAAAATTACATTTAGTAAAGGGGTGTGGAAGCATGGATTAAAAATTAATTGGAAACTAAATGATCTAATCCTAAAGAATGAGTGGGTCAAAGAACAAATCATAGAAACAATCAATAATTTCCTTAAAGATAATTACAACAATAAAACAAAATACCAAAATTTGTGGGATGCAGTCAAAATCAGTACTTAGGGGAAAATTTAGGTCTGTAAACATATTTATCAATAAAAGAGAAAGCACAGATCAATGAATTGGTCATGCAACTAAATAAAAGCTAGAAAAAGAACAAATTTAAAATCCACAATTAAGTACCAAAATGGAAATCCTGAAAATTAAAGTAGAGATTAATAAAATAATAAAAAAATGAACTAATAAATAAAAGTAGGAACTAGTTTTATGAAAAAAGTGATAAAATAAACCATTGGTTATTTTGATTTCTAAAAAGAAAGAAGATCAAATTACCAATATTAAAAATGAAAAGTACAAATGTACCATCAATGAAATTAGGAGTTATTGTGCACAATTATATTCCATTAAAACTGACAATCTAAGTGAATTGGATGAATATTTACAAAAATATAAATTGTTGTCCAGATTAACAAAAGAGGAAATAGAGTAATTAAATAATACTACTTGTAAAAAAAAAATAAATTGAACAAGCTATAAATGAAAGCCCTAAGAAAACATCTCCAGAATCAGATGGATTCACAAGTAAATTCTAACAAATGTTAAAGGAACAATTAATCCCAATATTATATGAACTATTTGAAAAAAATGGTAAAGAGTCCTCCCAAATTCCTTTTTGACACAAATATGGTGTTGATACCAGAATCAGAGAGAGGAAATTCAGAAAAAGGAAACAATAGATCAATTTCCCTGATGAAAATTGATACAAAAAATGCAAATAAAATTCTAGCAAGGAGATTACAGCAACAGATCAAAGATCATACACTATGACCAGGTAGGATTTATACCAGCAATACAGGACTAGTTTTAAGTTAGGAAAAATATAAGCCAAATTGACCGTATCAATAAGCAAAACAACAAAAATCATGATTATATCAACAGATGCAAAAAAGGTTTTCACAAAATATAATATCTGTTCCTAGTAAAACATTAGAAAGCATAGGAATAAATGGAACCTTTCTTAAAATGACAAATAGTATCAATCTAAAACTAAGAGCAAACATTATTTGTAACAGGGATCAGCTAGAAGTCTTCTCAATAAAATTAGGATGAAGCAAGAATGTCCATTATCATCACTGTTGTTCAATATTGTATTAGAAATACTAACTATAGCATTGAAAATAAATTAAAGGAATAAAAAAAGGCAATGAGGAAACAAAACTTTCACCCTTTGTAGATGATATGATGGTATATTTAGAGAACCCTAAATAATAGATTAAAAAAGACTTGAAACAAGTAACAACTTTAGCAGTTACAGAATATAAAATAAAACCACATAATTCATCAGCACTGCTATATACTACCAGCAAAACCCAACAAGAGATAGAAAGGAAAATTCCATTTAAAATCGCTGCTGACAATTTAAAATTCTTGAGAGCCTACCAGATAAACCTAGTAAGTATATGAATACAATTACAAAACACTTTTCACACAAATAAATACAGATCTAAACAAGACTATATAGTAAAAATTACAGTGCTGTGTAAATTAGTTTATTCATTCAGTTCCACACTAAAAATTATTTTATATAATCAGAAAAAAACAATAAAATTCATTGGGAAGAAAACAAGGTCAAAAATATCAACAGAATTAATGGAAAAAAAGTAATAGTAGTTCCAGATTTCAAACTATATTACAAAGCAGTAATCATCAAAAATAATCTGGTACTGGCTAAGAAATGCAGTGGTGGATCAGTGGAATAGATTAGGTACACAATATACTGCAGTAAGTGACCATAACAATCTACCATTTGATAAACCCAAATATCCCAACTTTTGAGAGAAGAATTCAGTATTTCACAAAAATTGTGGAGAAAACTACCAATCAGTTTGACAGAAACTAGGCACAGACCCACATTTCACACTATACACCAAAACAAGGTCAATTGAGAGTGTGACTTAGACAAAAAGGATGATATAAGTTAGAATAGTATGGAAAAATTTGCCTGTGAGATCTATGGATAAGGTAAGAGTTTATGACTAAACAAGAGATAAGGAAGATCATGGGAAGCAAAATGGATAATTTTGACTAAATCAAATTAAAATTTTTTGCACAAAACCAATTAGCAAGCAGGAAACTAGGGAAATTGTCACAGCATGTTTCTCTGATAAAAGCCTCATTTCTCAAACATACACAGAACTGAGCCAAATTTATACAAATAAGAGCCATGCCCCAATTGATTAATGATCAAAAAGATATGAACAGGCTAAGTAGTGATAAAAGCTAACAGTAATCACATAAAAAATGTTCTAAATCCCTCTGATTAGAGAAATGTAAATTAAACAACTCTGAGATGCCATATCATACCTATCAGATTGACTAACATGACAGGAAAAAATGACAAATGCTGGAAAAATAGGGACACTAATGCACTCTCGGTGGAATTGTGAACTGGTCAAACCATTCTGGAGAAAAAACAGGAACTATCCTCAAAGAGTTATAAAAGCATCCATACTCTTTGACTCTACTATCTGTATCTCAACGACATCAAAGAAAATAGAAAAGGACCTATACGTGTTAAAAAAAAAATAGCTATAGCTGCTCTTTTTGTGGTAGCAAAGAATTAGAAATTGAGGAGATGCCCATCAACTGTGGAATGAATAAGTAGTGGTAAATGATTGTACTAGAATACTAATGTGCTATGGGAAATGATGAGCAAGATAGTTTCAGAAAAACCTGGGAAGTCTTATATGAATTGATGCAAAATGAAATGAAGCAGAACCAGGAGAACATTGTACATAGTAACAGCAATACTGTAATAATAATCAACTGTGAAGGACTTGATTATTTTAATCAAGACAATTATTTAAGTCAATTCCAGGGAACCCATGATGGAGAATACGGTCTACATCCAGAGAGAGAACTGATGAACTCTGAGTTCAAATTAAAAGTACTTTTTTATGTTTTTCCTTGCTTTTTTGTGTTTTGTTTGGTTAATACTGAAATAAGTTTTGCATGATTCATATAGCTGATAACATATTGCTTACATTCTCAAGTACTGGGAGAAGGGTAGGAGGGAAGGAGAGATTTGGAACTCAATTTCTTTAAATGAATGGCATAAATCTTTTTAAATGTAATTGGTAAATATTTAATGAAATAAAGAAAAACAAGTATATTTCCTTATTTCATTTATTTTTAGTTTTCAAACATTCACTTCCATAAGATTTTGAATTTTAAGTTTTCTCTTCCTCTCTCCCATCCCCCCACCCCAAGACTTGTGCAATCTGATATAGGCTCTACATATACATTCGTCCTAAACATTTTCACATTAGTCATGTTGTAAAGAAGAATTAGAACCAATGGGAGGAACCATAAGACAGAAGAAATGAGAGCAGAGAGAGCAGAGAGCGCAAATAGTATGATTCAGTCTGCAGCTCCAAAAGACTCATGATGGAAAATTCTAACCATATGGATAGCATTTTCCATCATGAATCTTTTAGAATTGTCTTAGATCCTTGCATTGCTGAGAAAAGATAAGTCTGTCAAAGTCAGTCATTGCACAATGTTACTGTTACTGTGTATGATGCTCTCCTGGCTCTGCTTCCTTCATTCAGCATCAGTTCATACCAGTCTTTCCAGGTTTTTCTGAAGTCCACCTGCTCATCTTTTTTTAATAATTTTTATTAATTTATTTTGATTTATCAACAATCACTTCCATAAGATTTGAGTTTTAAATTTTTCTCCCCCTCCCTCCCCAAGACAGCACACAATCTGATATAGGCTATATATATACATTCCTATTAAACATATTTTCACATTAGTGATGTTGTAAGGAAGAATTAAAACCAATAGGAGAAACCATCAGAAAGAGGAAACAAAACAAAACAGAAGAAAAAAAATAGCAAATAGTATGCTTCGATCTGTATTCAAACTCCATAGTTCTTTCTTCTTTGTGGATGACATTTTCCATCATGAGACTTTTGGAGATGTCTTAGATCCTTGCATTACTGGGAAGGGCTAAGTCTATCAACATTAGACATCGAATAATGTGGCTGTTACTGTGTACAATGTTCTCCTGGTTCTGCTCACTTTACTCAGCCTCAGTCCATACAAGTCTTTCCATGTGTTTCTGAAGCCTGCCTGTTCATCATTTCTTATAGCACAACAGTATTCCATTACATTCATATACCACAACTTGTTCAGCCATTCCCCAACTGATGGCCATCCCCTCAATTTCCAATTACTTGCTACCACAAAAAGAGCTACTATAAATATTTTTGTGCATGTGAGTCCTTTTCCCATTTTTATGATCTCTTTGGGATACAGACCTAGAAGTGCTATTGCTGGGTCAAAGAGTATGCACATTTTTATAGTCCTTTAGATATAGTTGCAAATTCCTCTCCAGAATGGTTAGATCATTTCACAACTCCACCAATAATGCATTAGTGTTCCAATTTTCCCACATCTTCTCTAACGTTTATCATTTTCCTGTTTTGTCGTGTTGACCAATCTGATAAGTGTGATATGGTACCTCAGAGTTGATTTACATTTCTCTAATCAATAGTGATTTAGAGCATTTTTTCATATAACTATAGATGGTTTTAATTTCTTCATCTGAGAACTTCCTGTTCATATCTTTTGACAATTTATCAATTGGGGAATGACTTGAATTCTTATAAATTTGACTTAATTCTCTATATATTTTAGAAATGAGGCCATTATCAGAGACATTAGTTGTAAAAATTCTTTCCCAGTTTTCTACTTCCCTCCTAATCTTGGTTGCATTGGCTTTGTTTGTGAAAAAACTTTTCAATTTAATGTAATCAAAATTATTCATTTTGCATTTTGTAAAGTTCTCTATCTCCTGTTTGATAATGAATTCTTCTGTTCTCCGTAAATCTGCCAGGTAAACTATTCCTTGCTCTCACAGTTTGCTTATATTATCAGCCTTTATTATCTAAATAGTGAACCCATTTTGACTTTATCTTGGTATGCAGCGTAAGATGTTGATCTATGCCCAGTTTTTGCCATACTATTTTCCAGTTTCCCAGCAGTTTGTCAAATAGTGAGTTCTTATCCCAGAAGCTGGAGTCTTTGGGTTTATCAAACAGATTACTGTGGATAGTCATTGACTACTGTGTCTTGTGTACCTATCCCTATTCCACTGATCCACCACTCTATTTCTTAACCAGTACCAAATAGTTTTGTTGATTGCTGCTTTATAATACAAGTTAAGATCTGGTATGACTAGGCCCATATATAATTTTTAAAAAGAAAATTAATTGCTCAAAATCAAAAGAACCCAGTTCCACCTAACACTTAGCAAATTGGCAAAGATGGCAAAATAGTCATCAGAAATAGTCAATATTTTCACAATTGTGAAAAAATAAGTGCACCGGTACCTTGTTGGGGGATCTATAAATCCATACAACTATCTTAGAAAGCAATTTGGAATTATGGAAATAAAGTGACTAAAATACCCATACCCTTAGACCCAGAAATTCCACTACTAGTCATATTTCCCGAGGAGGACATTGAAAAGAAGAAAAATCTTTATATACACCAAAATATTTATGGTAACACTTTTTGTGGTAGTAAACAACTGGAAACAAAATAGATGCCTACTAATTAGAGGATGGCTAAATATACTAAGGGTACATTAATGTAATAAAATATTGTTGTATTGTAATTAATAACACATATGACTAAAACAAAGAAGTATAAACATACAATATGAGGCAGAGTGAAGTAAGCAGAGCTAAGAAAAGAATACAAATAATGACTACAATAATGTAAATGAAAAAAAAAACACAAAGGTGAAAGTGAATGATGCAGAATTACAAAGTACAAGCCTGGCTACAAAAAAAGAGATATGAAAAGCCACATCACTTCATACTCAACTCCTTTGTAGATGTGGGAGGTCCACATGTGTATAACACTGCATATATTTTTCAGACTTTTCCAATGTGTTCATCAGTTTTATTTTTTTTTTGCTTTTCTTTAAAAAATATCTTTTGCTAAATGAGATGGCTCTCTGAAAGAGAGAGTAGGGATGTTGGGAGAAGTCTAGACTACACAAAAAAAGATAGCAATAAAATGTTTAAAAATAATATTAATTGCCCATGTAGTTTTATCCCTGTTCTGCATGGGCCAAGTAGAATTGGTGATAGAGAACAAATGGGTCAGGATAAGCAGGCCAGAGTAATGCTTTTAGTTCCTGTTACTTGCCTCTACCCTCATCAGACTACATCTAGAGTTTTTGTGTTCAGTTTAGGGTGTGATACTTTCAGGGGAACACTAACAAAATGGATTATGTCTACAGGAGAAAAATGAAGAGAGTGAGGATGACATACCACATATGAAATAGTTTAGGGAATATGCTCTGGTCTGAAGAGACTGGAAAATAGGTGGTTAGTGGGGAAGGATGGTTCTGAAGGGCTGTTACAAGGAAGAGGGAAAATGTTAATTCTGTAGTGCTCCAGATGTATAAATCTCTGGTTTTATATTGACCATTTCTGGTTGTTTTAACATCTTATTTGCCACTTAGTTCCAATGTAGGCAACCAGTGGGTCTTTCCCTATCTCAATCTCAGATGCCCAAGATTTTAAATTCTCTTGGAAGGGACAACTAGAAGTTATCCTGCCCAAAGTAGGAATCTTCTCTTGCCATCCTTGCCAGAAAGACATATAGCTGCACTTAAGGTATTTTCAGTAGTGGAGAGCTCACCACATCATAAGGTAACACATTTCATTTTTGGACAGCTCTAGTTTTTTGACTAAGTTTTTCCTTGCATTTATCAAATACCTGCCTATAATTTCCTTCAATTTTGGTACTTGTGGTACCTTCTTGAGTTAATCAGAGTAAATTGAATCTCTCATCCAATCCCTAAAACACCCCTCAAACATGAGGATTACCTTTATTTCTCCCACCTAATTTTTCTCTCTTCTGGTCTTGTTCAGTAAAGTCTGACTGTGACTCATTGAGGTTTTGCTTTTTTTTTTTTTTTTTTTTTTGGTTTGATTTTTAACAAAGATACTGGAGTGTTTTTGCAATTTCCTTCTCCAACTCATTTTACAAGTGAGGGAACTGAAGCAAACAGGGTCAAGTAACTTGCCCAGTAAGTGTCTGAGCCAGATTTGAACTCACTTGGATGAGTCTTTTGGACTTCAGGCCTAGCACTCGATCCACTGTACCATCTAACATTTCCCTTGTCTGGTCTAGACATCCCTAATTCTTTAACCTTTCCTGATCTGACATGGTTTCTAGACCCTTGGCCATGCTAATCATTTTCTTCTGGGTACATGACAGCTTTTCAATGTCCCTTTTAACATGGTTTATTTCATTTTACTTTCTTCTCAGGGGGATAATGGAAATAAGTGAACCACTATTTTCCCCATTCCTTATCTATCTGAAGATCATGATTAGTTTCCTCTTCAGTTTTTTCTCCTTTTGCCTAAATGGAATCATCTCAATTTCCCTAATCTTTCAGCACAGACTTTTAGGGGGGGAAATTAGTCACAGGCAAAAAGGAGCCATGAAGATTTCCCCCAAGGGGAAAAAAGGCATAGATGGAGAAGGTTTCAAAATTCTTGTTGATTGACTCAGTAGTAACCTGCTGAAAAATAAATTTTATTTTGCTGTGAAGGGGACAAACCTACCAGAACTGGAGGCACAATAAGACATGTGGGTAAGGGAGATTAGAGGGAAGCCTATTGCTAACTTTTGTCATGAAACCAAATCAGCCAACACTGGGATTTGAGAATCAAATGAATTCACAAATGTCTTAATGCCCTCACAAGCTTCTGGCAGGGTTTTATCTCTTCCACAGCCACCTGCCTCTTCTTGGCCCATGGATTAAGTAAGCTCTGATCTCCAGTCTTACCCTTCAACCATTGCATTCCCTAGAGCAGTTGAAATGTCACTTTGAAATAGCTCCTTTGCCTGCTTTTGAGTTTGAGAAAGGCTGTCAAAGGATTGTGCTTGCTTCTAAATAAATCAAGTGACCAGCTAGACGCATGGTGGGTTGAAATAATCCTTTAAATAACAACATTGAAGACTCCAGGCTGTGGGAGGATTTTGAGTTCAAGTTTGGGAAGAAAACTTTTGAACCAAGAAAAAAACAAAGCTTTTCTGGCTTTGACCTATACCTAGTATGTGACAGCAAGCCAAAATTATGGCAGGGAGTTTACTGGTGCTTGTAGACAAAGGCATTGGTTTCTTAGCATGGAAACTGGTTCTGTTTGCTTCAGCCTTTCGTCAAAATATTTGGGCTACATTGATATGTGCTGCCATGACACTCAGTATGGCATAATGGATAGGGTCCGGTCTTAGATTCAGGAAGACTGGGCAAACGTCTTGTCTCTGGTGCAGTGGCCATGGATGAGCCACTTAACCTCTCAGGACCTCAGGCATAAGACTATGAAGTTATAGATGAGTAACTAATTCTTACTATTGAAGTGAGCAATCCATGTTAGGAGTACCCCATTCCCAGGTTGATGAAATCACAGCCTGAACCATCTTTCCCAACATTCATCCCCTAGACAAATCTTCTGCTATATTAAAGGAAGGTTTACAGCCCAAAGCCTTATGGCTGTTAATGGGCAACTCCCAAACAGCTTCCCTTATTGCTCAGGGTCCTTGCTTATTCCAGACAGATAAAACAAAATAGTATGCCAACTTTAACCTCATGTGCCTTAGGTTTAGTTCCACCCCAGCATCAAATGACAAGAGTAACAAATGGCCAAACTGGGAGAAAAAAGACATTGAGTTTGGGGAGCAGAAGACCTCAGCTCTGGTTCTAACTCTGCCTCAACTTTGTGATTACTTCTCTCTGCACCTCCATTTTCTCTTCCATAAAATTAAGGCATTCCACTGGGTACTTCTTCTGAGGCCCCTTTTTGCTCTAGCAAGCTATTTTTCTATGACCTTTGGCTCCTAAGTTTGTATTTCCAGACTCAAGACATTCTGAAAGGAAAACATTGGCAATGCTTCCATTTCTCAAAGGGTTCCACTACATTCTCAAAATACGATGCCTTCTACTAGGTAAGAGAAGAGGCAGCCAAGTGGGCTCAGTGGACAGAACACTGGGCCTGGGGTCAGAAAGACCCGGGTTCAAATCCAGCCTCAGACGATTACTATCTGTGTGACCTTGGGCAAGTCACTTAACCTCTGTTTGCCTTAATCCATTGAAGAAGCAAAACGGTAGGGAGTTAAGTTTGGATGAGCAGGAAAAGGTTATATAGAAACTAAATAATTCTGAAACCTTATTCGGTCCTGTATCCTTTCTAAAGTATGTGCCTCTGGAATTTTTCAAATTACGTCATTTGGTTCATTAGATGTGGCTAGGTGAGCACAAGTCCTACTGACTAGGGTGGCATTAAAAGATGCCTATAGGGGAAGCTAGGTGGCTCAGTGGATGGAGCTCTGGCCTTGGAGTCAAAAGGACTCGAGTTCAAATCTAGTCTCAGACAGATGACACTTACTAGCTGTGTGACCCTGGGCAAGTATCTTAACCCCAATTGCCACACACACACACACACACACACACACACACAAAGATGCCTATAGCAGCAAATATGAAAAATGGCTATTATATATATAACATATATATGCATGTATAGAGTGAACTCTGCCTAGAAAAGTATTCTGCACAGTGTCATTACTAATAATAAATGCATTTCCCAATTCTAGACACCAATGCTAAGTCCTTCAAACTACTCAGAGGCTCAAGGGCTCTACTGCTACAAGGGAGCTTAGATATCATCCAATCTAGCCCTCTCATTTTACATTTGAGGAAATCAGGGTTCACAGAAGGGAAGTTAATTTCCCCAAGGTTACAGAGCTAGTATGTTAAGTTGCAGAATAAACGAATAGCATTTATTGAGCCCTTACCATGTGCCAAGTACTGTGTTAGGTACTGGAGATATAAAAACAAAAGCAGGTCAGCCTCTGACCTCAAAGAGCTTACATTCTAACACAATGCAAACAATGCATTTATTGACTTGAACTCAAGCCCTCTGACCCTAAACCTACATTTTCACCTGTTGAAATAAAGATGATTTATAGCAAGTGATTTGGAAACTTTTAAAGGGGCATATAAATGTCAGTTATTATTAATATCCACAGAAACACAGTTGTGCTCATCAATGGCTGGGAGTTATAAATACAAAAATATTTGAGAGATTTATGCAAAGCTAATTAGATACTAAGGCCTATCTCTCCCCCCTCCTTTTCTTTTTTTCAGCAAGACTCCCTCTCTAATGAAAAGCAGTTCAATTAGAAAAGGCATTTCCATTCTAAACCTTGACAAGAAGTGCTTGCTGAAATAAATCCACGATACCAATCTGGAAAGAGCAATATGTATTTCTCATGCCAGGTAGTGGGAGTAGGGCTGGGGGAGAGAGGATGGAACAACAGCCCACATTTCCAAATGCCAGATTCTAAAGAAAACTGTTGATCTGTGGTGTACAGTTTGTGCTAGAGTCAATGAGTAGACAAAGAAAATTCAGACCTTTGATGACCCCTGGTGAATAAACTAAGCACTGCATTGAAGTACAGACCAAGCTAAAGATTTCACTTCAAGTTAAGTCTGCTGGATTTTATCCCCACAGCAAGGAAAAAAGGGTTTTTTTGAAGTGCTAGTTTATGCAGCAGGCTTTGGGATAGCAGGCATTCCATTAGCACAGTTGCTCTAGCATCTGTGTGGCTCCCAACAAATCTCTGGGCCAGGGATAACTGCACGTTTACATCTCTGCTGTTCAGAAATGTGTTTATGTATAACAATAACTGACATTCACGTGGGGCTTTAAGATTGCAAAGTGCTTACTAACTGTCCTTTCATTTGAGTTTCTTCAAAACTGTGAGAGGTCAAATAGTCTACACTACTGGCACTATTACCCCTATTTCTCAGGTAAGGAAACTGAAAATCTAGATGTTAAGTGGATTGCTCTTTGGTAGTTCAGCTAGAGTGTCAGAGGTCACACAAACCTACACCTTTTTGCCCTCTAATACGGCATCTGCTCTTTTACAAGAGCTCTCAATCTATACTAGATTGAGCTTAGATTGTGACCCTTTGCAATGTTATAGATGGAATTCGTATTGGTTACATGGATATTAAAGATTCCCCAGCCCTTGAAAAAAACAGGATCTGTAGTTCCAGTTCAGATGGAATATATATTTAGTAATGTTTTATGGAAGAGCTGAGAGGTGTGAACCAACCTTCTTATGTAACCCAAATTTAAAGTCAGATACTTAAAATACAATCAGTTTTCTATGACTTCGGTGAGCATCATTTCCTTCCTTCCCCATCAATTCCTACTTCAGCTGGACAAATGGGTATCTTATAAACAGCACTATGTAAAAGTTGTGAAGTCTGAAGCCTTCTGTCAGCTTAGGAGCAAAATCTTAAAAAAAAACAGTTGTTGTATGTGAAGTCTGAGAAAATCTAGCAGGCTGTTAAGTGCAGGGTCCCTATTCATTGTAAAGCTACAGTGTCTATCTGCAATCATTTGAAATGGTCTTTGAAAATCTTACCCAACTGGTTCAATTAAAGGAACTTGGAATATCAGACAGTATGTACAATTAATATAATACAAATGAAAACCATTTGGTTACTGAAACCCATCGCCTGCTAGACTACCTGTGGGTGGGCTGAGCTCGGGTCACTTTGACCTATTTGTGATCATCACCCACTGGGTGGAATAGTTGGAAAAGGTTTCTTCGTTCTTTTGCCTTTTGTTTTCCCACCACCCACCAAGGAATGATTTTTGAAAAGAAATAAATGAGCCCAAGTGAAAACGACATCAGGAAACGTTCCCAAAATGCTGAAGAAAGACTCAAATCTTTCCTTTTCTTTTTCCTAATGAAATTACAGGAGTTGTAGCTTAAGTTTTTAGGGCTAGATGGAATCTTAGAGATCATCAAATCTGGCACCCACATTTTACTTATGAGGAAATGAAGGCTGAGGGAGGGAAGTGACCAGTCCAAAGTCATATAGCTTTGGTTGCAGAGTTGGCTCTAGAGCCCAGATGTCCAGACTCCCAGGCTAGTGCTTTTAGGCAGTAAGGTGACCCAGTGCTAGGCTCAGACTCAGGAAGACCTGAATTTAAATCTAATCTTAGACATTTATTAGCTGTGTGACTTCAGACCAATCATTTAACTCTCTTCAGCCTCAGTTTCTTTATCTGTAAAATGGAAATAATACCACCTATCTCCCAGAATTGTTGTGAGGATAAAATGAGAGATTTGTCAAGTACTTAACAAACCACTATATATGTACTAGCCATTGTTATTATTACCACAACAATCATATCTTCCTTCTATTCAGGGACTAAGGGGAGACACAGTTATGTAAGAATCTGCCTGGAGTCACGTGAAACTGAGATGTGTCTAAGTTCAGAGTAAAAAATCCAATTAAAAGTAAATTTCAGTAATAGGGTGGGGACAAGGAACAATGGTAAGACTTGAATAATGACTGTGAAGCTGTGAAAGCGTTTTTAGTCACTTTTTTAAATTCTCAGAAAATCTTTTTTTTTAATTTTAAACCACAGAACACATTCTCATTTTGCTCCATATGGTATTATTATTTGACATCAATGTAATAAGTTACATTTACAAGTTTCACAAAGTCCTCTGTGAAACAAATATTAACCCAAGCTGAGGCTCAACGAGGTGATGCGACTGGCTAAATGCTCAGAGTCCCCCACTCACCTCTTATGACTCTAAAACTTGCACTTGTCATTGTACCACACTGGCACTCAATATAACCCAATAACTTCAAATTACTACCATCATTGCATCATTCCTCATCTAAGTGACAATGTATGGCTACCAGTCAAAATTAACGACATGAATTTTGTGGTTCCTTAACTTACAATGGTCAAAAGTCTGTTCCTGACCTTTCGGCCAAATACCTATGTTCTCTTAAAGGTAATGTATCCCAGTATCAATACTCTATCAGGATACAAATGCATTGCCTTGAACATGGCTAAAAATCAAGTCAAAGCAAAAAAAAAAAAAAAGGATAATACAAATTGAATGCTATGAAATTTTAATTACCAAATCTGGCCCCAAAGAAGAACTGTGTATAAGAAGGCCCCTCCCTCCCTTTCTTCTTTGCACAGGTGGAAGACTATGGATGTGGAACATTATATAAATGTTGGACTTGGTTGATAAATTAGTTTTGCTGAATTTTTTTTCTTCTTTTGTAATTTGTTTTGCCTGGTTTTTTTGTTGTTGATTTTTTTGTTGTTTTTGTTTTTTTGTTTTTGTTTTTTTACACAAAGTACAGCTCCCTATGAGGAGCAGAGGAGAGACTATGTCAGTAAATGCCCTAGATAGACAGATAGATAGAAAAACATTAATTTAGAATAAAATAAATGAAGATTAGATGCACATACACACACAAATATTCTTCCAAAATTCTCAAATCTGAGAATCTTAGAGTTGTAAAGTTCCACCAAATGCATCTGGTTCAATCCACACGCAAAAAAGAATTTAAAGTTAGAAGTTTTTCCTGACATCAAGTCTAAATTTGCCACTTTGGATTATGTTCACCGCCCCCAGCTCTGCCCTCTGTGGCCAAAAAGAACTGATCGATTTTTTCTGTATAACTGTCATTTTAATACTTTAAAAAGGTCTATCCTTTCCCCAAGTCTTCTCTTCTCTAGGCTAAACATCCCCTAGCTCCTTTAACCTATCCTTATTTGACATGAGCTCAAGGTCCTTCACCATCCTGGTTGCCCTCCCTTGGTAGGAGTCGATTTCTCTCCCTCTCTCTTTCTTTCTCTGTGTGTCTCTAACTTATCCATATCCTCCCTAAATATGGAGTACCCAGAATGGAACACAACACACCAGTAATAATCTGACCAAGGCAGAGTACAAAGGGATTATTACCTTCTCATTCTGGATGTTAGTCTCTCTCAATATAGCCTAATATATTATTAGCCCTTGACTGCCAAGGGAACTAAAAGTAGTTTTTATTTGTTTTAAAGCAAATGTCTAGAAGGAAAATTTAAAGGTTGACTACACATGCCTCTAGGCTAATGTTTAACTCAAGGTCCATGAACCCCAAAGGAGTATACAGATAGATTTCAAGGATCCGTGAACTTGGATAGAGGAAAAAAATTACATTTTTATCTCAATATAATTGGTTTTCTTTGAAAACCTTGAGTTTTATTTTAAACATTTAGAAACATTATTCTGAGAAGGTTTCCACAGGCTTGGGAATGCTTAAGGGGCTCAAGACACAAAAAGCTGAGAACCCCTACTCTAGGCAGTACCCCCAGGGAGCCACCCCAGTACAATAGAATTCTATGCTTTTTTTTTTTGGCAAGATTACCCAGCAGGAGGGTCTGCAATTGCTCTTAGTAATTAACTTCAGGGTTTAACCCTCATAAAGACATGAACAGTTCACGCTTTTGTTAGAATGAGCCAAGCAGCACTCACACAACTCCCAGAGACAGGAAGAATTGTTCATCTACAGGGCTGAAGCATCCAGGACCCCCAGAGGGAGAGACAGGAGGCAAGATGATCTACGCAGAGTAGACCACCATCACCTTTTGATCACTGTTGTTAATGTTGTTCCCGTTCCTATTGTTTAGTCGTTTTAGTCCTACTCTGTGACCCCGTTTGGTATTTTCTTGGCGAAGATACTGGAGTGGCTTGCCATTTCCTTCTCCTGCTCATTTTGCAGCTGAGGAAACTGAAGCAAACAGGGTTACGTGAAATGCCCAGAGTCACACAGCTAGTAAGTATCTCAGGTCATATTTGAATTCAGGAAGATGAGTCTTCCTGACTTCAGACCTGGCGTTCTATCTACTGTGCCACCCAACTGCCCCCAAAAAAACACAACAAACAATCCCAGAGATGCTGGGGAATGAACCTCAGGCTATCTCCCTTCCAATCCTGATGAGACAGCCCAGGTACCTCAACACAAGAGCTCTGGGATTAGTGGCACTACAACATCCAAACTACAGGACATAATTCCAGTCTGACCTCTATAAGCAATTGCCACCAATGAACAGATAGTCACAGGAGTCTTGGGAATGGTGGTATCCTCCAACCTGCTTCCAGTCATCTCCTGTGAAGAAGGATCAGTCATCCCCACCCACAGGAAGTCAGGCCAGTCTAGTAAGATAGCATGGCATCCTAGAGAAAGACCCAGGAGACTATGTGTGCCAGGTAATTCAAACTACAATTGGTATCTTCACCACGCTCTCTCCTAAATCTCCCAATTCTCACTAATAGGAGAATACAAATTAATACAACTCTCCTCACACCCATCTCTTGACAAAGATGTCAAAAGGTAGAAGTAGTGATTGTTGGAAGAGTTATAGGAAGACAGGCACATTGATGTGCTGTTAGTGGAGTTATGAAATTATCTAACTGCTCTGAAAAATGATTTGGAACTTCTTTTTTGGGGGGGAGGGGGAGAAGAGAATATCTCTACCCTTCGACCCAGAGATAACACTGTTGGGTATATGCCTTAAGGAAGTCAAAGTCAAAAGGATAAGTCCTATACATACACCAAAATATTCCTAATAAGGCTTTCTGTGGTAACAAAGAACTATAAACAAAGTGGTTACCGCAGAACAGACAATAGCTGAACAAATTGCGGTATACATTAAATAATAGAATAATGTTGTGTAGGAAGAAATAATGAAAGGAAGAATTCAGGGAAACATGAAAACATAAGTGAATTTCTACAGAACTAAATAAGCAAAACAAAGAAAACAGCATGTGTGTGTATACGTATATATATAAAAAACTTTAAAAGTTATTGTAATAACAAATAGAGAAATAAAATTAAATTAATCGTTGTATAATTATAATGGCTAAACTTGGCCCCTGCTAAGAGATTAAAAAAAAAAAAAGGCAATTCACCGTGTTAATTGTTTTTAGTCTAAGACAGCACACTGAACTTAAAGAATAAGTCTTAATTTCTTTGTTCACTGTATTTATATGGACTGGCTTTATATTTATATGAACGATGGCTTTGGATACAATAATATAACTGATCTTTGGTTGTGACTGAACTTTTTTTTTTAAAGTCTTTATTATGAAGCAGTACTTGCTATAGGGAGGGGGCATATTTAGAAGGTGCTAGGACTCCAAAAGAAAAGAATGTCAGCCCAACCCAAAGGACAGCTACTGAATATACTACATAAACATGAGTAACAAGAATTACTGTTTAGGTTAGGTCACCACTATGTTTTCTTAGACAGTTTGGGAAATCATCAAGTCTCTTAAATCTCAAATTGGTATAGCAGAAAAACCCCACGGGAATACCGGAACATGAATTCTAGTGCCAGTTCTGCTACTAGCTGTGTAAATTCAGTTAAATCATAGGATTTTCTGGGCCCGAATCCTCTTGTCTGTAAAATGAGGAGATCGGACAAGATGGCATCTAGATAATCTCTTCCAGCTCTGAGCTTCTAATGATTCCCTAGAAGAACTTCTGTTCAGAAGTTGTCCCTTTTGTTACTGAAAAGAACGCACAGGTGGAAGGGCAGCTCTCTAGTGACTGCCGTGAATTCAATAGTCTAGTTCGATAACCCAGAGTTAAATTACTTATTTTACAGATAAGGAAAGTGAGGCTCTAGGTCAAGAGGTTAAATGTCTTACCCAAGGTCACGTAGCTAATTAAAGAGCAGATTCATGATTTGGATTTGTTCCTCTAACTACAAATTCATTTCTGGTTCTACTACCACTCCCTACATGATATCACTTTCAGTCAAAATACATAAACCAAGCTAAATTTCCATGAGTGCTAACGGATGGCTCTGGGCAGAGATTTCTCTGGCTCTCCTCCATGCCTGGAATACTCTCCCTCATCTCCACCTACTGACTTCCCTGGCTTCCTTCTAGTCCCAACTAAAATCCCATCTTTTACAGGAAGCCTTTTCCAAGTCATCTCCATTCTAGTGCCTTTCTCTCTTACTTATTTTTCTATTTATTCATGTATATAGCTGTTTATACATATTTGTTTGCTGTTATTTCCTTCATTAGATTATGAGCTTCTTTAGGGCAGGAACTCCATTTTTCTTCTTTTTGTATCCTAGTACACCCTGGCACATAGTATGCATTTAATAAATGCTTATTGACTGATTCAATAGTTTCTTAGAAAACAGAGGCAAAAGGAAGATGGATTTCTGGATAATAAAAGGACAATAAAAACAACCTGTGGCTCTTACTCTTCCATTGAGATTAAACCACTAAAAAGTCATGATTTGCTGAAATGATTTGAGAGAATTCTTGATAACGTGATCATCCTTGAAAATAAATCTTGTTGTTCATGCTGTTTGGAGTAAGAATATCGATCCATTACACAAAGGCTAGAAATTACACTATGGCATAAAAACTTTGCAGGCCAAAGAGGTCTTTGATTCTACATTCTAGGGAAGCAGTTTGGATTCTACTTACTCCTGCTGTCCCAATTATATTACGCATCCAGTTAAGCTCTGCTTTATCCAGTAGGGAATTTTTAAGTCTAAGATAGTGCACTGAACTTGAAAAATAAGCCTTAATTTCTTTGTTCACTGGATTTATATGGACTGGCTAATGAATTCATTTATTGTAATATAACAAGTTGAGCCAATTAAGGGAGAAAATGCAAAACTGTCCTCTGAAGCAGAAGTATCACATGGTTTGGAACTACAAGTGTAGGTAATTTCCCTCATGGAGGCACTCTTTCTACCAAGCCAGATTCTTATTCCTTTATGAGTGGGAGATCTTCTTGGGTTGTTGCCAGTAGAAGTATCTATCGGCTAACTTCTGGTGATAAGCTTCTCCGGACTTAGCTAGGATTAGTTCCCAGCCTAGTAGCAGATCCTAGACTTAGAGAACCCAGCATATGCTCTGCAAGCTCCTTAAAGTCAGGGAATTTTGAATTGAAAGGAGCATGATAATAAGGCTTTAATGAAGGGTAGATTAGATAGATTAATAGATTAGATAGATAATGTGTTTTTATGTAGCATGTATATATACTCATATAAAATACAGGCTTCTTTCTATTTATTAGGAATTAGACCAAACAACTCCATGAGGATGGGGCTGTGTCACTCATTTTTTGTAACCCCCTCCACAATACCGATGTAGTGGTTAAAGTGTAGGACTTTTAGTCAGGAAGACCTAGGTTCAACTCTCTACTCTGACACAAACTTTAAGATCACGAGCAAGCCACCTAACCTTTATGAGCTCCAGTTTTCTCATCAGAAACCCAAGGGAGACCAAGGTCCCTTCCATCTCTAAATCTGTGATATTATAAATAAATAGCATGAGATTTTTTTTTCTTTTGGTCTGAACTTGTGACTTCATTGGTATAAGAAATGGCCTACAAGAAAACTCATTCACCCAGGCAGGTCATGAAAAGTGTCATTTTTGCAACTTCAAATCTTGGAGAGTTATCTTCAATGTTTAAGAGGTTGAGTAACTTACCAAGTCACTTACACCCACCATATACCACAAGCAGGACTTCAATCCAGCTCTTCCTGACCCCCAAGGTCAGTTTTCTATCCACTGTATCACACTGCCTATCAAAAATCATAGAATTATATAAGCCCCCCAGGAATGCATTCTTCAAATAGCTTGAAATCAAATCAAGGCAAATAGCATTTATTAAGTATCTACAATACACCAAGTACTATACTAAGCACTGATCCAAAGAAAAGCAAAACAGTTTCTACCCTCTAGATCACATTGTAATAGTGGAAGCAACAGGCAAACAACTATATAAAAACAAGATTTTGTACACACACACACACACAATAAAATGGAAATAATCTCACATGGAAAGTTCTAACATCAAGGGAGACTAGAAAGGCTTTTTGCAGAAGGAGAGATTTTATCAGTACTTGAAGGAAGCCAAGAGATGAGATCAGTACTTGAGGAAGGAGAGCCTTCCAGAGATGGGGGACAGAGAGTGAAAATACACAGAATTGGGAAATGGATCTCTTGTTCAAGGAACAGCAAGAAGGACATCGTTTCTGGATCATAGAACGTGTGAAGGAGAGTAAGGTCTTTGAAGACCGGAAAGGGAGGAGGGGGCCAGGTTATGAAGAGCTTTTAAAGTTAGAGGATTTTATGTTAGATTCTGGAGGCAAGAAGAAGTCACTGGAGTTTGAGTAGAAGGTAGGTAGGATAAGATTGACATGGTCAGAGGTGCACTTCAGGAGGATAGATTTGGCAGCTGAATGGAAATGCTGAGCATACAAAGACTTTCCAGCACGGTAGAATATGCCAGGGCTTGTAATTTGTTTGCCTTCAGGAACTCAAGTCACCATTCACATTTGATGTCTGTCAACTTCATAACAAAAAAAGACAATATTAAGAAAAATAAAACCAGAAAGTCATCTCCATGCCCTGATGAGACATAACTTTGGGTTTTCTTGTTTTGTTTTTAGGAATGGGGTGTTTGGAGGCACTGGGAGAGATGACCCTCCCTCTCTTCCTCTTTAGGCACATCCTAGAGCTGGATCACTGCATCTTTATTGGTTCCCCCTCTAGCTTCTATTAACAAGAGCTTCCACTGATTGCCAACCATAAGGACATACCCCACCCTACAAATACACCAATATACTATTTTTTAACAGCATAAAGAAAATAACGGTCAACCATTTTTAAGAACTGTTTTGTGGCCTTCAAAATTAGATTTACAAGGTTAAGAAGGAATGAAACAGCAGAGTATGTTTCAGAATGAGGTTTCAAAATAAAAAAAAAAAAAGACATTGTCCTGAGTGCTGAAATAAAAAGAGTAAAATACATATAGGAAAAAAAATTCTAGCAATTCATATAAAAACTCTTCCACAGCAAACCCACAGATAATAAAATATGCCCATTTTGCAGAGGAGTAAATCCAGGTTCACTTAAAAGGTCAAGTGACTTTTGCAATACCAGATGGTAAATAGCAGAACCAGGATCTTACAGGGCTTGCTTTCCTAAATTCTTCACTGTATTCAAATAGGCAGTTGTAGTGAATTGAGGTAATATGGCATAACATAGAGAGCTGGGCTTCAGAGTCAGAAAGACCTGCTTCTGACACATACTGGCTGTGTGACCCTGAACAAATCATTTCCCTTCTCAGTGCACTAGGCTAGACAACAAGAGGGTGCCAATATGCATTGGTAGAGGGAGTTTTCCACATCCTGGAGTTCTCTATACCAATAAAAATTGGTCCAATCCAGATCCATAAAATCTTAGTGTTAGGAAGAGACCAGAAAAGTCATAAAATCCAAACCCTTCATTTTACAGATAAGGAAATAATATTTTATACTTTTGTTAGAAAGGGTTTATTTCCATTGTTTTTCTGAGTGTTTTGTCTTAAATCAAAAAAACCCTTGGTCAATGCTTTCTCTCTCACTTTTTGAGTTATGCAGACCTGTACTAGAATTCATCATCCACCTGGTGGCAATCACCTAAAATTGCAGGCACAGAGAAACTAATCTAGTCTCTAGATAATCAGATTTTATTTAACATGCATTAATTACATAATTTGGACAATGCACTGTAATTGCTGGTGGAGGTTTAGGTGTGTGTAAGTATATATAGAATTGTGCAAGTCTTAACCATTTATGGAAAGGTTAGCTTAAGCTACCATAACTTACCTGAATCTTACGTGTCAAAAATCTGTCAGTATTACCAACTCTCAGGATTCATTTTCTTCTCTAGCAAGAGAATATATTTCTGATGATTGCTTTCTGCTGGCCAAAGGAGACATGTTTACTCCAGAGCAAAATTGTTATCTCCATGTTTCTTCAGCCTCTCTTTTGTGGTGGTGTTTTTCCAACTTCTTGCACTCTATACCTCAGAAATCTTTGAAAGGCCCACAAACTGCATCAATATCTTTCCATTGAGAGTGTCAACGAGAGTCAGGAAATATTTATAAACTTTACACTCTAGAAAAGAAATAAAACAGTCCCCACTTCGCAGCCTCAAACATTTACATATAGTTCACAACAATTAATTCCTTCCTTCTTCATCGAGCATCTTCAGTAGACACGAGTCAGTCAATAATCATTTATCATTAAGTGTCTACTCTGCACCAACCTGGGATACAAGGAAAGGCAAAAAGACAATGTCTGGTCTCAAGGAGCTCTAATGGGGGAGAAAACACACAAACAACTATTGAAAAACAAAATATACAGTTGTTTGTTGTTCATTCTTTTTCTTACAGAGGACCAATGACATCATGAGGGTGATGTCTTGACTTGTGCATGAATTGGATTTACGAGAGGCAGTTTCACAAAGTCATCAGCCTCCCTCTCTCCTTCAGGGTCATCTAAGTCCAGAGGCAAGACAAAAGTCACAATAATTGGTGGTGGCCTAGGATGTAGTGGATGACCTTTGTCCTTTCTAAATTAAAAATCTTTTCCAGGACTCAGTTTGTCTAAATTGAAGTTAAACAAATCTGTTGCCATAGAACCAAACATATGTATAACTGGAAAGAAAGGAGAGAACTTGTTTATCTTTTGAGTAAGCAACGGGGCATATACCATACAGCTTCAAAATGTAGTTCAACATACTCAACAGGAATGGTCATCAAATGAAAAAGAGACTTTGGAGAAATTCCAGACCTACTACCTCTTAGATCCTCCTCCACCATAGAAACACGGATTCAGAAGAGAAACTCTCACAAACCATTGTTTCCATGGACCCAGCTATCTATCACTAATAAGGAGCTCCATCTGCTTTTTCCCCCAATTAATTCACCTCATGGAATAGGCTAAATGGACCCAGCAGCCACAGGAGAAGTCTGCTGCCCCTAGATTTCCTTTGAGTCCCTCTGACCTCGAACACAGCACTCCTCTGCTACAGCTAGGACAGTCCTTTTGCAGCTTGGTGGTACCATAGACAGACCACTGGGCCTGGAATCAGGAAAAACTGAATTCAAATCAGGCATCAGATACTTACTAGCTTTGTGACCTAGGGCAATTTCCTTAACCTCTGCTGCCTCAGTTTCCTCAAATATAAAATTGGGATAAGGATAGCACCTACTCCCCAAGGTTGTTGTGAGGATCAAATAGAATATTTACAAAGGGCTTGGCATAGTGCCCAGCACATGGTAGAAGCTTAATAAATGCTCGTTTCCTCCCCCCCACCTTCCCATTTGCTCTGTAATCAATTGCCAGATTTGTCTGCTCTCTCCTCCACAACTGATGCTGGAGGACAAAGAGGGAGGTTGGAATGAGGTAGTTAAAATTACGACAACAAAACACACTTGAGTCAGTCTTCCCAAGGTGAACAGAAACTGTTTGCATACACTCGGGCATTGACAATAACGTAACCATCACTTACGTACAGGTTAGGCAGTCACACGGTGTTTATATCCCAGATCCAGACTTCTGTTTTGAGATATTTATTGGTTTTCTCACTTGATTGAGATGAACTCATCTTCTCTGCCCTTTGCCCAGATCTTTTTTTCCCCAGCTGCCTAAATTCTATATTCTCCCTCTCTTGCTGAGCATATTAATGTAAGCTAATCAAGAAGTTCCTCCCTTCCTAATGTTAGTTTTTTTCCTCTTTAAAGAGAGAAAGCAACAATAACCAAAAACCCCTCCCTCTTAGCCCTAACTTCTGATTCATTCCCTCTTTCCTCCCACACAGATACCTGTTTTCTCTTTGTTGTTTACACAGAGAGAGCTATCAACATGAAGGCCTCTTTGGAGAAAGCCAAAGAGACATCTTGCATTTACCCAAATAATGGGGTCATAGGGAGAGAGAGATGCAAAGACAGATGGGGTAGGGAAAGAGATGTACAGACAGATGGAGTGACATTCAGAATGAGCAATGCAATAATAACACTGAAACCATAAAACTATAAATTCCAGGAAAAGAACACGAGAATGCTAAAAATGCCAAGAGCTGGGCTAAGCAAATTGCCTGAAATCTGGCCAGAGGACCCTGACCTCAATGCAACGTGGCTCAAGTCAGCCCAGCTTCAGGTACAGACACAATGCAGCCCCAGAAGCTAAAGCACTGGGCTTGAGATCAAAGACTTGGGTTCAAGACTTGCCCTTGACATTTGATAGCTCTGTGACCTTGAATACTCATATCATCTTTCTGAGCCTCAGTCTCCTCCTCTGTAAAACGGAGAAAATAATGCCAATAGCAGCTTCCTCAGAGGATCATTGTGTTATATAAATAACTTTGCATAAGAACTTTCAAAAATTTTAAATGCTTTATAGATATTGTTATTTTTCAGTATCTTCATCAGTAGCTTTGGCCTGCTTTCAAATGGACTGACAATCCACTGAGGCATAAAAATCACATCTGGCCCTCAACATATAAAAAAATAAATGGAACTTAATTGAAAATGAAAAAAAAGACCTAGTAAACTGATAATATGGAAAGGAGAGAATAGATTTTTTAGAGGATAGATTCCAAGTCATTACAATTTAAATTATTTTAAAAAGACTCTCTTATTCATGTGTTAACTATAAAAATCTTTCCACTAAAGCCCTGTAACCTTGAGTTTATGTGGAGACATGCCTTGTGATCTGTGGGTAAAAAACATCGCGTACTCCATAATTATTTTATTTCAGTGTTCTCCTAAGTGATCTCTCTATGTGATAACAGGGATTCAGGCAATAGTTAGTCACAAACGTTTTATTAAGGGCTTAGTATGTGCAACAAACTATGGCAAATGCTGGGAACACAAAGAATGGCAAGAACAATCCCCGCCTTTAGGGAGCTCACATTCTAAAGGAGGGAGACAATATATAAATAGCTAGGTATATACAAGATATGGAAAGTAGATGGAAAAATAATCTTACATGGGAAGGCACTAGGGATGAGAACCAGGGAGGGCCTATTCAATAAGGTAGCATTTGAGTTAGGTCTTGAAGGAAGGCAGGAAATGGAGAGGTAACCATAAAGAGGTAGAACATTCCAGGAATGGAGTATAGCCAGTGGCAATTGGCAACGGAATGTCATGGGTGAAGATCATTAAACAGGCTAGCATAGCTGGTTCCAGGTGTCTATAGGAGGCACAAAAGTATAAGAAGTTTGGAAAGGTATGAAAGGCTCAGGTTATAAAAAGCTTAAAATGTCAAACACTCAGAAGAGATGAGGCTGTAAGTTTAGGTAGCACTCTAGAATCCAAGAAAGGGTAAGCATCAGAACATTGAAACAAGTCAAGGACTGGGTACATCAGGAATGGATATAATGAGATACATGTCAGAAGAAAGGCTTGAATGTGGCAGATGAAACTAGGAGGAAAAGGACAGGAAAGAATGCAAATACTATTAACCAAGATCAAAAGTAAGTCAGATTATAGGGTATTTATCCAAACTGGGTTGGGACAGGTCCTCCCAGGATTGTCATTGTCAGGAAACTGGGTTAGGTTCAAGATCAAAGGTCTGGGTCCATAGGGCTGTTAAATTGACTCAGCAAAAGGGAGTATTATCACTGAACAGTCATTGATTAATCACAGGCATTGTGCTAGATTCTAGGAATACAAAGACAAAAATGGGAGCAAACCTGCCCTTAAGGAGCTTCCATTCTATTGGGGGGAGGGGAAGAAGTGTGGTAGAGGGTGCCACAATGTGAATACACGTGAGTACACATGAGTACAAATTAAATACAAGGTGATTTTGTACATAACACATTACCACCAGAAGAGGATATTCTTTCAAATGAGTCTTTGAGTGAGATAAGCATATTCACTAATACCCTTCAGGTCACAGAATCTTACATATACAACTAAAAAGGATTGTAGAGGTCATCTAACCCAAACCCTACATTTCACAGATGAAACTGAGGATCAGAGAGGTGAACTGATTTAACCTAAAGTTGCAACACAGATTCTCCAACTCTAAACCTTTGTTGTTGTTTAGTCATTTTTCAGTCATGCCCACTCTTCATGACCCCTTTTGGGGTTTTCTTGGCAGCGATACTAAAATGACTTGCCAACTCCTTCTCCAGCTCATTTTGCAGATGAAGAAACTGAGGCAAATAGGGTCCCAGGATCACACAGCGAGGAAGTATCTGAGGCCAGATTTGAATTCAGGAAGATGAGCCTTCTTGACTCCAAGCCCAACACTCCATTCACTGTGCCACCTAGCTGCCCTAAGCCTTTCTAATTTATGCTTTTCTTGTTATGGTGTATTTCTGACCTGCTCCATGTAGACTTGTCCTCTCCTTTGGAGGTCTTCTCTCTCTCTTACAATTCATTTATTCGTTCACGACTCCTGCCTGACATTCTCCTCCAGTCAACTCTTTAACTTGACCCAATGCAATCTTCAGTCTATCCTTTCATATGGTAGCTTGGACTGACTGCATTTCTTTTCGTCTTGAATGGTTCTCTTCCTCCAGGACTCACACATTTACTATACAATCGTACAGTTAGTGCTGGAAGGGACTTCAGAAGTCATCTAGTCAAATCTCCTCATTTTACAGATTAGGAAATCGAGGCCCAAGGGAGGAAGTAATTTACCCAAGGTCACATAGCCTCCAAGCAGCCAAGTTAAGAATAGATTCCAATCCTTCTAATTCCCAATCCAGAACATCACCTTTGGCACATATCCATGGTAGACCTCGTAATTTGGGATGCAATTCAGGAACCCAATTATTGGGAAACAGCAATAGAGTAGTGACTTACGCACTGGCTACTAGAGTATCTAACTCAAGACAAGACAAGCTTTGCAAAGTTTCCAGGTTTATATTCACATTAGTCATTACTCACATAAGGAAATAAACTGTGGAGGGAAGCAAGGGAAACAATATTTCTGTGAAAGTCAATGGAGGAAAGAAAGTGAAATCCTACTCCTGCTCTTGCCCTCAACATAGTATTATAAAATTCTCCAATTTTCCTGGCATGACCAGTTTCAACTTCTTCTGATTTTTAGAGTTTATCACATTAGTGTTACCAGGCCATTCTACTGTTCTGTATTCATCCATGGGTGCTTCCAATCTTTTTTAATCTTTTACCAGTGAGTTCCCTATCCATCCATATCAGTCCCTTTAGACAACTCCTTAGTTTTCTTTCTTATGTTAATTATTGATCTCTCCTTCTTCAGAAATTCATTCTTAAGATCTTTCCTGTCTGGGCCAACTCCAGTTATAGAGTTTTAAGCCATGTGATTCTATCTTTTAACCTTTCTAAAATATACTCCAAAAATCTTCATTCTTTGGCAGACAGTGGCTTACTTTCTTCTTTTCTATCATGAACTCCAAAATGAATTCTTTCCAAGGTTCATCATTTTTCTTAGCAATTAGTTCTTCCTTATGAGAATTAATTAGAATTAAGGCCAAACCAACAGCTCCCTGTGTTGCTCTGCCTTTTGGACAAGGAAGTTATTGTTGACAAGTCAAGAATTCATCAGCATCTTTTTGTTGTTGTTAGAGAGAGAGAGAGAGAGAGAGAGAGAGAGAGAGAGAGAGAGAGAGGCTTGCAAAAGATGTCTAGTTCATTAATCTCCTTCACCACTACTCTACCTAATCTGTGTTCTGGGTTTATGATCTTGACCTTATAATTCAGTTCTTCCCTTTGACCAGGTAGTCTAAAGTACACACTTATCATTATAATGCTTCTATTCCTCTCTCCACTGATCCTTACTCAGATGCTTTCCACCGTGTTTCCATCTGTGGGTGCCTATGCTTTCTCATAGGACTATATGTTTTTTCCATATATAATGCTACTCTACCATCCCTTTTAACAGTTGTTTTCCTTTGAGCAAAGCACATTCTTCCATAGTCTAGTTACAAGTTTCATCCCATTAAGTCTCAATAATACCTAAGAGACCAAATTTACCTCCTCACATTAAGAACACTGGTCCATTTTCTCCATTAGCTGTACTGTTTAATGTCTATATGTAGACATCTGAGGCAATGTGTTTTATTATTGTTTATTTATATCTTTTGTATTTTAAGTACTACTCTTTATGGTATCTGGATTGGCAAATATATAGGAAAAAGTTTCTATCTTTCTTTTAAGTTTAAAACCCTCTTGACCAAATTCGCCAATCTCCAGGCCAGTCTTGGTTAGGTAAACTCCCATATCTAGCCAAGAGCCCAACAGCCTGTATGTTAAGTCATCATCCAGAAATCAAAATTCTGTTCTCAGATACTTGTTCACTTCCCTAATAACTTCTGAAGCCTCTATTTTTAATAAAACATCAGCAGTAATTAAACCTCCACTTCCCTAAAGGTGTCAGTTGTTCATACAAGATTTGAAATACCTTGCAATCCTTCTTGGGTCCCTTTCAGGGGTATCATTCATTTACCCCTCACCAAAAAAGAAAATCATTTACCAGTAGTAAATGATGGTAATCATGTTTAGCAAGTCTTGAGAGATTCTCTGCGGTATCTCAGGCATATGCCCAAAGAAGGCAGTATCTACATTGTTCACGTCAGATTTACACATGGCTACCTCAGGACACTTCAGAAAGGAGTCACCAACCACCACTGCCTATTTCTCCTTCTTCTAAACAAGATTCCCCTCTCCTTAGGGGAAATTTTGCATTTACATCATCATTTCTTGAAACACAAAAACCCTCTTTCTCACTAAAGTGTCCATCTCCAACCAGTAGGAGGGATTCTTTACCTGGAGTTAATAAAATTTATGTATGTGTATACACATACATATATGTGTATATGTGTATAAACATATATTTGTATTTACATACACACATATACGTATCTATGTATACATGTATACATAGATATGTATACATATATTTAACATATATAGATGCACAGATAACTATTTCAACTTAATCGTTTTCCTCTGCAAACCTATGTACTTCGTGCATTTTGAAATAGTATTCTGAAAAGGGGTCCATAGGTCTCATCAGAATGCCAAGGAGATCTACCATACATGCGAAAAAAGAAAAAAGAAGAAGAAGTTATGAATCCCTACAAAGCGATACTCTTATCTCTAATCTCTATTACAAGGGCTAGGCATTCAATGGTCATTTTTTCCTTTCCTTTGGCATCAAATTCTTCCAACTTCCAACCTCTTTACACTTTTCCGCCTTTGATTCTTTTCTTCCCCTTTGAAGTACTTGCATTTTTTTTCTAGAAATGTTTTAACATATCCAACAATCTGGAGGCAGAGAAGGCCCTTTTCTCTAGCAGAGAAACCAATTGCCCATTTTCGCAGAGATAACAATGAAGTGACTTCATAGAAAGGCAAACATAAGAGCCTCTCTGCAGCTCCCTGAAAACTTCTCATCTGTTTCATCTCTCCCACCCCCCACTTTCTATAAACAAGAGAGTCACTTATCTCATTAACTTTGTAGGTGGCTCTTGTTGCTAGACACTGAGAAAAGCAAGCAGCTCCCCTTCAGTTTTGCACTGGACAGGAGGAACTCTCTTCCTGAAGCCTGGGGAGTTAGGAAGGCTTAATTTATTCAGGGCTTCCCCACCTTTCCTCTCCCTAAGACTCTGGGCTGCTCAGCTGCCTTTGATCCACAATTAGAAACTTTTTGCCAAAATCCAAGCCACAAATAGAAGCTGTCCCCAGCTGTTGTCTATGAGAAAATTTGAAGTAGGCATACAACTTCCAACTACTTCTTGATTTCCCTTCTCTCTCTCTCCCTACTGATCAGACCTCTCCTGACATTTATTTTCTCTGCATTTTCTACCTCCCTATACAGTACTCCAGGACAGCTAAGTGGCCTAGTGGTCAGGACCTAGGGTCAACTGAGTTCAAATCTAGCCTTAGACACTTACTAGTCGTGTGAACCTGAACAAGTTACTTAACCCCTGTTTGCCTCAATTTCTCAATTGTAAAAATGGGGACACAAAGGAGAAGGAAATGGCAAATCACTCCAGTATCTTTGCCAAGAAGACCCCTATAGAACTCCATGGGGTCACTTAGAGTTGGACACAACTGAATGACTAAACAACAAAATACAGGATCCCTAACAATTGGTCATTTGGTCAAATTAAGATTACAAGAAAGGCCTGATCCAAGTCCTGGGATTAAAAAGACAAAAATGATCTAATCACTTTCTTTTAGGGGGAGATTAGCTGGGGGAGATTCTTTGACAAAGTGTTCGGTATGACATGAACACTGAAAGATCTCAAGGAAACAGGGAATGAGAAGACATAATTCTTCCAGAGTAAAGCCTTGCTGATCCAACTAGCCTCTTTAAAAATGCAGATACTTCCAAGACGAATAACAGATAATCTTTGGTACACAGATGGTTTTATTAGCAATCAATTCAAGGCAGTAGTGGTGAAGTTTAAGGAGAAAGAAGGAGAAATAATCTTGGAGCAGAGGATGATAATTGGCAAACCCATGTCTGGTTTGTTTACTGCAGTGGGACAACAGAACCCCAAGCACAACAAGCAATTATTAAGCTCCTACTGTGTGCCGGGCACTGTGCAAAGTGCTGGGGATACAAAGGTCAAAAAAAAAAATAGTTCCGCTCTCAAGGATCTTACAGTCAAAAGAGGAGGGAAGAGGGCCAAAGTCAAACTCTGTTCATTTGGAACCATAGAATTCATAGAAAGGTCATGGGATTTAGCTGCTTTAACACTCAATTTGGAAAAGAACTAAATTCACATCCTGCCTCTAACACTTATTTCCTGTGTAGCCAGGGTCAAGTCAAACAACCTCTTTGAGCCTCAGCTTCACCATCTGTAAAATGAGGACACTCACACCTGCCCCAGCTTCCTCACAGGTTTGCTAAGGATCAAATGAGGTAATGTATGTAAAATGTTTTGTGAAGTGTGAAGGACTATGCAAACATTAGTTCTTATTGAATGACTTAGAACTGAAAGAACTTTAGGGATCACATCTTCTAATCTCATTCACTTCAAAACTGGAAGAAAGAAATTGCAGCGATGATTTGGGTGTTTGGCAGGTTTCTTTTTCTGTTTTAACATTTAGAAATGTTAGGGGTTTTTTTTGGTGTCTCTGAATCCAAAGTGCCATCCCTTTGGGCTGTTTACTATTAAGTAGTAATTTGGGGGTGGAGAGAAAAGGTCCCAAACTTGTTTTCATCATTATGGGGGAACTCCAGTTACAGAAACTTCCTCTACCAATGTTCCAATTTCTCTATCATTTATAGCTTTGCAGAACTTCCTAGGGACAGTAAGAGGCTAAGTAACTTACCTAGGGTCATACAGCTAAGGCAGAATTCGAACTCAGGTTTCTTGACTATAAATCCAGGAAATTATTAGCTAAGCCGCCTCGAAGTGGTAACTGATGTGTATAAATAGCTAAACATTAAGAAAGGTGTTTCTTTAAAGAAATTTTTAAAAGTAATTGCAATAGGCACAAACAGAAGGCATTTATGGGCATTGAAAAGAAAAAAAGAAAAAAAATGAGTGCTGCTGGCCTTCTTTAAAAACAGGAAAAAAAGGAAGTTCAGATTGATGTGTCTTCTGACTTTTTTTGACAAGTCAGATTTAATGAGATGTCCTTGTTTGTTGATCCAGGCAATGCCTTTTTTGCTTTATGTCCAGGTGTTTGGCTTGGACTTTTACTGATTTTTTTGATGTTTGCTGTGATATATTTAGGACAGTCCTTCCTGCAACTCATGCCTGCTATCAGGTAAGAAGAAAAAGAGGAAAGAACAAAAAAACTGTCTCAAAAGACTGGCTGTAGTAACACAATTTAAGATATATGGCTTGGGTTTTGAGCCTTGCCTTAATTAGTCTACTGATTGGGATTTATTCCATGCCTCTGTATAACATCAAAGCCTAGAACAGCACAACCTACAAAGATCTAAAGAAGAGCCTCTAAAGAGGGTGATGGAGAGGCACGGTGATTATCAACAGAATGCAGCATATAACCATTGAGAAACTAGTATGAAATGCAGAGATCCCAGATTCTCCACTAGCACCCTCTCTCGGTCAGAGAAAAGAAAGGAAGGCCTCTGACATGTAGGGGGGAACCTCGCCCCCTTTAGCGAATTTTTGGGAGAGCATGGATGAGAGTAGCTCAGGATAGGCAGGCGTGGGTGAGTGGTGATCTGCATCTGAGGAGAGAACTATCAAATTGGAGTATATTGATTGTAGTCCTACAGATATTGAGTAGGTATCAAATGTACTTTTCAAATGTGTTTATCCCGGGACATTAAGTTTTACATCTGTGCAAGAATCTTCTCCCTTTGCCAGTTTGTAAGCTCCATGAGAACAGGGACTAAATATGCAATGGACTTGGATTCAGGAGACCAGATACTACTGAGTGGAGGTCAAAGGCAGGCCATGTATCAAGGGCTCAAATCCCTTATCTTTTAAATAAGAAGAGTCCTTGCACTAGTGACCTCATGAAATCTGTGGGGAAGACTTTGTAAATTATAAAACACTACAAAGAAATGTGAACTGCTAATATCTAGACTTTATATTAGAGGCAGCTAGGCAGCTCAGCAGCTAGAGCACTGGCCCTGGAGTCAGGAAGACCTGAGTTCAAATCTGACCTCAGACACTTACTAGCTGTGTGAATTGGGCAATTCACTTAACCTCAATTGCCTTGTGGGGGGAAAAGTTTATTAAAATTTAAATAGAAAGTGTTTAATTGTTCCCTCTTCATCACCAGCAGCATATCCTTCTGAAGACATGAATAGTTCTGCACCTGATCCCATAACCTCACAGGCCTGGACAACATTACCTGATGAATGAGGTTAGCCATCAGTGTCTTGCCACACTTGGTTTAGTGTCTTCTGCCTTTTTTTGTGACCTTTCCCTCAGACACACAGTACCTTTCTGTACTTGTACTTGTCAAAATATATCTCTCCTGAGTCCCAACCTAATAGGGCCAGAAGTGTGCTGGAGCCAACTAGGATTGACTCAAGAAAGCTGACTGGTAAAATTTTAGTGCTAGCATTTACACCTCAGAAATCATCAAATACTACAAATCACAGCTTGGTTTGTTGTTTTGTTGATTCTCTAGTTTTAAGAAAGCAATGGATTAAAACATTAATAATGCAGATTAAACTTAAAAATGTGTCCAGCATATATTTTCCTCCCAGAAAGCTGATTGATAAACATTTACCAGAATACTCCTGCAGAAAGCCCTGATTTTTCTAGAGATCATAGGATTTCAAGCTAAAAGAAAACTTACAGATCACCTACTCCAACCTCTCATTTTACAGATGAGGAAACTGAGGATCAGAGAGGAGAAAGTGACTTGCTCAAAGCTATATAGGTAGGAAATAGAAGAGATATGATTCAACCCAGACCCTGTAACTCAAAATCCAGAGCTTTTTCTTCCACGCCATGCAGGAAAACAGGATAAATAAGCTGCTACTAATGGGTTGCCCTTCCCTACAGAAGGTGTGCATTTTTATTGAGGCCAGAGAAAGGATGATATCACAAAGGGCCCGATGGCTTATACCTTAGGATATCTGAGGCCATGTGGAGCAAAGCTCTGAATGGAGCATCACAGTTGAGGATGCCAAGCAACCAGGGCAAAGACAGATGAAGGGGGCAAAGAAAGGGGAGGTAAGATTTATCCAAAGTCAAATTTGCCTACTTCATGATTTTGCCAAGGGCTAAAATGCCCCCCATTTGGAGATATCTGTATCCCACCTGGAAGTCTTCCTTCTCTCCCCCTCAACTTACCTATATTTTTACATAGCCCCAATGACAATTTGGGGACCCCATTAGTTCACAGTTTTTGCATGGCCCTGCCAAAGGGGTCACTGCAATGTCTGGAATTAAAGCGCTATGTTAAGACCCAAAGAGACAGTGGGCATAGCATTTGAGAGTTGGCCTCAGAGCAAAAAAGCTCTGGGTTCAAGCCCTGCTTCTGACACATCATCTGTGTGATCCGGTGAAAGTCGTTCGACCTCTTGGTGCTGTACTCTAGACAACTTGATAAGACTGTAAGTTGTCTAGAAGATGTCAACCTGTGTCTGTAGAGGGAGGTTCCTTATTCAGCCGTTCCCTATATCAATGAATCACAAGTCCTGTCTCTATCCTCTATCCCCTACCCCCATGAAAGTAAGGAGGGGAATTTGAGATACAAAAGCTTTTCTATAATGCTAACATTATACTGCCACCCATCTACTCTGCCTACACTCAGGGCTAGGCCTCATTTTGCCTTCCATTTAGGACTATAGAGAGAAGGAAAATAATCACAACTGGCAGCAGAAGCCACCATTCTTCTCTCCAAAGATAGTCCAAATGAGCAAACAATGCAACCAGAAGAAATTTTGCAGCCCAGGTGACCCCACAAACCACACAGAGGACAAGCATTATGAAAAGGGCTCTCCTTTGCAGAGGACAGAGGGAGAGCACGCCACTAGATTGAGTGGAGAATGAGACCTTGGAACACCTGGCAGGAGGCCACAACAAGAGGGTAGCCGAAGCAGAGTGGGGGCGGAGTTCCCACCCTTCTCACGTTTACCATCTGGTAGATGCTTATTTTTAACTAATTATTCCTGCTAACTAGGTGCTAAGCTCTGTTGTTTCTACACTGTTGAAGGACTTCAAATGCTGTCAGCACCCTCTAAATTCAGCTCACATCCTAATTATGACTCTCAGTGCAATACTGGAGTCCAAAAAAGCTAAATCAATTCCAGGTTTCTTTAAGAAATGGGTATCTAGAACAAAAGAAGGGATAGCTCTCTGCACTGCCCTGAACTGGCCACACCTGCAATATTGAGTTCAATTCTAGGCAACACATTATCAGAAGGATACTGGCAAGTCGCGGGGCACCCAGTGAAAAGTCACCAGGAAGCTGAAGGAACTAGAGACCAAGAAATGTGAGAATCCATTAAGGAGGCAGAAATGTTCAGCCTAGAGGAAACAAGACAATAAATGATAGTTGTCTTCAAGTATTTGAAGGGCTATCAAGTGGAAGAATTAGGCTTCTCCTTCTTGGCCTCAGAGGTCTCTCAGTCATTCAACAAACATTTATTAAATACACAGGCATTGTGCTAAGCATTAGACACAAAAAAAAATGTTCAAAAAAGACAGTCCCTGCCCTCAAGGAGCTCGTAGTCAAATGGGGGAGACAACATGAAAACAATTATACACAAACAATATATATACAGGATAAATGGGAGATAATCTTAGAAGAAGGCACTAAAAGTAAGGGAGATTAGAAAAGGTTTTCTATAGAAGGTGGGATTTTAGGTTGGTTGAAGGAAGCCAGGGAAGCAAGGAGGTAAGAATAAGGCTAAAGAACATTCCAGAGCCAAAGAAAATGCATGGAGTTGGGAGATGGAGTATTCTGTTCAAACAACAGCAAAGAGATCAGTGTCACTGGATCAAAGACTATAATGGGAAGAAGCAAGATATAAGAAGGCGAAAGGTAGATGGGGACTAGGGCTTTATGAAGGGCTTTCAAAATCTTTCCCTTCTGAAATGTTGCAAGATGTTTTGGGGTTTACACGCTAGAGTTCTTTCTTAAGGACCATTCCTTAAACCCAAATCACTCTGGCTCTTACTGATTGGCTAACAATAGGTCCCTGCCCAGCCCCCACCTGGTCACTGTTTGTCCCTGATTGACTCAGAGTGAATGTAAATAGGAATTGTTTCTGTTTTGGACACCCTGAGGGTCTTCCAACCAGTTTAATTGTTTTTTCCTAGACTAGGTTAAAGAGGACATTCTTGCCTCATTTTATTTTTTACCTAGTCTTAATCAATGAATGGGTATTGCCTCAGACAAACTGAGACCTGCTAAAGACCTTAGCTTTAAAAGGCCAAGATCTTCCACCACATCTGGGGCCA
Organism: Vombatus ursinus; assembly: GCF_900497805.2. Lineage (NCBI taxonomy): Eukaryota > Metazoa > Chordata > Mammalia > Diprotodontia > Vombatidae > Vombatus > Vombatus ursinus. The sequence goes on from NW_020954548.1 coordinate 27,075,897, forward strand.
TCTCCAGTCATCCTGCTCTATATCTGGCTACTGGACCCAGACGGCTCTGGAGGAAAAAGTGAGGCTGGTAACTTTGCACAGCCCTCCCTCACTTAAATCCAATTCACTTGCATGGCATGGCATCAACTCCCTGATGTCATGGTCCTCTTCAAGTATGAGGGACAAACAACAATGATAAAAATCAAAGGATTTCATATTTGATCCTAGAGGAAGCAATAGGGAGCCACTGAGGATTATTGAGTAGTGGAGAGGTGGTGACATAGCCATACCTATGCTTTTGGAAGATCAGTTGGACAACTGAGTGACAGATGGATTGGAGTGGTGAGAAACCTGTAGCAGGGAGGCCCACCATCAGGCTATTGCAATAGTCCCAGAGTAAGGTGATGAGGGCCTTCACTAGAGTGGCGGCAGTGTCACTGAAGAGAAGGGGACACATATTTGAAATGTTGTGAAAGTAAAAACAATAGGACTTAGCAAGAGATTGGATGGGGGAGATGGGAGAGAGAGTAAGGCATCAAGGATGACATCTAGGTTGTAAGCCCAGTAGATGAGTGGGTGATGGCACCCTCTCAAGTAATAGAGAAGTATGGAAGGGAGACAAGTGAGACAATATGAAGGGAAAAGAGAAGTCTCAGGATAAACCTTGGGGACCACTATTAGTGAGTATGACCTGGATGAAGAGCCAGCAAGAAAAATAGACTAAGGAGCAGTCAGATAGGTAGGGGGAGAACCACGAGAGAAAAGTGTCATAAAAACCTAGAGAGATAAGAGTATCAAAGAGAAGAGGGTGAGTGATGAAGTCAAGAAGGAAAAGATTTGGAAAAAGGTAGAGGGCAGAACTGGGAACAATGATGAAAGCTGCAAAGAGATACTTTAGGATTGATGTAAAGAAAAACTTGCAAAAAGTAGCATTATCCATATCCATAACAAGTAGCATTTATCCTCCTTTAAGAGTGAGCATTAAATTGTTGGTGGAGTTGTGAGCTGATCCAACCATTCTGGAGAACAATTTGGAGAACAATATGCCCAAAGGACTGGCTATAAACCTATGCATACCCTTTGATCCCACAATACCACTACTAGGTCTGTATCCCAAAGAGATCATAGAAAAGGGAAAAGGACTCACATTTACAAAAATATTTATGGCAGCTCTTTCTGTGGTGGCAACAAATTGGAAATTGAAGGGATTCCCATCAATTGGGGAATCACTGAACAAGTTGTGGTATACAAATGTAATGGAATACTATTGTTCCATAAGAAAGGTGAGCAGGCAGACTTTGGAAAAACCTGGAAAGACTTGCATGAATTGATGCTCAGTCAAGTGAGCACAACCAGGAGAACTCTGTATACAGTAACAGTAACATTGTGAGATAACTGTCTTTGTTAGACTTAGCTCTTCCCAGCAATGCAATTATCTAAGACAATTCCAAAAGACTCATGATGGAAAATGTTATCCATATCCAGAGGAAGAACTATGGATTCTGAATGTAGATCAATGCATACTATATTCTCCTTGTTGTTGTTGTTGATTTTTTTCTTTCTCATGGTTTTTTCTTTTTGTTCTAATCTTTCTTTCACAACATGACTAATGTCAAAATATGTTTAATATGATCGTACATGTATAGCCTATATCAGATTGCATGCCATCTTGGGGAGAGGGGAATGAAGGGAAGAGGGAAATTTTGGAACTCAAAATCTTATAAAAGTGAATGTCGAAAACTAAAAATAAATTAATTTGTTATTTTTTTAAAAAAGCAAAAAAAAGCTAGTGAGCATTAAATGGAGGCTGAGTGATCATTTGTCAGAGATGCAATTGAGGGTATCCTTTCTAATGGGTTGGACTAAATGTTCTCTGTGGTTCCTTCTAGTTCTGACATTCTGTAAATCTATGGCTAGAGAGAGGGCAAGGTAGGAAGGGATGCTGCCACAAATTAGCAGCACATACACAATATCTAAGGTGAATGAATATTAGCCGTGTTTTCTTCACATAATGGCTGGTTAAAGGTACCTTGTCAAATAGTAATAACTCCTTCTCCTCCTGTCCTCAGGCAGGTAGGCACATAGAGCCCAGCCCTCTCTCAGTCTTCAGAGAATTCTCTGCAATTAAGATGGTTGTACATTTTCCTTCCCTTGGATGATTTTTGTTGATTTTTATAAATTGCCAATTAGCAACCGAAAGGAATGGCTATGATATAAACAGTAAAAAGTCCAAGGATAGAATAGTTCCTGGGAGGCACTCCTCATCCTTCAAATCACTAATAGTGGGAGCTGTCTTTTCTATACCATAATAATCTTTAGATGTATTAAGAAACTATATACTATAAGAGACAGCATGGTATAGCAAAAAGTGTATGAATTCAGGAGAGGTGTGGGCTCAGATCCTACCTCCAACCCTTGCTAGCAGTTGATTGATCTCTATGATCCTCAGTTTCTTCATCTATAAAATGGGAACACTAATACTTACATTACCTCCTTCATAGGGTTGTTGTGAGAAAAGCATTTTATTAACCCCCAAATATTGCTAAAGTTGTTTTAAAAATTGTTGAAAATTATTTTTTAAATTGTTAAATTATTAAAATTTGTTGTTAAATAGTGCTTGTTTAATTGTTTGGAAAATGTCAAAAATTGTGTAAATCATCAAACTTCTTTTTAGGACACCCACAGAATGTCCTATGACACCAACATCATTGTGTGGACTCTACTTCTCTTCTTCTCTGCTTATATTTTCAGCTTTCCATATTTTCCCTATTCTCAACCATCTCTATTTTAAAATTAAATTTTATTTTTTGCACACATACAAATCTTATTCTTTCTTCCTCCTCCTCACTCCCTTCCACTCAAAACCAAGAGAACTGTTTAAAAAATAGATGGATAGATAGATAGGATAGATAGGATCTGCCCTAAGGTCATAAATGTTGATTGTAGAATTATAGATTATTAGAATTATGTAAATCGTCTCTCATCACCTTCTGGAGAGCAAAATCCATTCCCTAGCCTCCTTTTCCTTATCTTTAAGATGGGTCTGTGGTACCTGTGGTACCTACTCTCTAACCCCCTTTCATGAATAATTTTGAAAGCCAGATGACCAGCTATACATCAAGGGCTTTGTAAACTAAAGTGATACATAAATGTTGATTATTATTATTTATCCTCCCCAACTCACAATCTCATACATTTTCACATTCTAGTCATACTTTACTCAGTCAAGGCAGGGCACATCATATGGGAAACATACTAAGCGCTCTGCCTTTTCCCCCTCCCTTTTTAGGCTACAAATTACAAACTATTATTATGACAATGCTTTAATTTGAAGTCCTTGGTTCCACCTAAATGAGAAACCTTGAAGTCTTTCACGATCCCTGCCAAAACTAGGTACAACAATGAGCTCTTCTTACATCATTCTTACCAAAGGCCTAAACACTTTCTGATAGAAAACTGGGCAGAAGTTTAAGAAGGCACTCATAAATTCCTCGAAAATGGATCGGGGCCGGGGGCGGGGGGGGGGGGGGGGGTAACCAGACTTACAATGAGAGCAGTTTAATTTAATTAAAGTCATGACCTATAGCTACCCTTCACTGGATTGAATGGTTTTAAAGAAATGATTCTATGTGAGAGACTATTCTTTTGGTGGATGATTCAAAACTGTTACCTGTTTTACTGTGGAATTTTGTCTTCAGGTCACTATAAATTGTAACTCCAAAACGGTCTGTCAGAAAATTTAGCAAAGGCCTAGAGGAAACTCTGCCCTTTTTGGATTTCCCTCTTTAAGCAGGGCCGCATAGAATTAGAATAACTTAATAAAGTCTTCTCTGACAAACTCGTGGCCAAAATGCAGACTACTGAATTTTTCTCCCAAACCTCCTACCTCTACCCTCTGACATTCACCACAAGTCCTTTCATTGCATCTGGACACATCACCACCAATCTTCCCATCCACTCCTCCAAATCTCCTGCCTGTTTTAATCTACTTCAGCTGTTGGAGTTTGGGAGGGAAAGCATTATCTCAACTGCTTCCCACCTGAGTTCTAGTGCTGCTAATCTTCCTACCCTCTGGGTCCTTATCCTTCCTGTTTCAGGCTCTCACTCTCCACAGCACAGAATTGTATTTCATTTCCTTCCTGGGAAAATTCATTGGGAAAACTTTTGAACAAATACAGTCAGTAGGGAGTAATGTTCTCTGATTCTGGATTGAAGATATGGCAACCACCACTAAAGTCCTGCCTCAGTGCATCATTGCAGTATGGAAGTGACTTGTTTCTTGAAAACAAGTCCAACTAATGGAAGGCCTGGCAGATCCTTCCGAACTGGAAAAGCCTTAAGTACTGGTCTAGTTATAGACCATATATCTATTGTGTAAGGATTGGCCTTGCTAAAACTGTGGAAGCTTAGAACTAGATTGGCCTAAGGATAACAGAGGTTCTTTGAGCAGCTAGGTGGCACAGTGGATAGAGCACTGGCCTTGGAGTCAGGAAAACCTAAGTTCACATTTAACCTCAGATACTTACTAGCTGTGTGCTTCTGGGCAAACCCTTTAATTCTGCTTGCCTCAGTTTCCTCATCAGTAAAGTGAGCTGGAGAAGGAAATAGCAATATCTTTACAAAAAAACCCCAAATGGGGGTCACAAAGTGTCAGACACAGTTGAAATGACTGAACAACAACCATAGAGGTTCTGGGAGACCCCAATCAGGGGAAAGAGGGACCCAATGTATAGATTCCAGGGCCAGAGTGAGCTTCAAGGATAAAAAGGTTTCTGGGACATTCTGTGGCATAGTAGTCTAAAACGCAGCCTGGGGAGGGATGAGTTATAAGAATAGTTCCCCCAAAAGTTACCAGTAACCTAACTTACAGTTCAGGGCAGCTAAGTGGCATAGTAGATAGAGTGCCAGGCCTAAAATCAAGAAGTCAACTCATCTTCCTAAATTCTAATCTGGCCTCAGACACTTACTAACTGTGTAACACAGGGCAAGTCACTTAATCCTGTTTGCCTCAGTTTCCTCATCTATAAAATGGACTGGAGAAGAAAATTGCAAACCACTCCAATATCTTTGTAATAAAATCCTGAATGGGTTCATGAAGATTCAGAGATAACTGAACAACAACAAAAAATTGACAGTTCTTATTCACCTTTGGAGAAAGACTCTATAGTGGGTGTCTGCTATCAACATGAACTGAGTTTGAGTCCTGACTGACATCTACTGCCTATGCTGATCCAGACAAGTCTCGTTCCAACCATCTATACTACATCCTTCAATAAACCTTGTTTGGATGTATGAATTGTGCCTTGGGCTGTGCCTTTTTATTTAATAGAAAGGTAACTTGACTTAACACATAGCCATTTGATTCATGGTGAAAATGGTAGAGCAGACTTATGACCTTCCTAATTTCAGGTAGTTGGACCCCACCTGGTAAGAGAGACTTATGACCTTCCTAATTCCACATAGTTGGACCCTTCACTACCTCCAAACTATAAATTACAGAGAAGGTGCCATACAATATTGGTGGAAAGAGTCATCTTATTGGGAGTTTCTAGTGCCAGTGAAACCACAGGTCTAGTCTGATCTAAGTAAAATGTGTTATAACTTCTTTGCTTATTTGTTAAAAGTTTAATGGTTTTTGGGTTTCTGGCATTTGCTGGAGTGGGGGAGGGAGAATGGGGAAAGAGGGAGAATGTTGTCTGCTACATTCCAATATGTGGATTTCAAGGCTAGAGGGAACTTCCAGGATGAAAAGGTTCTTAAGCTTTGAGAATTCTCATTGGGTAGACTTCCCACTCTAAGATAACAGTCCTTTACAAGGCTATCACTAAAATTACTGTGAGAAATTTCACCAGGCAGATAACTCACTCCAAGATAATGGCCACCAACAGGGTCATGCAGGAAGATTATTGTGTATGGCTGAATATAGAAATTCCCAAAAGTGGCAGTCATGAACCAGGCCACTTGAATACTGCCATTTAAGTGTCTGCAAAACATCTGAGACTTAAATAAAAAAATAACAGACATTAATCACATAGCCTAAGTGAAGCTTTTTTCTATATTGACAAGAGGAGCTAATCCTTGAGTAGGGTTGCAGCTCTCCACAGAAGAAGGAGCTCACCATTGATATGGAAAATGAAGAAGAACCATGGCAAGGGAAAGTGCTAGAGACAATCCTAATGCAACACCCTTCACTATCATTTGGGATCCAACCATCTGTACTAGATCCTTCAATAAACCTTGTTTGGATATACAAATTGTGCCTTGCACTGTACCTTTTTATTTAATAGAAAGGTAACTTGACTTAACACATAGCCATTTGATTCATGGGGAAAATGGTAGGAGAGACTTATGACCTTCCTAATTCCAAGTAGTTGGACCTCACCTACAACAATCCCCTGAAATGCTTGTAACCAACTCTTCCAAAAAAAATACCTAGGACAACTGTGTGCTGTTGTTAGAAACAGAAAAAAAGAAGTAGGAGAGAAAAAAACTGTGATCTGCCTTCACAGGAATGCTAGGCTTTTGAGAACCCCAAACAAAAAAGGGAGGAAAGGAGGACGGGAGTTGTTCTCATGGAGAAACTAGTAGAGGGTTCCAACAAGCCAGATCCTAGGGTGGTTACTACAAAATTGAAATGGCATCGGATGGCAAGGTCCCCATTCTCCAGGCCCAGTCTGATGGCATCGCAAGAATATTTTAAGAATTGTAGTCAGAATATGCGGAGTAAAAGGAATATCTGGCCTACAAATGGAGAGTGACACTATGGAGAATTTTGAAACAAAATAGTGTGTGAAAAATAATGCTGGGCTTGGATTCAGGGGACATGGGTTCAAGTTCTGATTCTGATATTAACTAGCTGTATAACTTTCAATTGATCACTGAATCACTTTGAGAAATCAACGTCTTCACCTATAAAATGAGGAGTTTGAATTCAAATGTCCCTTCTAATTCTAAATCTATGACCCTAAAACTCTTCCCTTTGGTTTTTGGGAAGATTCTCATGGCATTTCCACCTCCCAGAGTCACATTTTTTCAGAGTTGTGTGGGCCCTTAGGGACCACCTAATGATCTAGGTCCTCAAGCTCGGCCTGTTGACTGAATCCAGCTTCACAGAACAAATCCATTTAAGGATTTGTTCTGTAAAACTTGAACTCAGTCAAAAGGCTGGACCCGAGGATGTAGAGGGCCCCATGTGGGCTCGAGGCAGACAGCAACTTCTTCAATTCTGATTCTAATCCATACCTGAAAAAGAATCCCTTCTGACTTTGGTTTTGAGTGGAAAGGAGTGAGGAGAAGGAAGAAAAAATAAGATTTGCATGTGTGCAAAAAAAAATTTATTTTATTTTTATTTTTTATTAAAATATTCTTTTTTCATTTAAATAAATTTGTTTATAGAACTACATAAGAACAAGGATGGAGACCATATCCTTTGAAAAAAGCTGAGTTTTTAAATAGAGACAGGTGAGAAGAGGGAAAATAGGGAAGGCTGAGAATACATGCACAGAAGAAGAGAAGTAGAGTGCAAACAATGATGTTGGTGTCATAGGACACTCCGCAGGTGCCCTAAAAAGAAGGTGGATGATTTATACAATCCTATTAACCAGTATTACTCATTTATGAACCTTATTCAAAATTTTATGCATCAAATGTTTTACGGGTTGAGTATAAAACCATTCTTAGAGGTTAAAAAAAGAAAGAAACCTTTCTGTAAGATATCTTACAAGGGGTCATGCAGCTTTTTCTGGAAGATCTCATTTAATGTTAGTGTCCAGCATATTTGCCAAATCCTAGTATCTTAAGATTCACATCTGTAATTCTCTCATTTTGATGTATTTATTCATGGGAGACAGGAGACACCTTATCTAAAGGAAGCCTTAAAGGCGCCATTTGTCCTACTGAGTCAGATACTTAAGTACTTTAAATTTCAAAATTTTTAGTTCACTTATTTGAGTCCTCTTTTTACATATGCTGATTACAAACCATCATTGCCTTAATTGGCAGTGTAATGATAGCTAGCATTTATATAGCACTTTAAGATGTACAAATTGCCTTACAAATGTTCATCTCATTTGATTGTTAAAGCAACCCCAGGAGGGAGTGAGTTACTATTATTATCCCCATTTTATAGATGAAGAAACTGAGGCTTAAGCAGGTTGCTTAACTTGTTCATAGTCACCCACCTATTAAGTGGCTGAGATTCACGTTTTCCTTACTCACCTCTAGCCACATAAACCACCTTTATCTGATGGCCTTTCTGAAATAAACTAGACTAGGATGACAGGTATCCAGATGGGAGGCTACACTAGGCTAATAACTCAAAGTCTTTCCAGCTTATTGGGACCTGCCAGACTTTGTGAAACCCGGGTATATCTTTGTTGAACACAAGTCATCTCTTCATTATAACGATGAGTCATGGTAGCACTTTAGTGAAGCGAAGATAAACGCAATTTTTACAAAACCAAAATGGGAGGAAGTCATATTCTCTACATTTTTCACCTCATTTTAGTGTAATGCACGGAGCATCAGCTAGAAGTCAAATATTTTAGGTTCAAATATCTTCTCTGAAATTTACAGTAATAGCTCTGTGACTTTAGACAACTCACCCCACTGCCCTGAACCTCAGGTCCCCCACATACAAAATGAAGACTTGTAGACTAGAAGATCCGTAAGGTCCCTAAATCCAACAGTCCTATTCTTATGCTACCACTGAGGTTATCTCAACATATGAGATGATTCTTAAAAGGATTCTAGAGAAGAGAAAGTGGGGAAAGTTGCTAACGGTTTCCATATTGTCCTTTTTTCTTTGTGAGAGGTGGTAAATCTGCGATCTTTTCCATTCTTTTGGAATTTGCTCTTCTTCAAACTAACATGAGAACTGATCCCTAAGTGCCCCTTTTTTGCATCCACCATGAATTGTGTGTTTGTGTGTATGTATGTATGTATATGTGTGTATGTATGTGTATATATGTGTATATGTATTGTATATATGTACGTACCCATATATATGCATATATAACTTATGTGTATATTATCAGGTCTAGCCACTCCTCCCAAATTCATCTTCTTTAGACCCATTGCCACTTCTTCTCTACTTCTTCACATAGTATGTTGGATACTGAGGTGGTAGAGTCCAAGTATGGCACTTCCATTATTGTAGCCAATTAGAATGCATTGTTGTTATTCAGTTGTATCTGACTCCACGTGACTCCATTTGGGGTTTTCTTGGCAAAGATACTGGAGCGGTTTACCATTTCCTTCTCCAGCTTATTTTACAGCTGAGGAAACTGAGGCACAAACAGGGTGAAGTGCCTTGCCCAGCATCACACAGCTAGTAAATGCCTGAGGTCAAATTTGAACTCGGGAAGATGAGTCTTCCTGATTCCAAGCCCAGTGCTCTAACCATTGTACCACCTAGCTGCCCACAACCAACCCAAAGAACTAACTAATCTTTTCTAGTTTGCTTGTGTTTGTTGTCCCACTACTACTTTTATCTCAAAATGTTCTCATGATGATCTGGTTTAGTTAAGCTTGTTTGTTTGTATTGTGAAGTTTAGTGAGATTGATATTGCTTCATTTTCTACCACCCTTCTCCAAGATATCTGATAAATAAACTTTGACTACACAGATGCCTCCCTCAGCTGCTATTTATCTTTGCCTAACAAAGGGACTAAGTGGTTGATGGCTAAGACAAATTCTGAGTTCTTTCATGGTGTAGTAGAAAGAGCCCTGGCCTTGAAGCTAGAGGATCTGAGTTCAAGTCACACCTCTGATGTTTACCAGTTAGGTGACCTTCGGCAAATCATTCAAATTCTTTAAGCCTTAGGTTCATCTGTAAAACAGGAATAAGGGGACTGGTACTACCTATGTCCTATGTCTCTTGTGAGGGAAATGCCTTATAACATTAAAGCACCCACCATATAAATGAGCGCTGTTATCCTTATTCTTAGTGACTGCGAGCAATTGCAAGTATGTTTCTATTTCATAAGTATTTGAATTTTATAAATCACATTTCATTTCTGAGAGCCAAGATCACAAAATACTATCAGGTGTGAACAATTCAGATCAATGGAAAAATTTAGCAAGCCAAACAAAAGCAAATTCTTTGGGGATTTGGCACACCAGCCCTAAGACTTTATTGGTATTGAGAATTCTCAACTCGGAAACTCCATCTATCATAGGAGGGAGTTGTCAAGTTTTTTATACAACTTTTCTTTCTCTCTCTTCATCCCATTCAACAGATTTTGGTATATAAGCTATAATTATCTCCATGGTGCTCTTTTTGCTTATGCTCATCACAAACCAGAACCAAACAGCCCAGTATCTCATGTTTCTTATTACTTTTAGGTACAGTACATGAAACCAATTCTATTCCTTCCTTTGTCTTTCCAAAGTGAACTCTGAATCACCCTTACATTCATCTGCAATTTCTTTTTGTTTTCTCACTTTATTAATCACAAGAATGTCTGTATCTTTTTTCTAATATCATGTTTATTCATTGGTCATTTGATATAAATCGTACATTTATAATTACAGTAGTTAAATTAATGTTTAGCAGTAGTTAATGTTAACATTAGTTAAATTCATGTTTGTCATATTCTTTAAAAATATTTAAAAGGTGGTTTTATATCCACCATCACTTAATCTGTTAATTAGGAAGGTTGAGTGGGGAATATTATTGTAATAAGCCAAATTCAAGTTTGACCTCCTTCCCTCTAAATGGATTGATTTCACTGTATTTCATGATCATAGACTTTACTGCTGAACCAGAAAAGACATCTTACATCAGCAAAAGAAGCATAGAAGGAGAGAGTTGCCCGTAGATCACCCTCATACTCATTGCCACTACCAAGGCCAAAAAAAAAAAAATCCGGTCAAAGCACAGGTTTGCTTGGTGGTGGCATCTAGCACCATCTTGGCATGTAAAGGATGGAACACTGATTTGGAGAACTGCAGTGACTTAATTGTGATAGTAGGCAAAGATAATGCTAAAGCAAAATAAAGACATAATCACTCATATCTTCTTTTCCTCAGAGCAGTGTTTTGTGATCATTGGGACAGAGTGCTGAGAGAAATTTAAGGAATAATAATTTTAAAGCCATGACCTGGTCAAAGATTTCTCCAACATGGCAAATGAATATTTAAAAAGACATCATTTCCTGCATCCAAGTCATTCACCTTTCCATTTTAAATAGAAACCAAGCTTAAGGATATTTAAAGCTTGACAAACATTCAAGCTCCTCTTGATGTAAAGCTGGGTAAAGAATTTCCATGCTTGATCACATAACAGATGGCTCTCTGCATGAATCTTTTTAATATTAAACAGACAATTCATGCCTACAAGAAATTCTCCTATAAATCAGCAATTGAAAATATTAAAAACATCCATTCATAAAGACCATAAATTTTTACAAGGATTTACTGACCCATTTAATGTCTATATCAGTGGAAGGTAAAAAAAAATGACAAAAGAATTTAAAGTCATATTGAAATTCCACAGGTCTTTTCTGTTTGGCTTCAGAGTTAAATAAAAGAACATCTTTTACATAAATCCTTTTGTGATGTATAGTGAAAACTCTGGGTTCTTCAGTGCATTGCCATTAGAGCTCTGTAAAGTCTCTGGAAGGTCCAGCCAACCTAGAAATGCCTTAAGTACAAACCAGCAAAGTATGCATGTAGACAACTAGTCTTGATAAGAAGCCCCTCTACAGGTTGGACACAGATGCTTTGAGACATGAATTCACAAAGTCCACCAACTAAGGCATGGAGTCTGCATCTATGAAGGAAGGTCCCAAACTGATGAAATCATGGCTTTTTGAAGTATATGTCCATGTTAAAATACATGAACTTAAATCATAAAAGAACACAGTGAAATTGAATCTAATCTTGCTGAATTGGACAGTTAGCAAGATAATTCTTTCTGTACATATCTCATAAATGTGTTTCTCTTACTGGGTTTCTTGATCCACTAAAGACCTATTTCTATTCTTTGTGGTGTGAAGGACCCTGGGTTCTCAAAGACAAGATGAACGGAAAAAATCTTTAGCTTGGTGCCTGGCATAGAGTAAGCACTTAATGAATGCTACTGAATTAACTGCTGAGCCTTGGTAGGGCCCTCCCAAAATGTAAGGCATTCAAACATGTGCCTGTTTCAAGTAAGGATTTAAATAAGGGCCTAGCAAATTTCAGGGATGTCCATCATCAGAGGATTTGCCACCAAATAAAACTGACAATGAATGCTAGAAGTTGTGACTGGTGAACCAAAGCACAGAGATTTTGCCTCTTTTTCTGTGGAGGGAATGATCACACTGGGGAAATGATGGAAACCTGAAGTTTTGAAACTTGGGGTGAGTAAGATTTTGGATGGTAAATACTGAATTTCCCAATCCTTTATAGTTAGTGGACATGCTTTTCTCAGTATAATTTCTAGATCCTTTCAACTTCTCCCAATCCCTGAGTCCCATTCTGGATCCTTTTGACTCCTCACTGAACTGAATCCTTGTGCCAGTTGCTTGGTATTTCTCACTTACACCACCATGCTTGGCATGTCAAACCCTCACCCTGGGCAACCCCAATATCTGTTTGCTCCATTTCTGCTCTCAGTCTGCCAAGTCTTAGGAAGAAACTGGACTGACCCTCCAAAGAACTTTTACTTACTCTCTAGAAATAAATAGGAGATTATTTTAAACTTAAGATACTTTGAAATCAACTGACTAGCACAAAGGGACCTGATCTTAATAACAATCTGCTTCAGTAGCAATAATACAGTCATCTAAAAGTTTCAAATCAAGCTTTTCCCTCTGTTCTCTTGTCTCCTGAGCATACTCCCAGCAAGGAAAGTATCCCAGAAAGGAGATGAGGACTGAGAAAAGGCTATTTGATTTGTTCAAAGGTCATTTGTGACCTTTAAGAGAGCTATTTCAGTAAAGAGATGAGTTTAGAAATCCGATTGCAAAGGACTAAGGACACAGTGCTTAGGAAGGAAGGAGGTGTAATCATCAGATACAGGCAATTTGGGGAAAAGTTTAGTAATGAAGAGGAGAGAACGTGCCTGAATGGCGTAGAAAGGCCAAAGAAGGCTTTTTTTTTAAGAATGAGGATGTCTAAGCACACATGTAAGCAGATAAAAAGCCAGTGTATCATTTGTACTTATTTATTTACATATTGTCTTCCCCATTAGAATGTAAACAGAGAAGTAGCTAGTGAAGGAGAGATTAAACATGTATGAGACAGCAGGAGTGATTCCTAGAACAAGGTGCTTGGAGGAGGCAAGAGGGAATGGGAACAAGAGGGCAGCCTTGGGGAGGAATAAGGATAACTCTTTTTCTGTTACCCTTTGAAATATAGTTTCTGACTCTGTCACTAGACAGAATTTGCTTTCCCTAAACTTAGCAGTGATTTGTTAATTCTCAATCTTTCTTCTTGATCTCTCAACAGTACTTAACGTTTTCTCTCTCTCTCTCTCTCTCTCTCTCTCTCTGTCTCTCACACACACACACACACACACACACACACACACACATTCTTTTTGTGACACTGCTCTCTCCCAATTCTCCTCCTACCTATCCGACTATTTCTTCTCAGTCTCCTTTGCTGGCTCATCAGCCTTACCACACTGTCCTCCCCTGAAATGTGTGTATATCCTAAGGCTTTACCCTGAGCCACCAACCTCTTTTCTTTCTATACTCTCTCACTTTATGACCTCATTAACTGCTATGAGTTTAATTATTATCTCTACACAAATAAACCTCATGTTTTTCTACCAGCCTCATTGTCTATTCTGAACTCCAGTCTTATATCACCAACTGGACATTTCACACTGGATATCCCTTGGCATCTCAAACTCAACATATCCAAAACAGAACTCATTTTCTTTTTCCCAACATGGTCCTCCTTTCTAAACTTACCTGTTTCTTTTCAAGGTAAAACCATTCTTCCAGCCTCCCTGGTCATAACCTCAGTGTAATGCTTCACTCCTTACCTCGCAGATCTAATCAACTGCCAAATCACATTATTTTTACCTCCACAACAGCTCTTGCCTCTCTACCCCCTTCTCATTCCCACAGCCACAACCTTAGATCAAGCCTTCGTCACTTTTCATCTGTACTTTTTTGCACTGAAAGTGATGACTTTATTGATGGTACACAATAGAGAACTCTAGGCTTCTCCCCATTACCACAGGGGTGTTTTGGTACAAGGATGTGAATGGGACATGGGATCCCCAGTATAGGAATATAAGTTAGGAATGTAGGCTCCCCAGTGGTGGATCTCCTTTTTGGGCTGGTGATGAAGGTCCATGGCTTTCTACTTTACTCCTTGAAGACCGTGTAGACCATGAGGTCTACTACATGGTTGCTATAACCATACTCACTGTCATACCAGGAAATGAGCTTGACAAAATGGTCATTGAGAGAAATACCAGAGCTGACATCAAATGTTGTTGCTGTTAAAGTCACAGGATACAACCTGGTCCTCTGTGTAGCCCAAGCTGCCCTTCAAGGATCTCTCTGATGCTTGCTTCACCATTTTCTTGATATCATCATATTTGACAGGTTTCTCCAGACAACAGGTCAGATCCACAACAGATACACTAGGAGCAGGAATACAGAAGGCCATGCCTGTGAGCTTCCCATTCAGCTCAGGTATGACCTTGCCTATAGCCATAACAGCACCAGTGGAAGCAGGGATGGTGTTTTGGACAGCACCATGACCATCACAGCTTGCCAAAAGGGCCATCTACTGCCTTCTGGGTATCAGTAATGGCATGGACTGTAGCAATGAGCCCTTCCACAATGCAAAAGTTGTCATGAATGACCTTGGCCAAGGGGGACAATCAGTTGGTAGTGCAGGAGGCATTACTGACAATCTTAAGGGAATTATCATATTTCTCATGGTTCACTTCCATCACAAACATTGGGGCATCAGCAGAAGAGGCAAAGATGATGATTGGCTTGGCTCCACTCTTCAAGTGAGCCCCAGCCTTTTCCATAGTGCTAAAGACTCCAGTGGACTCTACAACATACTCGGCTATAGCATCTCCCCATTAAATATTGGTGGGATCCCACTCCTGGAAATGGAATGGCTTTTCCATTGATCACCAGCTTTCCATTCTTAGATTTGACAGTGCCCTTGAACTTGCCATGGGTAGAATCATATTGAAACATATAAACCATGTAGCTGAGATCAATTAAGGAGTCATTGATGGCCATGATGTCTACTCCACTTGGGGTGAATGCAGCGTTGGTCAACGGGTGCCTAATACAGTCAAATCCATTGACTCTGAACTTCACCGTCTGGTTTCAGGGATGCAACTGTAGCAGCAGAACCTGGCACCAAACTTGAGAGAAGACCCAAGTTTCATCTGTACTTTTGCAGTAGCCTCTCAACTGTTTCCCTGCAACTAGCCTCTTCTCTTCTCAAATCTACTACCCAGATTCCAAAGTGATTTTTCTAAAGCTTAAGTCTGACCACCTCACTCCCTTTCTCAAAAACCTCCTGTGTCTCCTTCTAGGATCAAATATAAAATCCTTTGCCTTTTAAAACTCATCCCAAACCCCTTTCCAGCATTATTACACATCACTCCCTTTGCTATATTCTTAGGTCTAGCTAACCTGTCCTATTTGCTGTTCTTCACACGTGGCGATCCTACACTGGCTGAACCCCATATCTGGAATCTCTCCCCATATCATCTCCCTTACATTTTTCAAGAGTCAAATCAAGAGTTCACCTTCTACTAGGAGTCTTTTTTATCCTCTCCTAATGCTCTCCCTCCCTAAACAACCTTGATTTTGGGAGAGGGGGGGAGATGGAAGGTTTTGGTTTGTTTTGTTTTTTTTTTTTGTATTGTAGGCACAGTGAATGGAGTGTAGGACTTGAGTCTGAATTCTGCTTTAGATTCTCCCTATCTGTGTGACCCATGGCTAGTCACTTTACTATCTATACAATGGTTTCCTTACCTGTAAAATAATAATAGCACCTAACTCACTGAGTTGTTGTGAGGATCAAATGAACTAATATATGTAAAATACTTTGCAAAACTTAAAGCACTACCCAAATGTTTCATTATTATTTACTCTGTTTATACACATATGTCTGTGTGTGTTCTCTCTCCCAACAGACTACAAACTCCCTAAAGGCATAGACAATTATTTTTGTCTTTGTATCTCAAGTGCCTTGCATAGAGAAAGCAGTTAATAAATGCTTTTTGAAACAGATTCTTGGAGGAATGAAAGGAGGAATTTCATATTGGACAGTTTCAACTTTCTCTGGGAAGGAGGCAGTTATTTTTATGAGCATGAGGAATGGTTTGCATCTGAAGGCTTGAGGAAAAACAAAAAGGTTTGTAATCATCATTATAGAGAATGAGCTAAAGAGCCAATGAAAACTAAAAAGGGTGGTCAGGCAGTACTTTCTTTTCTGGGGTTATGCACGAGGCTTTCTCCTTCATAGATGGAATGGACTAGCAAATCCCACCTAAGCTACAGCTTGATATGTCACCTCTTAGCTCCTATGAGCCAGGCTTACCCAACCCCAGAGTGATCACTGCAAAATTGAGCAATTGCCATCATATGAGTGAGAAGGGAGTTTATAACAGGGAATTCCCCTCTACAATACACCCAACAAGGTGGGGAAGGAGGAATGAGAAAGGAACAAGCATTTATTAAGGGCTTAGTATATGCCAGACACTATTCTCAGCACTTTATAAATATTATCTTATTTGATCTTTACAAAACCCTGGGAGGTAGGTGCTATTATTACTCCCATTTTACAGATGAAGAAATTGATGCAGACAGAGGTTAAGTGAATACCCAGTGTCACACAGACAGTAAGTGTATGAGGCCAAACTGGGAGTCAGGTCTTCCTAATACCAGGTCCAGTGCTCTATCCACTGAACCATCTAGCTCCCTAGATAACTAGTAGTCATCTTGCTTTTACATGAAGAAGTTCTCTGATAAGGAGGAAACAACTCCCTCCCAAGAGAGGCCATTGCATTTTTAGATAGCTCTAGTTATTAATGTTTCCTTACTTCAAGCCAAAAATCTACCTCAATTTCAAGTCAAATTCCAAGTCACAAAAAGCAAATCTGACTAAATCTAGAATGTTTTTCGTCACATTTTTCAATCACTAAATATCCTATTCTATCCAAGAATAGTAAGACTCCCTGATCCTTTGGTGGAGTTGTGATTTCATAGGCAGTTTCTTCCCCAAAGCAGATCACTACCTCCTCCATACCTTCTCATTCTGTGTAATTTCTGTGAATGCTTTTCCATAAATTTTCCATAATGGGAAGATCTATTCTCCATGTACTGGAGACCTTCTTATTTGGGGAGGCAGTACCTTTGGGATTTTGAAGTACAACCTAGACTATTAGGGGTCATTCTTGATACATAACTAGACTCTTTTCTACCATATCTAACCCTGATGATGCCATTTGTACATCTCCTCATTCTTAAGACATCAGTGATAACATATCTTGTTTTTATCTATCTATCTATGTCTATATCTGTATCTATCTATACATAGATAGATAGATAGATAGATAGATAGATAGATAGATAGATAGATAGATAGATAGATAGATAGATAGATGGATGGATGGACAGACACACAGACAGACAGATAGACAGATAGATAGATAGATAGATAGATAGATAGATAGATAGATAGATAGATAGATAGATAGATAGATAGATAGAT
>NW_020954548.1:27093579-27100681 GCF_900497805.2 Vombatus ursinus
GATAGATAGATAGATAGATAGATAGATAGATAGATAGATAGATAGATCTTGCTTTTTCCATTAGGTGGCTTTTAGATTATTTGTCATTTTAATTCTTCTGAGAAAATGGTGTTCCATAATCCTCAGCTACATGCATCTCTGAGAGACTATTGGTGTTACAGAGATGAGTTTTTGCAGCATTGAAAGTTTGAAAATCATTGAATTTACTTTCCAACTACAAGTGGTAGTCTGAAAATTATGCACTTTTCATCCAATTTGTTTTTACAGTATGAATGGCTATCAAATTCTATAATTTTACCATTTTACTAAAAAGAGTTCATTGTGTTCTGAGGATTGGTGCAATTAGTACAACATCATCTGTTAATAGGAGCATTTAGAGAAGTTCATCATTGATAAGGAATGCTTTTATTTGTTCAATATACAAGACATCTTTGATGAATCTTATCCACATCTTAGGTGAACATAATGCCTTTTTAATTTACATCTCTTTTGATGTGACTGTTCAATGGATTATTGAACATTTTCTTCATAGTCATAGAGCCTTGCACAGTTTTGTTACACACAGAAAACCTTTTTCTTAAGAGCTTTAGGGGCTGAAGTTCGCTTGCCTGAGTCAGGCTTTCTTGAAATCAATGAACAGCAAATATAGTGGGATAGCAAGTGTAGGAAGGAAAGACAAATGCAAATTTACAAATCAACTAAACTTGATGTTTGCCTTTGGCATTCATTGTGATGGCATAGAAAAGAGCTGAATTTACAGTTCGGCAACAATTATTTATTAAGCACCTACTGTGTATCAGGCACTGTGCTAAGCAGTATGATGTATAAAAAGTTCAAGAGACATAGTTTCTGGGTAATTAATCATTTTATTAATAATGCTAGTGTTTTATTAATAAAAAGGGATTGCCATTTGGCCCTCTCTCTTAGACCAAAGACAAATCATGGTGGTGGGCTCCCAGTTTGCATACCCTTGGAAGAATAAATGTTCCTGAGGGTAACAATCAACTCTGGTTAACAATTAGTGAGAGAATGAATATTATAATAAGAGATGGGCTTCTTCCAATGAGGGTCTTTGGGTACATGACACTGAACACCCAGTGTAGGTCAATAAGACTTATCAATATCCATATCACCTATCTGATAAAAGGGAGAATCCATATTTTCCCAGACCTGTCAGAGTAAACACAATGAGCAGGAATCCACTCATACACCTAAACTTAGAATTTCTTTATTGCCTTTGATTAGATCTTAGCTTTCCTGGCTAGGTAAGTCTTGCCCAAGATTTCCCACAATGGTTGGTTTGTGGATGAGGAAGTGGAAAACCCTTTAGTGCTAATTCAATAATTGGTTGTTAATACATGAAAGAAATAATCATTTCTCTCAACTAGGGATACAAAGAAAGGATAAATACAGTCCCTGTTCTCAAGGAGTTCACAGTCTAACTGGGGAGACAAAATACAAAAAAAAAAAACTATGCACAAACTAGGTATCTAGAGAATAAATTGGAGATAATTAATGCAAGTAAAGCACTAATATTCAGGGGGTGTTAGGAAAGGATTCTTGAAGATGGTGGGATTTTAGCTATGACTTAAGGAAAGCCACAGA
Source organism: Vombatus ursinus (assembly GCF_900497805.2). Lineage (NCBI taxonomy): Eukaryota > Metazoa > Chordata > Mammalia > Diprotodontia > Vombatidae > Vombatus > Vombatus ursinus. The sequence goes on from NW_020954548.1 coordinate 27,095,185, forward strand.
AGGCAAGAGACAGAAATGAGGAAGGAGAGTATTCCAGCTTGGAGACAGCCAGTGAAAATGCCCAGAGTTGGGAAACAGAAGGAATACTATTCAAGGAATGGCAAAGAAGCTAATGTCACTAGATCACAGAATACATGAGTACATGTTAGGCACTTGGGCCTGAGAGACCAACCAGCAGGCTCTTCCCCAATAGTCCAGACATGAGATGACTGGGATTTGCACTAATCAATGTGTCAGTCAACAAATATTTATTAAGCATCCACTATGTGCCAGACACTATGCTAAATGCCAGACATATAAAGATAGGCAAAAGACAGTCCCTGTTGTTGAGGCACTCACAATATAATGGAGGAGATAATATGCAGCAACTGTGTACAAACAAGCTACATAAAGGATAATTAGGAAATAAAAGAGGGAAGGTACAAGAATTAAATAGTACTTACTGATTGGGAAGATGGTGATACCTTCAGCAGTAATAGGGAAGTTTGGAGTGGAGGAAGTATTTGGAGGGAAAGATGAGTTAAGTTTTAGATGTGTTGAGTTTTATAAGATTAACAAAAGACATAGAGTTTGAGGTGTCCAATAAGCAAATGGAGATACAAATCTGGAAGTTTGCCATCTGAGTCCAGTGGCAAGATATAGATCAGGATACTAGAGATGGCCCCAGGAGCTGATGTAATCAACAAGTGAAATAGTATAGAGGAAGAAGAAAAGGGGGACCAGCTTAGTACCAGAAATGACATTTTTCCACTTTCCCCAGGAAGTCAAGAGACTTAGCCTGATGGAATGTGGTACTAATGCATCTCCTGAGCTTTGTGATTATCTTTAGCATTCTATGTGGTATAGTGAAAAGCACTAGAATTGCAGTAAGATGACCTAGGTTTAAATCTACCAATTAAAACTTATATGATCTTGGGCAAGACTCTCAACTTCTCTGAGCTTCAATTTCCTTGTTTGTAAAATGAGGAGGTTGGACAAGACAACTTCTAAAGTCCTTTATAATTCTAAATCTATGGTTCATTGCTATCTTCAGGATACCTTTAGAAAGTGAATAATACCATATTTTTAAAATACACAGAAGAAAAAAATAAGTCATTTAGAAGGGGAGACAAATAAATAAGACAATTGTGTTATTACCGTATTAAATTTAATATGTACTTTAAAAAAAACTACATCACAGAAGTTCACAATTTCATATATAATCCTCTTTTTGTTTCTTATATGTTGATAAGTTTATATTTGTTGATGCATGTGTTCATATTTTTAAAAAGAAAATGAATATTTAATTTACCAGCATCCAAAATTTCAGGCCCCACTTTTATTCAGTCAGTTGGCAAAATGGTGGAAAGTGTCAAGGGTGAGTTAGCCTCTATAATTTCAGTATCTGAAAACCCCTTTCTGAACTACTTGGATGCTTTAATGATAAATAATTGTTTTATTCTGTTCTTCTCCCTATATAATATCCATTACTTTACACTCTAGTGACTTAAATTTCTGAAAAAAATTCAATAATCTTTCATCAATCAAAGAAGAAGCATTTATGCAGTGCCTATCACGTACCAAGTGTTATACAATGGGAATTCAAATACAAAGAATGAAATAATGTCTACTGTCAAGCAGTTTATATTCTAATGAGGAGACAATTGCATAGGCAAGTATATACAGAATAAATATAGAAAATGAATACAAATAATACAAGATAGTTGGGAGGAAGGGCAGTATCAGGAAGGATTCCTATAGTTTGATCTGTTTTCCATGATGCTTGATCTGTGTCTTAAAAAAGGAGAAGGATTCTATAAGGTGGAGATGGAGAGAGACTACATTCCAGGAATGTGGACAATCATACAAAGTCAAGGACATGAGATAAGTCTGAGGGATTGTAAACATCTACCACTAACCAAGGAATCACTGTGATTGATTATTCAGTAATCTTTGCTTTTATTTTTCTTAGAAAAGGACCACCGAGGCTATATTAAGAGTGATTATTTATATTTACATTTAACTATCCATATTACTGACTCCCTATGGTCTGGTTATTAAAAAGTAAGCTCTTTGAGGGCAGGAACTGGTTCATTTTTGTCTTAGCACCTCCAGGACCAAGTATAAATATTTATTGATTTGAATTGACTCTATACACAACTGGGAATGAAGGATAGAGTAAGGATTTCTCCAGTACCTTGATTAATATTCTGAGATCTAAGGAATTAATAATATTCTTCTCATCTTCTTTGGAGAAGCTTCCCCTTTACATTCAGGCTGATAATAGATAGCAAGGGCAACTAGGTCTTGCAATGGATAGAGCACTGGGCCAGGAATCAGGAAGACCTGAGTTAAAATCTGGTCTCAGACAATTTACTAGCTATGTGACCCTGGGCAAAGTCATTTACTTCTATTTACCTCAATTTCCTCATCTGTGAAATGACCTAGAGAAGGAATGGCAAACCACTCCAGTATCTTTGCCAAGAAAACCCTAAATGGGAGTACAAAGTCAGGCATGACTGAAAATGACTAAATAACAATAAGATGATAGATAGATTGCGACCAATCTTGACTGCCATTACCTAGGCAGACTAGAGAACTACTCATTCTATCCTTTAGTTCCTTTGAACCATCCAGAAACTCAGAAAGGAACCCCAAAATGTTGTCAGGACAACATTGTACATATAAATCAATTGAAGTCACCCAAAGACTTACTATAAATTAAGCCTTCTGCAAATTAACCTCAAAAAATATAAATTAAATTAGATTACAGTAGGCTTCAGCTCAGTTATTAAAGACAAATTTTAGAAAAGGGTTCTACAAGTTTAGTTTTTTTATATATATATTTTATGACTCTACTTCAAGATAATTGGTTTTCTTCGTAATCCTCAAACACAGTGCCTCACTGTAGTGTGGAAGTGACTCTGTGTTCTTGAAGGCAGTGGATGGGTAGTCTAACAGGATTCAAAAAAGTTTGTTTATTACGACTGAGAAATAAGCAACATTCTTGCTCTTTGGTTGCTATTCCAATGAACTTTGTGGCTTCATAGCACATCAGGAAATGATTCACCAGATAACTTTACTCAGATTGTCCCATTATTTCTAAGTCCAGAGTTCACCAAAGGATTTTTTGACAGCTGTCACTGACAAGCTGGGAAGTGAAGGGTTTTTTTTTTCTTTAGAAGAAACAGAAAATTGTCTTCTCTTCTAACCCTTCCCCAAAGTGCCTGGAAGCCAAATATGAAGGGTTCAACTCTAGTGGGAAAATCATTCAGAAAGCAAGCTATTTATTGCTGCTTCTCTTTGCTGAGGCAAACATCAGCTGAATTTACATCTTGGCTATAAATCATAGCAAGGAATCATTTCTTTAATCAATCTGGTTGAGTGTCTTTCTTTCCAAGAGCTCATATTTTCATGGAATCTCTCCCTCCCCACCTTCTTTTCCCCACAAATCCATCCCTCCATTTCTCTGTGAAATCCCTCATTATTTTTAGAGGGAATGCTTGGAATAAGAACACAGTCAAACACAAACTCTGTCCATTTATGGGTCATCTATCATGGCCTTCTAGAGGGAAACTGCAAATGTCACAGCCACCTGCTGTCACAGTCATGAAGACCACCTGCCACCTTTCTCTTCTCATCTCTTCTCAAGAGCCCCTCAAATTCCAGTTTATGTGGGGCCAAAAAAAAAAAAACCCTGCCCTCTAGTCCTGATCTTATATGAGTTTCTTATTCTCCCAAGCTGGGAAGAACTATAATTCCTGGGGTCTTCGTGACCAGCCAAAGCCTTGCCAGATGTTTTTATCTCCTAACAGATGGGAAAATAGACCCAAGGCCACAGACTCTTTCAATGGCAAACCTATAGCTAAGTTTCAATTTCTGCAAGTCCTAGGCCAGGGTTGTGTGTGTGTGTGTGTGTGTGTGTGTGTGTGTGTGTGTGTGTGTGTATGTGTGTGTGATGTGGTTTTTTTTGTGTGTGTATGTCTGGTTTTTGCTTGGGCCATGCTGCCTCCTGGGCTATTTCTGCTCCTTTTGCATTACAATTCTGAAAAGGCCAAATGGAGTGTCAATGCTCATGCTCAAGGAAAACATCTGGTGTAGGCAGTTGCTGACTGACTAGTAATATGCGTCTTTTGCTGCCAGATCTAAAATGGACTGAGGAGAATGTCTCCACTTGCCAAAAATTGTTGAAGGCTCCATATTGGGGCACTCTCCCCATAAAAGAAAAATCTTATGTGACTTTCCCAGTGTCTGTAAAAGAAGGGAAAAAAAATCAGTACTCCTTTGCAAATTTAAAAAATATATATATAATGCTGCAACCCTTAGTATGGGTGAAAGCGGGGTTCTCTATAAGAAGGGGTTTTTCTCCTTTGGCCTAAACTCCTTGTGTGGGTCCCAGTTTCAAACTGATTGAATATGAAACACCCCTTATTCACCATCACATGAAGGATGTGGTTGGTTTGTTATTTTTATTTATTTTTTTTATGTATTTGCTTATTATATTTTGAAGGTCCTTTTAAATTTTCTCAAAATAATGAGCATAAGTTAGCTGAAGCAGTGCCGAGCTCACAGGATTATCATGTTAAAATTGCTTTACAAATCTTGAACCTCTGTAATAAATATGAGTTGTTGTGGTTTTTGGGGTTGTATCACCGATAGTAGTTTGCATTTGAAAAGTATCATAAAGACATCCAGACATGCCTAGAAAAAGAGGGGATCCAGTTAATATGTGGAGAGTGAGGGATGACAAAGAGACAGCCCAAGGATTGTACAAAATATTAAAATTCAGGTCAACAAAAGCATTGGGCTTACTAGGGAAGTCCTAGGGATACAAAGACAAAAACAATAGCTCCTGCTTTCAGGGAGTTTACACTCTACTACGAAAGTAGCAAATTTGTTTAAGCTTATTTACTTATTTACTCTGTCATTTAAGTGTATTTACTTGCACAACTAAGCAAATACAAATCATTTACTCTCTCCTTACAAACTAAGTACAAAAAACTTGAGGAAGGATTCTTCCTCTTTTTCTGGGTCCTTGGGCAATTTAGTGAAGCCTATGGACCCCTTCTCAGAATATCTTCTTTAAATGTATAAAATAAAATATGTAGAATTAAAAAGAAAACTCCATTAAGTTGAAATAAATTTATCAAGATTTTTTTTAAAGTAATGAACCCTAGGTTACGAACCCTTGAACTAGTAAGTGTTGGCCAATCCTCTATGGAAGATTTCCAGAAATTACAGACAAGAATGGCAAAGGTTTGAAGGAGGTAGGTGGTTTGTAATCCACAGTTGTGAAGGGTTCAAAGGATTATGATCCTAGGATTTATAGCTAGAAGGGAGTATTTACTGAAACTCCCAGGTTTTACAGATAGATGAGGAAGTCAAGGACCAGAGTACTGAGGGGATTTGCCCAAAGTCACTCAGCTAGCTCAGCCCAGATAGCATCTACTCCATGAAGCCTTTCCTGACACCACACACACACACACACACACACACACACACACACACACACACACAC
>NW_020954548.1:27100691-27204246 GCF_900497805.2 Vombatus ursinus
ACACACACACACACACACACACACACACACACACACACACACACACATCTCAGTGACATAGAACTTCAGAGCTAAAAAGGAGCCTCAGACATGACCTAGTCCAACCTGAAAATGATGAATAAGACAGCACTTACCATTACGGACCTTGCCACCAAAGCATTCTCACAAACTATGATATGAAATGTACTCTAAACTCAAATTTTCTTAGAGTACTTTGTCTGGATCAGTCTCTCACTCCGATCACATTCCACTTTATATTACGATTATGTGGATACATGTTGTAGCCCACTCCCAAAAGACTGTTACTTCTTTGAGAACAGGGACTGTGATATTCTTCACTTTTTTTTAATCCCATGTCTAGCCCAGCACCTTGAACATATACTGTAATAATAGCTAACATTTACATAGTGCTTTAAGATTTACATAGCAATTTATAGTTATTATCTCATTTTATCTTTACACTAACCCTGGGAGATAGGTACTACTATGCCATTTTACAGATAAGGCAACTGAGGGAGACAGAGGTTGTGACTCTCCCAAGGTCACATAGAAAGTAAGCATCTGAGACAGGATTTCAACTGAGGTCTTCTTGACTCCAGGCCCAGTGCTCTATCTAGCTGCCAATATACAAAGTACACTAAATATTTGCCATTAAAAGTATGAGAGCTAGGATTTGAACCTTGGAATTCTGACTTCAAGTCCAGCGCTCTCACGCATGTGCTAGTTGCCTCTTGAATACCCATACCACTGCTATTGGCTGATTCAAGTATTTAACTATATTGGATCTACCCATTAATCTCTCTCCTCTTTCTATTGTACCTGTTCAATATGTGTTCAGGTGTCTACAAGTCTCTTACATCTGTCTACATGACTGTTGTCTGTCTTATCTGAATAGTCTACCAGAAGGTAAGAAATACGTCTATTGATTCATTCAAGGTACTACCCCAGCACATTACCACTTACAGATGGTGCTTTAAAAGTATTTTTAAATGATGATAATATTGAATGCTAGGACATGCCTAGGCTGCCACTACAATTTTACTAGCTGTGATAAAATTAATTGATACAAGCAGCAAATAGGAGGCATGGTGTATTGGAAAGCATGCTAGTCTTAGAATCAAAAGACCTGGGTTCAAGTCCCAGCTCTGAGTCATATTAGTTCTATGACTACAGACAAGTCATTTCAACTACCTGAGTGTCATTTTTGTAATCTGTTAAATGAGGATTATAAGAATTGCATCACTAACATCACAGGGAAATACTTTGAAAACCTTTCTTCTGAGTCCCTATCATATAATAAGACTGAAATTGGGGGCAGCTAGATGGCACAGGCCCTGAAGTCAGGAGGACCTGAGTTCAAATCTGGCCTCAGACCAAACACTTGATACTTACTAGCTGTGTGACCTTGGGCAAGTCACTTAACCCCAATTGCCTAAAAGAAAAAAATGAAGAAAAAAAAAGAATGAAATTGAGGTCATTCATTCCTCCTAAAAAGTCACTGATTGTCAGGGGATATCATCATCAATCTGAATATATTCAGGGTCAGAAATGTTGTTTCTGAGACATAAAACATCATTTCAATGCACTTTTTTTTCAGAGACATCTAAGTGGTGCAATGGACAAGAACATAGAACTTGGCGTTAGGAAGATCTGAGTTTCTACCTGACTTCAGACACTTGTTAGTTGTGTTACACAGAACAAGTCATTGAATCTCTGTCTGCCTCATTTTCTTCAAATATAAAAACAGGGATGATAATAGCAGCTCCCTCCCATGGTTGTTGTAAGGATCAAACAAGGCTCAAATTTGTAAAGTACTCAGCACAGTACCTGGCATGTAGTAGGAGCTTAAGAAATGCTTGTTTCCTTCCTTCACCAGCAAGTTCATTTACTTCAGTAGATGTACTATGTTGTAAAGAAGCTTTTCAGATTATTAAAGATGAAGTTCCCAAGAATGTACCATTTCAAACAGGATTTTTAAACATTTTCATCCTTAAATCCAAGTCTTAGAACAGTGACAGGGCACAATTAAAACCTTTGACATTGAGGATTACCAAAAGACAAATGGAAAAGGCAAATGGGATGATGAAGGATCTTGAGTCCATCTCATAGGACTATCAGTTGAAGGAACAAGGCATGTTTAGTCTGGAAAAGAAAAGACTAAGGAGGGAAATGATAGGTATCTCCAAGTATTTGAAGAGCTGTCACTTGGAAGATGGATTAGATTTGTTCTATGTTGCCCCAGAGGGCAGAACCAGAAACAGAGAATGAAAATGGCAAAGAGACCAGCTTGGGCTTGATGTCAGGAAAAAAGAGCAATATACAAATGGAAAGGGCTTCCTGGATGGAGTGGTGATCTCCCCTTCCTTGGGGTTCTCAAGCAGAGACTTGTTATAGCAAGGGTTCTTTTTGTGTATGAGTAATATTGGTTGATCACTGAGGTCCTCTCCAACTCTCTGTGATTTTCTAATTCTAAATATTCCATGGTGGGCATGAATCAGTGGCAGCCCAGTACAAGGAAGGAATCATGAGAAATAGTTGAGTAAAGGTCTTCATAAAAGTAGTGGATGAAAGGAAAAGAAGATGGATTGGTCAAAGAGCAGAAGTGTGAAATAACCAAGACAGTCCAGTTGTTCCCGGGGTATCCTCTCAATGTCTACAGAGCTCAAAGAAGACCTCCAGTGCTCTCTGTGTTCAATTTAGGACAAAAATATATGAGTCCTATGGGCTGGGAAGACATGGGGATATGCTGCAGTTTGCAGCACGGGAAGGAATACCTCCACAGCTGAGATCACAGATACATCAGAATGTTCAATATTTAGCTGCTCAGATGCATGTTATCTTGATCGTATTTGAAGAGTTAATTTTTTTAAAAAAACCAAGTATTATGAATGTGACAGATCTTTGCCCCTCCCCCAAACTAAAGCTTTTGAAAATACCCAGAATTTGCTTCAGGAGATATGCAAAAACATCACACACACACACACACACACACACACACACACACACACACCCCATATAGTTAAAAGATCAAGGGAAGGAATGAAAGATTAAGCAGCAGATGAGATAATAGACAAGATAATTACAGAGCATTAAAAGGCTCAGATTTATTTTTAAGATGTTTGAGCTCTATTTAGAAAAATCCCATTGCTGACTTTATGTGAATCTTGAATGAATTGTCCTCAAACATGTGAATAGTAATGAGCAAAGTTTCATCTGCTGTTCATGCCAGGACCCCTAAATGGTTAGGGTTTGGCTGGGGCACAAGGATGAGCTGTCCTATATATACAAAGGCCTGGAGTAATAGGACACATGTTAGAAACTCCTTTCCCCCTGAAGAGTAGACTAGATCTGCATATTAACCATCAACAATCTTACATTGGACCCCTTTTGACTAACAGTACACATTTGCAAGATAGATGGTCAAGGTTAGGGAAGAAACCTATGATTATGGGTCAGACTGGAGCTAATCAGTCTTTGTGGAAATCAAACCCTGCTCCCAATCTTGGCCATATTAAACATGTTCTAGCGGACTGAAATATCAGACATTGCTTTCTGTGTGACCTTAGGTGAGTCACTTAACCCTTCTGAGTTGCCATCTGTAAAGTGGGGGTAAATAATGCCTGTATTCGCAGGGGAAGAAAGTGCTTTGTAAATCTGAAAGCACTAGGTAAAGGTGAATTATGTGGAGAAATGTGACCGTGGACAGCAACATCCATTCATTCACTAAACATTGATAAGGCATCTACTACTTACTACTAGCCAGGTATTGTGCTAGGTTCTGGGGATTCAAAGACAAAAGGAAAAACAGTCCTTGTCAAGGAGCCTATATTCTACTACACTTTATAGTTTTGCCAAAGGAAACAGACTTTCCATTTTAGAGATGATGGATGCACTGTGGCTCCTCAGGCTAAAGAATGGATTGAAAATTGTCTCTGAACAGTTCAAAATGGAGAATTTGACACCAAGGACTGAATCCATGGGATCAATTCACAAATCAACAAATGCCCGTGCTCCCAGCTCTCTACATAAAATATAATTTTACTAGTAACTCTCGACTACATAATTAACAGATATTTATATAGCACTTTGAAGTTATTTTCAATTTTGTTTTGTTTTTTATTTTTGTCAAAACCAGTGATTTCATTGGTGTGGGGAACTCCAGGAGAAGGAAACTCTTCATCAATGCAAAACAGCAAGTTCTCTATTTCTTTTAACCTTAGAAATCATAAGTGACTGGTATGAGGTCGAACAGCCAGCATGTGGCAGAGGTTAGACTGGAATGTAGGCCATCCAGAATCTAAAGCCATCCTAATCCCAAGTTAGCCTTTATTCAAAACTCCGTGATGCCTCTGCTTGATACATGCTTCCTATATGAAGCCTTCCCTGATTCCCTAGCTGTTAGTGCCTCCTTCCACCCAATTTTCTTTCTATTTATATTGTATTTATTCTAGCACAGTACCTGGCATATAGTAGGCAATTAATAAATGTTTATGGTTGATCGATTGGTATTGCCTCCCCCAATAGAATATAAGCATTTTGAGTACAAAGACTCCTTTATTTTTGTCTTTGTATTCCCAGAACTCAGTACAGTGCCTGGCACATAGTAGATTTATGTTTATTGATTGATGATTGATGTTACCTCCCCCAATAGAATATAAGCTTATTGTCTTTGTATTCCCAGAATTCAGCACAAGGCCTGGCACATAGTAGGAACTTAAATACTTATTTACTATCTCACCTGATCCTCACAACAATCTTGTGAAGTGGATATTGTTCCCATTTCACAGATGAGGAACTCATCTCAAAGAAATCAACTTGCCATTTCAAAGTCATACAGCTCATAAGTACTCAAGCTAAGATCTGAACCCAGGTTTTCCTACCTGCAAGTCCAGCAAGTCCTACCAGGCAAGTCCTGCCTCTTATATGGTCTACCTGGAAAAATTTCACTAATATCATTAAATAAAAGGAACACAAACTCATCTTTAAGACTACATGTGCAGTGTGTTACTGAAAGAAATGAGCCCTGCCTATTTTCCAGAAACTATGCCCCACATTCTAATTTGCTAATTATATCCTGCCATCAGAACACTGCTTCCAGCTACCTGAGGCAGAGCTGCCTTAAGAAATCCACCCCCTTGGGGATGTCACGTCCATTACTGAGATACCATCAGAGAGGACAAATTTGTTGATGACCTAGGCATGTTTGAAAGATGTCTCAGATTTGCTGCAAATCACGCCATTGTGCACTCCAAGGAATTGGACCCAGTTTTGTATAACATTCTTTCATTCCAGAGATAGCCTGCTTTGAATACCAGGGACCACAGGCAAATAATGCATCCAGTTCTTCAAATAATATCCTCCTGTCACCTGATGATTACCTGGGGAGTTTGGAGCAAGTGTACAACAGTAGATAGACTCTAAATTCCCTTTGACTGTCAGGCAGAACTAGCAGTGTTAGAGGTGTGTGTGTGTGTGTGTGTGTGTGTGTGTGTGTGTGTGTGTGTGTGCGCGCGCGCGCTGGAAGGGTGTGGAGAGGGGGTTGAGATCCCCAGAGCTCAAGCACACGTCAGTATTCAATCAATAGCTCGCTGCCACATGTGGAGCTAAATTTAAGCATATGTTTTTGGTTCCAGATACCTTTTTCTGACTGCCAAAGGCAGAATAGATCTTAAATTTTGTTTTTTTTTAAACCACCTTGAATCTGCACATAATTTCTTCCCAAACTAAAATATAACACAGTGCACTTATCTTAAGTGTGTTCATGTTTGTTTGTACCAATAGAGCCCAGTTAAAATAATCCACATATAATATATATGCATATTTATATATGCATATATTTGTACAAGTGGAAGCTTATTCCAAGTGATTCTTTTTCCTAAACCTTTTACATTAGTTTATAGGCAAATGCTGTGTAATATATCGTGTACAATAGATCTCTCAGAAAAATCATGTTTACTGTCTAAGAAAGGCCATTTTCCAAGTAAACACAGAAGGATTTTATCCTTTCATACTTGTTGTCGAGCAAAAGTCATTGATGTTATTTGTTATGAAAAATATGATCCTTTTACTTTGCAAAGAATTTGGGAAAATATTCCAGGGTATGCTTGAAGTTCCAACCCCACTTCTTAGAATAACGTACTGAACTTCTATGCATAACCAAAACCACAAAACAATTCATCCTGAAATAACAAGACCTTTCATTGTTGCCAAGCTAGTTTTTCTGGACAAATACATCAGATGTTGTAACAGTTTATTTTCTGCATAGAAGACAGGCAAACAATGTGTGGCACCTTGCTGAATTGTGGAATGTTTATTCTATTCCATAAGCATTCATTAGCTGCTCATTACATGTCAGACACTGTGCTAAGTTCTGAAGACATAAAGACCAAAATGAAAGAGTTCCCACCCTTAATGGGTTTACATTCTACTGGAAGGTTGCAACATGTACACAAATGAACAAATACAACACAAATATAAAGTCTTCTGACATCACTTCAAGAAGTGAACCAGGATGAACTGGGGAATCAGGAGAGGTAAGAACCTGGGAGGTGGCAATTAGTTGTGTTTTAAAGGAGATCAAGGATTTTATGAAATAAAGGTGAGAGAGGGATAGAACCTAGATCAAATATTGGATTTAAAATTAGGAAAATTTGAGTTCAAATCATGCCACAAACACTTACTAGCTATGCAACTCTGAAAAAAAATCACTTCAATTCTGAGGTAAAGTGCTTTTCAAACCTTAAAGCACTATATGAATGTTAGCAATTTTATATATATGTGTGTATATTTATATATATACACATATATGTGTATATATATACATATATATATATGATAATGTTGTAGACAAGGGAGACTCCAGGTAGAAGGTAAAATGTTAATCTACAGGGAGTGGTTCATAAACCAATTTGATTAGATAGTTAGGTTGGGGAGGCCAGTGCATTCCAGATGTAAGGAACAACATGAGTAAAAGCAAAGAAATATGTAGTTTCTTATTCAAAGAACAGTAACGAGGTCAGTATCACTGATTCACAAGTACATTAGGGGAGTAAGTTATAAGAAGACAGGAAAGGTAGGAGGGGGCAGGTTGTAAAGCTTAGTTGAATGACAAATAGAGGATTTTATATTTGGTCCTGGAGGTAATAGGGATCCAGTGGATTTGATTGACTAGGGGGATGACATTGCCAGATCTTGCTTTTAGGAAGATTAATTTGACAGCTGAGTGGAGGATGGACTGGAGTAGGGAGAGACTTCAGGCACAGAGATCAACCATCAGGCTATTGGAATAGTCCAGGTGTGAGGTGATGAGGGCCTGAACCAGGGTCATGAAAGTATGAGAGGAAAGAAGGGGATATATACAAAAGATGTTCTGAAGCATCATATACACACATTCTGCCAATATATATTTGTATACATGCATACATGTATGTTATATATGACGTGGCAATAGAATGGACATGAAGAGTAAGAATAAGGAGTTTAGGGTGACATCTAGGTTACAAGCCTAGGTGATTGGGAGAATGTTGGTATCCTCAACAGTATCAGAGAAATTTAGAGGCAAGAAGGGTTTGGAGGGAAAGATAAGGAGTTCAGCTTGGGATGTGTTGAGTTTAAGATGTCCACAGGATATCCAATTTGAAATGTCTAATAGGCAATTGGAGATGCAAGACTGGAGGTTAGGAAAAAGGTTAGGGCTGAATAAGTAGATCTGACAATCAACCTAGAGATGATAATTGAATCCATGGGAGCTGATGAGATCATCAAGTGAAATAATATAAAGGAAGAAGATAAGAGGGCCCAAGACAGAAACCTAGGGGACACCCACTTTTAGTGGGAGTGACTTAGATGAAGATCCAGCAAAGAAAACTAAGAAGTAAGATGGGGCAAGAGGGAAATCAGGATAGAATAGTGTCAGTCAGTCAATAAATAAACATCAGGAGACTATTATGTGCCAGGCAATGTGCTAAGTTCTGAGGATACAGAGAAAGGCAAAAGACAGTCCCTGCTCTCAAGGAGCTCACAATTTAATGGGGTAGACAACACGCAAACAATGATGTACAAACACACCATCGAAAGGATAAATTTGAGATGATCAACAGATGGAAGACAGTAGAATTAAGGGGCAATGGAGAGGGTAGCAAGGAGAGGAGGGCAATCAACAGTTCCAAAGTCTACAGAGACATCAAGAAGGGTGAAGATTGAAAAAGGCCATCAGATTTCGTAATTAAGAAATAATTGGTAACTCTGGAGAGAGCTGTTTTGATTGAATGATGAAGTCAGAAGCCAGATTATAGAGAGCTAAAGAGAAAGAGAGGAAAAGAATTGGCACCAATTACAGACAACCTTCTGAAGGAGTTTAGTTACAAAAGAAAGGAGAGATAGTAAGCATGGGTGGATGGATCAAGTGAGAGTTTTACAAGGATATGGCAGAATTGAACATGTTAATACTTAGCAGGGAGGTAGACAGCAGACAAGAAGAGACAAGATATGACAGAAAGTGGCAATGGTGGAGGGAACAATCTACTGGTGAAAATGGGATGAAATGGGATTACTTGTGTATGTAGAGGGGTTTTCCTTGATAAGCAAAAGGGTCACCTCTTCATGTGAGACAGTGGTGAAGGAAAAGATAGTAGCAGAAGGCATTGGAGTGATTTGAAATGAGGAGGAGAGGAGAGCTCTTAGCAAATGGCCTCAAATTTTTCAGTGAAATATGAGGCAAGGTTCTTAGCTTAGAGGGTGAGGGAAGGAGAGCCATAGGAGGTTCAAGGAAAGATGAGAAGTTTTTGAATAGCTGCTATGGGGAGTGGGATATTGAACTAATTAGGAAGGTGTAAAATTATTGCCTTGCATCAGTGAGAGCCCAGTTGAGGTTATATAACATAAGTTTGGACTAAGTGATCAGTGCAGATTTTGTAAGGCAATGGTAGAAACTGGGCAACATATCTAAAAAATTAGCACCTCTTGAATATCTATAAAGACACAAGCAAATGGCAAGAATTACGTACCAGAAGCTTGTTATTCTTTGTAAACTAACAAACAACAAATCCTCATACTACACACTCCAAAATATCTTTGAGAATTGAATTAAAGAAAAAAAACTGGGCTGGAATCAATGTGTCATCACAAATAATATAGTTGCCCACAATCACCAGGACATAATACTGGTTTATTTAAAACAAAACAAAAAAACAAAAACACCAAAGTTGTTAATAGATATCTCTTTACTTAATATTCATGACTTCAAAGCTATGTACCAGGAAATGCTCTCAAAAGAAAGACTGAGTCAAGGAAATCAAAGTCATGTAGGAATGGGATGAAGTAAATGTCATCCCCATCATCCTGCCGACTACTGGAATTGTTCTGAAGATGATTTCATTGAGGAGTTGACATTCCCAAAACTTTCTATTCAATTATAAAATGCAATTATTTTGTCTAATTACACAACAATCCACTAAATGTTAAATATCAAAGTATAATAGTAGAAGAGCAGCTTGACCTAGAACCATCTTTATCTGAACTCCATCAATTGAGCTCCCATCAAATGAAAATTCAAAATTGAAACTTTCTCACTTGAAAATGAGAAAAGCTGGGAGCCAAGATGAAGGAGTAAAAGCAGTGACTTGCTTGAGCTCTCCCCCAAATCCCTCCAAATACCTATAAAGAATTGGCTCTAAACAAGAATAGAAGGGGGGGGAGAGATAGAAGGGAGGGCAGAGTAGGAGAAGGGGTATTCAGAATGCATGCCATCTTGGGATGGGGGGAGGGATGAGATGAAGAGAAAATTTGGAACTCAAAATCTTGTGAAAGTGAATGTTGAAAACCAAAAATAAATAACTTTAAATTTTTTTTAAAAAATTAAAAAAAGAAAATGAGAAAAGCTACAATACGAATAAAAATTGTTATATCCTAAAATTATTTAATCTGTTATAAAAAAAAGCAATTAGTTTATCTACCTGTGACTTAGACCACAGAATATTAACTACGAAAGAATAATAGCAGGATAGTGACCTAAAAACATTTCTACATAAATTACAACCTAAAAGATGAGGATGAGATAATAATCATAGCTAACATTTACATAGTACCATAGGGTTTGGAAGACATTTTGCATATATTACCTCATTTAAACCTCAGAATAAACCTGAGAATCCCTGTTTTACAGATAAGAAATCTGAGGCTTAGGAAAGTTAAACAACTCATGTAAGGTCACATGGTGAGTGTCTGACACAGAATTAAAGCTCAGCTCTTCTTTACTTCAAATTCTTCATTCTATGCTCAAAATTAGGCTGTTTAGATTAAACTGTCTAGCAAACTACAGAGCAGTTAGTTCTGTACAAGTCATGAGATTACATCAAGAACAAAATCATAGATTCTCAAATTTCTGAAGCAGTTCAAATTGCAAGTCATCATTTTCCAGCCATCCCCTGTGATTATAAAAATTTGCCTGTGATAAAGAGACAGCTTTGGGATGTACTGCAACAGTGTGTACCTCAAAGGTGTCAAACACAAGGTCCATGGACCACATGTGGCCCACAAGTCTTGTAGTTCTTTGATGATTTTAAGGTTTTTATGAAGTAATAAAAATGTATAATCCTGTGTTGTTTTCTAAGTGACTATACAACCCTTAGGGATTCTTATGTATAGTTTCGTGGTTCCTACTTTTATTTGCATTTGATACCACAAGTATAGTGCATTGAGTTCTGGAAATGGAGTCAAAAAGACTTGGGTTTCATTCTGCCTAAGATACTTTGTAGTCATATGACCAATGACAATTCAATTGACCTCTCTGAGGCTCAGTTTCTTCATTGTTAAAATGGGGGCGATAATATTACCTACCTCATAGTATTGCTGTGAGGTTCAAATGACATAATATAAATGAGTACAGTGTTTTGCAAACTTTAAAGATACATATATATGTATATATATATATGTAAAGATATATATATATGTGTGTGTGTGTGTTTATGTGAACCATTATTATTAAGTCTGTATGTGTGTGTGTGTAGATGGAGAGAGGTGTGTTTAGAGCTCCCAGAGAGAAAAAAGTCTCTCTTTTTAAAAAAAAATTATTTGTATCTATTTCATTAGATATTTCCCAATACCTGTAAAAAATTTTAACAATAATTTAATTTTTTTATTTCCACTTCTCTTCCTCCCAACCCTCCCCTTCTTGAGAAGGAAAGCAATTTGATATCAATTATACATGTAAGTCATATTAAACATATATCTATATTAGCTATTTGAGAAATAAAATACAAACAAAATAAAATGAGAAAAATAAAGTTTAAAAAAGCACGCTTCAATCTGCATTCAGAGTTCACCAGTTCCCTCTGGAGGTAGAGAGCATTTTTCATCACAGGTCCTTTGGAATTGTCTTGGGTCATTGTCTTGATCAGAGTAGCTAAATCTTTGATAGTTGACCATCATCCTTAAAATATTGCTTTTATGGGGCAGCTAGGTACTGCAGTAGATAGAGCTCCAGCCTTGGAGTCAGGATGACTTGAGTTCAAATCCAGCCTCAGACACTTGACATTTACTAGCTGTGTGACCCTGGGCAAGTCACTTAACCCCCATTGCCTAACCAAAAAAAAAAGTGACTGTTACTGTGTATATGGTTCTTCTGGCTCTTCTCTCTTCAATTTGCATGAGTTCATCCAAGTCTTTACAGGTTTTTCTGAAAACATCCTACTTAGCATTTCTTACAGCACAATAGTATTCCAACATGATCATATTCTACAAGTTCTTCAGCCATTCCCCAAATGACGAGCTTTCCCTCAATTTCCAATTCTTTGTCACCATAAAAAAGCTGCTATAAATATTTCCATACAAATAGGTCCTTTCCCCTTTTATTTCATCTCTTTGGGATACAGACTTAGTAGTGGTATTGTTGGGTCACAGTTTTATAGCTCTTTGGTGAGAGTCCCAAAAAGTTCTCCAGAATGGTTCAAGTACTCCACAACTCTACCAATAGTGCATTAGTGCCCTTATTTTTCTATATCTCCTCTCCTATTTGTCATTTTCCTTTTCTATCATGTTAGCAAATCTGATAGGTATGAGGTGGTATCTCAGAGATGTTTTAATTGCATTTCTCTAATCAGTAGTGAAAGCAGCTAGGTGGCATTGTAAATAGAGCACCAGACCTGGAGTCAGGAAGACCTGAGTTCAAATCTGACCTCAGGCACTTACTAGCTGTGTGACCCTAGGCAAGTCACTTAACCTTGTTTGCCCCCATTTCCTCATCTGTAAAATGAGCTGGAGAAGGAATTGGCAAATCACTCTAGTATCTTTGCCAAGAAAACCCAAAATGGGCTTGTGAAGAGTCAGAAATGACTAAACAACAACAACAAAAATCAGTAGTGATTTAGACCATTTTTTCACATGCCTATAGATAGCTTTGATTATTTTTATCTAAAAACTACCTTTGACCATTTATCAACTGAGGAATGGCTCTTATTTTTATAAATTTTGATCAGTTCCCTATATGCTTGAGAAATAAGGCCTTTATCAGAGAAACTTGTCAAAGTATTTCCCAGTTTCCTGCCTTCCTTCTAATTTTGGCTGCATTAATTCTGTTTGTACAAAAGCTTTTTAATTTCATGGAATCAAAATAATCCATTTTACTTCCTGTCATCCTCTATCTCTTATTTGGTCATAAAATCTTCCCTTATCCATAGATCTGACAGGTACATTTTTCCATGCTCCCCTAATGTGCTTATGATATCACCCTTTACATCAAAATTATGGCAGCTGTAGTCATAACCCTACACATGTGTTTTGACCCTATCTTGGTATATGGTGTGAGATGTCAGTCTATGCCTAGTTTCTGCCAAACTGTTTTCCAGTTTCCCCAGCAATTTTTGTCAAATATTAAGTTCTTATCCCAAAAGTTTGGATCTTTGGGTTTATCAAACACTAGATTACTGCGGTCATTTACTATTGTGTACCTAATCTGTTACACTAATCCACCACTATATTTCTTATCCAGTATCAGCTTATTTTGATAATTACTGCTTTGCAATATAGTTTGAAATCTGGAATTGGTAGGCTGCCTTCCTTAACATTTTTTCCAATTGATTCCTTTGATATTTTTGGCCTTTTGTTCTTCGAGATGAATTTTGTTACTGTTTTTTCTAGCTCTACAAAATAATTCTTTGGTAGTTTGATTGGGATGACACTGAATAAGTAAATTAACTCAGGTAGGATTGTCATTCTTATTTTATTGACTCAGCCTAGCCATGAGTAATTAATATTTTTCCAATTCTTTAGATGTGTCTTCATTTGTGTGAAAAGTGTTTTGTAAGTGTGTTCACATAATCTCTGGGTTTGTCTTGGCAGGTAGACTCCCAAGTATTTTGTATTATCTGTAGTTATTTTAAATGGAATTTCTTTTTCTATCTCTTCCTGCTGGGTTTTGTTAGTAATATATAGAAATGCTGATACTTTATGTGGGTTTATTTTATATTCTGTAACTTTGATAAAATTATTGATTGTTTCAACTAATCTTTTAATTGATTCTCTAGGATCTCTAAGTATACCACCATATCATCTGCAAATAGTGATAGTTTTGTTTCCATGTTGCCTATTTTTATTCCTTCAATTTCTTTTTCTTGTCTTATTGCTCTAGCTGGCATTTCTAGTGGTGATAATGGACATGCTTGCTTCATCCTGATCTTATTGAGAAGGTTTCAAGTTTATCCCTATTACAAATAATGTTTGCTCTTGGTTTTAAATAGATACCACTTATCATTTTGAGAAAGGCTCCATTGATTCCTATGCCTTCTAGCATTTTTAATAGGAATAAGTGTTGTATTTTACCAAAGGCTTTTTCTGCATCTGCTCAGACAATCTTAGGATTTTTGTTGTTCTTGTTATTGATTGTTATTGATGGTTAATTACACTGATAGTTTTCCTACTATTGAACCAGCCCTGCAAACCTGGTATAAATTTCACCTGGTCATAGTGTATAATCTTTGTGATATATTGCTATAATCTCCTTGCTGGTATTTTATTTAAAATTTTTGCATCAATATTTATTAAGGAAGTTGGTCTATAGTTTTCTTTCTCTGTTTTTGCTTTTCCTGATTTAGATACCAAAATCATATTTGTGGCATAAAAGGAATTTGGTAGGACTCCTTCTTTACCTATTTTTTCCAAATAGTAAATCTTGAATTTTTTCCAAATATGTAAGTATTTTTCAAAAAATATTATTCCAAATATGTTGATATTATTAGTGTTAATTGTTCCTTAAATGTTTAGTAGTATTCATTTACAAATCCATCTGATCATAGAGATTTTTCCTTAGGGAGTTCACTGATAATTTGTTCCATTTCTTTTTTCTAAGATAGGGTTATTTCAGTATACTATTACCTCTTCTATTAATCTGGGCAATTTATATTTTTGTAAATATTTATTCATATCACATAGATTGTCAGTTTCATCAGCATGCAACTGCATAAAATAACTGCTAATAATTGTTTCTGCTTTGTTTGAGATCATGATTGATACCCCTGACTTTTTTACTGTGGCCAAAACATAATAGATTCTATCGTGAACCCTTATTTTAACTCTGTATGTATCTCTATGTTTCAAGTGTGTTTTTGTAAACAGTATGTTGTTGGATTCTGATTTCTAATTCATTCTGTTATCTACACCCATTTTTTAATAGTGATATACAGGTTTGGGGGAAGGCTAGTATCTCTTGTATGAGGGCTGCTGAGCCCTTTTCAGGGCTACTTTTCACCTTTACTGTCCACCTGCCACACAATTCTCACCTGTGACTCCAAGAAGCTATAGTATGGACAGTATCTACCCTGATAAAACCATTTCATCAGATGAGCTGAACCCAATTGAGGGTTGCCAAGGGGTCTCAAACCATTGCTGAATTACGAGGATGTTTACCCCAAGCATATGAAGACTTTCCCCAGAGGAATGGGTAGATGAGAACAATTTGTTCCAATGGCCATAAAGGTGGCTGAAGCAGGTGCTGTGGAGCACTTAGAGTTTGGTCAGACACCAAAGATGCCAAGGTCATCCACTGCATCCCAAGACATTGCCAATCATCTTGTCTTTTGTCTGGCTACTGGACTTCAATGACTGTGGAAGAGAGAGAAATGTTGATGACTTTGAGCAATTCTACCTCATCTAAATCTAATTTATGTATGAGTCAAAAGACATCATCCCATACTATTTTACCATTTTTACCTACCTCAGAGTCTTTGGTGACAGGGAAGTGATGAAGCAAGAAGTGTGGATATATTGGTAGTTGTAATCATAACCCCACACACATGTGGCCCAGGCCATAGGGTCATCTTCTCAATGGGCTGAAGCAGAAGTGGGATTCAGCAACCACTTGGGTATCTGACCAGTCTTTTTAATGTCCCACATTGCTCACCTCCTGGAATAAGGAAAGGACTAGAAAAGGTTCCCTAAAAAATGTCTGCTTTACTTAACCTAACCCTGGCCTGTTCACTGTGGCAGGCAGAGATCCTACCCTGTGGTTGAAACACAAAAAAATGTACAAAAAATTTTACAAATATGATTCCACTCACCATTGACTCATGGAATGTGTGTGCACTTTTGGACAACAAGAAATCCAGTATACATGAAAGATGAACAGTTCTTGTTGCAAGATAATTCAGTAGGTATTGCACCTGAGTGAAGCCTTGAAGGAAGCAAGGCTGGTAAATGTGGCCACAGTGATGGGGAGTACCATGAAGCTGGCATAAGTTTTGCAATAAAAACTAATCTAGCCAATGAGCTTGT
This sequence comes from Vombatus ursinus, assembly GCF_900497805.2. Taxonomy (NCBI): domain Eukaryota; kingdom Metazoa; phylum Chordata; class Mammalia; order Diprotodontia; family Vombatidae; genus Vombatus; species Vombatus ursinus. The sequence continues at coordinate 27,116,454 of NW_020954548.1, forward strand.
ATGCTTCCCAAATGGAGTGAATGGCAGGCTCATGACAATGCATTTGCCACTTGCAGAAAAGTACCGTGTCACTATCACCAGTGAGTATATCCCCACACTGACGAACTATGATGAGGACAAAGAAAAAATTTATGAAGACCTGGAGGCCCTCAGCATTAATATGCTGAAAAATGATAAGCTTGTAATTCTAGGTGACTTTAATGTCATAGTAGGCACAGACTATCAGACATGGCAGGGAGTTCATAGGAGGAATGAAGTCAGAAACAGCAACAACAATAGACACTTACTACTGAAGACTTGGGTGTCTCATGACCTTCTCATCACCAACACCATCTTCTGTTTACCTGTACACAATAAAACTTTGTAGATGTATCCTCACAGCAAACATTGGTTTTTAAAGGACTATATCATTGTAAGGAAAAGAGACAGTCAGGATGTAAGAGTAACAAAGGCAATGTGTGATGGAGTACTGGACTGATCATAGACTTATCCTCTCCAAGCTAAACATTCACATTCAACAAAAGTGGCAGCCCCAAGGCAAGAGAACTACCATAAGACATCACATCAACAGATTAGATTGTTTCTCTAAGCATAAATAGTTTATTGATAACTTGGAGGGAAAGCAGAGCTAACACATGGTTGACAACAGCAGAGCACAAAAGGAGTAGGCAGCTTTCAGAGATCTGGCATTTACTTATCTGGACCAGAACAGTCACAAACATCAAGATTGGTTTGACAAAAAATGATGGTGAAATTTAGAAGCTGCTAAGCAAAAAATAAGAACTCTGCAAGGTTTACAAGCAGGATAGTTTGTCTGAGAAGGCAGCATTGATCAACAGGATAGTTCATCCATCTTTAAGAAAGCAGCATTTATCATCAAAAGTAAAGTGCAAGAGAAGCTTAGAGAGACGCAGAATTCTTGGCTCAGTAAGGAGGCAGGTGAAATTTAGTTTTACACTGATAGTAACAATCCAAATCACTTTCACGATGCCCTAAAGTCTATTTTAGGCCAAAAACCTATATTGTATCTCAACTACTCAGTGCTGAAGGAGCCATTGATTAGTGATAGTGATAAGGACTTAATCCTGGAAATATGGGCTGAATGCTTCCAGAGTGTTCTCTCCAGACCATCATCAATCAATGCTGAAGCCACTGACCATATACCTCAGGTTGAAGTCAATCCTTCTCTAGTCAAACTTCCAACTGAAGAAGAGATTTTGAATGCCATTAGGCTCCTCTTGTGTGCAAAAGGCCTGGTGCTAATTCTATTCCAGTTATGATTTTTCTAGCAAGAGGGTCCACTGATCATACAAAAGCTGACTGAAATCTTCCAGGTTATATACCAAGTGGAGATCATCCTCCAGGAGTTCAAGGATGCTTCCATTGTCCATCTCTACAAAGGAAAAGGAAATAGGTTGTCTTATGACAACCATGGCAGGGGTGAGGGGGGGCAGATTTCTCTCTTAGTCATTGCTGGCAAGATTCTTGCCAGAGTCTCCCTTAATAGGTTGATCCTTCACCTGGAAGATGATCATCTACCTGAGAGCCAGTGTAGCTTTAGGAAGGGTTGAGGAATGATTGATGTGGTGTGTCTAACAACTCCAAGAGAAATGCCAGAACAGGACAGAGATTTATACACAATGTTCTTTGATCTGGTTGCTTGGAGATGTTCATCGGTATTATACATCAGTTTCATGATGGCATGCTTGAACAGTTTCCAGAGAATGGCTGATGTTCTCAGGCTTTCCCAGTCACTAATGGAGTCCTCTTATGATTTTTGGCATGATATTATTATGTGATGTTGTGACACGTTCAACGAGTATAAAAATGGCATCAAGGTCAGCTACCACACTGATGGTAAATTATTTAACTTGAAAAAGTTGCAAGCTAAGACTAAAGTGAAGGAACTCACTTTTATTCACAGATGATTGTGCACTCAGTGTAGCCTCTAAGGCTGAGATACAACAAAGTATGGATCGATTCTCTGCCACTTGTGCTAATTTTGGTCTGACAATTAACACCAAGAAAACAGAGGCTCTCCACCAGCTAGCACCACATCATCCACATATAGAACTATTGGCTACTTCAAATCGAGAAATTCTGAATGCTGTGTTTAAGTTTACTTACCTTGGCAGTATACTTTACAGAGATGTCCACATAGATGATGGGGTTGACACACACATTGCCAGAACTAGCTCAGTGTTTGGGAGGCTCTGAAGGAAAGTATAGAAGAGAAGAGGTATTAGACTGCCTACTAGACTGAAAGTCTATAGAACCATTGTACTGACTTCATTGTTGTACACCTGTGAAGCCTTGAATGAAGCAATGCTGGAAAATGTGGCCACAGTGATGGGGAGCACCATGAAGCTGGCATAAGTTTTGCATTCAAAACAAATCTAGTCAATAAGCTTGTATGCTTCCCAAAGGGAGTGAATGGCAGGCTCATGACAATGCATTTGCCACTTGCAGAAAAGTACCTTGTCACTATCATCAGTGACTATATTCCCACACTGATGAATGGTATAGTATGCAGTACAGTATACAGTACAGTATACAGTTCCATCGTATTTTCTTCTGTTTATCCTTCTCCTTCTCTTTCTGCCCCTCCTCCAAAGTCAGTTTTGCTTCTGAATATTGCTTTCTTCTTTCTGCCATCCCTTTTACCATCCACCCCACCCTTTTCTCTCATCCCTTTCCCTTCCTATTTCCCTGTTAGGTAAGACAGATTTCTATTACCAGTTAAGTATATGTCTATGTGTGTATATATATATATATATATATATATATATATATATATATATATATATGTATATATATATGTATATATATATATGTATATGTGTATATATATATTTGTGTGTGTGTGTGTGTGTGTGTGTATTTTTCCATCATTAAACCAATTTAGATATGAATGAGGTTCAAGCATTGCCTCCCTCCCTCCCTCCACCATTTTCCCTTCCACTATAAAAGCTCTTTCTTGTGTACTTCTTTTATGTGAGATAATTCTCTCATTCTTCTGCTTCCTTCACCCTTCTCCTAGGACATCCTTCTTTATCACCTATCCATTTTTTTACATCATCCCAATATAATTAACTTACTCATGCACCCTCTTTCAATGTACAATCCTTCTAACTGCTCTAATAATGATAAAGTTCTTAGAAGATAGATGTACTGTTTATCCATATAGAAAAATAAACAGTTTAAGCTTATTGAGTCCCCTATGATTTCTCTTTCATGTTTACCTTTTTATGCTTCTCTTGAGTCTTGTATTTGAAAATCAAATTTTATTTTCAGCTCTGATATTTTGATCAGGAATACTTGAAAGTCTTCTGTTTCAGTAAATATCCATTTTTCCCTTGAAAGATTAGGATTAGTTTTGCTGTTTAGGTGATTCTTAGGTGTAATCCTGGTTCCTTTGTCTTCTGGAATATCATATTCCAAAGCCTTCACTCCTTTAACATTGAAAATGCTAAATCTTGTGCAATCCTGACTATGGTTCCATGATATTTGAAGTGTTTCTTTATGGCTGCTTGCAATATTTTCTTCTTGACTTGGGAGCTCTGAAATTTCGGTATAATATTCCTAGAAGTTTTCATTTTGAGATCTCCTTCAGGTATCGATTGGTGGATTCATTCAATTCTCTTTAACCTTCAGGTTCTAGGACATCACGGCAGTTTTTCCTTGATAATTTTTGAAATATGATGTTTAGGTTCTTTCTTTAATATAATAATATATAATATTATATTTTAATACAATATAATAGTATATATTATAATATAGAAATATAGTATAATAACATTGATATTAACAATATCTTTAATATAATAACTCTTAAATTATCTCTATTTTTCCATGTCAGTTGTTTTTCCAACGGAATATTTTACATTTTTTCCTTTTTTCCATTTTTTTTACTTTGTTTTATTGTTTTCTAATGTCTCACGGAATCATTAGCTTCCAGTTGCCCAATTTGAATTTTTAAGGAATTAATTTCTTCAATGAACTTCTGTACCTCTTTTTTCATTTAGCCAATTCTGTTTTTTAAAGTGTTTTCTTCAGTATTTTTGTGCCTCTTTCACCAAGCTGTTAATTATCTTTTCATTTTCTTCCTTTGATTCCATTTCTTTACCTAATTTTTCCTCTACCACTTTTATTTGATTTTGAATTTTTTTTTACCTCTTCCAGGAAGTCTTGCTGGGCTTGTGTCCAATTCACATTTTTTTTCTTTGAAACTTTGCTTTGTAGCTTTTTTTTACTTCATTGTTTTCTTCTGAATTTATATTTTGATCTGCTCTATCACCATAGTAACTTTTTATCGTCAGGTTTTTGTTGTTGTTGATGTTGTTGTGTTATTGTTTGCTCGTGTTTCCACCATATTTCTTGATTTGTAACTTTATGTTAATATTGGGCTCTGTTTCTGGCATGGGGTGAGGGAGGGGCACTATTTCAAGCTTCAGGCTTTCTTGTACTGCTGTTTATAGAGGTAATTCTGGTGGTTTGGATCTGGGTAGAGGTTCGGTCCCTGCTTTCTTGGTCTGCACTCTGGTCCTTACCCAAGAAGGGCCCCTGATCCCTTGGGATTGCTCCCTAACATGAAATCCCAAGGACCAAATGTATTCACAAGTGAATTCTATCAAATAATTAAGGAACAATTAATTTGAATACTGTATAAATTAATCAAAAACTGGGTAAAGGAGTCCTATGAAATTTCTTTTATGGCATAAATATGGTACATTTAGAATACCCTCTTCATATGCCCTACCATCTCTACTCATTGAGGTCTTCTCCATCATCCTTCAAGGTCCATCTCATATACATGTTTTCCATGAAGTATTCCCTAATATTCCCCAAAGAGAGTTGCCTTTCATTCTTATGAAATCTCATAATCCTTTTTACTTTTCTTAGGCATTGTTGTATTTTACTTGGTTCTAGAATTATTTGTAAGGTTGTTATATCAGTTTCCTCATCTATAAAATATGCATGGTTACCTGATAGAGCTGATGTGAAGATCAAAAGAGATAATTATTTAAAGTTCATTGAAAAAATACATAGAAGTCCTATGTACATGTCAATGATTATTTTTCAGAGAAAAGCAGAATGCTATAGTGGTGAAGTTGGAGTGGGAAAAGACAGCTCCAAATTCCTCCTCTTATTCTTATCAGCTTTATGATATCAGTAAATTACTTAATTTTTCAGAATTAATTAATTGATCAATAAACTTTTATTAAGTGCCTATTGTGTGCCAGGCTCCGTACTACACCACTAGGGGATACAAATACTAAAAAAAACAAAGACAGTCTCTGCCTTCAAGGATCTTACAATGTGCTGAAAAGGGAAGAGTGCTTATGCCTACACTGGTCTTGATGAAGAATTCCTAAGAAGTTTAAAAGTAATGTAGCTAGTGAGAAATAGGGAGAAAAACTGTGCTGAGTCCCCCTCTTTAAATAGAGGCCCTGAAGCCTACATAAAAGTAAGCAATATCATGGCCCTGCCCTCTGGTGAAATACTCCAAGAATTGGTATAGAAAGGACTAATGAGATGTGAGTACCAGGCAGATTCAATCTTGCAACATAATGAGATTTCCCAATGAAGGGTTTCCTGAGGAATAAAGATGTTGATGATAAGTTCGAAAAAAGCTCAAAGAAAGAAGACCAAAAACAATGTAGCTGGTGGGAAATAAGCTTCAGTGTTTCTCTCAGTGAAAAGAGAATTATGATGCATGTTGTATCTACCTTACAGGGTTGCTATGAGGAGCAAATGAGATTATCCTGGAACAGCACGTGGCAAAAGTGATTACAGATTCAAGGATGGACATGACTTGTGAGTTTAATTTCTTCATTTTGCACTTAAGGAAACTGAGGCACAGAGAGGTTAGGGGATGCCCAGAGTCACATAGCTGACAAGTGTCTGAGGCAGGATACAAAGTCAGATCTTTCTGATTCCAAATCTTCACTGTACCACTTTCATGCCTCACCTAACATATCAATTCACACTAGAAAGCACTCAGTTGAATTAAATTAAATTTCGTTACATCTTTTTTTAAAGCTCTCTCAATTTCCCAATTCTTCTTTTGCAGGACTTCTTTTGAGGTATACATCACCAAAATTTATCAATAATAATTTATTTCCCTGCATCAGTAGGAATCCATACACTTAGCTCCTTTAAAGTCCTATGCATTATATTATAATTCAATTATTTCAATGAAAGACCTTAGCCTTTGTGATGCTGCACTGTGTAATATGTATTTGAAAGTCCATAGTATTTCAATCAATTTATGCATTTTCTGTTTTGTTACTTTCCTTGTTTTATTTTCTTTCCTTCTTGCATATAAAATTGTTGGTAGTTGCCATGGCAATTCTAATTGATTTCTTTCTGCTGTTTTTGCAGGCTTTTAAAAAGATTTGCACAATACATCCTTCATATTGTTATTTTTATCTCTGTAAATTTGTAATGGCCTTTTGAAAAAAAAAGCGGGCTTAGAAGAGCAGCAGATGTTACTTTGCCCCAATCAGGAGACTGTGAAGAACAGGAGAAAAGTGAGGAAGAAAAATCAGTCACTAGAGGGCAAGGAGAAGAAGAGGCTAAGAGCTCAGCAGTAAAATGATGTGCCAGAATGAAGAACAGGGTCAGGGAAAGGAGTTGGTAGCAATGAGAGATTGAGAGATGTGCATTTATAGGGACATAGAATTTTTCAATGTAAGCTTAGATTTGAAGGAATGAGCAGAAGTATTGGAAAGGACAGGAAAAGGAGAAGCAGGAATCCAAATAACTCTCATTGCAAGTGAGACTTTGATGGCAGTAAAACTGAGGTTTTGTTGGCAGTAAAAATCTAAATGAAATGGATGAATATTTACAAAAATATAAATTGCTTAGGTTATAGAAGAGGAAATAGAATGCTGAAATAACCCTACCTTAGAAAAAGAAATGGAACAAATCACCAGTGAACTCCCTAAGAAAAAATCTTCATGACCAGATGGATTCACAAGTGAATTCTACCAAACATTTAAGGAACAATTAACCCCAATAATATGTAAACTATTTAGAAAAAATAGGTAAAGAAGGAGTCCTACCAAATTCCTTTTATGCCACAAATATGTTTTGTTACCTAAATCAGGGAAAGCAAAAACAGAGAAAGAAAACTATAGACCAAATTCCTTATTAAATAATGATGCAAAAATTTTAAGTAAAATACCAGCAAGGAGATTATAGCAATATATCACAAAGATTATATGCTATGACCAGGTGAAATTTATACCAGGAATGCAGGGCTGGTTCAATAGTAGGAAAACTATCAGCATAATTAACCATCAATAACAATCAATAACAAGAACAACAAAAATCATAAGATTGAGCAGATGCAGAAAAAGCCTTTAGTAAAATACAACACTCATTCCTACTAAAAATGCTAGAAAGCATAGGAATCAATGGAGCCTTTCTCAAAATGATAAGTAGTATCTATTTAAAACAAAGAGCAAACATTATTTGTAATAGGGATAAACTTGAAACCTTCTCAATAATATCAGGAATGAAGCAAGGATGTCCATTGCCAGCTATAGCAATAAGACAAAAAAAAGAAATCGAAGGAATAAAAATAGGCAACATGGAAACAAAACTATCACTATTTGCAGATGATATGGTGGTATACTTAGAGAACCCTAGAGAATCAATTAAAAGATTAGTTGAAACAATCAATAACTTTATCAAAGTTATAGAATATAAAATAAACCCATATAAAGTATCAGCATTTCTATATACTACTAACAAAACCCAGCAGGAAGAGATAGAAAAAGAAATTCCATTTAAAATAACTACAGATAATATAAAACACTTGGGAGTCTACCTGCCAAGACAAACCCACAGATTATGTGAACACACTTAAAAACCCCTTTTCACACAAATGAAGACACAGCTAAAGAATTGGAAAAATATTAATTACTCATGGCTAGGCTGAGTCAATAAAATAAGAATGACAATCCCACCTTAAAAACCCCTTTTCACACAAATGAAGACACAGCTAAAGAATTGGAAAAATATTAATTACTCATGGCTAGGCTGAGTCAATAAAATAAGAATGACAATCCTACCTGAGTTAATTTACTTATTCAGTGTCATCCCAATCAAACTACCAAAGAATTATTTTGTAGAGCTAGAAAAAATAGTAACAAAATTCATCTTGAAGAACAAAAGGCCAAAAATATCAAAGGAATAAATTGGAAAAAATGTTAAGGAAGGCAACCTACCAATTCCAGATTTCAAACTATATTGCAAAGCAGTAATTATCAAAATAAGCTGGTACTGGATAAGAAATATAGCAGTGGATTAGTGTAACAGATTAGGCACACAATAGTAAATGACCACAGTAATCTAGTGTTTGATAAACCCAAAGATCCAAACTTTTGGGATAAGAACTTAATATTTGACAAAAATTGCTGGGGAAACTGGAAAACAGTTTGGTAGAAACTAGGCATAGACTGACATCTCACATCATATACCAAGATAGGGTCAAAACACATGTGTAGGGTTATGACTACAGCTGCCATAATTTTGATATAAAGGGTGATATCATAAGCACATTAGGGGAGCATGGAAAAATGTACCTGTCAGATCTATGGATAAGGGAAGACTTTATGACCAAATAAGAGATAGAGGATGACAGGAAGTAAAATGGATTATTTTGATTCCATGAAATTATAAAGCTTTTGTACAAACAGAATTAATGCAGCCAAAATTAGAAGGAAGGCAGGAAACTGGGAATATGTTATGTTACCTAAATCAATAAAGCAAAAACAGAGATATATATTTCTGTTGACAAAGAATTGGAAATTGAGGGAAAGCTCATCAATTCGGGAATAGTTGAAGAACTTGTAGAATATGATCATGATGGAATACTATTGTGCTATAAGAAATGATAAGTAGAATGTTTTCAGAAAAGCCTGTAAAGACTTACATGAACTCATGCAAATTGAAGAGAGAAGAGCCAGGAGAACCCTATACACAGTAACAGCAATTTTGTTTTTTGTTTTTTGTTAGGCCTTGGGGGTTAAGTGATTTGTCCAGGGTCACACAGCTAGTAAGTGTCACGTGTCTGAGGCTGGAGTTGAACTCAAGTCCTCCTGACTCCAAGGCTGGAGTTCTATCCACTGTGCTACCTAGCTGCCCCATAATAGCAATAATTTAAGGATAATGGTCAACTATCAAAGATTTAGCTACTCTGATCCAAACAATGACCCAAGACAATTCCAAAGGACCCATGACGAAAAATGCTCTCTACCTCCAGAGAGAACTGATGAACTCTGAATGAATAGTACAGCATGGTTTTTAAATTTACTTTATTTTTCTTGTTTTATTTTGTTTGTGTTTTCTTTCTAAAAATAGATAATATGGAAATATGTTTTGCCTGACTTCTACTTGTATAATTGCTATCAAATTGCTTGACTTCTCAAGTAAGGTTTAGAAAGAGGGAGAGAATTTAAAACTCAAAATTTTAAAAAAATCATTGTTAAAACATTTTTCGTGTAATTGAGAAATATTTAACGAAATAAATAAAAAAATTTTTAAAAAAAGAAACTGCATGTGCAGCTTCAATCCCTCCACCAATGTTTCTTTTCCCAGATTAAGCAGAGGATGCTCTCATTCAAATAAAGAGACATTCTAGCAAAATAAAGAAACATTTCTCCCATATACACTGGAGTATTCTTTCTACTATACCAAAGAATAGGAATATGTGTAGTTAAAATGCATGGTTAGGGTCATATATACAAGAAAGATCATGTTCATGGGGATTTCCATGACAGTAGAACACACATTGCCAGGGCATCTCATGCTTCTAGGATGTCATTCCTGTTGGAACACCTTTCTACTCCCAGTAGCATGCTTACTTCTCTGCAGTATTGCTGATATCATCTGTAGGTCTGATCATCTATGTTAGCTGTTTTCTCTGCTACTCTATACTTCTGGGGTTCTCTGCAAGGCTAATTCTCTCTGTTTTGCTACCATTTGCTGGTGAGCCTCCTGAGCATCCTTCTATTGTTTCTCTACCCTTCCCATTTGCTAGTTCTCTGCTAAATAGACTTTGCCTTATGGGAGAGAGACAATCTACCTCCAGAGAATATTTTAGCTCTTGTGATTCAGAAATGCCAGCCAGAGAAGCCAGCCAGTCAGAGAAATCCTTAAACATTAACTCCTTCTTTTGAAATCTTGTCTTCTGCCTCAATGCCACTCTGAATGAATCCTACTCTGTGAGTTAGTTCATGAAAGTTCCTTTTCAATTACCATAATGTCCTGGGTCATTACATGGATCTATGCAAATCATCTCAGGAGCATCACTTAGCAGGATTGGTGGGATGGGAATAGTTTATTTCTCTTTCCTGCCAGCAACAAAATTGCTGCTCTCCCTACACATAGTTACTTTAATACTTCAAGAAACTAGAATTTCATCAATGTGGACTTCCTCTATCAGTGCATATCACAATCCCTCTGTGCCTTAATAGGTTATCATTATGAGTTGCTGGGGCCAAATTCATTCATTACTAGTGATCATGCTCAGGTGATGAGACAATACAAATGTAACTAGACTTCTCCTCAGACCTTGGACACAGTCTATCTACTCAAAGTTTATTCAGCTTGATAGAACTTGCCAAATCACTGCCATGACCTTTGAGAATCCAGAGTCATTTCCATGATGCAATATGGCATCAGCTTAAGACTTTACTGAAAAATGGAGAGGAATACTACATATTCGTTTATGGCAACAAAAAAAGTACATACACACACAAACAACAACTCACTCAGATTTAGTTCTTCCTTCCACTGGCTATACTTAGAGCTGGGTAGGAAGTACCAATTTTGCTCTCATAATTTCCCCATTTCTCTCTCATAATTACGCTTTAAAAATTGGGATATTGATTCTGAAAGCATCTGTAAACTGTTTTGCTGCTGCCCATGTCTCAGAGCAAAAACAAAAAAAAAAAACAACTAAATGAGAAATTCAATGGAGAGTCCATGTGAAGGTGCAAATGTGGATATGTGGAGGTATTTGTGAGATAACACATGGAGAAAAGGAAATATTGAAGGAAAGGGATTGAGTGCAAAGTAATTTGAGAAGTGTTTATATTTAGAATTTTCTTCCTTTTCAAATTTCAGGTTTGGGAAATTAGTTCAGGATAAAAAAAGAGTGGACATCTGCTGCAGGTCTGGCTCTCTGCATCAGTGTTTTCCTGAAGGTTTAGAGATTCATTATATTCTCAATGGAATGTCAAACTCTGCCTTAGCCAGGAGTGGTGAGAGAGAGACAACTTATTGAGAGAAGTGCACATTGACCCATTCTTTTTCTTCATCTCAATCCAGACAGGCGCAAGTGCTTTATTTTTTATTTAACCCATTCCCTTTTTGTTCTAGAACAAGTTCTTGTGTCCTAGAACACAAAATAAAATGTTCCCTATTGGAAGAATGAGCTGTAAAACATTATTCTAAACTCTCACTGAAATTTGGGGGTTGGGAAAGTGATAAGAATTAAATGACTGAGGAAAGCATTTTCCTTATTTTCCTCTCAAAAATTAGATGAAAAGATAAATACACAAGTCTGAAGAAATACAAGGATGAATCCTGTGCAACCACTCAATATTCCAAAACTCTTGGATAGGGGGAAAGGGAGATTTCCCAGAACCTTAAATGAATAAAGGATATCCCTGGCTCGGTGTCTTGGGACAGCAAAAGAAGTGCTAACTCCATTATTGTTAGCCATGTGATCTTGGGCAAGTCAATTAACCCTTCGGTGCCTGAGTTCTCTCATCTTTTAAAGGAATAGGTTTAGATTAGGTGATCTCCAAATTCTTTAACAGCGCCAACATTTTATGATTCAATATACATGGGAGAAAGTTATATTTGACCTAAATGTTGTGTGACGTTCAATTCAATAAACAAAAAAGGATACATATTTATTAAGCACCTAAAATGTGCATGGCCCTGTGCTAGGTGCTAGAGATACAGACATAGCCAGAAGCTCCTTGGTACCTCTGTGTAGATCCATCTACCCAAGAGAGAGTGATGTTTTTCTGTGAATTGGGAGTGGCAGAGGGTTCTGATGAAGACATTTTCCACACCAAATGACTGATTATGACTGTCATGACCACACGAAGTAAAATGAGATGATGAGAATATGGGGAAACTGAGAAATCAGCACTGCAATCAGATGGGGAAAGGATGATCAAGCCAAGGCAGAACAGAAGAGCTGGTGAAGGAGTAGTGGGATCACATATAACAGAGACTGTTTTATGAGCAAAGTCAAAGATACCTAAACTGACATTTCCATTCTCTTTATTGTAGTTTCTCAAGTGTCTTACTTATGCCTCTCAGAGCATGTCTCTTTGAGGACCTTATTTCCAAAGTCACTGATTTGGGATAGGAAATAGAATACAAAGATGCTATACTCTTTTATGAATGTGTGCTGATATTTTTGTTGCCTTCCTATTTATTTCTGTCCTAATTATTTTTTAACTACTTCTATGCTATTCCTTGCCTGCATCTGTTAGCATGGTAAGCCACAGAAAATTCAGAAGTTTGCAGTTTTTCAACTTGATAAGAGTAAATGGGTTAAGCTAAAGATGTGAGATTCTGAACTTTTCTCCCAACCTTCATACCTGACCACTAGCAGTGAAGCTGGTTACATCTCCCTGAGTGTTCGAGGGGTAACTCTCAAGGGTTATGGGTTTTAGCTATCTGCTCAAGCCACCATTCCACTGTTTCCCACTCCCCATGTCACTCACAAGTGCCAGTTAATATCTCTTCAATATAAGTTAACCAATTAACATCAAACAATTTTAACAAAGGGATATTTACTGAAAAGATAGAGCAAGAATAGAAATACTAAAACATCCCACTGAACCAGAGAACCATACTCCCCTTCTATACCACTAACTCCCTGGGGAGAATGAGTTCAAACTTAAAAAAAATTACTTGAAGTATTCCCCCCTCCCCACAAGTTCACTTCCAAATGAAGTCACTGGACAAGTTGCTTCCCAGACGTAGGATGTGGCATCTCAGTTACAGGGTTGTTTCTCTGCTGGGCTGGCTCAAATAAGACAATCCTCAAGACTATGCTGGAGCACCAGGGTAGGCTACTAGCAAACTCTGGTATAGTCTGCTGCCCCGGGTCACTGTTATTCCAACATTTTAAAGTTTCACAAGGCCATATGCCTCTGGAAGTATATAAGAAAAGCCACAGAATACCTGCATATGCTCTGAAATGAAGAGCCTGGTCCCTCCATCCCAAGTCATCACAAAATCCAGAAGTAGGATCACATAACCTCCATTTGGGGAATTGCAAGAGATAGTGGGCAATGCATGGTCCTAAGGACTGGAATCTTATTGGCCAATCCTCCATTACAAATACATCACCTTTAAAAGTATCCATGATTTAAACATGAGCCTGTGAGGGTTTTGAGGTTATTGGCTCTACAAAAACAAACAAGCGAAAAAGTAAACAAACAAAAAACAGAACAGTTCCTGCTTGCAAAACATTTCCGTAATACACAAAACTAAGGAAGGAAAGGTCATTGAAACTGAGGGGAATTGAGTACAATTTCACAGAGGTAGCACCTGAGCCAAACCTTGAAGGAGGGCAAAGTTTCTAAGAAGCAAAGGTAAGAAAGATGAGAGAATGGCCTGTGTAATGTCTGTAAGTGGAACATGGAGTACCCAGCAAGTAGTCTGGTTTGATGGGAATAGAGGTTGGTTGTTGTTCTTCATTCTTGAAGAGGACCAAAATGACACCACTATTTTGGGTCAATATAGAGTGTGTCTGATCAAACCCATATGACTTCAATAGGCTCTACCATACATTGGGCACAAATAATCCATATTAATATTTGGAATGGAGAGGTCTCTAGATTTTGCATCTCACATTTCTTTTGAGCTACTCCTGGGAATACAGGTACAACACTAGGGATGGGACTTGGGATTCAATGGTTTGGGGAACTCCAGGTAAGGAAACTCCTTTTACCAATGCTGGCCAGCACCTTCTCTATAAATAATAGTGTTAGAGAGCTGCCTAAATCACTGAAGGGTTATGTGACTTGTCTAAGGTCTCACAGCCATTATGTGTCAGTGATAGGCCTTGAACCCAAGTCTTTCTGAATTCGAGACCAGCTCTCTATCCATTATGTCACCCTGCCTTTTATACCTGGAATATAGAGGAGTAATGTGAGGTAATGCTGGAAAGGTAAATAAGAGAAATTATAAAGGATTTTTAACTCAGATCAAAGTTTTGTTTTATTTTTCATTTTAATCTACAGACAATAGGGAATCATATTCGATCTAACCCACACAAATACTTAAGTGCCTACTATGTGCAGGGCATAGAGCTTGTTGCTTGAGATACAAAGACAAAATGGAAAAAATTAATTTCTACCTCCAAGACAAGGCAGTTAGGTGGTTCAGTAGGTAGAGCACTGGGCCTGGAGTCAAGAAAACCTGAGTTCAAATCCAGCTTCAGATACTTATTAGTTGTGTGACTCTGGTCAAGTCACTTAATTTCTGTTTGCCTTAATCTACTAGAAAAAGCAAACCACTCCAATATCTTTGCCAAGAAAAACCCATAGACAGTATGTCCACAGAGTCACAAAGGGTCCAACGCGACTGACCGACTAAACAACAGCAACCTCCAAGGAACTTAGATTTTGGAGGAGGCTGGGGGGAAGAAACACAGGTGAACAGGTGAATATAATCCCTAAGGAGGAGAGAACACTAAGGGGATAAAGAAAGGAAAGGCTTCCCATGAAAAATGCCACATGAGCTGAATTGTAAAGGAAACTTGGAGTTCTAAGATATGGAGGTCTTTGCAAAGGTACTGAGGAAGGAGATGGACTACTGTGTCCAGGGAACAGCAAGTAGGCAAGGTTAGTCCCCAGATCTAAATATCAAGCCCTCATTTCTCTCTCGAGTGCCAGGTCTACATTACCAGTTAGATACCGCAATTTGGACATCCCAAGATAAATGTGACTTAATTTACTCTTTTGTCTATACAAGGGATAAAGTGTCATACTTGGAGTCAAGAAGACTTGAGCTCGAATGTCAGCTCTAACTTTTACTACCTTTGTGGCCATGGGCAAATTATTTAACCTCTTGAATCTCAGTTTTCTCACCTATAAAGTAGAGATAACTGAAAAAGTAATAACTGTTGTACCTACCTCATATGGTTATGGTGATAATGTGAATAAAGTGCTTTGCCAATATTAAAGTGTAATTTAAAGTTGTTATCATTAATTTTACGTTTTTTATCATGGTATTTCTTCCCCTGGGCTCAATCCTGTATAATAGAAGGTCGTAAGATCATAGAATTTGAAGCTGGAAGAAACTTTAGTACAATTCCCTCATTTTATAGATGAGGAAACAGTCCTCAAGAGCTAAGGTGACTTGCTCAAAGTCACAGAAGCAAGAAATGAGAGAAGACTTGAACCAAAGCCTTCTCAGCTTAAATCCATTGCTCTTTAGGAAAAAAAAAAAGATTGCTACATAAATATTCATAGTCTGCTAATTTTTGTTCTCTGTAGCTTTTTAGGTATTACTTATTACCATAAGTAGAAGCTATTCAGAATGTAAAATAAATTAAAATACGACTTGTTCTCATACTATTTTCCTTCTTATTGCAACTTGACAATGATACTGACAGTGCTTTCCTGGTGGAAAAAATATGTCAGCATTGATGAGATAGGTACATCATGGACTGAAAGAGCATGTGAATTTTCTGCAGAGTTACTAAGGCTCCTCTCTTAGTGATTCAAGGACAAGAAGCCTGAGCTGAATGACCCCCTTCCCAGGCCATGATAATACTTACCATGCTATTAAACAAGGCCAAGAGCTCTATTTAATTTATTTAAAGGACATTGGTATTTGTTCTTTTTTGTTTGGTTGCTTGAATTTATTTTGCTTTTCTGAAGGAAATTCCTCCACAAGTTAATTTTCAATGTCTTTACTTCAATTCTACTCCCATTTCTGAGATGGATACTTTTTCTCCAAAGGAAAAAAAATTATCAGTTTATTCAGAGGGAAGGAAAGTGGGGGGGAAAGTTATTCAAGAATTTGCCTTATAAGTTAATATGACCCTGAAATTCTTCTTTCCTTTTTATTCTTTCTGTCATTCTCCTCTTCTTTCTATTCAACTTCCTTTAAAACTATCACTCTCTTCTTTCTCAATGGATATCCTCTGTTTACTAGGTGTCTTCACAGCTGGACTATTAAATAAAGGGTTGCCTCCCTGGACCTGGGACACATTCAGTTAACTTCTCTGACCCTCTTTCAGGTTACAATACCCAGTTTCTTTCTCATTTGAGTCATCTCCTCAGCTCTGACAGTTTCTTTGCCATTGATAAAAAGGTACTTCACAGAATACACCTGACTGGTTCTTCATCTCTCCTTTTCTCTTGATCATAAGGGAGTTCTACTAACACCCCAAAAAGCAATAGATGGTTGCTATGTATTGGTTTGCAAGGTTCCAAAAATCTCCAGAGTGATTTTTATAAAATATCAGTGGCCATATCTTTCAACTACTTTGTATGGGGTGGCTTGACATTGGTCTGCTATCTTATGTATTCCCTGAACACAAGCTTTTTTAGCAGAACTCTATCACCTTCCTAAAGATAAAAACAACAAAACTGAGTATCATACTGTCACTTTTCCTATTAGTGTTTCTGAGATGAAGCAAATCAATACCACCATTGCTTCTGGAAAGGGTGTGTCAATGGACTGCCCTGTCACTCCACAGACAAAAACCTCCTTCACCAGTTACCACTCTCCTTTATCTGTTGTCTCCCCTTTCCTTTAAGTAGGGACTGTCTTACTCTGCATGTATATTTCTAGCACTTAGCATAGTGCCTCACACATAGTAAGTGATGAGGATATGAATGATTAGTATAAGTAATGCCTGGATGAAGAAAACCCCTCTCTCAAAGCAAGTTAGCACCTTCTTTGCAACTTAGTGTTTTAGAGCATTGCCTAGAGCAATGAGAAGTCAAGTGACTTGCCCAGGGACGTGCAACCACAGGACATAGAGCCAGGTCTTCCTGACAAAGTCAGCTCTTTATTCATTAAATGAGGACTGGCTTTTTCATGGATGGACCCCTATGAGCATGTGCAGTATGCTCAGTCTGATGAAATGCCACAAATGGACTTTGGAGAATGAACAGGTATTCTACAACTGCTTTCAGTCTATTTACTGCATGCCTTTTTGATAGGCTGGGAAGCCAGAATTGGGCTGAATACAAAAAATCCTCTGAAGGCAATTTAGTCTCCTTCCTCTTTTACTGCAATTGAGTGAGGAGGCAATGACTGCTGAAAGTCTTTGGATGGGGAGAGGCCAGTAGCCTCATCTTCCCACCAGGGTCGACATGAAGTCATGAGAACATAGCCCAGCCATCTTTCCTGCCTTAGGTGAATGGGAATTAGAAATGAAATGGACTAGGCTCTGACCTTCTGAGTTTTGAATGGTTGGAAGAACACCTGGAGTCCATGCCACAGTTTGCAGGCAACTGAGTTCGATGAGGCACCAACTCTGAGGAATGACCTGCAGGATCAATTACAGCACTGAATCAAACTTGGCAGTAGAGGCACAAGTTTCTGCAAGCAAAGAAGCCATTTCATCCATCAGCTATACTACATTCAGAACTAAATTTAGTGGGGCCAATGCTTTGGTGTGACTCCTTTAAGCTTGAGCTAACTCCCCAGGGACCAAGGTAACATAAGGAAGAGTGTGTTCCTGGTCATCGAAAGAAAATGCTTTGTAATTTCTTAATAGATCTTTTCAGTAAATTTCCTTTTGTAAAAAAACTACTTGATGCCAGTTGGTGAAATGAAAGAGGACACTAATCAATGGTATCAATGATATTGAGACAATATACCACAAAAGGAACTTGAAATTCTAGCATTAGAAAAAAATGTGCTTACAACCTCTCAGGGGTACTTCTAGAACCCTGAGAGGGAGATGTAAGTAACCTTGTTCTGGGGATCCGATACAACAGTGTAAGTCAGAATTGGGATAAGGACCTCCAGAGTCCATAAAGGTTACGCATTTGTTCATTCATATTCTCCAAATATGCAGTACAACTTGGTAATTTTCCTATGTATGTATAAGGAATTAATTTTATACCTCTTATAGATATTTGATGACATTTGGGGCCAGTAAAATATGTTTCTTACTAGTCCAAATGCCCTTTATTGACCAAGATGCCAAAAAGCATTATATGTAAAAGAAAATTACACAAATGAGGCAAAATAACAAAATTTTTGGGATGTAGCTAATGCAGTAATGGGAGGGGATTTTTATCTAAAAAAAACATAAATAAAACACTAGAGAAGAATAATTAACTGAACATTCAGGTATTAAAACTACAAACTCAACAAATTAACAAATTCAAAAGAAGAAATCTCAAAACTTTGAGAGGAACATTGCATATAATATCATATTTTTAAAATGTGATGGTTAGTTTTGCTGAATTTTTCTCTTTCTCTTTTCTTCTAAAAGGTTTTATTATAAGAGATAGCTTTCTGGGATGGGAGAGAGGAAGTGATACAGAGGAAATGTAGATAATATAAAAACAAAATATGTCATATAACCTAATTTAAAAGTAAAATAGAGATAATTAAAATTACTATAAAGTAATTTTTACAGATCAAGAACTGATTTTTAAGACTAGCAAAACTGGTTAAAAATACAGAAAAATCAAATTATCCAATTCAAAAATGAAAAAAATAGAGATTCCTAAGGGGAAGGGGAAGGAAAAGAATTATCGGGAAACTACTGTACATGATTATATGCCAGCAACAGTGAGAACTTGAAGGAAAATGGTTAATTAGCACTAAATAAGATCAAATATACCCAAATTTAAAAAAGAAGAAATATAGATGATAGAGAATCCAGCCTCATAAAGAGAAGCAGAACAAATCACAAATTCATTTCCTAAGAGGTTGAGGGCAGGGACAGAATCCTGATCTGGTAAGATTTACAAATGGATCCTATTAAGAGTTTCAAGATCAAGTTATAATTATGTTACAAAAAAGTAGTCATAAAAATGGAGAAAAAAGGCACCCTACCAGCCCATTTTATAAGATAAATGTAGTTCTGATGCCTAAAACAGGAAAAGAGAACTATAAACCCACCTCCCTCACAAATATTGCTGCAAAATTTTTAAATAAAGTCTTAACAAAGATACTACAGTAATATATCCAAAAAACAATTCACTGTGACCAGGTTGAGTTCGTGCAGGATAAAAGGATGGTTCAACATCATGAAAAACAATAAATAGAAACCATACCCCAAAAAATTCATGATTATATTAATAGTCTCATAAAAAGCCCTTGACAAAATGTAACACTTGTAAATCTTAGTCCAAAAAGGCATAGGAATGAAAGGGGTCTTCTTTAATTTACTAAAAAGTAAATACAGTATCTAAAATCAAAAGCTAGTATTATCCGCAATGGTGAAACACTGGAAGCTTTTCTGAGAAGCACAAGGGTAAAGCAAAGCTGTCCCTATTCCCCACCACTATTTGACATATTTCTATGAATGTTGGCTATAGTAATAAGCAAGAGACAGAAATTAATGTGTAAACATCGCAACACAGTAACAATATTGCCCATATTTACACATGGTATGACAGTCTACTTCAAAAATCCCAAAGAATAAATAAAGAAGCTAATCAAGATAATTAATAGTTTCAGAAAAGAAGTGGGATAAAAAAGAAGCCCATAAATATCATCAGCAATTCTATACTGTAAAAAAAGAAAAATTAACAATACTACAAATTTCATAAATATTTGGAAGTTAATTCACTAAGACACATCAAAACTTATACACAGTAAATGAAATTGTAAAATACTTTAAAAAAAGATAAAGAAGAAAACAAATAATTGGAGATAAGTTCATTGTTTATTGCTAAGCTGCACTAATATAATGAAAATGACTATCCAGGGGTGGGGAACCTGCAGCCTGAGGCCACATGTGGTCTTCTAGGTCCTTGAGTGTGGCCTTTTGACTGAGTCCAAGTTTTACAGAATAAATCCTTTTATTACATGGATTTGTTCTGTGAAGTTTGGATTCAGTTAAAGAGTCATATTTCAAGACCTAGAGGTCCACATGTGACCTCAAGGCTGCAGATTCCCCACCCCTGGATTATACTATCTAATTTAATTACAGATTTTGTGCTATACCAACCAAGCTGCAAAGTTGTTATTTTACAGAGCAGAATAGTAACAAAATTCATTTAAAACAACGAAAAGTTTTGAATCCCAGTGAATTTTTTTAAAGCAAGAATGAAAGGGGCACAACATCTATCAGCAAAACTATTTCAAAACTATTTCATACTAGTTAAAAAATGGAGAAGTTCATCAGAGCAACATACTAGATTTAAAAAAATAAAAACAAAAACAATAGAATACTGTGATTCAGTGTTTGATAAACCCAAGAGCACAAACTACTCAGGGAAAGATTCTCTAATCATCAAGAACTGCTAAAAAAAAAAAAAAAAAAAGGAAAGCAGTTTGGCAGAAATTGGGTTTAGACCAACAACTTACCAAGTACCATGAATGCATATGTGATCAATATAAAAAGTCGCATGATAAAGAAATTAGAAAAAAATGATACTTTTTGTACCTATGACTAGTAAAGATAACCCAAAACCAGGAAGAGATAGTGGAAGTCACAAAAAGATAATATAGGTGATTTTGATTATATAATATAAAAAAGAGAATAAGGAGAAAAATGGTAGAGCAGGGAAAAATTCATGTATCAAATACTTCTGATAAGAGTCTTTTAAAAAAGAATATATAAAGAAATTACATACACATGCTACATAGATACATATACACATATACGTATACATAGATATACATATAAAATATGTGTATGTTATCAAGAGTCATTCCCCATAAGATAAGAGGGAAAAGGATACAATCTATTTTTAAAAGAATGAAAAACTAATAACAATAAAAAGATTATCCTGAATCATTAATTATAAGAGAAATAAAAATTTAATAAAACTATTCATTCAAATAGTTTTGAGGTTTCAACTCACATTCCTCAAAGTGGCTAAGATTATAAAAGATGAACATGGTTGATGTTGGAGAGAATGTGGGAAGACAAGCACACTAATATGTTGTTGGTAGAGCTGGGAATTGGTCCAACCATTCTGAGAAAGAATTTGAAATTACTTAGGAAAATTGACAATGCTGTTTACGTAACTTTACACATCAATTTCATTACTGGCATTAAACCTCAAGGACATCAAACATATAAAGAAAATCTCATGTATACCAAAAATATTTATAATAGCATTTTTGTTATAATGATCTGGAAACAAGTGAATAACAATTTATTGAGGAATGACCAAACAAATGGCTGTACATGAATGTAATAGAATGTTTCTGCAGCAAAAGAAATGACATCTATGTGTAATCAGAAAAACATGGGAAGATTTGTATGTAGTGATATAAAGAAAAATGGGCACAACCAAAAACTACAAAATGACTGCAACAATGTAAATTAAAACATTGGTAAAGAAAAAAGCAAATTCTGATTTATTGAAATGACCTTTCTTGATCTTGAAGAATTTATGATGAAACACACCTTCCTCTTTTCAAGGAGAAGTAAGAAACTATAGATACAGTGCGTGGCATTCATTGTCGGGCATGGTAGCTCAATCTGTTGGATTTATGTACTTGAATTACAAGTGAGTTACGGCATGTTATAATGAAGGGACAATGGAGAGGGGCTATGTTCAAGGGAATATGATTGCTATAAAAACAAAAGACAAAAGGAAGGCAGGGAGGAAGGAAGGAAGAAAGAAAGAAAAGAAGGGAGGGAGGGAGAGAGGGAAGACAAAATAGAAGCAGAAGTGTTAGTGAGTCTACAACAGCCAGTAATTGTGGTGGGACAACTAAGGCCTACAAGTGAATAAGCCTTAGAAGTGACAATGCAGTGGTTTGAGAAGGTTGCTAGACGCTAGACTGAAAGAACTTTACAGAACAATCAGATGAGCATGTGTGAGGACAGAGGCAAGTTGGCAGCATCCTGATAACCTAAGAGAAAGAG
Organism: Vombatus ursinus; assembly: GCF_900497805.2. Classification (NCBI taxonomy): domain Eukaryota; kingdom Metazoa; phylum Chordata; class Mammalia; order Diprotodontia; family Vombatidae; genus Vombatus; species Vombatus ursinus. The sequence continues at coordinate 27,138,529 of NW_020954548.1, forward strand.
AAATAATGATGGCACTGAGAACAGCAGATAGTGAAAAGCAAATGGGCAAGCATCTCAGGGAGAAATGGGGGTGCTTAGCAGTTACTTGGCATTTAACCTGACTTGGCTAGAGTTTTGTGTCATTTTTAGTTATTTATATGGTGTTCTATTTGGCTTAAAATATTCCCATCAAAAATCCAATTATGAAAATAAATTCCAGTTTTGTATCATGTAATACTCATTTTCATAGGAGGACCTGTCTGTGTAGAGGTTATGATAACCTACCATAATACCTTTCCATAGCCCTAACATGTTACATTTGCCAAAGATCAAGGATCATCAACCGACTGCTTATGTATTAATGGTGGCACAAGAACTGAGTTTGAGTGGCATGTCCTAGACCAGTCTAGGAAAAACAGGAAAGTGTACCTTCCCACCAACCCCATTGGTGTCCTTTTCCTCCCCTTCTGGAAACCTTTGTTCATAATGATGATGATGATGATGATAATAATAACCATAACTACTTGATATTTATATAGCACTTTCAAGATTGCAGAGCACTTAATAGATATTATCTAATTTAAGCCTCACTACAAACCTATGAGGTAAGTGTTATAGAAATAATTATCACCATTTTCAAGGTGAGGGAAAAGGCAGAGAGAGGTCAAGTGCATCACTCAGGGAAACACAGCCAGTAAATATCTAAGGAGAGATTTGAGCCCCAGTCTACATGACCCCCAATCCATTGATACCCTTTTCCCTCAACCCATACAGCTCTTTTTCATCCCACTTCCCATCCAAGAGTACGTGGAAAATTAAGCTCATAAAGTTTTTGGAAATATTAGGATACTTTCACTTCTGTATATCAGTAGACTGGCTTGTCAGTAAAATTCAGAGTTCCTCAAACCCACGATCCCTCAGGAATATGCTTCTGGGCCCAGGGATGTAACATACTCTGCCAAGCTAATTGATTAACCAGCACCATTCACCCAAGTCAATACCAAGTCAAGCAGACATCAGAGCCCCTTAAGTTTTCCACTGACTTACTTCTATTCTTGGCACAGAGTCAGAAAGTATAAAAAGTCCAAAGCTGTGGAATGATATTCTTGGCATGTTTTCCACTGACTCATTCTTTGACTTGAATCTATTTGCTGAAGTTCCCTTTCCCTATCTGTACATTATATTTATGCTGATAGGGTTGTTATTATTATTAACATTAGCTTACATTTATATACTGCTTTGAAATAGACAAAGTGTTTTATTGTAGGTTCCAGAGATCAGATGATCATTATACTGCCCTCTGCTCTAGTCAGATCAGATCTGTTGTGTGCAGTTGCCATAGTTTAAGAAGCACCTAGAATGATGAAAGGCCTCAAGTCCATGCCACAAGAGGATCAGGTGAAGTAACTAAGGATGTTTAGCCTGGAGAAGAGAAGACTCAGTGGAAACATGATACCTGACTTCAAGTATCTGTTGGTTTACCACGTGGAAAAGAGACTAGATTTCTTCTATTTGTCTCCACAGGGCATGTTTAGGAGGAGCAAAGAGATGAGTTCAGTCATGATGCAAGAACAAGCTTACTAATAATTAAAGCTATCCAACAACAATAACTTTGTTGTTCCTTTCTTTCTTCTTTTTCTCCTTCCTTTCTTCTTTCCCCCTTCTTTTTTTCCTTCCTACAGGAAACTTTCCCTCTGTGGATGATCTCTAATTCATCCTGTATATACCGTGTTCATCCATAATTTTTTGCTCTCCCATTAGACTTGAAATCAGGCATTGTCTTTTGCTTTTCTTTGCTTCTCCAGTGCCTGGAATGTATTAGGTGCTTACTAAATGCTTATTGACTGACTATTGGATTATTGTCCATAGAATTATTCCATCTTTGGTTTCCATGGATCTCTCATATTATGTAATGCTAAATATTTCATGGGGCTATTTCCTTAATGAAAAAAAAAAGTCCACTGTGACACAGAAGCACTGAATTTGGAGTTAGACAACCTGGCCTGTAGTAGGTCAGTTCATCTATCTGGGACACAGGTTCCTTATCTGTAACATGAAGGGGACTGGACTAAATGTTACTTCAACACTAAATCCTATGATAGAGTTTAATCACCAGTTCAGTGAAGCACAATGACTAGTTCATGGACACATACTTAAATTATAGACTGCAGAGGAAACTCGTACAAAAGGATTTAAACAGTTTATGACTTGCCACCCAAAATATGTGTTCATTCTTCTACACCTCTACACCTGGCAATATTTCAGCCTAACATTTGTTAGAGGATTTTGAGTTCATCTTGTTTATTTTCTGTTTCTTTCCTTTCTGATGTACATTTCATGTGCAAAATTGAAGGGAGATAATTTCCACATTTATGGATACTAATCAATCATATTCTTAGATTATACTCCTCGGGGGCCTATCTAAAATTTGCTGTGAGCTATTGAGTTTCAATTTCTGCCCCAAACCCTCCCCTCTGATACCCTAAAAACAGGGTATTTGAAGTGTAAAACACTCTTTGGGACAGAATTTCAGGTTACATGGTGAGAATGTTTATTAGGAATATATATGTTTTAACATTTATTTTATATTGAACAACATTTCTTGGCATTTCATCATATTGCAAGTCATTAGATAAATATTTTCCATGTTATGCCTACCTAAAGAAACAGCAGTGTAGCAAGGCAGAATGAAAGCAAGGCAACCTATTGTGTTTGTTGCAAGATCAAGGTTGTTGTTTCCTACCTCATCCCTCCTTCCAGCATGGCATTATAGAATAAGGTAGAAGAAATCTGGATTAATCTAAATGTTTTACATAGTTCTGTCTAAAAGCTATAGCTCTGATTTCTTTTGAAACTGTGAATGGCCCAACAATTTTGGAAAGCATATTGGAATTATCCTAAGTCAAAAAGTTATTTATTAAGTGTTTGCTACATGCCAGGCACTGTGCTGAGTAAATAAAGAAAGGAAAAAGGCAATCCCTTATCTAAAGGAGCTCACACTTTAAAGGGGGCAACAATATGCATACAAACAACAATGTACAAATAAGGCATTCACAGAATAAATCAGAGATAATCTTGAAGGGAAGACAGGAGCATTAAGGGAAACTAAAATGCTAAGTGACTAAAATGTCGACACTCTTTTGACCCAGAGAATCAAAGAAGAAAAATCATATCAAAAAATAAAAGCACATATACCACTACAAAGAGGTCAAGTGTAAAGAGAAACATTTCATTTACACGAAAATACAGTGTCACAAAAGTCAGTGTAGTTTTAAGTTTTAATAACTTCAGAAATATTAATATTATAAACTTGGCAAAAAAAAATACACTTGAAAGATTAATTCCTGGGGACAAGATGGTAGAATAGAGGAAGCATTGCAGCCCACCTCTCCGAACATTTTGCTCCAAACAACTTTTAAAAAAATTCCTTAAATGAAATTCTGGACCAGCACAATGTAAAAAAAAAAAAAAGTCAGGGTGAAACATTTTGCCAGCCCGAGACAACTTAAGGGGTCAAAAGCAGAGGTCTGTGATACTGTGTTGGGATCTGGGGGAGTAGCAACACCAGTAACAGGCCTTGCAGGCAGCTGTAACAGTAGTAGCAGCAGCAGCTTCCAGACCTTTCAGACCAGAGATAATAAGGAGGTTGGACAACTGGTCAGAAAGAGATTATAAGAGACCGCTGTGCTAGCAAAGGGCACAGGAGCTGGTGGTCAATATTGTTGTTGTTGTTCAGTTGTTTCAGTCACGTCCAACTCTTCGTGACCCCATTTGGGGTTTTCTTGGAAAAGACTCTGGAGTGGTTTGCCATTTCCTTCTGCAGCTCACTTTACAGATGAAGAAATTGAGGCAAAGAGATTTAAGGGACTTGCTCAGGGACACATAACTAGTAAGTGTCTGAGGCCAGATTTGAACTCATGGGTAAAAGGGTATGCACAATTTTATAGCCTTTTGGGCGTAGTTATGGAAGAGTAGATTAAAAATTAGTTGGACACTAAATAATCTAATCCTGAAGAATGAGTAGGTCAAAGAAGAAATCATAGAAACAATCAATAATTTTGTTAAAAGAGAATGAAAACAATAAGATAAGATTCCAAAATTTGTGAGATAGAGCCAAAGCAGTACTTAGAGGAAATTTTACACCTCTAAATGCTTTCATCAATAAAAAGAGAAAAAACAGATCAATAAATTGGGCATACAACTAAAAAAAACTAGAAAAAAAACAAATTAAAAATCTCCAATTAAACACCAAAATAGAAATACTGGAAACAAAGGGGAGATTAATAAAATTAATAGAAAAAAGCATTGAACAAATAAATAAAACTAGGAACTAGTTCTCTGGGGGAAAAAAACAATAAAATAGATAAACCATAGGTTAAATAGACTTTTAAAAAAAATGAAAAGCAAATTATCAGTATCAAAAATGAAAAAGGTTAATGCACAACCGATGAATATGAAATCACATCAATTATTTGGAGCTATTTTGACCAATGATATGCAAATAAAACTTACAATCTAAGTGAAATTTATAAATATTTATAAAAATGTTAATTGCCCAGATTAACAGAAGAAGAAATCGAATATTTAAATAACCCTATCTCAGAAAAAGAAATTGAACATGACAAAAATGATCTCTCTAAGAAAAAATTCCCAGAATCAATAAAATTTAAAAGTGAATTTTGCCAAACATTTAAAGAACAATTAATTCAAACACTATATAATACCAATACTCTATAAACTATTTGAAAAAAATAGCTTCTTTTATGACACAAATATGGTTTTGATGCCTAAAACATGGAGAGCAAAAATAGAAAAAGAAAACCTAAAACCAATTTCCCTAATGAATATTGATGCAAAAATTTTAAATAAAATGCTAGCAAGGAGATTTCAGCAAAATATCCCAAAGATCAAACACTATGACCAAATGGGACTTTTACCAGAAATGTCAGGCTGGTTCAATATTAGGAAAATTATAAGCATAATTGACAATATCAATAACAAAAACAACAAAAAGCATATGATTATAATCAATAGATGTAGAAAAGACTTTTGACAAAATACAAAACCCATTCCTATTAAAAACATAAGAAAGCATAAAAATAAATGAAGTCTTTCTTAAAATGATGAATAGCATCTTTTTAAAACTAAGAACAAGCATTATCTATAGTGGGAATAAACTAGAAGCCTTCCCAGTAAAATTAGGAGTGAAGCAATGAGGTCTAGTATCACCATTATATTTCAATATTGTACTAGATTTGCTTGGTATAGCAATAAAACAAGAAAAAGAAATTGAAGGAGCAAAAATATGCAAGGAAACAAAACTATCACTCTTTGCAGATGATACGGTGGCATACTTAGAGAACCCTAGAGAATCAACTAAAAAAAAAAACTAGTTGAAACAATTTAAAATTTTAGTGAAGTTGCAGGATTAAAAAAAAAAACCTCACAGAAATCACCAGCATTTCTATATATTAACAACAAAACCCTAGTGGAAAATGTAGAAAGGAATTCCATTGAAAATAACTACAGACAATAAAAAATACTTGGGAGTCTGCTTGCTAAGACAAATCCATTAACTATATGAACATAATTATAAAGCACTTTCCACACAAATAAAGTCAGATCTAAACAACTGGAAGAATATTCATTGCTCATGGGTAGGCCAAGCCAATACAATAAAAATGACAATTGTACCTAAGTCAATTTACTTATTCAGTGCCATACCAATCAAAGTACCAAAAAAATTTATTTTATAGAGCCACAAAAATTAACAAAATTCATCTGGAAGAGCAAAAAGTCAAAAATATCAAGAGAATCAATGGAAAAAAATAAGAAGAAAGGCAGCCCACAGTACCAGATTTCAAACTATATTACAAAGTCATATTCATCAGAACAATCTGATATTGGCTAAGAGATAAAGTGGTGGGTTAGTAGAGTAGATTAAATTCACAATTTACAATAGTAATTGATCGTAGTAACCTAGTGTTTGATAAAACCAAAGATCCAAACTTTGGAAGCAAGAACCCACTTTTTCACAAAAACTTCTGGAAAAACTAGAAGATAATTTGGCAGAAACTAGGCATAAAACAACATCTCTCCCTGTATATCAAGACAGGGTCAAAATTAAGTATATGATTTAGACACAAAGGATAAAATCATAGAGAAGCATGGAAAATTTTACCTGTCAGGTCTATGGATAAGGGAAGAGTTTATGACCAAAGAAGAAATAGAGAGGATCACAGGAAGTAAAATGAATATTGATTACATAAAATTTAAAAGCTTTTGCACAAACAAAACTAATGCAGCCAAAATTAGAAGGAAAGCAGAAAACTGGAGATTGAGGGGGTTGTACAGTAAATATCTCTGATAAAGGCTTCATTTCTCAAATACATAGGGAACTGAGCAAAATTTGTAAAAAAAAAAATATCAATTCCTTAATTGATAAATGAAGAAATCAAAGCTATCAGTAGTCATATAAAAATGCTCTACATCACTATTGATTAGAGAAGTGAAAATTAAAATAACTCTGACGTGCCACCTCATAACTATCAGATTGATTAACATGACAGAAAGGAAAATGAGAACTTCTGAAAGGGGTGTTGGGAAACAAGGACACTAATACACCATTAGTGGAGTGATGAACTGATCTAACCATTCTGAAGAGCAATTTGGAACTATGTTCAAAGGGTCATAAAACTATGCATGCACATAGACAAGATGCGCAAATTTAAAGAACCCACCCCAAATGTTCACATGTACTATTTGTGTCTGAACTATGGTAGAGCATTCCAAGCTTGTATTGGTCTGATCAGCCACAGTCAAATACACTGTAGCATGACTCTAATACAGTGATGTCATCTTGGTCATCTTTGAGAACAAAGGACAACACCAAACTAAACAACCAAACTAAAAAATGTGCCTTTCTGGAAAGGTAGGAAGGAGAGGCATATTGGGAAATGTTGCTAAGTGTAAGTTCCTTTGGGGCAGGAACTGTTTTTGCCTGTCTTTGTATCCCCAGTGCATATCATAGCACAGTGCCTAGCAAGTAGTAAGAGCTTAATAAATGTTTGTTGACTAACTTATGTAAAAATAAAGGATATCAATAAAAAAAATTAAAAATAATTTTTAAAAATAGGAGCTATGGGCATATGTGTCTGACCTAGAATACCCTCTCTTTACTAGAGGACCTCTTTTCCAAAAAAAAAAAAAAAAGAACAGCCTTTTTTCTTCTTAAACCCATGACCCTCTCATGTATTACTTTTTTCCCTGCACATCCCCAAATGTTGCTCATGTATAGACTTTATCCAACTTTTGTGGTTGCTTATCTTCATTATAGTATCATTAGCATAGTTCTATACATTCCTAGACTGAGTATCAGTGAGTAATCTATTATCTTTGCAACAGTCTCAATGTACTTGCATATCACTGCCTCAGCTGACTTTCTGGCTTTCCAACATTCCTGTGGCCTTCTGAGAAATGGATTCCCCTCCTGTTGATATCCAAGAAGCCAAGCTGAGTCTCCACTTCAAGGATTTATCCTATCTCCATCTATATTTCCTTCAGTGAAATGATTGCAAAGAAAGGCTAAACAATCCTAAAGATGAAGACTCCTCCCAATTCCTTTCTTGAAAATTGTAAACCATTAGTTACCTTAACTAATGTGTATTCATTGTCTTTGACCCAATGCTATCCTCAGTTCTTCTTTTCCCTTACCTACCTTGTATGATCCTAGCCTTTACAGAAAATGAGGTTTCTTCACTGTCTCCTCAGTATATGAATTGCTACTGAGGAAAAATATTACTAATAAATCTTTCCTATCTCTTGTATGAAGTCATATGTGGGGAAATGGGAAAGATTGAAGTGCTGGAAAGCAAAGTCCATTTATGAATGGACTTTTCTTAAGTGCTGGGGTCGTGCAGAGTTATAGAAATACTTGTAGTGATAAGTCCTAGGTTTGGGTTTCAGCTTTACCATCATTGGGCATTGTGTAATTTTGGAGAAGTCCCTTAATCTCTCTGAGCCTCAGTTTCTTCCTCTGTAAAATACTAATAATTGGACTACCTATTTCTTTCACAGGATTGTCATGAGCATCAAGTGCAATGATGCTTGTGTAAGTGACATGCAAAGCTAAAGCATTATATGAAAATAGGACTAAAGATTCAGTCATAAAGGACTTCAGAGATAATGTCCAACCCTAGAATTTTACAGAGGAGGAAACTAAGGCCTGCAAAGAGGAAGTGACTTGCTGAAAGTCACACAGGCTTTTAAGTGACAGAGCAATACTCAAACCCAGGTCTCATGGCTCCATCTCAACTACACTACTGAGCCTCTTTGCTGTAAATGCAAATCAACCTTATTATCAGAGGGCTCTTAGGACTCTATCGTGAGATAAACCAACAATTTAGTTTTAAACAAAATTAAAAACATGACAATTTGCAATTAAGTTTTGAGGATGAGCCTGGCAGGCTATATCTTTTGCTGAATCAAGACAATGAAAATAATCAATTCAGTCATGTGCCATACTTAATACATGGTGAAGATAGCAGACTAATGCTGCATAAATGCAGTGACAGATCTTTGCACTGACTGAAATGTAGGGAACAAGTTATAGTGGTAGAAAATGTGTTTTAAATAAGCCAAAAAGGAAGATTATAAAGAAGCTAGAGAATCAACATCACATTTATTCCAACTACTACCTCAGATTATACGGTATAAAGTAGAAAAAAAAACAAGTTGTAAAGAAAATGTTGATTTGTGTGCTGTCATAGGACTGTTGATTTGGAGCTAGAAGACATCTTAGAGATCATTTTACCAAAGAAGAAACTGAGGCCAAGCGAGTATAAGTGACTTGCCCAAAGTCGTGCAGGTAGAGAACTATTGAGTTGGGATTTGAACTCAGGTCTTCTGACTCTAAATATAATATCTTTTTACTGCTCCTGGATATATAAACACATAGTCTTTCAAATGGATACATAATAGGATCTATCAGCTTTCTGCTTTAGAAAGAGTACTATTCAGATAGTACTTTTTAATGCATAAGCAACTCAAATGGCTCTTCCATGTAACACAGACATCAAAAACTAAAATCCCATCTTGCTCTTGAAAGTACTACTGCTTTCATTGAGATTTGATCTTTGTTATTTAAATCAAAGATCAACAACACTCTCACTCCATCAGAAGATGCTACAGCATCTCAAAACAGCAAACTCTTGGGCCAACCATAGAATGTAAATTTATGGCTCAAAGATGCAGCTTTTCCAAAGTCTAGTACTCCCAGAGAGCCATAATGGCAACAACTTATGAATTTATATGTTGTTACAGATTAAAGTAATTACTTAGACTGGCTCAGAGACTCAAAGCATAATCCCCACTCCTAAAACAAGCTATAGATTGCAATTTCAACTTGAAAGCTGTGGTCGACTGGTACATCTTATCAATATTTCTGAAAACTATATTTCCACTGAGAAATTATAAAAGAAATGACTGCCATGCAATTTCTTTATGCATGCCATTCTTCCAGAGTCAGCAAACATAAAAAAGTCAGCAGGTGGAGCTCCTATTCCCTCAGCAGGACTGATATAAGTCCTTCTGTTGAAAGAACTTTCAATTACAGACTCTCTCTTAGACAGCCCATGTTAGCCTTCCTGCAGACAGTCTCAGAATAAAACATGGAAAAGAAAGAATTGTGAGACATTACAGCATGCTGTCGAAGGTCATGAGGGAGAAGGAAAGAGAAAGAACGGAAGTGAATCTTTTTTTTTTTTTTTGCTGCTATCATTTAACATCGTCCCCCCAATTAACAGTGATGGTGGCATTTTTAAACAGTGAAATTTATTATAATGTTCTCCTACATTTAGGCTATGCTCCTCTTGTTCCTCATTCTTTATCCTTTCTGTTTCAATTACAGTTTTAGGATGTAACAGAGCTTCGTCACAGATTTCAAGGCTTCATCAGAGGGAAGACATAATGGGCTAACCTCTGAATCAAGGCAGTTGAGAGATGCAAAATATATTGGACAACTCTTCTAAAATTTATTTATTTATTTTTGCTGTTAATGTGAGAAAACAGCTCCAGCGGAAAATCTGGGACTTTTCCAGGCATCCAGTAAGTTTGATAATGACCCATCAGGACACTTGATTGCTATTTTGTTAAAGGGAATCACACACACACACACAAAAATGGCTTCTTAATTCACTGTAGTTGATATGCACGTAATTCCTCGAGTTTGAAACTTACTTTGGATTTCTTCTCCAGTTTTCCATTTCAAAGAGAGGAGTGAGAAACTGAGTGATCAAATCCATTTCTTATAGGGACCTGGCACATGGTATCATGTGATAGCAGATGGCATGTGAAAGCCTTTGTGAGAAATATGGCCGCTGTTAAATAGACAGTGAATGTGCAAGGTGGAGAGTACATCCTCAGAGTGTCATTCAGTCACTCTGGCATCTGCTGCAAAGTAAACAACATCCAGTTTACTTTTAGAAGGAGCATTAAAGGGAAGGACCAGGGGAAAGTCACGGAACATCAGGTGGACACCACCTGCCACTGGCTGTCCAAATGCACGAAGAAAGGTCAATGACACTCACTCCAAAGGGGAGTTAGATTCAGACATGTCCTGGAAATTTGAAATTCATCAAGTTGGTGAACGAGAAGCCAGAACAACTGAAATCTCCAGGGCTGTAGTCTCAAATGGCAGAAAGCACATAAAATTCCTATTTCCCAATTCCCAATGAACATTTCTTTTCTTCATTGAACACATGTGGTGGGGGGAGGAAGGAGGAAACGAGAGGAAAATATGGGTATGCTCCGCCAGCACTGACATCTCCCAGGCAGGTGCGGCTGCAAGCCCTTTGTACATCCTGAGACTGACGTTGCTCTTCTAATTCAGCCGAAGGAGGAGCAGAGTTTTGCTCTGTAAGGCACACTCAAGGCAGCATGCTAATGAGAATTATTATTTAGCAATGTAGAATTGGCATCCATCTCCTGCAATCTGCTCAGCAGCAGAAGCAAAAAGGGCAGAGGCAGAAAGTCAGAAAAGCAGCTTTTCTGAATGCTCTTCTGGAGATTTGGTCACTTTCAACACTAGGCTAAGCCAAGTGTAATTGTATGCTTTTATAAGTACAATATCTTATTCCCAAGTATAATCTATTCATGCTTAAAGGGGACTCCAGAGCTTTATTTTTTTCAATATCCTCTTTCAGCCTTCTCCCTCTCCATTCCTCCTCCCCCCAAAAATTAATGGCTTATCTTTTTTAAACCCATCAACTGAGAACCCATGAAGCCTGATTTACACTGCCATTAGGAATTCTTGCCCTGGTATCTGAAGACAAGGTTTGTTATTTTCCAAGGTCCATCACATTTTTCAGGAGTTATGGGTATAGATTTGGTAGTAGAATGATTTCAGATAAAACTCTTAATCAAACCCATTAGTTGTGACCCACTTGCAGTTTGGATTCAATTAAGCAAACAATCTTTGCCATGTGGATGGACCAGATTTATAGTCCAAACATAATACTTCAGAGCATTTAAGTGGAACCACACAGTAAAGGTGCAAAGAATGATCATAACGTACATGAACTGGAAGTCAACCAATAAATATGTATTATGTACCTATTATGTGCCAAGCACTGTAGTTGTTTTTTTTTTTTTTTTTCCCCAAAGGACTATTGGAGAAGTGGAGACTTTCCACTTCTTAGCCAAAAGGGGCAGAATGAAGCACACATTGTTGAACATGAACAATGTGGTGATTTGTTTTGCATAACCATACTTTTCTTTGTTACAAGAAAGAGTCATTAGGAAATAATAGTGATGTGGGGGAAGAAAGAAAATAAATAAAGTGTTGTTATTTTTTAAAGTTGGTTATACGCTAACATGACTAATAAAGATTCCATACAAGGCAAACTTTTAGTGATATAATCACTATATCTTTTACAATAATTATGGTGAGATAATCAATCCCTAATACATAATACTTTAAGTATTATAAATGTTAGGTGAACTTAAGAGTAGAATATAAAGGGTATGAATCTCTGGGTTCTAATCCTAACTCTGTTACCATTCCAGGAAATCACTTTATCTGTTTGTGCTTAGCTGACCATGTATAAAATAGAAGTATTTTTTTAATTACTGTACAATGAAACTGACCTCAGAGAGTATGTTTCTCTGAAACAATTACTCAAAATGCCCACTTTTCTTTGCAACTTCAGGTAGTTTCCTTTCATTCCCCTTACCTAAAGCAAAATCTCTGTAAAAACCCAATTCAGATTAACAAAACCAAAAAGATAGGGGGTAATCAATTATTCACTTTACATGATATTTCATCTTGGAATCTTAAAAACTAGAATATTTTAAGTATATATTTTATCGGGTTTACAAAAACTTTACACTTAACTTTTTGGGAACACATCTCTTGCATAGGGTATATTTGTACAGTGACACTTCAGGAGATTAACCTCAATTTCACAAAGTAATATTCTTCTTGACAAGTAATTGGATTCTCCGTGTCACTTACTCTCTATCCCCCTACCATCATGGGTGCCTGTGTTCAGTAAATACTTGCAATTGAAAACACAGTTGGTTTCTTGGATGGGTTTCACGGTATTCCTCTTCATACCTCAACCAGGTGGTTAATTATTAATGTGTTCTTATTTTAAGCTACATAGATTAAAAGACAAACTTATTGGCAAGCTCCTATTATTATTTCTTGAAATATTCTATCAAGTGCTGAAAAATTCTCAGTTTTTTTCATAAGCTATCAGGTGTAATAGATGTACATCTAATACCTAATTAGGAGAAAAAATCTATTTCACCCTTCTAATTACAAACTAAATTAATTTAAGGGTCAATGGAATCAATTTCACTCTTGCCTTTGCACTGCCCAATTCAGCACATCCCCAAGAATGTAAAAGGATTCTATGGGCTTCTTTATACACCAGGAAGAGGTCACCAGGGGATCTCACAGGGAGGTGGAGCTGATTGGAAAGGGAGGTAGAATGCAAGAATCAAAATAGAGTAGAAAGAGAAAGGAAGAGTTAGTAATAGAAAAGATATAGAAAGTAAAGAACAGAACTTGTCAGAATTTATACAAATCAGAAAAGAGTAGGGTTCTGAAATTAATTTAAAAAAAAGTCCTTAATACAAAAGATAGTATTTGGAGCTGCAAAACAGGTCACAAGTACAATTCCTACCCCCTGAAACCTCAAATTTCTTTCATTATTCATGTAGAACCCACTTTAGCAAATTGGATACATGAAAATCCAATCCAAATTTACCATACAAATAAAGTGCAAGGTAGGAGTCATTCACATTATAAGACATATTGTCATAGTCTTTGAAAGATCCTTTCTGGAAGCTTACCATCTACAATGAGTGGTATGGACACTGAAAAATGCACAATATAATAAAAAGCAGGTAGGATGACAAAAATTGGGCAAATATCTGAAATAATAAATTAAAATGATTAAACATTTATGATTAGGTGTTAAATGTGATACTTTATGGTGTAACATGAGAGACCTGTCTCCAGAGGTAAGATTCAGGTAGTCTTTGAATTATGGCATTAGATAGATTTTTAGGAGAGATATTATGAATATAAATTTTGATCAGGCCATCCTGGAACTCATGGGAAATTTTTACAATTTCCTCAAATATTTCCTCAGGTATTTCTTTGATAGGTCATATTGAAATCAGAGCTAGATATGTAGATCTCTACATAATAGGTAGGGTAAGAGAGAAGCATCAGCTATAAGCTCAAAGGCCTGAACGAATGCATATTAGGTATTCTTCCACCTCCCCTTTTCAATATTAGATAACCTGTCCAATGTCATAATCTTAACTCCCACATTCTGCACTACTAGGCAATGACTCTTTAGCTATAGTTTAAATTGTTACCTTTCCCAGTGACACTTTCACCTCATGAAGGACTTTTGGAAAATCTCTCAAGATCCAAAGGCATGACTCCCTCCTTAACAGATGCATGTATGGAGGCAAGGAGGGCCTCCTCATATCCCTCAAATGCTACCATGTAGTCAGTTACTTAATGTACTTACTACTCTCAGAGTCCATACTATGAAGTTTGAGAAGATTAATAACACTACAAGAACCAAAAAGAATTTCTTCAAAAGTAATCCTGATCTAAGAAGATTCATTACTAAAATAGTTAGGGAAGCATTGTACCAATCAACAAAAATGTTGCCACCTAAGGAAATAACAGTAGCCAAAGTACTTCAGTTCAGTTCAAATATTGAAGAATTTTGTTGGGGAGGGAGAACGGGTAAGATCAATGTAGAGAACTCCCAAAGGGGAAAGTGACTCTAAAAAGGTCAATGAGCAGCTTAATTATGATTTACCATATTAGAGAGTTGCCTAGGCCTCTAAGAAGTTAAGTGACTTTCCAATGGTCACATAGCCAATATGTCAAAGGTAGGCCTTGAACTCAGCCTTCTTCACTCTAAGAGCAATCCTCATCTTGTTTTGTCTCATGTTATTTTCTTCAGTGGAAAAAATAGCTTGGATGAAACAGTCTATTCTAATAATCATATAGGTCTAGCCAAGTTTAAAAGGAAGCTACTAGGTATAATGAATCTCTACACTACTTTCTCTGCATTAATAAAGATAATAGGAACTGGGAAGCTTCTGACTATCCTCTCTTCTCTTTTTCTCTTCCCCTTCATTTTCTTCCCACCCATAACCCCCCAAAAAAGTATTCTTGGTAGGACAATAGTGTCAGGTTTAAGCTTGAATAAAAATAATCTGAAAGTTTTAGGAGAAAATGGATAAGAAAATATGGAAATTTTTTTAAAAAAGGAAAAGAACTTTACTGAATTTAGATCTCACTCCACCCTCTTTAGAGATACAATGCTAAATTCATTTCATTTGATGTTCATGCTTGATGTTCATAAAATTATTTCTAATCTTATTTCTAAGAGTAAAGGCATAAAAATGCTCACTTAAAGAATGTCAAAAACTTGTCAAACATCAAATAGCTGTTATACAACAACATTTTTCAGTCTAGAGTATCATATACAGATTGCTTTCCTGTTCAAATATCACAAGCCCTAAAAAAATGAAAGGAAATCACACTTAGAAAAAAATATTCTATGAGTTTCTTTAAGCTCTAAATATTTCAAAAGCATTTTGAAATATTTGACAAATATCTCAAATTTGACAAATTCAAAACCTGGCTGGAGATATTGTACATAATAATATTGTTATTCCCGCCCAGAATCTTTATTGTTGTCTCAGCAAAATGAAAAGCCAGATGGAAAAAAAGATTTGGATTCTTTTCATTCACAATTGTTCAAAAGCCAAGTTTCACATGAAAAGCTAATTTGGGGGGGTGGAGAAATTCAACTTTTTAATGACTACTAAAAATTTGTGACATTTCACTTGAAGTCCCAATAAAACTAAAGGGAAATATCAAAAAAAATTAATGAGATAATTTAACTTCTACGTGTTTTCTCCCTTCTTGTCTATTTGATTCTTTGAACTATTTATAACTATGTTCATAGTTCAGAAGATGATAGAGCTAGAAAGGAGTTCAGAGACCATCTAGTCTGACCCCATCATTTTACAGATGAAGATATTGAGACCCAGGGAAGTTAAATAGTTTGCCTAAGGTAACACAAGCAATAAGCACCAGAGGCTGAATTTGAACCAGGTCCTCTAAAACCAAAGCCAATGTTCTTTCTACTGTGCCACATTTAGCTATCACAGAGATATGAATTAGTTTTACCTCTTCCTCAGACCAAGTTTATTCTACAACCAGCCATGAAGTCACAGCAGTTAAATGTTAATAATATATAAATAACAAAAAAGTTAAATGTGTATTAAGAATGTACTGAGACAATCCAGCACTGGATCCTTAGGACATTCAACTAGCCACATGAAGGAGTATGCAAGTGGGCAGCTAGGTGGCGCAGTGGGTAGAGCACTGGCCCTGTAGTCAGGAGAACCTGAGTTCAAATCTGGACTCAGACCAAACACTTGACACTTACTAGCTGTGTGACCCTGGGCAAGTCACTTAATCCCAATTGCCAAAAAAAAAAAAAAAAAAGAAGTATGCAAGAGCCAGTTCTATCTAATTTTGATAACTGATGGCTGAATTTTCAGTGTAAGCATGTTCACTTCAGAAATGAGTAATTGCCACAAGTAAGGGTTTGATTAATTGTTTTATTGATTGTCTAGACTTAAGAAAATGATGGAGAAAATGTTAATAATGAATATTACACTTAAGGTGTGTGCACATTTTTTCCCCCTGGAGAGTCTGGTTGTTAATCAACAAGCACACCCCTCTATTACTCTAAAATAGTGCTTAAACTCAGCAGGAGAGTAGTAGAACGCTCAGGGAATGAAGTCATCATCAAAATGGACACTTAATGACTGTTGGCTAATAATAATAACAATAAGAACAACTGGTTTTAAGGTTTGAAAAATGCTTTATATCCATTATCTCATTTGAACCTCACAACAACTATGGCCAATATGCCTCATTAAATAAAGGGAGGGGAGGGGCAAAATAAGTATTTATATAGCACTACTATGTGTCAGGCCCTGTGCTAAGCACTTTATAAATAATGCCTCATTTGATCTTCACAACAACTCTGTGAAGTAGGTGTTGTTATCCCCATTTTACAGTTAAAGGCTAGTGACAGGTCCTACTTTCAAATAATTTGCTTTATTGTGCATCATTAAGTTGCAGGTGCCTCTAGGTTTTTCCCTTTCCCCCCTCCTTCATCTTAAAGGTAGTTAGTGCCTTTTGGGCCCCTATAGTAGTACAAGTTCACTTTTCTCCCTTCCTCATTTTGATTATTGTTGCTGAGTCCTTTTGATCATGTCCAACCCTTCATGACCCTATTGGGGGTTTTCTTGGCAAAGATATTGGAATGGTTTGCCATTTCCTTCTCTAGCTCATTTATGAATGAAGAACTGAGACAAAAAGGGTTAAGTGACTTGCCCAGGGTCACACAGATAGTAAGTGTCAGAGGCCAGATTTGAACTCCCAAAGAGTCTTCCGGACTCCAGGCCTGGCACTCTATCTACCCACTGCACCAACTAGCTGCCACTCTACATTATTATCAACTCTCCAATTACTCATCCCTTTATACTCTCACCACCGTTGTTGTTGTTTTTCATCCTCATCCTGCCTTCAAAGAGGACCAAGGATATCAGAGTAAAGTCTTGATTTGCACATGAATTGGATTTAAGTGAGGCAAGTGCAATGTCTTCAGCCTTACTCTCCTCCAGAGTCATTCAAGGACAAGACAGAATGCAGTGGATGAACTTGGCCTTTCTCAGTTAAGGTCTTTCCCAGGTCTCAATTTGTCCGAGGCCCTGACCATTCAATAACTAAGTAACAGGTAAGAGATGAGACAAAAGATAGCCCAATTTACCATTGCAAAGACATCAATCTGAAAGGGGAAGACTCTCAGAGTTTCTGGCCAGAACAGAAAATAGTTGTTATTTATACTTACTCTAAGCCACCAAAAACTAAACAATAAACCACAAAGACTTGGGTTGGGGCTATTATTAGCCATTTAATGAAAGCCAGAGTGATTTGTGTTTAAAGGCAAAGTCAAGTAGCTTCATTTAAAACACAATGGGCTTTTTTTAAAGCCTGTCTTTTCAGAGCTACATTTCAAGAAATCAAAAATGAAAACTGTGTAGGACAGAAAATAAATTATTCCAGCTTTTTGAAAAAAAAATGGAAGCAAATAAATGAAGAAGAAAAAGAAGGTGGATGAAGTAGAGAAAGAAGAGGAAGAGAAGGAGGAGGGGGAGGAAATGGAGGAGGAGGAAGAAGAAGAAGAGGAAGAAAAAGAGGAAGAGGAAGAAGAAGAGGAAGAAGAAGAAGAAGAAACAGTAGCAGTCTCCAACTTCTGCTTGAATTAGCAGGTTGGGTTCCCAGGGGACAACTACTACTACTCTCAGATAACATGATAAAGACAGTAAACAAAACACTCTCCTAAGAACCTAACTCACTCCTTTCCATTAATACACACAGCATCCATGGGAGGAGTAAGACTAAACTTAGACCATAATAGTAGTGAGGCACATGTGTAAGAAAAATATGTGGCAAGGTTTAACTCACAATACCTACTCTGAAAGTACTTCTTTCTGTGTAAAGACCGCATGCAGAGCTCTTGTAGTTGTTGTTTGTCCATCTTTTTGAAGAGGGCCAGTGATATCATGGGGCGATGTCTATACTTGTGCATGAATTGGATTTAAGTGAGGCAGAGTTGTGCAA
Organism: Vombatus ursinus; assembly: GCF_900497805.2. NCBI lineage: Eukaryota > Metazoa > Chordata > Mammalia > Diprotodontia > Vombatidae > Vombatus > Vombatus ursinus. The sequence continues at coordinate 27,156,752 of NW_020954548.1, forward strand.
AGACATCAGCCTCACTCTCTCCTCCAGAATCATCAAAGTGGACTGACAAGACAAAATCAAGAGAACTGTCTATCACCACTGTTCATTCTTTGGATCAGCCCTGGATAATTCCTACCTTCCACCTCTTCAATTCCAATTTATTTGCTACTGATAAGAGCTGAAGGAAGTCCCACAACTGTGCTTACTAGGTACATTATAAACTCATGTTATCCAACTTCAACTGGTCTCTCACCATATCAAGGCAATTCTTTTATTCCTCCCTAATTGATTCCTTAGCTTACTTCTCACTGAAGCCATTCTAAACCTTCAATTCTCTCCTTCCTTGCTTTATGGAGAAAACTAAGTCCATTCAACATGAGTTTTTGCTTCTCCCTTTCTTTTCATCTCAAAATCCCTTGATGAAATGTCCTTTCCCCCAGTCTCTTATAATGAGATGGTCTTTCTACTTGCCAAAGGCATTACATTTATATGTATACTTGATCCCATTCCCTCATGTCTTTTCCAACTAATTACCCCCTTAATCATCTCTACTCTCTCTAATCTTCTGCTTCTTCCTATCTACTAATTCAATCTCTACTGCCTTCAAGCATGCCCAAATCTCCCCAAGACTTATTAATAAGAAGAAACCTCTGTTGGACTTACAGATGTTGTGTCCATTTTCTATTTTGTACCTGTGGATGTGGTGTGGATTGGATTCAGTACTGTAGCATTTACCCTCTGCTGAGAGGGGATTAAGTAGTCTCCCTGTTCTCATTCTTCAGCTCACTGTATCCCCTGCCCCAGTGGCCCAGGGACAGTTTGACTTAAAATTAAGCTTATGACTTACATCTAAGATTTTCCCAAATAGCAGGAGTAAAAACTGCATTCATATACAACATGAATCAGTTATGAGAGAGAGGTAATGTTCCTACACACAAAAGAAATATATAGCAGCTCTTCTGCCCCCTTATTGTAAGTATTTAGTTCTAATTACTCTTTATCTGGTATATAATTCCTTTACTGGGAGGTTGAAGAGGTAGAGAAGTTTGCAGAGAACAGCTAATACAACATCCTGCTGGTTATGTAACTAAATCTATTAATTTAAAAGCAGGGAAGAGCTAAACTGTAAAGATAAGCAGTAAAATTAAATGTAGCATTCCTCTGGCCACTAAACTAAGTCCCTAAAGGAGGTGCAGGTGGTATTTGAAAGGGGAAACATGAGGGAAAATAATTTCAATCAATTTTTGAGTTATCAATTATATACAATTGTATTATGAGGTACTGGATAGAGGGCTACATCCCTCCTCTGATACTATGTGACCCTGTACAATTTACTTAACCTTTCAGAGCTGTAGGGAATTCTCTTGAAGAAGATACTGACCTGGATGGGCCGAGGGAGTTTCTCATACAGCAGTTCCTTTTATCAGTGAAATCAAAGGCTTAACCCCCATCCCATTTTTATGAGCTTGATTTACCTGATATTCTGGAAGGCTCACAGTATTTTAGGTTTACCTTATTCCTCTTCTTCACAATACATATTCTAATGACACCACAGTAAAATAATATTAACTCTTATTTCTATAGGGTTTTAGTATAAGAAGTTTACCATAGTGTACAGGGTGCATGAAACCATCAAGATCTGGATTCTAATCCTGCCCCTGCCATGTACTAGTTATCTTACCTCTTTGAGCCTCAGGCACTTATCTGAGATCATATATGTCATATAGGGGCTTGAGACTTGCCTCCTTGGAGGGTAGAGCTCCCTCACTAATGAAATCATAAGTCCTTGGTATATTAATACAGAGAACTTTGAAGTTTACAAAGTACTTTCCTTACAACATCCTGGTGAGTGGGTACTATAGTAATGCTATCTTCATTTTACAGATTAAAAAGCTGAGGCTCAGATAATTTAAGAAGCTTGCTCACAGTAGGAGAGGCATAAGCTCCAAGACTGGTATCCAAGTCTGCTCATTAGGATGCCCTTGTCCTTTCTTACTATGCCACAGTGTCTCTCAAAAAGATAGGACAGTCAACTCTTAGTTGGAAAGGGTATACTTTTCTACCAACTAGACTCTTCAGGGTATTTTTTTTCCCCTCATCTAATTTTTTCCCTATATCCATCACTCTTGCCATCAAACAACGGATGAAAAAGGAAAACAGTAAGTCAATGAAATTCATATCAGCCAATTTTGCCTCTAGGTAGTAATTCTGATAAAAAAAAAAAGAAATCCAATGGAGGAAGGGACAGGAAAAGACTGAAACCAATTGTTAAAATGAAATTTAAATGTTATCTTTGGCTTTTATTTATCGGGAATTTCTTTGGATTACATGAACACAATAATTGAGAATTAACTTTATAACTTTCTCTTTTTTAATGGAAGAGAAAAGATGTTAGAAAGTGAAGCAATGAGACTTTGTGAAAATGTAAATTTAGGGGACATGAGAAAATAGGAAGAGCAAAGAATGGTAACCCAGTAGGAAAAAAAAAGGCCTTGGAAAATCAGAGTTTATATTAATTATCATCATACAGCTTAGGAAACCATGATGTCCTTTTAACCTAATCATGCCAAGTTTGCCCCTAAATTTGAGCACTTTTGTTTGGAGTTTAAATACAAACATTTCACTTTCAATTATCCTACAGCCAATAAAAAGCAATTTCTGGAGATGAATTATAGATTATCATTTTAGTTAACCCAATCATGCCTTTATTATATTTACCATTCCTATCATATTTATAAGCGCTATATCTAAGTATTCCTTCTCTTTAACAGGAGACCACTTCAGACTGGCCAAGTAAAAGCACAAGCTCTGAGAGAAAGCATTCAATGAAATAATTATCCAGTTGGCTTATCAATGTCGGACTGAGGAAATTGACATTGGAAGCCCAGTTGGGGTTTTTTGGTCTGTTTGGTCGGTTGGGTTGGGTTAGGCTGACTCAGGGTTCATGCTGAACTTGGAACAGCAAGTAGATTTTTGCCTCAGTGTGCAGATAGCTTTCTTTCTACAGATGTGGAGATATGGTTTGAAGCATTTTATTTGCCTGGTTATAAATTCTCAGAAGTTATCCCTTTTGGTTAACATTTGAGAGAACCTTCTGTTAAACCTTTTGAGTCTTAGAATCAGAGATTATTTTAATTTGAAGGAGCCTTAGAGATCATCTATTACAACCTCCCCATTACAGATTGGGGAACCTGAGACCCAAAGATGTGAAAGACTTGCAAAAAAACAAAGTTCCTAAGGCATTTTTATATGAATTGATGCTAATTCAGGTGTACTGCTTCCTAGCCCAATTCCCATATTTGTACAATTGCTTTTTTTTAAACCTCAATTCAAGACTTCTAATTTATCCCCATTAAATTTCACCAAATTTGGTTTATTTCTATTATTCTGGCCTTTAAGGTCATTTTTCAGGATAAAGACGAGAAAAACAAAACAAGAATGCAATATTTTTGCTTTCTTATTACCTTCAGTTAGCATATCCCACACCAGTGCAGACAGACAGACAGACAGACACACACACCCACATACCTTCTTTAAAATCATAGAATCATTGATTTAAATCTGAAAGGTACCTTGGAGATCACCTAATCTAAATCTTCTCACTTTACAAATGAAGAAACTGATTACCAGATAATGGGGAAAGTGATGTACCCAAGGTAACACAGGCAGTAATAGGCAGAAATAGGATTATAATCTAGATCTTCTAATTCCAAATCCAGCTCTCGTTTGTCTGTAAAGAAAAAGACCATATCCTTGTAATTATTCCAATATGGTGTCAGGCCTATTTAAGCACTTTAAAATTACTTTTGATTTCAGCATCACTTTAAAATTACTTTTGATTTCAGTGAAGTGCTGTGTATGCTGGCTAGATATTGCATGGGATGATTGTCTTTCATAATCATCTCTTCAAAAGGTAATCTTCACAGTGAGGCCTTCTGACCTAAGAACTTATATCTTGAAACTCAAAATTTCTTCCTTATAGGATCATCTTAAAAAAAGTTATTCACTTTTTGCCAATAATAATCATATAACTGTCTAGTGGAAAAAGCTAGAAGATTTAGGTCTTTGTTACTTCAGGCAAGTTATTTAATTCCTCTGGGCCTCAGTTTCTTCCTCTGTAAAATTAGAGAGTTGACCTTGATTAACATGGACACCCACAAAGACACTTTCACATTATAGCTCCAGAAACTCTTTTCCCATGAGACCACTAGGGCCTCAGAACCTGGCTAATCAAATATTTATATCTTCCATGGTTTTGTCACCCTTAAATGTTAATATTATTTAGTGGACCCAAGACCCTCTTCAGCTAGGTTACTACTCAAAATCTCTCCAATCTAATCAGCTAACCAGTCATTTCAATGAAAAGTTCAGCCAACCTAGTTACCCAGTGTCATTTAGACAAAATATAAAAGGAGGTATAAGGCGAATAAAAGTGTTCGCTAGTGTTAATGGAACACGTCTAGTCTCAGAGGCAGCTTTTCAGGCATTACTGTGGACCAAATACAATTAGGCTTAACCCAATAGGTTCAATTTAAATTTAATAATCACTCATGGATTATAAAATCTAATTTAAAATCACTCTAATAATTTAGGAATTAAAAGAACACTGTTTAAAAGGATACAAGATTCAAATAAAACACTACTCAGTTCCTCTCACAGAATCAACACAGCAGTCAGGAAGGTATTCCCCAGAGAGGAAAAACTTCAAAGGTGCTGAAGCTATTTCTTACCTGAGTCTAAACCTCTTTATTCAAGTGGAAGAACTCCACCCAGCTCCACTTCAGGGGCCAGCCTAGTTCCCTTGCAACTAGAGCAACCACTTAGTGTAGGAAACACTAGGTAAACCCACAGATTAGAAAGAAAGAGAGAGGGAAAAAGAAGGGAACAAAAGGTAAAGGAGGGAAATGGGACTCAGGCTGCAGCTCCATTGCTTCTTCCCAAAAACAACCCTCCAGCATCCCATGAATCATTCACATAAAATCACTACAACTCTTAGGATATGCATCCAATGCTGTCAGCTCCAAGGACCCAAAGTTGGATGCTCTTTCTTCCTTATGTTCCTTTCCCAATATTACACTCCTGGTCTGTACATGGTCAATAACTAATCCACACTCTTCTCTCTCCCTCTCTTTCCCCCCATCTCTTTTCTCTTTCCTTCTCTTGTGCACTGTTGCACTTCATATATTAAAAAGCTTTTAAAGCCCTTCAAATTTTGATGACATATTGATACTTTTATTTAGCCCAGAGAATAATTAATGACCACAGACAGCTTCCCACATGACTGTCTGCCTCCTCCCCCTCCATATTCTGAATATAAACTTACCTCCAATGAATGTAAAACTCCCTCAGCACTATTGTATGAAGTATTTCCTATGCCAGCATCAGCTTATATATGTGGTTTTTTTGTATGCATGTATACATACATATATATGCGTGTTACATATGCATATATATCATATGTACATGCACACATATATGTATGCACACACATGCGCACATACACACACACACTGGGAACTATTTTAGAATTACTTAAATGATTCTGGTCACAAATCCACTAACTACTTTTTTTTGCCTGTCTTACCTGAATAATGGGAGGAAAGCGCTTTACCTTCATATATTTATTGTTGTTGTTTAGTCATTCAGTTGTGTCCAACTCTTCTTGACCCCATTTGGGGTTTTCTTGGCAAAGATACCAGAGTAGTATGCCATTTCCTTCTCCAGCTCATTTTATGGATGAGGAAACTGAGGCAAAGAGGGTTACACGACTTGCCCAGGGCCATATAGCTAATAAGTATCTGAAGCCGGATTTGAAGTCAGGAAAACGAATCTTCCTAACTCCAGGCTCAGTACTGTAGCCACTATGTCACCTAGCTACCCACCCGTATCTATTACTCATGTAATTACCAAACCATATTATATATTATTTCTAATATTATTAATATTAATCATATTAATCACATGTTATTTCTAAGTAAGTATATTTATATTCATATTTATAAAACTGAAGAGCTGGAAAGGAATTTTCATTATTAGAGAGTCCAACCACCTCTTTTTACAGGTGGGGAAACTGAAGCACTTACAGGTTGAATTATTTGCCCAAGGTCAAAGAATCATTTAGTAGTGTTGTTGTGGTTGTTTGTCCTTTGTTCTCAAAGAGGACCCTAACATCAGAAAGGTGATTCCATGACTTGCAAGTGAATTGGATTTAAGTGAGAGAGGGCTGTGTAAAGTCACCAGTCTCACTTTCTCCTCTAGAGTCATCTGGGTCCAGTGGCAAAATATAGATCAAAATGACTGGAGATGGCCCTAGATGCAGTGGGAGACCTTGTCTTTCTGAGGTCTCAGTTTGACTGAGGCAACACCCATTCCATGATTAAGGCTAGGCCAGAAAGGAGGCTAAGAATGGCCTCTTACATAGTCAAAAAAAAAAGAAAGAAAGAAAGAAAAAGAAAAAAGAAAAGAAAAATCTGGAAGGGGAAAACCCTCAGGGTTTCTGGCCAAAATAGAAACAGTTGCTATTTACATTCACTCTGAGCCATCTGGGCCCAAACAATGACCAGGTGGGGCTTGGGCTAAGACCTATTGTTGACCAATCAATGACAGCCAGAGTGTTTTGGGTTGAAGGCATGGTCCTTAAAAAAGAAATCTTAGGGGCAGTGAACGGAGCGGTGCAATGGCTAGAGCTCCGGCCCTGGAGTCAGGGGGGACTTGAGTTCAAATCCAGTCTCAGACCAAACACTTGACACTAGCTGCGTGACCCTAGGCAAGTCACTTAACCCCAATTGCCTTGCAAAGAAAAAGAAATCTAGCTGGTAATGGCCAAGATATCTAGTAATTCCTGTTTTTAGGGCTCAAAATTTACACCCCTTTGGGCACAGCACCCACAGGTAAAAGTATGATACCCTATGTGGACAATGGGAAGGGAGGGGAGAGCAGAGGAAGTTAATCTATAAACTGTTGTGAGGAATAAGTATAAATAATTTATACGGTTGGTGTTTTTTTAAACTGACATATGCATGGATACAATAAACTTCTACAAGAATAAAAATAGGCAATAAGGTTCTTTATAAACTCCAGTGCCTGCCTAATACCTCTGTGAACAAATATAATCTACTGCATTTGGCATTTAAGGCCCTTCAGAACCTGGTTAAAACCTACCTGTGTAGCCATTAAATTACTTCTCAACACACTCTACAATTCGGCCAGACTGGCCTTCTTGGTATTTCTCATACATCATATTTCATCTCCTTGCCTTTATACTACTCTTGGTCCTCCGATCCATGAATGCATCCTTCCCGCTTCTGTATCTTAGTATCCCTAGTTTAAATCAAAGTTTAGTTCATGCCATCTTAGGCATGAGTCCCCTCCTGATTTCCCCTATTCCACAAGCTGTACATACATGTTTTGTATGTATATGTTTATATCTCTGTATATTATCATATACTTATTGTGGTTGTGTGGTTGTGTGGTTGTGGTTTGTCCTTTGTTCTCAAAGAGGACCATGACATCAGAGAGATGATGACGTGACTCGCAATTGACTTTGATTTGAGTGAGGGAGGGCTGTGCAAGGTCACCAGCCTCACTTTCTCCTCCAGAGCCATCTGGGTCCAGTGGCCAGATATCGATCAGGACAACTGGAGATGGCCCAGGATGCAGTGGAAACCTCTATAATTTCAGGCAAAATTTTCTAGCATCCCATTATTTGACTAATTCATACAAAATAATTTAACTAATTAATCTTCTGCAAACATAACATCGCATCAGGAAATAGATGATTACCAGGATCCAGCATCACAATTTTAATTAGGCAGGAAGGAATTGCCATATAATATGTCACACAGATAAGACATTGAATCTAAAGAAATAGATAGAGCTGGGAGGATTAGACAAATATCACTAGGTGCCTGGCAAGATTCGGCAGGTTTGGCTATTTTGGTTCAGAGACGTTACCTGAGGCAGATAGGTCTAGAACTGACCAGCACAGAGCACTAGCAAGAAGGATAAATAAAGAGGATCTCTAAGCCTAAAGCAGAAACTACTTGTTTTTTACCCTATTTTGCATTCCCTTTGTGGGGGGTGAGTAGTCTGAACCTCTTAAGTGTTCATTGTGGACAGAAAAAGGCGAGAAGCCTGTAGGCAAAGATCTGATTGAGGTAGAAACAGAGATGATAGAATTATCTCACACACACAGTGAAAAGGTCAAAAGCCTGATTTCTAGGTTGGCAAAAAATACATTTAAAAACAACCAAGACAGAAGCATAGAAAACACCCCTACTACACTCCTTTTCAGAAGTGGGAGGTCCACAGGTATGGTACATTACATATATTTTCAGAATTTTTCAATGGATAGATTGGTTTGCTGATTTCTTTATCTTCTTCCTCTTTTTCTTTTTTCCCTTTTAAAAATTATTATTTGTTATGCAAGATGGCTGTATGGGAAGGAGAGGAGGGAAGAACGCTAGGAGAAATCATAGTGATGTAAGAAAAAAAAAAACAAAAGAGATCAATAAAATTTTATTTAAAAAAAACTGCCAGAGCATTCTTACTATATAACTACATAGTGTGGAGAAATCACTCCTCACTTCTCAGTTTATGTGAATATTTAAAAATAACCATAACTTCCATTAAAAGAAACTTGATATTATAATTACCTATTTGTACTGTGCCTTGTTACCATGTGGCTCTTTGAAAATGAGATATGATTTTTGGTTGCTGTCTTTCATGTTCAAAGAGGACCAAAATAACATCACGTGTCTGGGTCAAAGTACAGTGTGTCCAGTTGTGGCTGATCAGACCAATATAAGTTCAGAAGGTTCTACCACAGCTTGGGACCACGTGAACATTTGAAGTGGAGATGTCTCTAAATTTGTGTATTCCATGTTTTTTTTCTGAGCTACTGCAATTCTACTTTGTTCATAGAACATAGTGCCTTCTTTGATGTGGGTACACCATGCTGGGTGGTTCTGTGCCAATGTCTCACATGTCTGGCAATCGAGTCCAAAGTTCTTCAAAGAGACCTTGAGTGTGTCCTTCTATCACTTCTGACCTCCATCTGAGTCCACAAATTCCATGTGACATTGGTGAGTGGAATCGTTTTTGCAAAAGTTTTTGTACATTTGTTTGTATTTCTACTGCAAGATTGGTTCCCCACCTGCTGCAGAGTTAGGTTGGTGAAGCAGACAATTTTTAGGGCATCTTTTCTAGCCCCTCCATTATGCCAGAAAGAAAGATTGCTCCAATACCCAGAGGGCTGCTGAATCCCAAAGCTACTTTGGTCCAGGAAGAAGACAACCCCATGGCCTGGGCCACCTGTGTTCAGGGTTGTGACTACAGCTGCCAATGTAGCCACTCCTGCTATTCTGTCACTTGTCTGTAGACACAGGACCTTGAGGTAGGTAAAAATGGAAAAATGGTCTTTTGCCTCACAAATAAATTGGATTTAAGTGAGGCAGAGTTGCACGAAGTCATTGGCCTCATTCTCTCTTCCAGAGTCATCCAAGTCCAGTGGCAAAACAAAAGTCAAGATGACTAGTGATGGCTCAGGATGCAGTGGCATCTTGGATGTCTGACTAAGCTCTAAGTGCTCCACAGAACCTGCTTCAACTGCCTTCATGGCCATTGAAACAAATTGTTTTCATTCACCCATTCCTCTGGAGGAAGTCTTCACATACTTGAAATAGACACCCCCCCAACTCACCAATAGCTTTGAGACCCCTTGGTTACCCTCAACCTGGTTTAGCCCATTTGCCAAAATGCTTTACTGTGGTATGGCCACTGTATGCTACACCTTCTTGGAGCCACAGCTAAGAATTAGGTGAATCAGGTGGACGCCAAAAGTGGAAAGCAGCCCTGAAAGGGGCTTGGCAGCCCTCACACCAGAGGTACTAATCTTCCCTGAATATACACAGCCTCTTTGGAGATGGGATATACTAATGCCTCCATAGCACTAGCATCAGCCAGAAGAATACAGAACTGTGATTTCACTGGCATCAGAACTCATTCTAATAAAACAGGTAGCAACCCAATCATGGTTCACATTTTATGCAAGTCTTTTCTATATCCATCCATAAATCCAATAAAGAAGACTCACTCACTGTGCTAGAGACCTTCATCTTTTCTTTTAATTTGTAGATATGTGTGCATCACTTGGGGTATTTATCCCTTCCCTTCACTGTGTGGGCAACCCCTCTTCTTGCCGTATCTTTGATGGAGTCTTTTTTATAATGCTTCCATAAACCATCATTGGTAACTGAAGCCTAGTATACTGCAATATATTTAAACCTCCTTTATCTCTTAAATTGCCTTTTGGGTCACCTCAAATTTTGATTCTGCAATGATCATAAGGTACCATGATTTACAACAAAAGAATATCATTGGGAGAATGTTAGCATTAAAAATATGGATTTCAACATGGGAAGCACATTGGGATCATTAAAAGTAACAAGCAATTTCCCAAACAGAATGAAAGATCTTGGGAAGACAGACCACATTGAACCATCTTACTGGACTTGGGAGGAAACTTTCTGTTGTTAACAGAACTTCACCTCAGTACAAAACTGACCTGCAGCAGCTAGGTATCACAGTAGATAGAGTGCTGTGCATGAAGTTAGGAAGACTTATCTTTGTGAGTTCAAATCCAACCTCAGATACTTCTAGATGTGTAACCCTGGGCAAGTCACTTAACCCTGTTTGCCTCAGTTCCCTCATCTGTAATACGAGCTATAGAAGGAAATGGCAAGCCACTCCAATATCTTTGCCAAGAAAACCCCAAATAGGGTCAAGAAGAGTCAGACACAACTGAAATGATTGAACAAAACTGACCTGCCTCTAAAAAGAGAGGGCAACATCCTCAGTGACTATACAAGATGGCATAGACCCTGAAATGCAATAGATAAGATCTTGCCTCCAGACTATAGCCATTGGGAGCACTAAAAAGCACATTACAGAGAGTATAGCAAGAGAAAAGATAATTATGTGTCATTTGTCTAAGCCAGAAGTCATCTACCCATCTATCCATATCCCCTAAAAGGCCTGGGCTTACACACACCTGGTTTTATATTGGGGGAGAGGGGACAGGTTCTCTCTGGCAGTGTCACAACCTCAAAACAAAACTTACAGGAAATCTATAAAACAAATCTTAGGTATGGCTCATGTCTGACATCCCCCCAAATGTGAGAAATAGGATCCCTTCCCACTTTCAATGTATAATACATGTATCAAATATAGAATAGCTATTTATTTCTTCACAGAAAATTCTTAAGAAATGAAGGAGGCAAAGACCCACAAAAAGAAATGCAGAAAGCATAAAATACTCAAATAGCCCTTTATACTCATGCTCTCCCAGAAGATCCTTTATGGGACTGCTGAACAGACATGTCACATTCACCTCAGATATACACTGGCCAATCACTTCATAGCAATGATTACAGAGGGCTAGCCAGGTCCAGTTCACCCTCTCAGCTGGGATACAGATTTGTTAGCCCTCTAGTTGCAGAATGTTCCTTATGATGGTCCTCTTCTCCTCTGAGAAACAAGATTTTACAGAAATCTTCTCCCTCTGGGAGGCTAGCACCCAATTCTTGAACTCAAAAACTCTCAATCCACAAGGTATCTGCCGAGGCTGGAAATACCCATTTCTTAGGATTTCTACTGACTGACATATTCAGAAAAGAAACAGAAAAGTAGAAGAAGCCATCTCTTAACTCTAAGTCTAGTCTCTGGCTCAATTAGGTAAACACACACGTCCTGTTGCCATATATTTCTATTGCAAGTCATCATTGTTGCTGGAGGTAAGAGAGGGGAAAGAAATGCTGTCACTACTCTCTTGCTGGGGGTTCAAGGAAAATATAGTCCTGGAAAAGAGTTGCAAGGCAGAAGGGTTCAAAAGACAAGGGAGCTTCACTCATAAGCTATAGAGGGGAAAGGTTTCTCCAACAAGAGTGTCCCCACTGATGCTCAGGCACTAATTATCTTCCTCACAGTCTATAGTCATTAGGGACCAATTAGAAGTTCCCTGTGCCATTCCAGTAAGTTGTTATGGTAAATATCTCTCGGTAAGTAGTAGTGTGAATATCTACCTCCATAGGAAGTATGTACCTTTTTGTGAACAAAGAGTTATACCCTATTCATTCATCAAGATAACTGGGAGAGACACAGATTTTTTTCAGAGGAATTCTTGGTCAACCTCCTATTACAAAAGGATGTAGGAAGATGCACCTAGGACTTCCATTTTCTTTCTGGCATCTACTTTCTGGCAGGAACAGCAATGGTCAGCTAAAACTCTTCTTCTTTCTCTCTAGCCCTGTACCTGAGACAATATGGTACAATGGAAAGAGTCAAAAGAATTCTTTAAAGTCAAAGGACCTGAATTCCTATCCTGCTTCTGTTGCTTATTACCTGTGTGACCTGATGTAAGTGATTTAATATCTGTAGGTATTTCACTGGGACCTCCAACTCACAACTTTTGGGCAGGTAGGTGGCACAGTGGATAGAGCACTGGGCCTGGAGTTGGTAATATCAGAGTTCAAACCTGACCTCAGATACTTATTGGCTGTGTGATCCTGGGGAAGTCACATAATCCATATTTGCCTCAGTTCCTCATCAGTAAAATGGGGACACACTAGAGAATGAAATGGCAAACCACTCTAGTATCTTTGCCAAGAAAACCCCAAGCTCAAGTCCATGGGGTCAAGAGTCAAATACAACTGAACAACAAGGTACTAATTTCCTCATCTGAAAAATGAGGGGTGAAGAGGGGTGGACTAGATGACCTCTAAGGTATATATCATCTAGCTCTAAATCTATGATCCTATGACTCTTTTCTTCCCTTTCTCTTTGACAACCTCATGATCTTATGTCAAGTAAATCCATAGGACCCTCACATGAGTAGTGATTTCTTACCTAATTATATCTTTTTTTTGTGGTAACATTTGTGTGTTTGCATTTGAAGAAAGAGATTTCAAGATTTCATCAAGGTAAAGAATTCTCACTGTTGAAATTCCTCCCACTGATGCATGTTGAAAATTCATCTGAAATGCATAATCTTATCTTATTGCTGGTGCATGTAGAGGTTAGATGGCCCCATAATTAGTGTGGATCAGAGACAGTTCTTAAACTCAGATCTTTCTGAGTCCAAAGACTAGCACTTTATCCACTTCAACATGCTATCTCTCATTTATATCTTTAAGGGTTATTATTAAGAATTTTATTCTTAATTTATAAAAATTATTTTGATGGATTTAATATTTTTATTGAACTAAACTGTTTCTTAAAAGTCCATGTGCTTTCAAATACTCATTAAACACCTCTGTTCTCATTGTTAAAAAAAAATGGTGGGAAGTCACATCTATTTGACTAAGTGAAGCTCAATCAAACACAATCCTACATTGTCTAATACCTAAAAGGTACTAAGAATATATGGCTGTAACAGGAATCCCTTTCTAAGGCAACGTTCATAATAGACTGAGAGAGAATATAGGAGGAATGCTACATCTGTTTTCACCTTCACTGGCAGATATACATGTTAAGAGTAGTTGTGAGTAATTTCCCAAATATTCTCTGCTTTGGACAGTTGAAGAGAAATGTTGGAGGGCAGGGCTCTAGATAACTCACCTATTCTCTGCACTGAAGAGTACAGCCAACAGCATATTCCTGAGTCCAAAATCCATTAGCCCCTTTTCTTAGTCCTGAGTTCAAAGGATTTCTGAGGTCAGACATGATGGAGCATACTCACAGTTCAGTTTGCTGTCATAATCTTTCTTTTAAAATTTATTTATTCATTCATTTATTTATTTATTCTTAGTTTTCAACATTCACTTTTATAAGATTTTGAGTTCTAAATTTTCTCCCACCCTCCCCACACTCCTCCCCAAGATGACATGCAATATTATATATTCTATACATATGCAATCGTAGTACACATATTAGTCATGTCATGAAAGAAGAATCAGAACAAAAAGGAAAAACCACAAGAAAAAAAAAGAGACAATAGTATGCTTCAATCTACATTCAGACTCCATAGTTCTTTCCCTGGATGTGGATAGCATTTTCCATCATCACTCTTTTGGGAATTGTCTTAGGTCATTGCATTGCTGAGAAGAGCTAAGTCAATCAAAGTTGGTCATTGCACAGTGTAGCTGCTACTGTGTTCAGTTTTCTCCTGGTTCTGTGTACACTTCACTCAGCATCAGTTAATGTAAGTTTTTCCAGGTTTTTCTGAAATCTACCTGCTCATCATTTCTTACAGAACAATAGTATTCCATTACATTCTTATACCACAACTTGTTCAGTCACTCCCCAATTGATAGGCATCCCCTCAATTTCCAATTCTTTGCCACCACAAAAATAGCTGCTACAAATATTTTTATATATGTGGGTCCTTTTCCCTTTTTAAGGATCTCTTTGGGATATAGACCTAGTAGTGATATTGCTGGATCAAAGGGTATGCACAGTTTTACAGCCCTTTGGGTACAGTTCCAAATTGCTCTCCAGAAGGGTTAGATCAGTTTACAACTCCACCAACAATGCATTAGTGTTCCAGTTTTCCCACATCTACTCCAGTATTCATCATCTACCTGTTTTATCATGTTAGCCAATCTTATATGTGTGATATTGCACAGTGCCTTAATATATATAATATATGCATATATATATAAAATTGTACTTAATTTCCATGAATGAACTATTGCATAATTATATTGAGAATAAATTATGTCATAAAAATAGTTGTTTTGATTTGTATTTCTTTAATCAATAGTGGTGTAGAGTATTTTTTCATATGACTATAGATAGCTTTAATTTTTTCATCCGAAAACTGCCTGTTCATGTCCTTTGACCTTTTATCAATTGGGGAATGACTCATATTCTTATAAATTTGACTCAGTTCTCTATATATTTTAGAAATGAGGCCATTATCAGAGAAAATGGCTATAAAAATTGTTTCCTAGCTTTCTGTTTCCCTTCTAATCTTCTTTGCATTGACTTTGTGCAAAACTTTTTTAATGTAATGTAATCAAAATTATCTATTTTGTATTTCATAATGTTCCCTACCTCTTGTTTGGTCATAATATTTACATACTCGGAATGACACTGCAATTGGGCAATGAGTTAAGGCCAGGATTGAATATCTGGGCGTGAACAAGCAAGATTGCTTTTGGTAAACTGCAAAAATCTTTAAATGACTCCAAGCTTCTTCCTGGAGTAAAGGCCCATTTTTAAAATGCTAACATTTTTCCAACGTTGTCATGTGGCTTCTAGTCATGGAAGACTACAGTCTCTGAAGAGCTAAAAACTGAGAATCATTCAAAGGACAATGGAAAGATACCTGATAGTTATAAACAGACTTCAATAAACAAGGAATTACACAAGAGAAGTAATGTAAAGATGACATCAAAGAAATATATGAACAAAAAAGAAGCTAGGCTAGCAGATGGCAAGAGTGAGGGAATAATTGATTGACATCCAATGGGTTCCATTGTCATTCTTATGATATCAGTAGAATGTGAGGAAGGTCCCTAATCAATTATTGAAAATTTAATAAGTGATTATTATGCACCAAGCATTGTGCTAGGAACTGAGGCTACATTTTAAAAAAATCAGAAACAGTCCCTACCTTCAAAGGAGTTTCCATTCTAATGGGGAGGTAACATACATAAATTGGCACAGGTGAGATAAATATAGAGAAGATGGAAGCTATCATTAGTAGAGAAGGCACTAGCAGCTGGGGAGATGGGGAAAGACCTGAGTGAGGTAGTACTTGAACTGAATCTCAAAGAAAAAGAGAGAATTCTATGGGGTAGAGGCTGGAAGTGAGACCATTCCAGGCATGGGTGACAGCCAGCACAAAGACATAAAGTTGGGAGATAGAGAGCCTTTTGTGAGTAACAGCACATAGGCTGCCATCAGGGAATCCTAAAGTGTGTGGTGGGGAAAGATGTGTCAAAGACTGGAAACAGGAAAAGGCCAGTTTATAAAGAGCTTTAGATGCCAAACCAAAGGAGTTTTTATTTGATCCTACGTAATACAAAGCCAGTGAGGTTTATAAGTAAGTGGGCAAGAATATGATCAGACTCATGTTTAGGAAAAATCACGTTGGCAGCTCTGTGCTGCACAGATAGCAGTGGGAAAGACTTGAAGCAGGGAACTAAAATAGAAAACTATTGTAATAATGTAAGAGAAAGATAGGGTCTGAGCTTAGATGCTGGCTGTGTGAGGAGAAAGGAGTTGAAACTATAAGATTTGGCAACTGATTGGGTATGTGAAGGAAAAGAGAAAGAGGAACTGAGGATAATACCAGGGTTGCAAAACTGGGTGACTGGGAAGATGGTAGTGCCCTCAGTAGAAACACTGAAATTCAGAAGAGGGATCAGTTGGGGAAGGGGTATATGGAAGATAGTGAGTTTTGTTTTGGTAATTTTGAAATTGAGATGCCTATGGAACATCTACTTTTAAATGTCCAATAGACAGTTATATGGCACAGTGGATAGAATGCTGGTCCTGGAGTCAGGAAGACCTGAGTTCAAATCTAACCTCAGACACTTACAAGTTGCATGACCCTGAACAAGTTACTTAACTTCTGTTTGCTTCAATTTCTTCAACTGTATGATATAATAATAGCACTTACTTCACTGGGCTGATATAAGGATGAAATGAGAGAACTGTAAAACAACACAATGCCTGGCACATAGTAAGCACTATATAAATTTTAGCTATTATTAAATGGGGCTAGATCTCAGGAGACAAACTAAAATGGGTGGAGCCTCTGTGGAAAACACAGAAAAGAGCTTTGCAGTATGGGTAGGCATGAATACATTGAATCATTGATGGACATACCCACATTGTTGAAATCACAGATAATCTGCCGTTAAGTATTAAGAAATCATTTGATATTACTTTCAAGTTAGTATCTCAAGTATCTTCTTTCTAAATTTTATCTGGGAAAAATAAACATGAAAACATAATCAATTATTGGGAACCATCTCTCATTTTAAACCCCTAAAATATTCAACTGCTTCAAAGTTCTAGTTTAAATAAAAATTAAGTAGTCAGGGTAGTTTGGGAAATTGGAAACGAAATATGTATTATTCTGGGCAAGAGTCATTAGCAACTCTATCCTGAACATTAACTATTCTTGGATTTTAGGGGAGCTGATAAAGACTCCAAGTTTAAGATCCTTTCACTACTCAATACCTCCTGGCCTTTTAAGCAGGCAAGAATTTAATTTGCTGTGAACTTCAAAACAGGGAAGATCCATCATGCAACAGATGCTCTCCTGCTCACTCTCTCAGCAGAATCATTCATAGTAGCTGTCAATTTGTTCTTCCAAAAATATCAGGATGAGAAGAAAGCAAATGTTGTTGCTATCAAGATATAGACATTTGGTCAGAGCAACAAAATAGCCTTGAATGCCAAAAACTAATAAAAAAAATGTGGAATGAATGACTTCCAAAGTTATGGAAATAATTTGACTATGTCTTACTAGATGATAAAATTGACATGGTTTTTCAAGTACCCACAGATGGGAACACTATACTAACAACTTGTTAGAAATAACATGAGCAAAGTCATGATTAGAAGCCTATCATGTTTTTTTCTGTGCCCAAAAATTATATCTGTTTCAAAACAGTTTTTATATACATATAGTACATATATTATATACATAATTTTGTGTTTGCTTTTTTATTTTAGTAGCGATGATTAGTTTTCACAAAGCTATCTACATCCTATTGTGAAAAATGGTACACATTCAAGAGATAGATGGCTTGCATTGCAGGCTAAAATGTGACTACATAACAAACTGGGTCGGTTATTGTTACTCAGAGTTAACTGGCTTGCATTTAGTACAAATTTACAAAAGATTTCATCATATGGTTGGAGTTCTGTCATTTCAGTCACATCTGACTCTTCATGATCCCACGGACAGAGGTCCACAGGATTTTCTTGGCAAAGATATGAGAGTGGTTTGCTATTTCCTTTTCCAGTAGCAGACAGAGGTTGAGTGACTTGCCCAAGGTCACAAAGCTTAGGAAGTTTCTGAGGCTGGATTTAAACTCAGGTCTTCCTGACTCTAAGCCCAGCATTCTATCCACTGCACCTCCTAGCTTCCTCCTCATCCTATTGTTACCTCAACCATACTGTTAACTACACAGAAAAACCAGAGCACTGGGTCTGAAACCAGGAAAACTTGAGTTTAAATGTAACCTCAGAAACTTACTAGCTGTGTGACCCTGGGCAAGTCACTTAACCTCTGTTTGCCTTGCAGATTAAATGAGATAATATTTGTAAGGCAATTAGCATAATGGCCAGTATATAGTAGGTCCTATCTAAATGCTTATTCCCTTCTTCTTCCCTATATCTGGCTACCCCTAATTTGCCTAGGCGTAAGACCTTAAACCTTTACAGAATATAAAAAGGATGAGAATCTGCATGGCATAGTAGATAGAGATGTGGCCTCTGAATCAGAAAGACCTAACTTCAAATACTGCTTCTGACGTATAGTAGCTGAGTAAGACACTTAAACTCTCATAATTTTAGGCAGCTCTATAAGGTATATAGAAGGTGCAAAGGCACCTTTCAATTCTTCAAAAATTATTCTGTGATTATTGTCCATCACCGGCAGTCATATGGCAAAACCAAAATGTTGGCATTTTTAAAATGGACCTTTGCCCTTGGAAGGAGCTTGGGGTCATTAAAAGAACTTTGCAGTTTACCAAAGACAATCTCACATGTTCATTCCCTGATGTTCAACCCTGGGTTCAACTCATTGACCAATGGCAGTGTCTCTCCAAGAATACAATATACAATTTCTTGGTGTATAATCTACATCAGTAAAGGAAGTATCCTCACACCAGAGTTCCCTATTAAAATCACAGGCCCAACCCCTATCCCAATATCAAAGGGTACTTAGGAAGCACACATAAAAATTAAACATGTAATTGGACAACAAGAATTCATAATGATAGCCACAGAAATAGTAAAAGTTTTTTTTAAGTATACCATATTACATAAAAATTTTTTGGCAACAAATAAAATTTATGTATTCATTAATAAAGGACTGCTACTTAGAAACATTCAAACTGATTACGTATCATGTACTTGAAAGTAATAAATGACATTCTTCCGAGAAAGTGTGGAAAAAACCTATACACCTCACTAGACTGAAACCACAGCCTTTCTTTCTATTCCCACTCCCACTACCCTAGTTAATGCCTTTATTACCTCATGGCTGAACTGTAACAATAGCCTCCTTAACTTGCTCCCCAACAGCTAGTCAACCATCACCACACCCTTTCAATTATTCTCATATGTGGCTACCAGAAATGTCCATCTACAAAAATCATTCAATCACATCACTTTCCTGTTAAAAAATCTCCAGTGACTTCCTATTGCTTCCAGAATAAAGTCCAAACCCCTTAAAATGACAAGTCTTCCACAACCTGGACTCAATCTTTCTAGCCTCACTGTCTACCACATCCACATGCCAAACCTTTACTCCAAATAATCTCTACTCTTCTCCCATCCTTGAATATACTTTGTTCTTTTCAACCTGTATGTCTCATAAAATTTCCTCTTTGTGGAATGCCCTTCTCTCTATCTTCACTAACTTGAATCCTACTGATTCTCTGAAGCAGCTTCAGTCATACAGTTTTGACTTCTAAGGGACCTTAAGAGACAACATCTAAGTCTAAGCTGCTTATGTTACATATGAGGAAACAGAATCCGAGAGTTTAAGTAATTTTCCCAAGGCCAAATAAAGAGTAAGTAGAAGAGCCAGGATTTGAATTCAGGTCCTTTGACTCCAAATCATCTTTCTAATGTAACATACAAAGCCCAGATAAAATGCTACCTACTCCACGATGCCTATCTTTGCATTCCAATTGAAAATGATTTCTGTCTCCCTGAAACTCTTTCACTTGACTTTAGTCACAAAAGGCTAAGAAGTGATTTTTCCTGAACTCATACAGAACTTTGTTTATATCACTCCAAAGGGAGTAAAAAAAAAAAAATGCCAAGCAAGTATGGCCGGTACATCAGGGGTTAACTTGATATTCAAGTAGATGTATAAATAGAGTAGTGCTATACACCACCGCTAGAGGGCAGACAAGTAACAGTGACAGGTGCAGAGCAGCTAATGATGATACGTGGTGCTCTACTTGATTCAATATCAGGATCAGAACCTGAAAGGGTCTAGAGTATAGATATAGTCTGTCTGGGTCAGAGGTCAGGTGAAGAATCCATAAGGCCATTACCAGGTCAACAATCATGTGGAGCCAAGGCAAATAATTGCGATGGAAACACTAATGAATGTTCAGTCCAAGATCAAGTCTGGAATCAACCTATTTGTGAAAGTAGTGAACTGGTTTGTCAGACCAGAACCAGGGAAAGCCAGAAATGACTTTAAAAGAGCACAAATCAAAGTCAGAATATTTCTGGGTCAGCATCAGAAACAGAGGCAAAGAAGGAAAAGTAGGCAATGAAAAAGAATCACCTCTACTAGGCTGGTTTGTTTCTATTGTGGCAAATAGTGTACATTTCAGGCATGGAGATAAGAGACACTAGCTAAAGTCAATTGAGACCTAGCAATATGATCCTTATACACTGTCTTAGAAATACGATATTTTAGAAAATGAGAGGCAGATTGATGTGGTAGACAGGGTGACACAAAGGCATCAATTTAAATTTTGTCTCATTATATGACCCTTGACAAGTCATTTAATTTCTCTGAGACTGCTTCCTCATGAGAAATAATAAATGTATAATAATATAAATGTACAATAATAATGTAATAATAATTATAAAAGTAAAGCACTTTTCAAAACTGTATTAATGTTACTTTTAAAAATGTATTTGTTGTTTCTCTGAAACTAGATTCAGAGCAAGGAAATGGTCTTCTACATCTTTTTCCCACAATACCTCACATAGTACCTTCAACATAGCTGGTTCTAAATAAATATTCAACAAATAGGTAGATAAATGGCTAGCTGAATAAATGAATGAATAACAATGACTAGAAAATATATTTTCAAATACCCAAAATAGGATGGTATTAATAATAGTATCTACTTATACCTCTTACCACATATCAGATATTCACTAGGCTTTCACAGGATATAATCCTCTTTATATGCCTTTTCACAGGTTCAAATTTTGGTACTAGTACTCTCCAGAGATCCAGAGAATGGAACTACTATCATTATCAAAAAGCATTTTCTAGGCCAGGGATTCTTAACATGGAGTCTGATCTGGATACCTTTCAGGGGATCCATGAACTTGAAAAGAAAAAAAAATAATTACATCATAATTTTCCTTAATCTTCTGTTCATTTATAATCCTATGTATTTTATGGGCTTTATCACACTGCCAAAGGAGTCCATGACATACAAAAAGTTAAGAACCCTCGCTTCTAGGTCTCCCATCCAGGAGCTGTACTTCAAGCCTTGCAAGATGAAGATACTTACAGTTTATATGCCAACATATGTTACAGAGGCAGAAGTAGAGAAATAGAGACATAGAGAAATTATATGAAGAACTTGACAAAGTCAAGTTCCCTAAATCAACATGACTTTGAGGAAAGCTAACTTCAGTGCAAAGGTAGACACAGGAAAAGATGGCAACAAGCAGGTTGGAAAATGGAACTCAAGTCTGAAAAATGAAAGAAGTTTATTTATCAACAACTCAAAACCTTCATGCCTAAATATCTTATCAAAGATCTAAAGCTAGAAAAGGTCTTTGAAGTCATGTATTCTCACATCCTCATTTTATGGATAAGGAAACAAGTTCAGAGAGGCTGTGTCTAACCTGTGGTCACTCAATCCATTAACAGCAGTGCAGAGATTTGACCTAGGTTCTATGACTTCAAATACATTGCTCTTTGTTATCAGGAAAATTTTCTCCTAGAATAGAGGTAGAAGATGTTGGACATGGGAAGCACCAAACAACACAAAAATTAAATTATCTCTTAGAAGATAAGAAATTATTGGTTAACAATATGGAAAGCATATCAGAAGCAATTGTCGGGGTCTAGTCAGACTACCAACTGCTTAGAGATAGTTAAAGATCAACATCAAATTACAAGAAAGGATAAAGAAGAGAATACATTGAAAACAACTGTAATAATGTCAACCAAATATGTTCAAAAGAATCTAGAAATAGAAAATTAAAAAAAGAAAAGGTATTGGTCACCTTTCCTGTGAAAACTTATCTAAAGTTCTCTGATACAAAACCTCATTTTTTTCCATGCAATTGTTCTCCCAGTGATACATGGTTTTGACTTCCAGAACACAAAAATATTCAAAGAATCAAAGTTTCAGGTGATCCAAAAGATAACAGAGAAACATATGGTGGGCATAAGTAGGCTGTAGCATATCTCTAAAGATTATCTATGTATAAGAAATAGTATAAGGAATGTCATCAAGAAAATAAATAATTGTGATCTAGTCATGTTATAAGAGTAACAGGTAAGAGATGGACAACCCAGTGCTGTCTTGGGCCCTCTTCTCTTTTCCTTCTGAATAATTTCACTTCATGATTACATCAGTATCCATGGGTTCAATTATCATCTCTATGCTGATGATTCTCAGATCTACTACTCCAGCTCTAATATCTCTCTTAAACTTTGGATTCATCTCCAACTGCCTATTGAGCATTTCAATGTCCCATAGGTATGTCCCATAGGTATCTTGAGCCTAACATGTCCAAAATTGAATTATCTTTCCTCCCTTTTGAGCTTCCCTATTCAAGTTGAAGGTATCACCATTCTCCCAGCTATCTAAACTCAAAACCTAGGGATCATCCTTGACTCCTCACTCTCTTTCACCCCATATATGCAATCTGTTTCCAATACTTTTCAATTTTACTGTGATAACATCTCTTGTATATGCCTGCTTCTATCCTCTGACACTGCTACCACCAGATGCAAGCCTTTATCATCTCATTCCTGGACTATTGCAATAACTCCTTGGTTGGTCCCCCTGCCTCAAATCTCTTTCCATTCCAGTCCATCTTCCACTCATCTGTCAAATTAATCTTCCTTAAGTGCAGGTCTGATTATGTCATCCCCTCATTCAGTAAACTCCAGCGTCTCCCTATTATTTCCAGGATCAAATATAAAATCTTCTGTGTGGCATTCACAGCCCTTCGCTTCCTACCTTTCCAGCCTTCTAATACCTTATTCACCCTATATAGTCTTCAGTGGAGTGACACTGGCCTTGCAGTTCCTCATACAAGACAATTCATCTCCCAACTCTGGACATTGTCATTGGTTTCCCCCATGCCTGGAATTCTCTCTCCTCATCCTGGCCTTCTGGATTCCCCAGCTTCCTTAAGTCTCAAATAAAAATTCAACTTTCTATAAGAAGGCTTTCCTTAGCCCCCTTAATGCTAATCTCTTCCTCTGTTGATCACCTCCAATTTATCCTATGTATATCTTGCTTGTAACATAGTTGTTTCGTTGTCTCCCTCATTAGACCATGAGCTTCTGGAGAGCAGGAACTCTTTTGCATCCCTTTGTATCCATGGTGCCTGGTACATAGTAGATACTTTAAAATGCCTGCCTGACTGGTAGCCATGAAAATGATCTTATAGCAATAGTCTTTAAGATGGTGTCCATAAATAGATATCAGGGGTCCATAAACTTGGATTGGTAAATAATTATATCTTTATTTTCACAAATGTTTAACTGAAGTTTAGCATTTCCTTCCATTGCTTAAAACATGATTCTGAGCAGGGATTTGTAGGCTTCACCAGAATCCCAAATGGGTTCATGACACAAAAAAGGCTAAGATCCCCTGAGCTAAAGGAAGGCCTCCAGCATGTTGGGAAGATGTTCTGTTGAAAGATATATGGAAGAACATGGACAGTAACCACACAGGACAGGAAAGTATGACAGAAATCAAACGGACTATGGAGATTTATCTGCAATTGATGGATGAAGAAAAGAAGGTTTGAAGGGGTACAGGGATACAAAAGTTAACTTCAAGTGTTTAAAGAGATAGAAGAAAGAACAAAAGATCTCATATGTACAAAAATATTTATAGCAGCTCTTCTTGTGGTATCAAAAACAGGCAATTAAACAGATACCCATCAATTAGGGAATGGCTGAACAAATTGTTGTATATGAATGTAATGCAACATTATTATGCTATAAGAAATGAGAGAATAGATGATCTCAAAGAAACACAAAAAGACTTGTATGAACTAATGCAGAGTGAAGTGAGCAGAATGAAAACAATTTATAGTGTATATCAATGTTACCAAAAAAAGAGCAATTGTGAAGAGGCAATGATCACCCATGATTCCAGAGGATGAATGATATTACTACTATATACTTTCTAACAAGGAGGTAAGTGATGAATTCATAGAACAAAATGAGATATGTATTTCTTTGAACATGGCCAATAACAGATATTTTTCTTAACTATGAAAATTTATTACAAGGAATTTTTAAACTGTTCCTCACTCCCACCACCAGTGGGGTGGTTGGTAGGAGGGAGAGAAATAGGTTTCTGTTAATTAAAGAAATAAAATAAAAATTAAGTATATAAAGAGATTTCACATAAGAGAGGAGAGGGATTGGATTTGGTTTGTTTGGCCCTAGGGAGTAGAACCAAGAGCAATGGGTAGAAGTGGTAAGAAGTAAAATTTAGGCTTAATATAAAGACTTTCAAGCAATTAGAGCTGTCCCAAAATAAAATGCATTGCCTTGGGAGATAGAGGGTTCCTTCTTATTGGAGGTATTCAAGCAAAGATTGAGTATGTTGTCAGATGTGTTACAGAGAGAATTGTCATTCAGAAAAGGGCTTAAAAAAGATGGCCTCTGAAGTCCTTTCCAACTCTGAGGATCTGTGATGCTAGTTGTGGTCTGCATGGATGGAGGAGATCCCTACATCAGTGAGATCACAGATTCATTGTGAAATTGAATTATGATAACCAATATTTTAAAAATGACTGAGTACTATTCCCACCCACCATCTCCCCTTATATGTGAGGCAGAATATGACATGGTGGTTAGAGAGTTGGCCTTTGAATTATAAAGTCCTAGTTCAAGGCTAACCTTTGACACATACAGCCTGTGGGACTCTAGGCACATCTTTTAACTTGACAGTGCCCCCAAGTAACTCTCTTAAGACTATAAAATGCAGAACTGTTGCTGATTTGCATTAATAGGGTAAGTTTCCTCACCAGGGGTTCTGGATTGGATGGAATCCCAGGTCCAGAATAAAAAACAAAAGAGATGATATTAGCTTTGAAAACAACAACTACAGATATGTGTAACAATGACATGTGCATTTTAAAGATTGAGTAGAAATCCCAGAGCAGAAAAACAAATTACTAACATTCACATTTTTATTTTAAAGGTCCAAATTTGGTGGGACAATAATTGTGTAAGGATAACAACCATAACAGTGAATAAATATGGTACATAACCTCTGGGTATGCAAATGGTTGTCCTTTGAATATGCAAAAATAGAGTTTGAGTACACTAATGTTATGTTGTTTATTCTTGTGTTAACCATGAATGTATCAAAGAGAATTGTATAGTAGTAACAGGTTCATAATACGTAATGCAGATAAAGTAGAATATGATTTTATAATAACTATACCATGGAATATTGCATGGATGAGGTAGGTTGATTTCCAATACCCTTCTCCTCTCACAGGCCTCAGATCTACACTTCTACTCAAGCACCCAGGTCTCCCTTCTTCTTTTGCTGATAGTGAATAAGGCCTGGCTCCAAACAGAATGCAGCAACAGACTAGAATCCTCCACAAAGCTTGAAGGTCATGAAGATGGGAGTTTAAGACATCATCATCAACCAGAACCAACCTAATATGCACCTTTGTGAGCTTTTGTCTCATCCTCACCCAGTATCTGTGAAGTGAGTGACAGAAGAGGACAAATTATTATTATTATTATTTATTAATTAGTTATCTTGACACTGAGAGGTGAATGGAGCCCTCATATACTCTCTGTCCTTTGGTGCCTCTGGGCAATAGAAAGAATCCTCTTCTCTTCATCCTGTGCAAAGAGTAAGTGCACCAGAGTTCTTGTGAAATGGGAGGATTAGTAGTTTATAGTTTCAGTGAACCCTGATGTTGAGCAGATACTTTCTCTTGCCCCACTCTGTAGAAGGTGGGATAAGACCCAATGGTGCAATGTAATTTTTAGGAACTAGTGTGCTGTAGTTCTAGCTACCTTCCTCCACCCAACTACCAATATCCAAGATGGTATCCCTACGTTGGAGGCTTAGAATGAATACCCAAGTTCACAGCAACAGCAACCCCTACTTTTCTCAACTCTTATATCTAGGTACCCAACCCATACCAATGCAGAGGTTTAAAAAGTTGGGGGCTGCCCATGCCCAGGCCTTATTCTCAAGATTAACTGAGATGAGACAAAGGCCCCTATTCTATTTGTACCATGGTGGGACTAAGGGAAAAAGAAATGAGTGTCTTGGACATCTTCTTCCCATTTTGGTAGAAGAGCCATGGAAGCTCATGAAAAGTCTGGACTCTTATCTCCAATGCCAATTGAACTGGGTGTGTGGTTGCAGAACACAGAAGAGGACCATGCTTTTTAGTGCCTTTTGTGACATTCTTTGGGGAATACATCCCTATTAATGCACCTCTCTTTTCCTCCTATCTTGGTAAGCACTTCCACTTTTTACTAATCTACCCAAAGACTTTCCAGAATACTGTCTACTTCTTTACATTTTTCTAGTCACTGAGAGTCTCCTTTGGTTCAGGCTTCCTTAGTCAGTGTGTAGAGCCAGTGCTGTCCTCAGGAAAGATGAGATCATTATTGGTTAATTTATCTCCTGGGACTGGGATCTCTATTATAGAATAAATCAAAGACACAGGGCATTAGATTGAATAGGCATTCTGCTCCCACAGCTCCTTCTTTTTCACTTTCATCTGGCCCTGAGCTAGCCCATGGCCGGCAGCCCTAAGAAGAGCCTTTACCACCTGAAGCATTTGCCTCCTTACCTTCCCCTCCCTTGGCCCAGGCTGTGTCAGAACCCACCCATAAATTGCTTGCCCTTTGCTTGAGATGCTTGACCACACAGGATTTGAATGAGGTAGAGGTCAACCACTCCATTTTTTTTTCAGTGAGATGGAAGACAACATCCATCTATTAAGTGTGCTGGGCCTAGAGTCAGGAAGATTCATTTTCCTGTGTTCAAATCTGGCCTCAGATATTTACTAGCTGTGTGACTCTGGGCAAGTCACTTATCCCTGTTTACCCCATTTCTTTCATCTGTAAAATGATCTGGAGAAGGAAATGGCAAACTACTTTGTCAAGAAAATGGGGTCATGAAGTGTTAGATGCAACTGAAACAACTGAACAATGAAAGGATCACTAGCCTTACCATCTGCTTTGTCAATGCCTTCTGAGATCCTCCAAGCCTATAAGCTAATATTTATTTTTCTCCCATTCCACCATGGGCTAACTTAAAACTCTGTGTGTTGGGCAAAGCACTCAGAACTTTTTTCCTTGGACAACTCATTGTTCTCCTTGACGTTTTGATGGAGGGGCTATCTTCAGAACTGAGTAGTATTTTTCTCATTCCAGACCAACTGGATCTTTGCCCTATTACCCAACCTCCTGTACTTCCCGAATGATTACAGAGCCAAGAGTAACATGTTAAATGGTTTTTGTGCATCAAAGAGGAAGTATTATAATATGAAAAGGGGGTAGTGAACAGACCACTCAGTGGACAGTGGGTGGATAGGAGATGGTCAACACAGTGAAAGAATGGCAGCCAGTGTATCCTCTGACTTCAGGAAACAAGAAAACTTTCTGTTTAGATATGGGAAAGGACAGTTCACTGACACCTCTCCCTACATGTGGCTTTCTTGGGGAGCAGAATGTCTGTAAGGGGCTGTCTCACTCACCTGGAAAGAGTTCACAGTACCATCCACATTCCCAGCATCTTACAGTCTCCCTAGATGCTGGTGCTGGGGAGTATAGAAATTCTTCCACCTATTTCTCTTCATCAAGATGGAGGACACGTCATCTCCTCTAAAATTCTGAGCCTCTCTCATCTTCTTCCCAGAAATCTCCAGTCACATACACCCTCTCACATTATTCCCAGAGTTTCTTTCCTCAAATTTTACTATGCTTTTTGAGATTATTGGATCACATAGGGCAAGCTATTTAAGGAAACTGAGACCCAGAAAGGAGTTGGTTGTCCAAAGTTACATAGTCAAAGAGAGAACTGAGACCAGAAGCATGGTCTTCTAGTTTCTAATCCAGTGTTCTTTTCACTATACCACATGGCTGGTTTATGTGTCTCTGTATGTGCTGTCTTTTAATGCGCAAGCAATGATTGAGGAACAGTGGACAGGTGGGTGGTGTTAATCAGAGTGGAAGAAATGATTTTCATATGACAAATTTTAAAATAAGAGGGGATAAAAGGCATGTATAAAAGCTGAGAGATGGGAATAAGCCAGTAAAGTGAGGGGGATGGCAAATGGATTTTCTTGGCTGGAGAAGAATATATATAAAAGAATAATGAGAAATCTGGTAGGTAAAATGGAGGAGGGTAGGGTATGAATTGATAGAGGGCTTTGAAAATTAAGCAGGGTAGTTTGGAATCAATATAAAAGGCCATGGTAAGCTCTTAAACAGGAGACTGATCTGTTTCTATAACAAGAAAATACATATTTGTTGTCATGCTGAGATTCTTAATCCCTTTCCAAGTTGATTCAATATAGCTATCAACACTTCATTGCTTACCACCTCCACAGCAACATGCCAGAGAATATGAATAGATCACCAAAGCATGATTCACCATTAATTAACAGTATTATCCTTTTTAGTGTTTCTAAAAGACAAAGGAACAATTATCACATAACTGGTGATCTCTGTAGATGACTTTCATTTTCAAAGATATTTCTTACGTCTTTTTCATAGGTTGATAAATATAGCTGACAATCCTTCCACGTTGATTATATGTAGATTGGAAAATACTTCCTTTCCTATCTACCAACTATACCAAAGGGATTGTCAATTTTGTAGTTTATACTTGGCTGCATTTTGTGTTGCCTTTTGACCAAGTAGCATAGTGAAAAGAGCCCTGGCCTTGCATTCAGAGAACCTAGATTGGTATCCTCTATTGTTTACTGAGTGCCTTTGATCAGGCATGCCACTTAGCCTCTTTTTGCCTCAATTTCATCATCTATAAAATGAGGAAGTTGGACTAGATCAGGGGTTCTTAACCTTCCCTGTGTCTTGGACCCCTTTGGCAGACTTAAGCCTTATGGACCCATTCTCATAATAATGTTTTTAAATGCATAAAATACAAAACATAGGATTGCAAAGAAACTAATTATATTGAAATAGCTATTTTTTTTTTAATTCACTGACTTCCTGAAATCTGTCCCCTGAAATCTTAGAGCTTAATTCTAATAAGGAGAGACAACTGATATTAGGGAAGTGGTAATGGTAACCTGGGAAGAGAGTTTTGGTCACCAGACTGGTGAATGAAGTCTTAGGGAATTTATTGAACATCCTTTTTCAACAGCAATTGTAGTACTGATTTAATTATCATTATCAAATTAGGAGGCGGAAAGTGAAGGACAGAAGGAGGTAGAGGGCAAGTTGTACATAAGGTGGGACAAGTGGCAATACTTTTAAGATGTCTGGGGGTTAAAGAATGTGAAAGACAGCTTAAAGAAAGTTACACATACTCAATTAGGTGAGCTGACACTCATTCACCAGTCAAGCTCAGCTTAGCCCAAGCACAGAGCTCCAAAGCTCAGAGAAGGGCATGGTCTCTGGTCCAAAAGAGAATGCTGTCTCAGTTGGGGATAAGGTGGCCAGGGGGAGAGGCAGAAAGCAAGATGTCAAGACATTTAGTATGAATAGTTGTTGGTTGATTGATATGATTCCATGAATTTTTTTAGGTGTCATAAAACCAAGCATACATACCTCTAATTTGCATATTCACCCCTAACATGTGCCTATTGTTATGAGATTCTTGTACCAAAAATTCTTCAGCAAATTAGGGCATGATACTTTCTAATGCACTGATTTCTCCAGGAACCTCCTGTTTAGTTTTTTCAGTAGGTGACATTTCCATAATTCCATCTGTACTAGTTGTCTCTTCCTATAACCACACTGCTTCAGTGTTATGACATTCTAGGACTTCCCAAATACATGCCCCCCCAAATTCTGACACCTGTTTATTTGAAAACAGACTCTGTTCATAAATGATTTTTCTGGTTGTCTGGAGTCATAATAAAATTCATTTATGGAAGCTTTAATTTGAATGTTTCAAATCCTGGTTTTATTTTCCATGATAATCTTGAATAAGCAGTTAACTTCTGCTTCATATATTTCAGTTATTCCTATAAATACTTACATGTCCTGAAAAAAGAATCATTACAATATCAGGTTTATTTCCTTTTCCTCAGTGTTGTTTTTATATTACATGACTTATCAGATCTTCTCTGGGCTTACTTGATATGTAACATGCTATAATTTAAAATATAACATGAATAGCTTCCATACTTCCTTGATATTTATTATGTATAGTATTAGATTATATGTGAGGAGTAGCACAAAGCACACTACACTAGGAGGAAACTGAATTTTATGCCTGACTCTGACATTTATTAACCATCTGAATTTAGGTAAATTATTTCCTGTTTCTACATCTCAATTTCCCCATTTGGAAAATGAAGGATAAGGTGAGTTTACCTCCTTTCCAGTTCTACCATTAAATTGTTCAAATACATAACACTTAATTCAATACAATAATTATTTTTAAGGTTCTACTATGCACCAGGTGCAGTGCTAAGGAATATTTGCTTGTTGATCCAGGTCTGTGATTTTATTGGTATAGGGAAGTCCTGGCGAGGAAATTCTATCTACCAAAGTACCAGCAACTGTTTTGCAACCCATCTAGATGGCTGCCCATGATACTGAGAGGTTAAGTGATTTGTCCGTAGTCATCTCCACAGTACAATGAGGTATCATGGTAGGGTTTTGTGAAGGTATTGCATACTATATAATACTAATTTAGAATGTCTGATCATTTAAACAACACCAGATTTGAATTCAGATTTCCATTAACCATGAAAAATGTTTCCTGATCAAATTAATAATATAATCAATATTTGAGTGGTAATAGTTCATTTATTGATAAAAGTACATTTTCTAATGTCTCTAGTCATTTACCCGACCAATTAATTTGATCTCCATTAAAGTCTGTGGATTTGTACACCTAAATTGTGATGACCCCTCCAAGATAAGACACTAGGTTAGGCCCAACCTTAAACAAACAGCTAGCTTGTATTTTGCTTAATAAAAGTAATAAAATTTATTTATATATGTATATACAAATAAACACACAATATTGGAATTAATTTTATACACATATGTAATATATAATAATAATAAATATAATATATGTTACAGAGCATGGGACCATGTGATTAGGATAATGGAGGAATAGTTGCTTCCTGCAAACTTCTCTACACACCCCAAATAAAAAAGAATCATGAGTCAGTATACAGTTACTAACACTAAATCCACAAGATAAGTCAGAAATACTATATAAGCTAAAAAAAAATACACACACACACACAAACAAAAACAAAAAAAACTCAACTCATATAATAACATTGGAAAGCATAAATCCTTCAAGCTCCTACTTCATATATCCCCTCAGTCTACATGCTAGGTAGCAGTCAGCACAACCACTCACAGTCCTGGGCTTCATGGTCTGATTCATTATCCCTGCCATCCTCCCATGACAGAGAGGCAATCTAAACCATCTCCTCATCCCAGAAAAGGTGATAGGTACCGATTCTTCCCAGCCATCCTGAAAGAACATGGAGGAAGCAGGTGGTAGAAGATGTGGTCAACACAGACTAGAGTGTAGGGCTAAAGGGAAAGAGCTTTGCTGCCTAAGGAAAGGGGTATAAGACACCAATTTGGGGTCAGTTTTCTATCTCTACAGGGGAAGGAATATAGGTGGAGTCCCCCAAATCAAGAAAGATGAGGAAGTCCAGCCTTGAGGGTCTGTGCAACAATAGAAAGAGGTAGATCTAAAAAGTGTAGAGAGAAAAAAGAGAAAAGCAACTGGGAATACAAGGGAAAAGCAGAAAAGCCAAAGGGCCAAAGAGAAAAATCAAAGTAAAAACTTAGCTCACAAAAAAAAAAAGAAAAAAATGAAGGAAAATAATGAACACATAAGGAAAAATGAGTAAAAATGAAAAAAGAGGCAAGATAAGAAAATCAAAGATTTAGAATTGAAAGAGCCTTCAGAGGCTATCTAGTCCAACCACCTCATTTTATTCTATTTTTAAATAAGTTTTTGTCAATTTCTTCTGTTTCGTATGTCATCATAGTTATCCCAAGTATTCCTCCCTCCTTCCCTCCCAGAAAGTCATCCCATTTAACAAAGAGGATAAAAAGTCACATAGCTAGTAAGTGTCGGAGACCAAATTTGAATTCAGGAATATGGGTCTTTCTGACTCCAGGCCTGGTACTCTTTCCACTGCACCACCTAGCTGTCCTAAAGGAAGGCTGGAAACATGAGTAAACAGAAGATACCAGATTCTATGAAGAAATATTACAGATCATGAAACATACACAAGGTACACCCAGCGGAACAGAATAACCCTGTAACAACTATAAAAGAATCTCAGATGGGAGAACAGGGGAAGGACTACAGGAGAACCTGGAAGAAATGAATCAAAAGTTTAAGAAATGATATTTCAAATAAAAATAGAACCCCAGAGTAAAGAATTGGGAAGGAAATAGGTTAGAACAAAAGGCAGAAACTCCTACCCAAGCATTTCAAGCATTCCTGATGAAAAAATAAGAGCTGCATTCAGACTTTGAAATGGCAAACATAGGAGTCAATAGAAACCTAGAAGGCTAAATAAATGTGGGCTATTGCAAGGGGTTGAATGATGATGAAGCGTTTGCCTTATAACAGGGAGAGAAATACAAGTGTCCTTTCAGGACTCTAATGTCTTCATGGGTCACAGAGGGAATTAAATAAGAAAAACAAAGTGCCTGGTGGTAAATTTTTTCCCTCTTTTTATAGTCTTAAGTGAGGAAAGAAAGAAGGGGAAAAGACTGGGGACAAAACAAGAAAGAATCAAGTAAAATTTATTACTTTGCATAATTGGAGTACACAAGAAGAGTATACAGACATAGAAGAAGGGCTAGGAGAAGCAGATATCACAAAAACTTCACTCTAATCTAAATTTGACAATGTATATGCACACACATAGGCATATACACACATACACATACATAACCATATACACAGAGTTGAGTTTTGAAACTCAAAAGGGAAACAGGCAGGGAAAAAAGAAGAGAAGTGGGGGTTTAAGAGGGTGGGTCATGAACCAAATAGACACAAACAAAACAAATCTCAACTTTGGAGGTTGTACCATGGCAGGTGGGGTGGAATTAAAAAGACAGAAAGAAAGGATAAGAAGTAGTAATCATAGTTGGGTAAGGGAAAAAGAGGAGGAGCAGTGAAGCAACAGCAAATTACTTCAATTATAGATTACTAGTGTTGATCACTTTCTCTTTTACCCCCTTCTTCTTCGTAAAGAGGGAAATGGAGCAGAGAGAGGCACAAAGCAAATATACAATTAGAGATCATAACTAAATGTGAATGGGATGAAGGATAGGGACAGTGACTGTGATTTCAATGGTATAGGGTATTGCAGAGTGAGGGAAATCCCTCTAACAATGCAGACTGGCACTTTCTCTAAAATCAATAGTCTTAGAGAGTTGCTATGTTGAAATTGTATCTTGTTCTGGTCTGCCTGACTACCACCATTCCCCCAATTAGTATATTAAGTTTATAAGTATCTAGTACAAGGTAGTAGGAAGTAAGTAATAGTAAGAAGTAAGATTTCAAAAGGGCAACATAGAAGTGACTTACCAACTGTCCCATAAAATAAGTTACTTACAAACTATCTCATAAATTAGGGGAGTGTAGGCACCTCTGGCAACTACTTCATAAATTAACCAAGGCCACATTTTGAGACTATGTGCTAAATTAGAGAAAGACATATAGGCCCTAATGTAATAGCTCCTTGGTTCTGCTAACTGCACTTGGTCTGTAAACTGCAGATAAGCTCCAGACATACACAGTAAAACCAGCAACATGTTGTGCAAATGAACTAACCCTAAGGTGATGTTGATAACTTTGAGATGACCTTGATATGTTAATGAACTAAGAGTCCATCTCCCATCACCAAAACCCTATAAAAATGGGACCCCAAACTCCTGCTCCTCAAGCACTCCTCCACCTGCCATGAGTACATGCTGCCTGAAAGCTCTCAACTCCAATTCTCAGTAACATGACTTTGTTTCCTTCTTCCTTCCTGTTCTTTTCTCCATATTGCCCACTCCCTCTACCATATCATCCCCCACCCCATACCATCTGCCTCTATACTCGCCATTCTGGCTGCCTCAGTACTCTCTGTGCCATTTGCCTCTGTACTCTTTGTGCCTTATTAAAATGTGATTGAAGCATTATTCCCACTTGCTGCCATCATGGTCTTTCCTGGTGAGTATCCAAAAAAATCATGTTTGCCCAAACCCAACAGGCTCCTTTTCAAGTTCCTTTCCCTTATCTCATAAACTAAAAGCACCAGGGCTGATTCTGTCCCATAGCCACCCCTATCATGGATGAGCATGGTGCTGTGACTCCAATGGTGAAAAGCAAAGAACAAATCAGTAAATAAATTAATTAATTCAGTGAATCAATAAATCCCAGTTGCTTCACTGGGAGGTTAAGTGAAAGGTTAGGTTCTTAGTATGCTTCATACAAACTCAAAAAAAGCAAGTTAACAATCATAATCCCACACTAAGCCACAGTAAAAAGAGATATGGTTCAATGAGATAAATAAGGAAACTACATTACACTTAAAGTTAAACATAAACAGTAATATAATATAAATAATAATAATATAATAGAATATAAATACTTAATGCGTATATGCACATTTGGCATGGTATCTAAATACCTAATGGAACATTGAATTGAATTACTCGGGGAAATAGAGCAAAATTATAACTATAGAAATAGAGCAAAACTATAATTATTAGGGGTGACCTTAAGGGGTTTGGAGTTTTTTCTAATGCTACTGATTAAATCATCATTCCCATGTGCCCCAATATCAATCACCAATTATTTATCCTCTATATCATCAATACCAATGCTTAGTACTTGTCTAAAGTCTCCTTAATATCATCAATAAACAATCAATACCAATTTAGAATATTCACTGAGAAAATATAAGAACAAACATGCAAAGATAGCCCCCAGAATCCTGGGGAGTGTGAGCTCAAATTTAAAGTGGTTGGGGCAAAGCACTTATCCTGCCAAGTTCACTTCCAAATGCAGCATTGCTGATAGACAAATTCTTTTCCTTGCTTGCAGGACACAGTGTCTTGTGTCCCAAGGCTGCACTCCTCACTGGGCTAGACAACCAGCAAACTCTGGTAGGAACCCCCCCTGGACCTTTGGTAGTTCTTCAGCCTTTCATCATCTCACAAAGATATGGAGCAGAGGAAAAAAAAGACATAAACAAGAGGTGGCCCCATATGAGACAAGGGTTTCTCTAGGAAGCCATATACTCATGGGTTGGTTTGCTAGAGGAGGAAGGGCTCTTCCCTCCCATCAACCCTCTAAAACTCAGAAAGTCATCCTTAGACCTCAAGGCCAGCAGGAAGAAAAGAGATGGAGTTTTTCTGTTAGAGCTTTTTGTATGCACTCCCTGTTATGGTTCATGAGTAATATGAAAGGCCCCCTTAAATAGTCAGCAAAAAAGATATAGTCAACAGGATACCTATGTATACATGTAGAACCAGACCCCTACATCCTGTACTATCATGTATTTTAAGAAACAGGTTCACCACACATTCACCTCAGTTGGAACCACACAGAGCAAATTAACTTAAAGTCAGAATGACTCTGAGAAGAAGCTGACATGGAAAGTAGCCAGTGTCTTGATCATGTTTCTATCTCCAGCATACTATAAAGATTTCATAACATTTCTCTCTGGGTGAGATCTAGGACTAGAGAGTCTTCTTGCTTCAACTGAGATATCTGGATTCCAGCATGACAGCATGTTTAGTCTGTGTATTTTTTTTTTAGTTTATTTTCATTTTTTATGTCTTCTCTGATTTTTCTTTGCTATTGGCTTGGATAAATGGGTTTACTTGATATTTACTATATATGTGTGTGTTGTACAAGTAATATTTGATGAGAAGGGAGTCAAGCCTTGGATATATATCCAGGGACATTCCCTCTCTGTTAAGGGAAAAATATGAGGAGCTTAGATTGAACCTAAATATTATTTCCCTTATACTAACAATATTTGGGAAGGAGAGTGAATAGATGTACTTTTAGATGGAACCCTAGCAATCTAAGCAGAATGGAAATAGTGGCCAGCTTCTGGCACCAACTTAATGCTTCTCCTCCAAGCAGGAATCAAAATTTGCCTTGGAGAAGAGTGGGCAAAGGAGACTAATCCCCTGTGAACTCACATAATATAGATGAGCAACACACACACACACACACACACACACACACACACACATTATAATGTGGGAGCTCATCAACAGGAATATAGCCATAATTCTTGGCCACTCATTTTTGCAAAGAAATTGTTTGTATGGAGGTTCCTTTTGTTTGGTTTAAATCTGCAACATTTCCATGCTTTCCATTCTGAGGTTCTATAATCTTTTGCTTCTTGAGCAACCCATTATTTTTTGAATGGCTATGTTTCAGTAGAGTTTTTAATCTGAATAGCCTCAGGCTGGGCAAGCTATCATACTAAAAGACCCAGCCTTTAATTTTAAAAAACCCATTGTCTTAGATTTGTTTATACTTTGGCTGTCCTGGAATGAGTTTAAACTAGAATTTTTTTCTATAAACAGTAGGGGTTCACCTTTTAAGTTTATATGTTGACAGTTTTTTTTGATAGCTACTTTGAAGGTAAGGTTTCAGACTGATTGTGTGAGTATATACATATTTATGTATGCATGCATGTATGTATGTATGTATTTATGCTGGCAATTCCTGAGGACACCTCCTATATCTCCATTCCTCACCTAGTCTTTTGCATTCAAATAGGTGTTGCCTCTGGCTAGCAACCTAAATGGCAGGAAACTTCTTTGATCTAGAAAAAAAGTTTCAGACATTTTTGCTGTGGTCAATTTTATTTCAGCAGGGGATTTTGTCTTCCCATTCTGGAAAAAGACATTTTGTTTGCGTTTTTTTTTCTTTTCATAGGGAGCAGATTTTCTTCAGAGGCACAGATAATTTTGTTTCTTCCAGGTGGTACCCTGGATTTTTTTTTAAATGTAACTTTTGTTTTTGTTTTATTGGGTTCTTTTTGAGGTTTAACAAGCTTATCCAAACTGACTTGGTTTCATCCTAACCTGATGTTAACAAGAAAATACCATTATGCAATTGCTGAATGTATTGATATAGAGTATCTCTTAGAAATCTGTATAATTGATTGTGATACAATAACAAATAAAAAGTCACTAGTACTATTTTCATGGTTTGAATTCATGTATTTTGCTGTGCTATTGTATTGCTTAAGCACAGTATATTAATCCAACAGACTATCATTGCTGGAATATAGTACCCTTATTAAATGCACTAATATTTATTTATTAGTTTTAGTGCACAATAAGCAACTGCTAAAAAATATAGGATCTAAGGCACTTGGGTAGTACTATGCTGCTTTTTCAGTTGAAAAACACAGAGGCCTCCTAATATTAGGAGTAGACCCAGGCCTTAAGAAAAAAAAAAGATAACTTAAGGACAGTGCACAGAAAAAATGAAAGAATTAAGAGTGTACAATTAAGGCCACTAATGTTAAGGCATATGTGACAATTCAGAAAATTTTTCTAGTTCATTCTGAGAATATTGATCATGGAAATATGCCTGAGGAATTTATGGTAGAGAGATATTACTGGGAATGTTATATTAGTCTACCTTCTGAAGATGAATTGCTTTAAGAAGTAGAAGCTCATCAAACCAAAGGAGGCATTCTTAGAAAGAAACTGAATATCACAATTAAATCCAAGAATTACACATCATCTATAAGTAAGGCTTAGGCCATAGTGTAGAAGACAGATAATACAGGCCCAAAATTTAGCATTGTTTCTGGCCATAAACCGTGACTCTCTAGGGCAACAAAACTATACATACACACATTCACACACCATATTTGAGAGGTATAAAGAAAGCAAATCAGAAGAAGCTTGTGATAATTTTGTGTCTACTGTGCTGCACAAAGGAGAAAAGTCTGTTGAGTTCTTCCACAAGATGGAATGGTGAATGAAGAGACTGATACAGATACGTGTAGAGGATCCTGAGAATACAGGTAATATTGTACTGTGGAGATTGAGCCAGGGCTTGCTTGAACCTCATAGCAATGTCATCATAGCTATTTAGACATAGATACAACACTTAACATGGTCTGATGTAAGACAGGTACTTCTGAACTTCAAAGGTCAGTAAAATACTTAGGGCTTAGCCTCAACAGGCCCCAGACTTTCTTAAGTGTGTGCCATAGAAGCAAAGCCAAGCAATGGCACCAGGAGTGTACAGGTATAGGAATGGAGACAATCAAGTGAGAAATGGAACAATGCATGATCTTAGGCATCTGGGAAAGGTGGAGGAACAAGGGAATAGGGGTCATGAAAATCTGACATAAGAACACTTCCATCAGGTAATCATCAGAGCAAGAGATCTGCATTTTGTTATAGTTATGGATTACATATCCATGCTTATGTTGGGTGTACTAGCAAAGAAAATGCAGCATTGGTCATACAGAAGTTAAAACTGTCTGACCTAGCTACAGAAAAGTGAAGCAAGGCCAGGGAAGGAGGTCATCCTGGGCCTCACAGATAGTCACACTGACATCATCAATTCTTTATGGGTTTGTTCCATTTGGACTCCCAGGACCTCTTACAAAGGTGATAGTAGAAATTAAGAATGTGAACTGCAATGCTGTCCTGGACAATGGATCTCAAGTTAAAATCATGTTCTAATATTTCTGTGACATATTTTGGAAAATATCTTTGAAGGCTATGACAGAGCTTGGCTTTGGTGATTTGAGTGGAAAAGATCATCCATACCAAGAATACATCAAAGTGAGCTTGAAATTTCCCAAATAAGTTTTTTAACATCAATAGAAGAGTAGACCCAAGAAAACACTGAAGAAAATAACACCTTAAAAAAAAAAAGACTAACCCAAATGGCAAAAAAAAAAAGCCAATGAGGAGAAGAATGCCATAAAAAGCAGAATTGGCCAAATGGAAAAGGAAGTCCAAAAACTCACTGAAGAAAACACTTCCTTAAAAATTAGAATAGACCAAATGGAAGCTAGTGACTTTATGAGAAATCAAGAAATTGTAAAACAAAACCAAAAAAATAAAAAAATAGAAGACAATGTGAAATATCTCATTGGAAAAACAACTGACCTGGAAAATAGATCCAGGAGGGATAATTTAGAAATTATTGGACTATCTGAAAGCCATGATCAAAAAAAAAGAACCTAAACATCGTCTTTCAAGAAATTATCAAGGAAAATTCCCTGATATTCTAGAACCAGAGGGTAAAATAGAAATTGAAAGAATCCACCGATCACCTCCTGAAAGAGATCCTCAAAGGAAAACTCCAAGGAATATTATACCAAATTCCAGAGTTTCCAGGTCAAGGAGAAAATATTACAAGAAGCCAGAAAAAAAAAAAACATTCAAATATTGTGGAAACACAATTAGGATAACACAAGATTTATCAGCTTCTACATTAAGGGACCAGAGGGCTTGGAATATAATATTTCAGAGGTCAAAGGAGCTAGGATTACAACCAAGAATCACCTACTCAGCAAAACTGAATACAATCCTTCAGGGGGAAAAATGGACATTCAGTGAAATAGAGGATTTTCAAGGATTCTTGATAAAAAGACCAGAGCTTAATAGAAAATTTGACTTTCAAATACAAGACTCAAGAGAAGCATGAAAAGGTAAACAGGAAAAAGAAATCTTAAGGGACTTATTAAAGTTGAACTATTTACATTCCTACATGGAAAGATGATATTTTTAACTCATGAGACCTTTGTCAGTATTAGGGTAGTTGGAAGGAAAAAAATTATATGTAGATAGATAGATAGATAGATAGATGGATGGATGGATAGATGGATAGAGGGTGCAGGGTGAGTTGAAGATGAAAGGGTGATATCTAAAAAAAAATTAAGGGGTGAGAGAGGATTACACTGGGAGGAGAAAGGGGGAGGTACAATGGGGTAAATTATCTTACATAAAACAGACAAGAAAAAGCTTTAACAATGGAGGGGGAGTGAGGTAAAGTGAGAGGAAATGAATGAATCTTATTCTCATCAGATTTGGCTTAAGAAAGGAATAATATACACATTTAATTGGGTATGGAAATCTATCTTACCCTACAGGAAAATAAGGGGGAACAGGTTAAGTGGGGTGGGGGGGATGATAGAAGGGAGGACAGATTGGGGGAGGGGGTAATCAGAAGCAAACACTTCTGAGGAGGGACAGGGTCAAAAGAGAGACTGGAACAAATGGAGGGCAGGATAGGATGAAGGGAAATATAGTTACTTTTTCACAACATGACTACTATGGAAGTGTTTTGCGTGACTACACATGTATAACCTGTATCTAGTTGCTTGCCTTCTCAATGAGAGTGGGTGGGGAGGGAGGGAGGGAGAAAATTTGGGACCCAAAGTTTTAAAAACAAATGTTAAAAATTGTTTTCACATGCAACTGGGAAATAAGATATATAAGCAATGGGGTATAGAAATCTATCCTGCCCTACAGGAAAATAGAAGGGGAAGGGGATAAGAGAAGGAGGGGTATGATAGAAGGCAGGGCAAATTAAGGGGAGAGGTATTCAGAATGCATGCCATTTTAGAGTGGGGGAGGGGCAAGATGGGGAGAAAATTTGTAATACAAAATCTTGTGGAAGTGAATGTTGAAAACTAAAAATAAATTAATTAATTTAAAAAAAAACCAGAAGAGTGGACACTGGCTCTAGTATGTCCAGAGTCTCTAAAACTCACTGGTATGTCAGCACTGATTGGTACTCACTATGGTCTTTCCAAAAATCTAAAAGGAGACTGCATGCCACAAGGAGACAGAGTGCTATTGAGAAACCTTACTATTCAAGGATTCCAAGTTAGTTGACCAATAGAAAGCTAGTGCATAACAAAGTTATGGAGATACTGGGCAATTTGTCTGTTTATAAAATAGCCCCAGACAATGGAGGGGATCATTATCAGGAGTATTAACTACCATGGCCTACTTGATTTTATGAGAATTAGTCAGACTTGCTAAGGAACAGATGGAAATAAGGAGAGAACTGATGGATACTTACCTCAGTGAAAGGTGAGAAAAAGAGACTGTCTACCAATTGTATGAAAACTTTCTGACCCAGACTTGGGCACTGAAAGTGATGCAATCAAGTGAAGGAAACTGTGTGTTATTACAGGGTTAGAGAATTGAACCCAGAGTCAACATCATTGCTGCTCAGAACTGCTACTTGTATTTGAATTGCTTCTTGGTTCAACTCTATAATTATCCTGATAGCCCATACCAGCTACTACTTCAGGTCTAGAAGCAGAGAAATTAGTCAGTGACAAGAGAACTAGACCCATCAGACCAGTCATTAGGCTAAGTTATGATGTTAGAAGTAAACCAGATGATATAGTTACACATGTATCTAGGCAACAATACTAGAGAATACCCATGTGAAATGTGTCTTGCATGTAATTGCATATGTTTATTGATGTACACATGAATTACTACACATTTGAGTGCGCTTATTTCTTTTTTTCTGTTATGCTCATTTTACTATATTTTATATTGCATTTATGCAATAGGAACATCTGTACCTTAATTTTTAATAATTACATATGCTAAAGCTTATACTTCAGCTATATTTTTGTATAGGCTTATTGATAGTGTTATTGTTGTAGCTAGCTAGGTTTGCCTTGTTAAATAGATATATATTTTGTTATTTATATTTAT
This sequence comes from Vombatus ursinus, assembly GCF_900497805.2. Lineage (NCBI taxonomy): Eukaryota > Metazoa > Chordata > Mammalia > Diprotodontia > Vombatidae > Vombatus > Vombatus ursinus. The sequence continues at coordinate 27,198,795 of NW_020954548.1, forward strand.
TGCTGTGTACTATAGATATGCATGTACTTTTGAAAGATGCATGTGTTATGTCCTCTATGTAGTTAGGCATATTGTCAATGCAGTACCATCTCAGGAAATGCTCTGTATAGTGTCATATCTATTGCACATTCTATTAATGTGCATTTGTTTCATTTTAGTTTTAATAGTACTATTGGTTGATTACCTGGGACACCAGGAAAATCCCTCTTGTTGTTTTAAAGAGTTGATATTTATGTTTATATTGTACAGTTACAAGTTTTAAGCTGGCCACAGCTGATCTTTTCAAGGAATTACAGAGACTTTTGGCCCAGGAGATGATTGTAACCTGTGGCTCAATGCCTATCTATAGTAGACTCGCTGAGGTGAAGATTGATTACTCAATGCTGAGAACATGTAAGAAAAATACAGTTGGAGAGAGCTAGATAGAGAAGAAATCTTGATCTTCTGGTTTCCAGCTTTGAGAAGACACGAAGTTCCATATTCTCTTCAGATCCCTAAAGGAAGAGAAAGTCTCTAGAAAGAAGCCAACATGTTGAGGAAGCAGATCATGTTTCTATCTCCAGCTTACAATGCTAGAAACTTCGGAGAGTTTCCCCTTGGGTAAGGTCTGAGACTCTCAGTTGAGTTGAGTGATCTCACTCCCAGATGAAAAGTTCATTCATCCTGTAATTATTCTGTATTATTCTGAATTATTATTCTGTATTAATATGGTATAAATGAATTTATACTCTAAACCAATGTAACTCTTTTGGCTTTTATGTCTCCCTTCTTGGCAAAGAAATCAAATATTTCCTGGCTGAGATGGTTTCTGGGCTTTTTTGGACTCCTCGTGATGGAGATTACATTTGTTAAACTTTTGTCAGAAATAATGATAATTAAAGCAATATATCTTTCCATTTTTTATTATTCCTGCATTAGCAGTTTGTTTGGGTAAACCAGATTATTTTAATTATCTGCAAAGTCTCCTAATCTTTATCTTTTTTCTAGTTTTATGTTTATTTTAGGCTTTGCCCTAACTAGTCAATGATCCGACTATATATAGCTATCTGATTCTTAAGTTACTCTAATATTATTAACCATATAATTCCTATATGTTAAAAGATTTTCAAATTCTTCCTCTTTCTGTTCCTCCTTTTGGGGTTTACCATGTATAAGACCTTATGAATCACTTCCTGAAGAAAGTATGTAGGCATGAGTCTTTCTTGAAGCTCAGAATTATTTGTAGTACAAAAACAAAATGTGCATCACAGGTTATTCTTTAGCCTCTTTGCCCTCCTACAGGACAGTTGGGGACAGATCCCTAATTTATTGCTTTCTTTCTTCAGTGAATTATTTTCAGGTATGATTGTAATAGTGGTATGTGACTCCTATATCCTTTATGGCACCATATAGGAAGGGAATAGATATCTCTGCTGATTGGGTTTTTCCCTTCTGAACATTTGGGAAAAGATAAAGATTCCATTTAAACCTTTCTCCAGTTGCTTTAAGAGAAGGGTTAACAAAGTCCAATAATACTCTTTAACAGTCTCCTGCTGCTAAAGGGAGTGTAACAGATACTGTCACCATAAGGTTTTACTCCTTACTGAGAGCTCCATCTTTTTCAAGAGAACTCTTAACAATTAGGTCCAAAAGTTACGCCTAGATTACACCAAAGATTATCACAGCTGGGGACCTTCTGAGGAATCAAGCAGAATATGGCCAAAGGGGAGTGGGGGGTTTTGTGGCTTTGAGAACCCCTGGATCTAAAATGTCTTCTTGCTCTATGGGCTTAATCACAGCTAAAAGGCTAGGAAGTGGTTGCTTTTAAAATGTGTCAATCTCTAGAAGACACAATTAGAATAAAAAAGAAATTTTGTTTCTTAATTAATTGAAAAATAGAATTCTCAACATTTCAAAGGAGCAAAGCATTTGCAAATAATGGACTACAGAAAGTAAAGTATATCATAGATAAGTATAGATTGAGTTAAGAATGTACTATTTCCTTTGTAATCCTCCTTCAGACAGTGTTTCACTGTTCCACATTCATTACATATTTTCTGTTTCAATTCTCTAGTTTCAAGTATAACAATGGTACTTTCCCCCACTTTGGAGATAGGTGGGAGTGTAAATTGGAGATTAAAGGGGCTTAAATTACTAACTTACCAAGATGAGTCCCAGATCTACATCTCTAAACCTGACCTCCCACCTTGCCTCTTGTGCTATATTTCTTGCTACCTGCAATACATCTCTTTTTTGAGTATCATACTGCCACCCACAATCTTTTTCTTTGTTTCAGAGAAATGAAACATTTATAAAAGAGATTATTTTGTCTCTCTAAACCTCCTCCTTTTCAAACTTCCTCTTCAAAATAAGTGCTCCACTATATTGCAGGGTTCATATAATCACAATCTTGCAATATATACTGTCAATTTGAATTCTTTTCTGCTTGTGTCTTGTCTCCTCATTTAGATGATAAGCTCCTTCATAGGCATAAACTGTCTCTAAAGAGAAGAGTGGTCAACAGATTGAGAAGCATAGAACAAAATTAGTTAACAGTTAACTAGAATCGAAGATAAGGGAAAAGGTGATAAGAGAACATCAAACTACCCTTAATAAATTCAAGTCACCAGGCCCTAATGAACTACATCCCAGGGTGAGGGTGGGGGTGGGAAGACAGAGAAACATTGCAGACATAATTTCTGAACTACTGTGGGTGATCTTTAAAAACCATAAAGAATATGAAAATTCCAGATCTGCTACTTATTGCCAATGAGGCCTCGGCCTAGTCATTTTACCTTTAGTCCTCAATTTCCTCATTTCTTAAATGAGAGGTATTAGAGTAAATGGTCCTTAAGGTCCCTTCCAGCTCAAAGTCCTATGATGACATATGGGCAAATTTTTCAAATGGGTAAGCTAAGTAGAGTCTTCCAATATAGGTTAATGAGATTGACTTCAAGATGCTGGCAAAATTCTTGAATATACTATAAAAAGAATGTTTTGTAAGCACTAGTTAGAAGGAAAATAATGATCACTACAGTTCAGCATAAGTTCATCAAGAACAAATTATAACAAATCCTCATTTTCTTTTTTGACAGTCACTAGATTGATAGGTTCAGGGAATACTAATTAGAACAGTCTATTCATATTTTAGCAAGGCATATAACAAAGATTCTCATGATAGCTTTAGGGACAAGGTGGAGACATATAGGCTGGATTATAGCACAGTTAAGCAGATTCAGAACCAAATAATCAGACCCATGGAGAGATGATCAATGTTAAATTTGAGGAAGTCCTCTAGCCAGTGTTCTGCCCTTGGGCTTGTTCTATTGAATACTTTTGTTAGTGACTTAGATGAAGGCATAGATGGCATATTAATAAACACAACCAGTTATTTCCTCTTAGTTGGCTTTGACCCTACTGTGGGTTACGAACTCTTCCCTTCAGGCGTGGCTCTCTTTCTACACACTTAAACCTAGATAGATTTAAGGAGGTATCTTCTCCAAGACAAACTGCTTCCTAGGGAAGATCTTTTTTTCTTTTCTTCCACATGGGCTGCTTTGTACTCATTTGTGCCTAGGTTACTTTAGGTCACAATTCAGTTGGTCTCTCTCTGCTTTTGGGAAGTTAAAAAAAATGAACTAATAATATCTCTCTCTATTTCATTACAAGCCCCCATATTTTGCCAGAGAATTTTTCCCAGCTCTAATCATTTCTATAAATTTCTTCTTTTAGGTACCTCACCACACAGTTTCCTCCCTCTCAGCTGTGTTTAATCCCAAAGGGCACACATACAAGTCAGAAATACAATGAGCAAACACATTAGTTTGGGAAAACAGGCTCCTTTCAAAGCCAGTGGCAAAAACAAAACAAACAAACAAAAAATCAAACAAAATGCAGAAAGCAAAGAGTTTCTTAAAAAACAAAGACTAGTGAGTGATACAGCTCAGTGAGAGGCCAAGAATTAGCGAAGAAAATAATGCATGTCACCAGTTGTTGGGTTTTTTTTTTTTTATTTCTTGGCAATGGGGAGGGCTTTAGTCACCCTGCAGCTGTTTGTAGTTCAGTACAATTCTTTCCCATTTTCCCAAGTTGGTCAACAATAACATAAAAGGCCTGCTAAGTGGCCTCTGGGTTCACTTCCTCTTGAACTTGCAAACATCATTACCTCTTACCAGACTCCTTCTCCTGATTCTTCTCTTAGCAATGGGAAGGGCTAAGTTCTCCAGGGTCAATAGATAAACTCTTGAAATTGTGAGCATCCCTCTATATTCAGATAACAAAGTTGGGAGGGATTCCTAACAAATTGGAAGACAGAATCTGATTCAAAAAAGAAAAAAATACTAGAATTATAAAATTTAACATGGAAAAATGTAAAATCCTAAACTTGGGCTTAAAAAAATTATCTTCACAGGCAACAGATTTGGAAAAAGTGTCTAGACAATAGTTTATAAGAAAAAGACCTGATACACTATGCTTGTCTTTGGCCTTGAACTTGGCATCTTTGATGTCTGACCAAGCTCTAAGTGCTCCATAGCACCTGCTTAAGCTACCTTCATGGTTGTTTGAACAAATTGTTCTCATCCATCCATTCCATCGGGGAAGTCAAGGAGGTAGGGGCCAGAGGAAAGAGGTACATCCAAGGCATGGAAATACAGGCCAGATACAAAGGTGAAGGATGGGTCAGAATTGAAAGGGGGAAGAAGAAGTCTTAACTCAGGTATCTAAGCAATAAGTAATCTAAAAATGCTTTAACTCATCCCTGAGGGTACACATTCTCATTTAAATTTCTCAGTTTCCTGAAGCCTTGGTTTTGGAGTCAGACTGGTTTCCCTTTATTGCATGGGTTGCCTGATTTTCATCTATTGACCATTCTCTCCCACGGTAGTGTTTTTTACAGTGGTAACCGCTGCATCAGCTAGGTGATAGACACCAGGAGGCTTTAGTGGATTGTAAGCTCAATATGAGCAACAGAGTAGCGGGACTATGGAAAAAAAGCTAATGATGTTTCAGGTTGCATTATAAAAAATGGCAGAGCACTGGGAATAAAGTACATTATATTTCTGCTCTACTCTGCTATTTTAGACCACCAAATATCATAAATATAGAATTGAAAGGGACATTACAAGTTATCTAATGTCGTCCCATAATTTTACAAATAAGGAAATAAAGGCCCAGAAAAAAGTGACTTGTCCAAAGTGATAGAGATACTAAAAGTCAGAATAAGGATTTCTAACTCAGATCCTGGGACTCCTACTTCAACACTTTCCATTACACTAGACAGTTAGTTCTGACCACCATATTTCAAAGGGAATATTGAAACACTAGAGTTTCTTCAGAAAATAAAAACCAGAATGATAAATGGACCCAAAATCAAGCCACAAAAAGAGTCATTTAAGGAAATAAGAAATGCTGAGAAGACATGTTCGGTGTGTGTGTGTGTGTGTGTGTGTGTGCATGGTGTGGGGGTGGGTCA